>NC_065446.1:180572248-181772248 GCF_917563875.1 Diabrotica virgifera virgifera
ATTTTTTATTGCATCTTTGGCCAACTCATCCACTTTCTCATTACCCAGTATACCGGCATGCCCTTTTACCCATATAAATACTACTTCCACTTTAGACAAATTATTTTTTATATTACATAAAATTTTTGATTTGTATGAATTAAAATCAGTGTTTTGAATTGCATATATTGAAGATCTGGTAAGTATATATAATCTAAGTAAGTATTCACTATGGTAGCGAAATGAAGACGTGCATTAGCATCAATACAGGGTGTTTGGTAAATAATGTACCATAGCTTAACCTTGGATTCCTGAGGTTAAAATAGGTCGATTTAAGCTAACTTACCCTAGTACAAAAGTTGATAATAACTGAAATACAGAGTGTCAAAGTTAAACTTTTTTTTATTTATTTTCGAATATTTACTGACAGGCATGGGACAGCAACACGAAATTTGGTAAGTAGTGCTGGTACTGTACATCCTACTAAGTTATGTTAAACAAACGTTTCTGGCTACTACCAGAGGCGTACGACGGGGGAACGTGGATTATTGACCCTTCTCAAATTCTACGCTACTGATGGAATTTCTATTTTAGTGCATTTTTTATCATCCAATACTTTCTATGTAAATAACATACTCTTAATTCTTAACGATAAAGCCATTAGTTTTCGAGATATTTGAAAATAAAAACGAAGGAGCATAATACATTAATCAAAATAAGTATATTTTAAATAAGTGTAAATAAGTGTAATTTCAAATATCTCAAAAACTAATGATTTTATCGTTACGAATGAAGAGTATATTATTTGCATAGAAAGCATTTTAGAATCTAAAAATTATGTTAAAATAGCAGTTTCATCAGTGCTGCAAAATTTGGGAAGGGTCAACCATTCACTTTCTGCTGTCGTACGCCTCTGGTATTAAGCAGAAACGTTAATTTAACATAATTTAGTAGGGTGTACAGTACCTACACTTTCTGCCAAGAATCATAGGGATATGTCAAATAGTTTTTTAGTATGGGGCACACATATAAAGAATAAATTAATAAAAAAAAAAGAATACTTTAAAATAATTTGACATATTCGTGTAATACTTGACCGAAACTGTAGGCACCGTACACCCTACTAAATTATGTTAAATAATCGTTTCTAGCTACTACCAGAGGCTTACGACAGGGGAAAGTGGATGGTTGACCCTTCCCAAATTCTACACCACTGATGAAACTGCTATTTTAGCATAATTTTTAGATTCTCTAATACATTCTATGCAAATAATATACTCTTCATTTGCAAAAATAAAGTCATTGGTTTTCGAGATATTTGAAAAAATGAAAAGGTACACTTATTTTGAATAATGTATTATGTTCCTTCTTTTTTAGATTCAAATATCTCGAAAACTAATGGCTTTATATCTACGAAATAAGAGTAAGTTATTTACATAGAAAGTATTCTAGAATAAAAAAATGCACTAAAATAGAAATTCCGCCAGTGGCGTAGAATTTGGGAAGGGTCAACCATTCACGTTCCCCCGTCGTACGCCTCTAGTAGTAGCCAGAAATGTTTGTTTAACATAATTTAGTAGGGTGTACAGTTCAAGCACCACTTACCAAATTCCGTGTTGTTGTCCCATGCCTGTCAAGAAATATTCAAAAATAAATAAAATAAAAGTTTAAGTTTGACACCCTCTATTTCGGTTAATATCAACTTTTGTACTAACTTTTGTACTAACTAAGTTAGCTTAAATCGACCTATTTTAACTTCAGGAATCTAAGGTTAAGCTATGGCCCATTCTTTACCAAACACCCTGTATATCATATCCAATATGGCTTTCTAATGTTAAAACATGATCTTTTAAAGACGCCTCCACACTCTCGGCGAAGTTACTTCGCCAAAGTTGACCGAAGTCCAAAGTACCTCTCTACACACTCGTTCTACTTCGCGAGGAACACATTCAAGCGGTGCGATACCGACAAAGATCCCTTTGACTCGGACGCGCCAGACCGACAGAGAACGGAAGTAGAACGAAGCGACGCAAAGTTGCACAAGGTGGCCGTCTACACTCTCGTACTTGTTGAACCTCGATCGAATTCGGCGAGAGTGTGGAGCTCACATAAAATGTTTTCAATGTACATATCAGTTCGCGTTAGCATAATATCCTTCACGTGTTCGGTATGTCCTTTCAAAGCAATACCGCCTCGTAGCACTGCCGCCACCACCAAAACTAACGCTGTATGAGCTTACAACTGACATACTGTTCGCCAACTTTTCTGCAGACGAAGTTTTATAAATCTTGCTTTCATATGGTAAACGGTATGCTATATATATATATATATATATATATATATATATATATATATATATATATATATATATATATATATATATACATCCCGCTATCATTATGTCATCTTTTCATGTTGCAGTCATTTGGCATCACTAAGAAATACTATCATTTTCGAATTTTAATTCGTGTATGTTTGTTGAGCGCATTTTTTAATGCCCTGTATCGTTCTCAGTTTTCTAAAATTTTGATTTTAAAAATTTAAATTATATACAAAAATTTTTACACTTCACAGCCATTTTGACTTCCACCACATAAAAATGTGTATTTGCGGTGTATTTGCCGTCAATCGATGTTGCCACGAGTTAAAAATATCGAGCGTTTGAGGCCAGGTAGAAAAGGTATATTATGAACTATATAAAAGGTGGGTTCTTTACCTGTTCGGCTGGTAAGGGTCCAAATATTTTACGAGTTGAATTGTGTTTATTTTATTTCATCTGTTAAATTATAATTTTCTCATAACGACTTAAAATATTTGTTTGAAAAATTAATTTTGTGTCATTCCATTTCAAATTACTCAATTTTGTAGCAAAAAAAATTTGGACCTCCGATTTGTCTGAAAATTGGTATATAGCTTCTGCGGGACGTAAAAATAAGATATTTAAGGTCAAAAAATCTTCTTCTTCTTTTTTTCTCAAAATGTTATTTTATTCGATTTTACAGTGATTTGGTGTTTATTTATACAAATTTCCATTTTCTCTCGTAAAGTATCAATGGAAAACATAATATTTTAATAGAAGGGACTCAAAAATGTCATTATATGGCATTATAACAAGTTACTTTGATTCAAAACAAGCTTTTGATCAAATTTTATAGTGTAGAAAACGTTAAAATACCGTTTTTTTTACATTTTTCTCCATTCCCAAATGCATCATAATCGATTTGGCTGAAAATTTGCCCACAGATAGACAAAACATAGGACTTTAAGTGGTCATAAGGATTTGAATTATATTACAATACCCAAAAAGTTACATGCAATATTATAGTCAAAAATATAGGCGTCTACTGTAAGTAAAATTAACTCGAAAATATCGACCTCACGACAAACATTTTTAAAAATAAATTGTAATAATTGTAAGTACGATTTATTTGGAACAATTTCAGTTCCTTCCATTTTTGTCGAAAAGTTAAAAATGGCGGAGATATTGAGCAAAACAGGTTCTCCTTTAAAATCAAGATGGCCGCTAACGTAACGGAGGAATTCATTCGCGATTTTAAATTTAGGCTACTATTGACTCCCCTAAAGATCAGAAAAATAAATTTTTGTGCAGCTTGGCATTCAAGGTCAAATGCTATCCCGACTGGACTAATATATACTTTTGAGTATTATATTACTGCATGTAACTTTTTTGGTATTGTAATATAATTCAAATCCTTCTAACCACTTAGAGTCCTATCTTTTAGCTATCTGCGGGCAAATTTTTAGCCAAATCGATGATGATGTATTTTGGGAATGGAGGAAAATGTAAAAAACGGTATTTTAGCGTTTTTTACACTATAAAATTTGATCAAAATCTTGTTTTGATTCAAAATAACTTGTTATAATGCCATATAATGACATTTTTGAGTCATTTCTATTAAAATATTATGTTTTTCATTGATACTTTACGACAGAAAATGCAAATTTGTTTAAATAAACACCAAATCACTGTAAAATCGCATAAAATAACATTTTGAGAAAAAAAGAAGAAAAAGATTTTTTGACCTTAAATATCTTCTTTTTACGTCCCGCAGAAGCTATATACCAATTTTCAGACAAATCGGAGATCCAAATTTTTTTGCCTGAGTGATTTGACATGGAATTTACCTTTTACATTTTCATTTAATTTACTTACGGTTTTTGTTCAGAATTTTGAAGAAACGCTTGGTTTGACATAAAATTTGGGACACGCATAGCTAATATGTTAAAGAAAAAAAGTGATATTTTGCCGATATGTGCTTTTGATCTGGAGGTGAGTTTCGTCCGTTATCGGGGATGAAAACAAATACGTTCAAATAAGTCCGGAATTGGATAAACTGACTAATTCTAAGCAACTTCTATTTTATAGAGTTTTTCACTATAAGTCAATACTTTTAGAGATATTTGCGAGTGAATATGTTCATTTTTCAACAAAAAAAAACACGTTTTTAGACGGTTTTTCGCAAATAACTCAAAAAGTAGGTACCTACTTTATTGAAAAAAAAAATAGCAAATAGCAAATATAGCTTATAGAAAAGTGAAAAAATGGTATATGTGTCAGGTCTGTACACCCAGTAGAAGCAGAGTTATTGCTAAGCTTTGTTTTAAAACCAAGAGGAGTAGGTAAACTAACCCTAATAGCACACGACGTCCTCTGGACGTCCAAAATAGGTCCATTTTTGGTCCTAACGTCCATGGACTATAAATGGACGTTCTTTGGACGTCCGGTGTTGGACGTCCTTCGGTGGACTAAATATGTACGTCCTTCGGACGTCCGACGTTGGACGTCCTTCGGTGGACTAAATATGTACGTCCTTCGGACGTCCGATGTTGGACGTTCTTCGGGTGGAATAAATATGAACGTCCTTTGGACGTCCGTACTGGACGAAATACGGACGTTTGCTGATCGTCCATATTCGACATATTATACGAATTACGGGATAAAATAGCAAAATAATTCAATAAAATATTAACTTAATTATGTTAATAAAATAGTTTACATCGAAAAGATAATTATATTTAATTCAAAATTGCACAGTTTAATATTCTAAACATGTTTTTGTTTTTTTTTTGTAAAGTGTGAAAATCTTATTTGTAAATGATTTGTTACAATGTTTTATTATTCTAGTTACCAAGATGACATAAGTTTGCTAATTAATTCTAGTAAGCAAAAATATAATTTTTATCAATGTATCTGTACTAAAAATGAATCTTAAGAGCATCTTTTTGAAGTTGAATATACGTGGCCGTGCCCAAAATAGGTCCAGTCTTAGTCCTAATGTCTATGGACTATAAATGGATGTCCTTTGAACGTCCGACGTTGGACGTACTTCGGGTGGAATAAATATGAATACGGTGGACTAAATATATACGTCCTTCGGACTTCCGATGGTGGACGTCCGATGGTGGAATAAATACTAACGTCCTTTGGACGTCCGTACTGGACGAAATACGGACTTTTTGTGGACGTCTGAAAATCACCCCCACTACTTGGTTCCTCTGTTCACAAAACTATAACGATAGGCGATAGATTTTCGATTCACCCACCGATATCAGTTCGAAGTTGGAGAGTTGATCTCTCAGTCGTTGCCGTCGTTAGGGCTCCCGCGTAGAGTTTTATTCATTAACCACTGATTTTCATAATGTAAGAAATTATATTATATATGAATTAAAGTATAATATACTTATACATATACTATATATTACGTAAAACTATGAAGACGCTGTTTCACAACATAACACAGAGTCCGACCGCCTCATCGGGCCATTTAGAGCATCAATGCATAAGCCCATCCAATGGATTATTATGTGCCCCTTTGACATAGGCGCACAACATTTTAATCTACCACCCTGAGGATTCCTGCTCCTGGAGTTTTTCTGAAGTGCCGAAACAGTCTATGTTCCTGATTCCTCGATCAGATGAGGAGTTTTCGGAGCCATCAACCCCAGACAGCTACTGGAGCTCCACGTTGCAGCCAGTCACTTCTTGGTAAGTAAACGCCAAAGAGGAGCATTCAGACTCTGCTGCTACCACCGTCTGGACATAGCCTATCGATCCCTGATGGCCTAGAGGACAAACTCACCGAGAATGATGGAAAAAACCACCAGCCAGGACAACTGGTATCCAAACATTGGTATTATTTACGTTTTTTATTACATTTGCATATTTTTTCATGCTCTTTGATATATATTTCTTATTCTTTCTGGTATATTTTTCATACATTTTTCAATCTTATGGGTGTTTGGTAAAAAATAGGCCATAGCTTAACCTTGGATTACTGAGCTTAAAATAGGTCGATTTAAGCTAACTTACTTTAGTACGAAAGATGATAATAACCGAAATACAGGGTGTCAAATTTAAACTTTTATTTTATTCTTGATTATTTCCTGGGCAATACATCAATTTTGGTGTTGAATTTAGATTTCTTGTCCCAAAAAAACCCCGCTTGCCAAATTTCGTGATATTATCCCATGTTTGTTAGGAAATATTCAAGAATAAATAAAATAAAAGTTTAAATTTGACACCTTGTATTTCGGTTATTATCAACTTTAGTACTAACGTAAGTTAACTTAAATCGACCTATTTTACCCTCCGAAATCTAAGGTTAATCTATGGCCTATTCTTTACCAAACACTCTGTATAAGTACATATTTGTATTCTAGCCAATCTTTTTGATTTTCTATAAAGTATAGACTTCCTTGAATTTTGAATTACAATTGTTAAAGGAAAGTTTCGCTACCGCGGTTGCCTTTTGTTCGTCTTAACTTATTACCTCTACCCATAAAGTTCTTTTGTCAAACAGATTGGGTTGGTTATTGTACCTAGTAAGCAAAAAGTATTTATCTCAGTATTTTATAATCTATTTATAATATTGAATTATCTAAAGACAGAAAGCGAAGGCGGATGAAAAAAAATTAGACAAAAGTTGAATGATTATTATCATTATATATAATAAAACTAAGTTGATAAAATGTGTGTGCCGATAAAACTTAAAAAGGATTCCCGATACGATAAAGTGACTTATATAGTGCAATAGCCCTTTATCCCCCCTCGAACAAGTAAGTTCCCGTTTTAACTTAAAGGGCGTATTTTTAAAGATATAAGGGCTTTTCCTAGCAAGCTTGGCTAACCCTAGACCTGGCTCCTCCACCAAATTTTTAAATATTCCCAATTTCGCCCCTTCGCCAAACTTTTAAATATTCCGGTATTAACATCATTATCATCATTATACAGGGTGTCCCGAAAAGATTGGTCATAAATTATACCACAGATTCTAGGGTTAAAAATAGGTTGATTGAACCTCATTTACCTATATACAATAGTGCACACAAAAAAAGTTACAACCCTTTGAAGTTACAAAATGAAAATCGATTTTTTTTCATATATCGAAAACTCTTAGAGATTTTTTATTGAAAATGGACATGTATCATTCTTATGGCAGGAACATTTTAAAACAAAATTATAGTGAAGTTTGTCTACCCCATAAAAATTTTATGGGGGTTTTGTTCCCTTAAACCCCCCCAAACTTTTGTGTACGTTCTAATTAATTCATTATTGTGATACCATTAGTTAAACAAAACGTTTTTAAAACTTTTTTGCCTCTTAGTACTTTTTCGATAAGCCAGTGTTTATCGAGATATTTTGAATATTTATCGATTCCACCACATATTTGTATATGGTTAAGTACGATGTACGATTATAGAGACCTGTTAATAATCTGAAAATTTATTTATAATTTACATTTTTAGGTATATTTTGAAAAAGAAGCCACATCTCGATAAAAGGTGACTTGTCAAAAAAAGACTAAGAGACAAAAAAGTTTTAAAAATACTATGTTAAACTAATGGTACCACAATAATAGTTTAATTGGAACGTACACAGATATATGGGGGGTTTAAAGGAACAAAACCCCCATAAAATTTTTATGTAAATATATTAAAAAAGAAGCGGCATCTCGATAAAAACTGGCTTATCGAAAAAATACTAAGAGGCAGAAAAGTTTTAAAAACGTTGCGTTTAACGAATGGTACCACAATAATGAATTAATTAGAACGTACACAAAAGTTTGGGGGGGTTTAAGGGAACAAAACCCCCATAACATTTTTATAGGGTAGACAAACTTCACTATAATTTTGTTTTAAGATGTTCCTGCAATAAGAATGATACATGTCCATTTTCAATAAAAAATCTCTAATAGTTTTCGATATATTAAAAAAAATCGATTTTCATTTTGTAACTTCAAAAGGCTGTAACTTTTTTTATGAGCACATTTGTACTAAGGTAAGTTAGGTTCAATCGAACTCTTTTTGATCCCAGAATATGTGGTATAATTTATGACCAATCTTTTCGGGACACCCTGTATATAATAAATATATATATTTTGGAGTTGAAGCGAGATAAGTTTAGTTATTCAAATTATTAATTATTAATTCTGAAAATATTTAAAAATTTAAGTTTTCAAATTTCGCGCCTTTACTACTTATGCTATAGCTGCAGAACTTATTGTTACGGCGGACGATAATGTCGAGTACATTCTAGAATGTGTAAAAGAAAATACTCTCGAACTTTTCCGAATATGCTCTCTGAATATATAAGGGCCCGGTATCACCCGCCAGAGTTAGTTCGATTTGAAAAGCGATTGCGAAAGGAACTGAAAGAAGTTATCTGTGAGCATTTATTTTGAAGTATCACGTGTCAGTATTTTTAATAGTGTGTTTAATTAATTCTCGATTTTGAAGCCGAGAAGAAAAAAGTCGTCTGTGAGCCTTTATTGTGAAATATCAAATGTAAGTATTTTTAACCGACTTCAGAAAAAGGAAGTTCTCAGTTTGATTATTAATTATTTATATTAATTATTTTTGAAAAAATAATTATTTTTGAAAAGATAATTAATAGTGTCTTTAATTAATTCTAATGGTTGTTTATAAGCAAATAGTGTAAAAAATGAGCGAATGTTTTCAATAAATTTTTTTACTATTACGTCATAGTTTATTTTTTTATTGCAACTACCGCGTAATCTCATATCAACTCCCGGGCGAAGCCGGGTATTATAGCTAGTAATATAATATTACACTATACAGTGAGCACGTAAAGGTTGGAATAAATTCATTTTCTCGAGAATGGACGATTTTGGAAAAAAATCCTGAAACATGTCAATTTTTATTTTTAAATTACGACTTTTTGGCATATATATTATACTAGTGACGTACCCATCTGGGCGTGATGACGTCATCGATGAATTTTTTAAATGAAAATAGGTATCGTATAATAGCTCATTTGAAAGGTAATTCAATTCTCTATTCAGTAATATAAACATTAACATAATTATCTATACAGGGTGTCCAAAAAAAATTTTTTTGAATTAATTTAATTGACATAAAAAGAAGAATGTGCGTAATTTATTTAATTCAAAATACATTTTACTGCTATCAGAAGACAACAAAAAATGTTTATTTGGCAAATAAATATTGTTTTTTGCTTAAATTCAATATTAAAGCAGCCACCCACCAGCCTCGTGACAGTTTGAATATTTAGTTTAAGCGAAAAGCCATGAATATTTTTCAAATAAACATTTTTTTGTTTTCTGAGAGCAGTAAAATGTATTTTGAATTAAATAAATTACATACATTATTCTTTCCATGTCAATTAATTTAATCAAAAAAAAATTTTTGGACACCCTGTATAAATAATTATGTTAATGTTTATATTACTGAATAGAGAATTGAATTGCCTTTCAAATAAGCTATCACACGACTCCTATTCTCATTTAAAAAAATCATCGATGACGTCATAACGCCCAGATGGGTGACGTCACTAGTATGATATATATGCCAAAAAGTCGTAATTTAAAAACAAAAATTGACCTGTTTCGGGATTTTTCTCCAAAATCCTCCATTCTAAAAAAAAATGAATTTATTCCAACCTTTACGTGCTCTCTGTATAATAAGTATACATAGATAGAATATCTTCTTTTTAAGAAATTATCCATTATCTCCAAATGAGCAAGGTGTCGATTTGAAATAATATGTATATGTATAATATAGAGCCCATTACGCACCACCTTAAAAATTGAGCATTTTTGATGTCTCGAATTTCCTAAACCAGTTGTCCCATCTAAGTGATTTTTTTTATAATATTATAGCCTAGGCTATAGGTTACCTCCTTAAGCTTGTCATGCACGGGGAGCTATATACTGTAATATATATTATATCACATCGCTCTCTATAGTAATGAGTGAGCCTGCACACACGGAACCATTAGTTCCGTGTCTCCAGGCTCACTCATTTCTATAGGGAGTGATATGATATAATATACATAATATATTACAGTATAGCTCCCCGTTCATGACAAGCTTAAGGAGGTAACCTGTAGCCTAGGCTATAATATTATAAAAAAAATCACTGAGATTGGAAACAGGTTTAGGAAATTCGAGACATCAAAAATGCATCATTTTAAGGTGGTGCGTTAATTTCTTGGAGAAGTGTAATTGTAATTTAATGTAAATAATGTAATATCCAATAGTTGTAATTTAATATAAGATGTAATAAAAGTTCCTTAAAAAATGTATTTTTTATTTCCCACAATACATTCTCCACAGGTCTAAATATCGTCGCTAGACGTCCACGGAACGTCCTCTCAGGACGTTAGATGGAC
This sequence comes from Diabrotica virgifera virgifera, assembly GCF_917563875.1. Lineage (NCBI taxonomy): Eukaryota > Metazoa > Arthropoda > Insecta > Coleoptera > Chrysomelidae > Diabrotica > Diabrotica virgifera. Next base: position 180,582,900 of record NC_065446.1, read on the forward strand.
GTTCGGCAGCACGACATTGGACCAAACTGGGACGTCCTGTGAAGGTCCAATTGACGTCCACCGAACGTCCCCTCGGACTTTAGGTGGACGTCCATTGGACGTTAGATGGACGTCCATTGGACGTTTGGCAACGAGGCATTTGGACCAAACTAGGACGTCCTGTTAAGGTCCAATTTACGTCCCCTAGGACGTCCGATTAAGGTCCAATTTACGTCCGATTAAGGTCCAATTTACGTTCGATTAACGTCCAATTTACGTCCGATTAAGGTCCAATTTAGGTCCCCTCGGACGTTAGGTGGACGTCCATTGGACATTTGGCAATGTGGCTTTGGACCAAACTAGGACGTCCTGTTAAGGTCCAATTTACGTCCCCTAGGACGTCCGATTAAGGTCCAATTTACGTCCGATTAAAGTCCAATTTACGTCCCCTCGGACCTTAGATGGACGTCCAATGGACGTTCGGTAGCGCGACATTTTGACCAAAATAGGACGTATAAAGGACGTTCCTCGGACGTAAACGGACGTCCTTAAAGTCCGTAAAGGACGTCCTATGGACGTCCATTGGACGTCCTTGTGCTATTAGGGTAAAAAGACAGATTCACACCCAAGAAAGTCACTAGAAATATCTTCAGATACATCTTCTTTTTTGGTTGATCATATCGGCCTTTGACGGTAATATTGACTAAAAATCTAAAAATAAAAGGAATAACGCAGAAGATGCAAAAATCGCTGATAAAATAAATAAACTAACCTATGAAATGCCAATAGTGTTAAAATTTTATAAATGTCATTATTGTCAAAATTTGATATGAGTTTGTCAAAATTGCCTGAGGTTGTACCAATTACAAACAAGGTTTACGGCGCGGGAAATTTGAATTACTCCTCTTGGTTTAAAAACAGACTATAGTGAAAAATAAGCTCTTATATGTCAAATTCCAAATCGAATATTTTAACGTGAAATAAAAAAAATGAAACACTTTTCTGGGAAAACTTATTACAACTTTCTTAAATTGTTTAAGAAAACGTTTATTTTTATTTTTTTTTAAGTTTCCAGCAGCAAGAGTAAGCAGGTTACGCTCAAAATACAGTTGTTCCTTTTTTTTTGGTTAAAAATATTCTAAAAACTCCCTCTAATTAACAGCCCAAATGGAATTAATCGTTACCACTTCACAAGTAACTTTATGTATTGTTTGTGTTTGTAAGTTTCATCAGTTCAAAGTGCTTATTTGTGAAAAAATTTGGTTTTAAAGTAAATTTTAAATCTTTAATTTTGAAAAAAAAGACTTTTTTCAAAATAACTTTAAAATTATTAGTGATACCAAATATCTTAAAGAGTAAAAAATGTAGGTTTTGCTTTTTTAAATATTTGGGATTATTTGATTTTCTGGAAGACAAAACTTGGTTAAGATATGGCTGTTTAAAATTTGCATATACATACTCGTGACTCGTTCGAGCCCTTTCAACAAAACCCCTTTCAAAAATAAGCATTTTTAACCAATGCAACTTACAGATCATATACAGGGTGTCCCCGAAAATAGTGCGTTCCTTAAAGGTATAGATAGAAAGCACAATGTAGAGCAAAAAATTCTTATAATATTTTCAGCCGTTTAAAACTTTTATAGAACAAATTTTGCTTAGAATTAAAATTAGTCAGTTTATCCACTCCCGGACTTATTTTGAACGTATGTTTTTTCACCCCCAAGAAGGGGTGAAAGTCACATCCAGGACAAGAGAACATATCGGCATAATCTCATTTTTTTCTTTGGCATTTTAGCTACGTGTGTGCCAAATTTCATGTCAATCCAAGCGGTTCTTTAAAATCTGGAGGTTTTGCGATATTTTACCGTGAGTGAATGGAATGATTGCCGTTGTCACTTTTAGATAAGAAGTCATTATCACAATAACATAGTCAGGTTAACTGAATTATATAATTATTGTTTTTATTATTAAATGTGAAAACCTAGAATTATCCATGTCTGTCCGTCAATAAACACAACTCCTCTGTTAGTAGGACAGAAAGAATGACAAATAAGGTGTCAAATGAAAGCCTATAACCAAAATATGATATTACATGTGAGAAGTTTGACCTCGGACTGGCGGTTCCAGAGTTGCAACCGAAAGTACTGTTTTAAATTCGTCGAACTAGTACATACTATTATTCAACGCGACTAAGAAAGACCAGAACAAATACATACTTCCGGTTTCATGCCTGTCTGTTCGTCCATGTCTGTCGGTGAACAAAATTCATCCGTCATATCAACTGACAAAAAGTTACACGAAGAGTTCAAATATCGACTGCCGGTTCAACTTCCGGTCACTCTGGGTGAAAAATTAGAACTTACGATGTCCAATTGCTTGTTACAATTTTTTTATAAGTGTTCTACTCTATCTATTCTGACTTTTTCTATAACTTACTTAGATCACATATAATTTAATACAGTTTTGATGTCAGGGGCTTCAAAATTTATGTGGTGAGTTCCGGTATGTGATGAATGAAAAACGACTCCATAAGCAGAAGAAAAAAGTGTTCTTTAAAGTGTTCTCAAGACCTAAGACAATACATCGACTCACAAGAGCGTTGTCACAGTAGCAAAAATTCGAGTTGGGGTTCGAATTACTTTCTCATGCGGCTTAGTCTCCTGACTTGGCCCCCTCCGATTATTAAGTGTTCCCAAATCTGAAGAAATGACTCGTAAATAAAAAAATCAGCTGAGATAATTGAAGAAAAAAATAACTATTTTTCAGAGCTTTCAGAATCGTATTATGCGCACGGCATCGACATAAAAAATTTGTAAAACCGTTAAAATCGCTGTATTGAACATATTGAATAAAATTAAAGAATTTTCATGAAAACATGTTTTTCTTGAAAATATGTCTACTTTTATAGGACGCACTTCAGCAGTTCATAAAAAAAGCTTACAGACTTTCTAATGCTTTATGCTAAGTAGAAAAAATAACAAAAAAATTATTACTCATGAAGAAGATCAAGCAGCTAAATTTAAAGTAAAATCATTAGATGGCATATAAATAGATATGGAATAATGGAATATAAGTTGATATCCACTTCTGAACCCACCTCAGAAGAAGTGGACGAAATAGAGTAATTGGGAGTCCTTCAAAGGTCACCTGAGCACTCAGAACCTAGTACCAGTGCATGCAGCTGCGATAATATTAAAGAGAAATCCGACAAAAGAATTGAGAGGGAACTCTGGACCAAATATCAAAAACCAGTGTAACCTAACACTTCCAGCTTCATATTAATAATAGAAAATCACCGAAAGACAAATATGTAATGTAAAGAATTAATATCTCAATATTCCGGTCTACTAAACAATAACGACTGGAAAAACATTAAAGTCTTTATTCAAGTCCTATATTCAAAAAATAAGACAAGTAGAGTAATAAATGGATAATTAAAAATTGCGAGAAACAGTGCAAGAAAATGATTTAATAGACCCGAAGACAAAACAAAAATTAATGTGCTAAAAAAAGTATTGATTCGTTACTGCAGAACTAGAACTGTTATATGGAGCTATACTAGTCTGGATCGGTGTAAATTAAATGAGAAAGAAAATAATATATTAAACACACTTTAAGAGCAGATAGAGAAAATATATGGATTATCAGAAGGTTCAAACGGCAGAATTATCAACGATAAACAAGAAACAGTCAACGAGATAATGATTCTGGACCAACTGTTTTATTATAATTAGGGGTACGGAATTTTCGTTTTTACGAAATAGATGCGAATTTCGGCGAAATTTTGAACATAAATGCGATAAATGTGAAATATGGAGTTTTTGTTTATTTCCGCGAAATACCTGCAGGTGCCCAACTCGCCCGTAAATAAGTAGGTAGTTACGTAGTAAATAAGGCATGGAAAGATTTTACGGAAAGTTTTCTATTGTACATAATTTTTGAAAGGTTGTTTATTTTTCTAACACGTGTTGAAACAGAAGGAACTTTCATTGTTCATCATTAAATAGATAAAGATAAGATAAGGAATTGATATTTTTCAATGTTGATTCTTTGAGAAATATAAATAATCCGACTGTTGTTATCTGCATTTCGGTCTTTTGTATTGGTAAAAATCTAAGTAGGAATAAAAGTCGGCTAATTCTTATTTTCTAAACATATAAATTAGTCAAACATGACAATCAGTGCTCATTCCGTCAATTTTTATTAAGAACATGGTCTATCAAAAAAGTTTTCATAGTAACATAAAGTTACTTAAAGTATCCCCTAAAATGGGACGCCCTAAAACAATTTTGAGTGATCGAGTCAAAGAATTTGCAACAGATGACCTATATCTGTGTGACACAAGACACAATTGCTACACAGTGCAGTTTTCCGTCATTTGCTAAAGCAGCATTACAGAGCATTTGGAGTCCAACGAACAGCGTAGACGCAGAACGATTCTTCAGCACATATAATATTGTAGTGACAGATCGAAGAACAGCTCTTAAAGAGTCGAATGTCGAAATTACAACGATGTTAGCTTTTAATTAATGTTTTCTGTTGTTTTACTCGTAGTTAAAAATAAATGCGAAATTTTGTAATTATAAAAAAAGTAAATGCGAAATTCATGTTTTTGTTTGCGAAAATTCCGTACCCCTAATGTTGTAACCGTAATTCCGTAACGTTGAATATATAATGCTTTCCTGTGGAGTATACAAAGGATGGTCTTGTTTTTCCCGCACGCTGCCTTGTTTAGTCTTCTTTGTCGTTTAATTCGTTAAATTATATCCTCTTATGTCACGGCTTCAGGAAGCAGTGGATATATGCAGTGAACGGGAGGCCTATGTCGAACAGTGACCGAACGGAGCCTTTTCGCGTTTATCATGTAGAGAAGTCACTTGTCAAAAACTGGACATATGTAATCGTATTCAATTTGTTAAATACTGTCACATAATATGTCATGCACCTCTGTGCGTTAATCCATTTTATTTCTACAATTTTAAGGTGTTATTACATGCCGCCATTTTGATTTGTCTACAGTCGCATTCTGCCCGTTAAATCCCATCGTTTGAGGCGCTGTACGTCACGATTGGATCAATTGTAGCGAAGCTGCATGACTAAGGCCCTTTTAACATGTTGCTGTATTTGATTTTTCTGTGCCATTTTATATTATTTGTCAAATACTATTATTTGAGGTGCTGTACATCACGATTGGACCAACAGGACCGTAGATACAAGACTAAGGCCCTTTTGACATGCTGCTGTATTTGATTTTTCTATGTCATTGTATTCTATTTGACAAATCCAGTTATTTGAGGTGCTGTACTCCACGATTGGACCAATAGGAGCGAAGATACGTAAATAAGGCCCTTTTAGCATGTTGCTGTAATTGATTATTCTGTGCCATTGTATTCTGTTCGTTTAACCCTATCACTTGAGTTGCAGTATGTCACGATTGGACCAATAGGACCGAAGATACATAACAAAGGCCCTTTTGACTTGTTGCTGTATTTGATTTGTTTGTGTCAAATTTGATTCTATTTATCAAGTCCTATTATTTAAGATGCTGTACGTCACGATTGGACTAATAGGACCGAAGATACGCTACTAAGGCCCTTTTGACATGCTGTTGTATTTGATTTTTCTATGTCATTGTATTCTGTTTGTCAAATCCTATCATTTGAGGTGCTATACATCACGATTGGACTAACAGGACCGAAGATACATAACTAAGGCCTTTTTGACATGCTGCTGTGTTTTGATTTTTCTGTGTCATTGTCTTCTATGATGCCTAAGGCATGTCTATGATATGCCTTATTTTTAAACAAAACAAGTAATTGGACTTCGTAAGTCCTAGGTTTTCACCCAAAGTAATCGAAAGTAGAACTGGAAGACGATATTTGAATTTTACGTGTAACTTCGCGTGTTTTGATATACGAATTTACTAATTTTGAGTCATTTTTACTAAACTTTGACATTTGTCACCTCATTTGTAATTCTACCCGGTATAATGGCGGAGGAGTTATATTGGCGGTCGTACGAACCGACAGAAAGATTGCCTAGGTCAAATATCTCACCTTTAGTACCATCCTTGGATTATAAGGTTTCATTTGACACCTCATTTGTCATTCTACCTGGTATAATGATCGAGGAGTTATATTCGCGGTCGGACAGACCGACGGACAGACCGCCAAGGTCAAATATCTCACCTTTAGTACCATCCTTGGATTATCAGCTTTCATTTGACACCTTATTTGTCATTCTACCTGGTATAATGACGGAGAAGTTATATTCGCGGTCGTACGGACCGACGGAAAGACAGCTTAGGTCAAATATCTCACCTTTAGTACCATCCTTGGATTATAATCTTTTATTTGACACCTCATTTATCATTCAAGCTGGTATAATAATGGAGGAGTTATATTCGCGGTCGGAGGGGCCGACGCACAGACCGCCTAAGTAAAATATGTCACCTTTAGTACCATCCTTGAATTATAAGCTTTCATTTGACACGTCATTTGTCATTCTACCTGGTATAATGATCGAGGAGTTATATTCGCGGTCGCACAGACCGACGGAAAGACAGCCTAGGTCAAATATCTCACCTTTAGTACCATCCTTGGATTATAGTCTTTTATTTGACACCTCATTTATCATTCAAGCTGATATAATAATGGAGGAGTTATATTCGCGGTCGGAGGAGCCGACGCACAGACCGCCTAAGTAAAATATGTCACCTTTAGTACCATCCTTGAATTATAAGCTTTCATTTGACACCTCATTTGTCATTCTAGCTGGTATAATGACGGAGGAGTTATATTCCCGGTCGTACGGACCGACGGACAGACCGCCTAGGTCAAATATCTCACCTTAAGTACCATCCTTGGATCATAAGCTTTCATCTGACACCTCATTTATCATTCAAGCTGGTATAATGATGGAGGAGTTATATTCGCGGTCGGACAGACCGCCAAGGTCAAATATCTCACCTTTAGTACCATCCTTGGATTATCAGCTTTCATTTGACACCTCATTTGTCATTCTACCTGGTATAATGACAAAGAAGTTATATTCGCGGTCGTACGGACCGAAGGAAAGACAGCCTAGGTCAAATATCTCACCTTTAATACCATCCTTGGATCATAAGCTTTCATCTGACACCTCATTTATCATTCAAGCTGGTATAATGATGGAGGAGTTATTTTCGCGGTCGTACGAACCGACGGAAAGACAGCCTAGGTCAAATATCTCACCTTTAGTACCATCCTTGGATTATAAGCTTTCATTTGACACCTCATTTGTCATTCTACCTGGTATAATGATCGAGGAGTTATATTCGCGGTCGGACAGACAGCCAAGGTCAAATATCTCACCTTTAGTACCATCCGTGGATTATCAGCTTTCATTTGACACCTCATTTGTCATTCTATCTGGTATAATGACGGAGAAGTTATATTCACGGTCGTACGGACCGACGGAAAGACAGCATAGGTCAAATATCTCACCTTTAGTACCATCCTTGGATTATAATCTTTTATTTGACACCTCATTTATCATTCAAGCTGGTAGTTATATTCGCGGTCGGAGGGGCCGACGCACAGACCGCGTAAGTCAAATATGTCAACTTTAGTACCATCCTTGGATTATAAGCTTTCATTTGACAACTCATTTGTCATTCTACCTGGTATAATGACGGAGGAGTTATATTCGCGGTCGTACGGACCGACGAAAAAACAGCCTAGGTCAAATATCTCACCTTTAGTACCATCCTTGGATTATAAGCTTTCATTTGACACCTCATTTGTCATTCTACCTGATATAATGATGGAGGAATTATATTCGCGGTCGGACAGACCGACAAACAGACCGCCAAGGTCAAATATCTCACCTTTAGTACCATCCTTGGATTATAAGCTTTCATTTGACACCTCATTTGTCATTCTACCTGGTATAATGATGGAGGAATTATATTCGCGGTCGGACAGACCGACAAACAGACCGCCAAGGTCAAATATCTCACCTTTAGTACCATCCTTGGATTATCAGCTTTCAGTTGACACCTCATTTGTCATTCTAGCTGGTATGTTGACGGAGGAGTTGTGATTACAGACAGACGGACGGACAGACGGACGTGGATAATACAAAGTTTTCACATTTTTTCAAAATTGGGTGAAAACAACATGATGCCAGAATGATTTGTTGATGAAAATAATATATACATTTTCAAATTGCCTATTTTTCGGTGTGGATAATATTATATTCAACAGTGATGCCAAATTTCTGATGCCAAAATGATTGATAATGAAAGTGGGATATACGTTTTCATGTATATAGCGGCAGCGACAAAACGGTAAAACACTGAACTAAATGTATATAATATTTTCACTGTACCATCATTTTGGACTCAAACATTTTATGGAATAAACTTATATAACTTAGTAAGGGATAAACAAAGAAAGCTGATATATTAAAGTAACATCAAGAAATCAAATCTCTAACTACCGAGTTGATTAGACTTCTGGTAACAAGTGCAGAAAAAAAGTTATTAAGGTAGTGTAAAGTGGCATCGATATACAGATGCCACTTTGCAAGACGATGCCAAATCGATGGTAAATGCATAATGTATCGATGCCAAATTGATAGTAGGATGTATATATATATATATATATATATATATATATATATATATATATATATATATATATATATATATATATATATATATATATATATATATATATTGATGCACGTTAAGTTGTGACTTCCGGTATACAGAAGAGGCTGTCTGGCTTCCACCTTTTCTACTTGGGGTTATTTTTTAAAAATTGTATATTTGATAAGAGGGGGGGTGCTACGATAGATCTACATATTGAGGGGAAAGGATTTACCATAATAAATGTTGTATATATATAGGTATATACGGAAGCGGACATAATACGTTGTGGCTTCTGTAAATAGGGTAGTTCAAGTCGCGTTGTCACTTCCAGCGATGTTGTCATGTTTTTGGAAGTCACAACGTCTCTTCTGCAAAATTTACCTCGTAGTTTGAGCGTGATCTGTTATCTTAGAGTCTCACACTTGGCAGTGGAATTCATTGGTATCTAGCGTTCCAATAAGAATGTCTTCTTTTTAAAGTGCCTACCCGTTCCGGATGTTGGCGATCATCATGGCTATCTTGACTTTGTTTACCGCAGCGCGGGACAGTTCAGTGGTAGTCATGTTATACCACGTTCGTAAAGTTTACCACTTTTACCACGTCCTCTTTTACCACTTACCTTCCCTTGAAGAATCCGTTGGAGAAGGCGGTAACGTTCTTGATTTCTCATTACATGTCATTTTCGCATTGGAAATCGAAATTGGTTAATTGGCTTAATTGGTTAATTGGTTAAACGGCTTAATTCTATATATAAAATATCATTATTATTATATAGTTTAACTGTAATAATAATTGTTACAATAATTAAAACTATGCATTAGTCAATTACAGCTATTAATGAAAATAATTCTGTGAATAAATATGAGTCTGTAATTCGGACCCCCGGAGAATTACAGAGGAATAATTAACACAACACTAAGTGATAACAAACACACTGAATATAATTATAAGATTAGCAGAAGAGCAACAAGGTTTTAGGTCGGGAAGATCATGTACCGACGCTATATTTATAATGAGGCAGATTCAAGAGAAATCAGTAGAATACAACAAACCGGCATACTTATGTTTCGTCGATTTTAAAAAGGAATTTGACAGAGTCAAATTAAAAGACGTTATCCATTTATTGTACGCAAGAGAGGTACCTCTAGGAATAATTAAAACGATCGAAAATATCTATCAGAACAACCCGATTAGAACCCGAAGAACAAAAGAAAGATACCAAATGGGAGAAAAACAACTTAAAATAATCTGCTATGCAGACGACGCAATACTAATCTCTCAAAGTGAAGATGATTTACAACGTATGCTGCACCAATTTAATATAACCGCTAGAAAATTTAACATGTTGATTTCCCCAAAAAGACTAAATGCATGGTTATAACAACAAATCTAGTTGTTAATTAGAGCTGGACGGTCAGATAATAGCACAAATCATAGAGTTTAAATACCTAGGCATCACACTATCTAGCTCTATCTACGGAAAGCTCGAAACCGAAGTACAAGCTCAGGTGAATAAAGTAAACAGAGCCGCAGGCTGCCTGAATGACACAGTATGGAGAAATAAAAATATCGGAAAAGAAATGGAAGCAGAATTTACAAAAGAGTCCTCAGACTAATAATGACATACGCGACAGAAACACAACCTGATACAGAAAGGACAAAAAGAATGCTAGAAACAGCAGAGATGAAAACACTTCGAAAAATCGATGGTAAGACACTATGTGATAGAGCCAGAAGTGCAGATATACGTATACGACAGAGATGCAAGGTGGACAACATTAATAACTGGGTGAAAAACAGAAGAGTAGAATGGTGGAATGACCACAAAAGCCGAATGACAATAAACAGAGTAGTAAGGACGGCGAGAGACGGTTCCCCAATAGGAAGGCGATCAGTGGGAAGACCACGAAAACGATGGAATGACAACTTACTGGAGTCACATTGAAAAACAGACAGAGTTATGTCTACACAAAACTATGAAGAAGAAGAATAAATGAATATAATGAATAAAATGATGCTAGGTAATAGTAATTTTAACAAATATTTTTAGTGATTTTATTTTCGCTCCAGGTTATTGTTGGAGTTGGAGTTTACTAACGACATTTTAAATTTAATAATATAATATTGAATAATAAAATATTATGAACAATATAAAGGTAGATACACTCCGGCCAAGAAAATCGAGCTTAGTAACAAATAAAAAACAAAATGTTGCAAATCCTATAATTGCAAAAAACGCTCAGGGAGTTTGTCAGTGATCCAAAGTCAGTGTCACTGTCAGTTTTTTTTAACAGTAACAGTGATCCAAAAAATTTTTTACGGCACAAAAATAGCAACTTTAACAATTTGTTTAAAACATTTTTAGAATTTTTAAGTGCTTATTTTCCGAGCTCTGTTAATATGATTTATTTCTGCACACGTTTAAAGCAAAAAACTTTTAATAATTAGATACAATTATTCTATTATAGAGTGAACTCTCCCTTGGATGGACAGTAGTTGATCCGCATAAACTGTCCGTTTAAGGCAGGTGTCCGTTTAAGGGAAAAATAAATATGATATAATTAATTATTTTTAATGAGAAATAAGCCACAATTTTACTAAAAAAATTATTTCATTAACGTTTCGACGCCCAAGTCGGGTGTCATCAAAATAAATATTACTAGAGTAACAATGTATTACTAGAGTAATATTTTGTATTTTAACAACGACAAATATAAAAATGCCACAAGGAAATAGCTTCAGAATAACAATGAATATGTTAATTTAAAATTTTTAATAACTTTAATAACTAAAATTATTTCAGTTACTTTAATTATATGTACATATAGGTTGATGGCTCAGATCATGCACAAAATTTATTGTGAAATTTAATCCGAAAATAATTTACGAAATTTTTACCAAAACGCTAAGACCTACAAATTAATACAATGACGTCTATTGAACCCAAATATCTTCATTCGACAATTAAGTTAAGATTCATATTTCAGTCAAAACACAAAAATTTATCGAGGTATTTATTATCAGAGTAATAATGGGGTCAGCAATTCTTTCATGGATCGACATACACATTAAAATTTTGCTTGCGTTGCTAACAGTTAAAAGATGTGAACAGATTTGTATTACATAATTAATATAGCGTAAACAGTATTCATACCTAATATCAAATATCACTCGTTAGCCCGATCAAGGAATACAAAACTTATCGAAAACCTCCAAAAAATAAATTAAGGATGACAATTTGGGAATAGGTAGTTAATTGTCTATTATTATATAAGAAAATGTTTACAATTCTACATCTCCTCCATTTTACAAAAATGGAGGGGAATACACCCTTCTTGGGGTTAAAAATATACATTCAAAATAAGTCCGGAATTGGATAAAATAACTAATTTTAAGCAACTTTTGTTCTATAGAGTTTTTTCACTAAGTCAATACTTTTCGAGTTATTTGCAAGTGAATATGTTCGTTTTTATGCTTATGAACGGTTTTTCGCAAATAACTCAAAAAGTAAGTATTTTATCGAAAAATGTATTCTTAGCAAAAATATAGCTTATAAAAAAGTGAAACAAATGGTGTACACATGAAGTCTGTTGACCCAGTAGAAGCAGAGTTGTAGCTAATGAGGAGTAGGTCCTTCTTCGTCAAATTTCAAATCAAATGTTTCGTCGTGAAATAACCAAAAAACGGAGCACTTTTCAGGGAAAATTAATTACAACTTTTTTAAAGTGTTTAAAAAAAGGTCTATTTTTCTTTTTTAAAAGAACTTTTAACGTTAAAAGTAAGTGAGTTACGCTCAAAATATTGTTACGCAAATAAAAGGGCTCAACCCTTTTTATTTTTTGGTATAAAAATCGCGAAAATCACCCTATAATTAGCATCTCAAATAAATTTAATCGTTACCGCTTCACACTTTACTTTTCTTATGTATTCTTTATATGATCTGTAAGTTTCATCGGTTCAAAGTGCTTCTTTTTGAAATGGCTTTAGTTAAAATGGCTTGAACAAGTCACTAATCACGAGTGTATGCAAATTTTGAACAGTCTTAGCATAACCAATTTTTGTCTACCAGGAAAACAAAAAATCCAAAATTCAGAAAAGCAAAACGTACATTTTATTACTGTTCGAGGTTTTTGGTATTACTAATAATTTTTCAGTTATTTTGAAAAAAATGGAATTTTTTTCAAAATCAGAAATTTTTTTTTATTTTAAAACCAATTTTTTTCAAAATTAAACAGTTTGAACCAATAAAACTTATAGATCATTATAAAGAATACATGAACAAAATACCTTGTGAAGCAGTAACAATTCATTTTATTTGGGATGCTAATTAGGGGGTGATTTTCGCGATTGTTTTTACCAAAATATAAAAGGGAGCAACAATATTTTGAGCGTAAGTGAGTTTACTTTTAATGTTAGAAGTTAAAAAAAAAAACAAAAATAAACCTGTTTTTAAACACTTTTTAACACAATTTTTAATAAGTTTTCCCCGGAAAGTTCTCCGTTTTTTGGTTATTTCACTTTAAAATATTCGATTTGGAATTGGACGAATAAGGACTTACTTTTAATTAGTTACAACTCCGCTTCTACTGGGTATACAGATTTCATGCGTACTCCATTCTTTTCACTATTTATAAGCTATATTTTTACTAAGAATATCTTCTTCGATAAAATACTTACTTTTTGAGTTATTTGCGAAAAACCCTCTAAAACATGTTTTTTGTTGTTAAAAATAAATATATTCACTCGCAAATAACTCTATATTTTTCACCCCCGAGAAGGGGTATTCCCCTCCATTTTTGTAAAATGGAGGGTGTGTAGAGTAGTTAACTTTTTCTTATATAATAATAGACAATTTCAACTACCTATTCCCAAATTTTCATCCTTCCTTTATTTTTTTTGGGTCAGATTGTTCTTTGATCGGGCTATGTATCAATTTGAAACGATAAAAAATGACCTACAGTATCATACGCAAAGCATGCGAAACATGGGTGCTGAAAAGTCAGAAACAGACCTTTTAGAAAAATTGCAGAGAAAAATGCTAAGAGCAATATAATATGGAGGTGCGAAAATAGATCAGTGGAGAAGAAGAACCAATAAAGAACTGGAAGAACTGTATAAAGAGCCAACGATAACGATGACGATCAAAGCACAGAGAATAATATTTGGGGCAAATCGAAAGAATGAGAAGTAAAAGAATGCCAAAATGGTACTCTTACGTAGACCATAACAAACGAGAAGGAAAGGCAGGCCAAGAGAAAGATGGGAGGACAGTGTGTACGAAGACCTGAAGAAAAGTAACATTGAGAGATGGAAACAACTAGCATTGAACTGAAGGAGAGGGAAGTAGGTGGTGAAAGATTGTATAAATGGACTGAATTGTAATTATATAAAATTTATAAGACTAAAATAAAATGTAATCAGAAATGTAAACGTTTTATTCCTAGGCCGACAAGGAATATTGAGCTAAATAAATAATAAAAAATGTAGTTTTATATCGTAAAATATTTGGAAAAAGTTCTTCATTTTATATTTACTATCCACATTTGCGGATACGTGCTGTCGTGCACGGATGGGTGCTGTCGCCACAATTATTCAATGTGTACTCCCAACTACTATTTCAGGAGGCACTATGGGAAAGAATTGAAGGTGTAAGGATTGGAGGGAGCATCATTAATAACATAAGATTTGCAGACGATACCACAATCATGGCAGAGAATATAGACAATTTACAAATTCTCCTATATATCATTAACAGAGAAAGCAAAAAATGGGACTAACAATGAATATAAATAAAACCACATTAATGGTGATCTCAAAAAACCCTGTTGACAACATACATATGACATTGGAGGTAAACCGATAGAAAGAATCGAGAGGTATAAATACCTAGGAGCAATTATAAACTCACAATTAGATCAAGATGAGGAAATAAAGGTGAGAAAAGAAATAGCTCAAAAAGGATTTATAAAATTCAAGTTAATGTTTACAAATAAGAAATTGAGTATGGACATTAGATTGAGGTTCGTCGAATGTTATGTTTGGTCGCAACTACTATATGGGGTAGAAGCTTGGACTCTAAAAGCACAATCCGTATAAAAATTAGAGGCATTCGAGATGTGGCTGTATAGGCGTATTCTGAAAATTCCTTGGACTGCAAAAGTCTCAAACGAAGAAGTTTTAAGAAGATTTGGACATGGCAGGAAGTTTATGAACACAATTAAAATAAGAAAAACATCGTATCTGGGCCACATACTTCGTAACTATAAATACTCTCTGCTACACGTCATCATGCAAGGAAGAGTAGCGGGGAAAAAGGTTTGGGAAGAAAGAAGAAATCTTGGCTGAGGAATATCAGAGATTGGACTAACCTCAGTGTTGAACAGATATTTCACTTTGCAAAAGACAGAGAAGCGTTTAAAAAGGTGATCGCCAACCTTGGTTAGAAGACGGCATAAGAAGAAGAAGAAGATCCGCATTTACACATCATTTTTACTGTCAACGTCCGGTGTTGAGTGTCAGTTGTCAGTTGAAGGGTACAGGTTCATATATCGCCGAATTATTTTTGTTTGAAAAACCGTCCATATAGAGGAGGTGCCCGGCAAAGGGAGGTGTCTGTTAAGAGAGAGTTTACTGTATTTCATATTATTACTAGAATTTATTACTTTATTAGAGCTATTTATCACTTTGAATTCATTGTTTTGATTTTTTTGTGTGTTTTTATACTTTTACTTCCGAAGTGACAATCACTAAAATTGACTTTTCAGCCTAGGTCCAAAATACCTATACGCGATTTTCGTCAATTTCGTGAAATGAAAATATTTACCTAAATTTATTTTTTAATAAGGTTTTTAAATAATTTATATTATTTAATGGACACTTTGAATTTTGTACATGTACAATATACTAATTATAGAGATAATATATTTAATTTAACGCTAACTATGAAAGTAAAGCAGATCTGCTATTACTCATATTTAAATAACAGCTGCACAAAATACTACGACTGCAAATCTATAACAATGAAATGTCTGGCGTCTGGGAACGTTTACACAGCGTTGCCAAATAACGGAAGTCACAACGAGCGGTGTGGTATACGGAAGTCCCTACGCGTTGTGTATATCACGTGTATTCTCGTACGGGAGCGACACTAGCGCTGATGATATACCGTCGTACTAAAATCTGATCTTATGAGTATATTAGATACGATGTGACTTCTAGTGAAATTTTTGATATAAGCCTTCTAATACCATCTTGCAGCCAAATTCGTAAAAATTTAGGCAAAACTTTGTGACTTCCGAAATCGGAAGTCATAACGGTATATATGAAGTGACAACGTATTACGAGTATCTGCTTTGGAAGTTACATGGATACATGTATCAATATATATATATATATATATATATATATATATATATATATATATATATATATATATATATATAACCTCACACAGAGTGTTAATTTTGCTAATGGCGGGATAGTGCTATGGAGTGGTATTTCTTGGAAAGGAGATAACGGACTTGTAGAGGTTATTGGGTGAATGACAGCTGACATGTATGTAAAAACAGTTTAGAATATCATGTTTCACCATTTTCCAGCCATATTGGAAAACAAATTCGTGTTAATGCACCATGACGCAGGTCTTCATGTCGGTAGAATAGTGAATACTTACCTTGATGAGATTAAAATTTAAAATTTTATCGGCCACCATATAACCCATATTTAATTTAAATGTGATTATACATTTACATGATATATTAAAACAACGCATTAGGAAAAGAAATCCTATTTCTATGACACTGGGGCCAGCACAAAAATTTTTATTTCACACGTTAATTTCAAAATATGCAATATTTGTGTCCGTGAGATGAACACAACAGATTCTAGAAATACATGCATTGTAAATATGCATATCTTGGAAGAAATATAAGCGGATAGACGAAATCCGGGAAAACCACCCACAAGATGGACTGACGACATAGAGAGGATTTGTACCAACTGGATTGCAGCAGCACAAGACAGATCTGAATAGAAGTTTTTAGAAAAGGCCTATGTTCAGCAGCGAACGACTATGGGGTGATGATGACTAAGTATGCAGGAACAAGAGAGAATAAGTTGTAATCGATTACCCTTACACTTTAGATTATGTCTTACAAAAAATATCTTGATATAGGTACTAAAATTACAATAAAGATGAACTAGAAATAAACAAACCAAGGTCACATTGAATATTACAAGGAGCACTCTCAAACCATCATTTGCAATGTATATACAGTGTAAATCCCAAATCATGATTTACAAAGTTCATACATTATACCAGGGGTGGCCAACATTTTTAAGTCGAGTGCCAATATGAGAACAAAAAGAATTTGGCGTGCCACTAAAATTTTTCGACATACTAATATGGATACTATATATTAATAATATACGGTACAATATGTATTTCTTTTGTAAATTCCACATTTTTCCGTTTAGTCAAGATAGTGGAGGTTTAAAAAATAACGTAATAAGTAAAACATAACAACAAACTTACTTTATTGTTAATAAAAATAAAATAAAAACGTTAAACAAAAAAACTTAAATATTTTCTTATTATCTAAAATTCAAATTATTAAACAGTTACTTATTTAATGTGGTATTTGAACTTGTATTTTTTTAATTAATTCATCTATATTGGGATTAATTTCGGAACTAGCCAACAGAATTAGATTTTTTAAATGCATGTCAGTTAATTGTGACCGATATTTTGATTTTATTATGTTCATAATAGAGCACATTTGCTCACAAACGTACGTTGAACCAAATCTACAACAATATCTCAGAGCTAACTCGTGTAAATTAGGAAAATTGTTTGCTGGTACAAATTTCCAAAATTCAATATAATTGGGATCAGTAACAGTTGAAATAATTTCCCTATATTTGGTTTTTAGTATAGTGTGGTTCTGTAAATCAATAATTTCGATCTGTATTTCAGCTGAGTAACAATTGATATCTTGCAGAGAAATAGAAAAAGGATTTATGAAAAGGTCAACATTCATTTTGTCTTTTTGAAAATCTTCAAACCGGGTATTGAATGAACCTAGCAAAATAGATATAAGGTTTTTAAATCTGTCATAATTTGGAGTTCTACTGACCTTGTTGGCTAATTCCTGCATTAATGTGAAATGTGTCAATCTCTGTTCTCCAAAATCGTTACAAACAGCATAAGTTTATTCACAAAAGAAGATATATGACCAACTAGAGTAGGAAAAATACAATTTTTTCCCTGTAATCTTAAATTTAATTGATTTAAATGTCTCATAATATCAGTGAGAAAAGCTAAATCCCAAAGCCAATCTTTATCATTAAGTAACGAGCACTCACTGGGCAGTTCATTGTTTTCTTGCAAATATTTTAAGACGCACTCCTTCAAGTTCCAAAACCTTTCGAGTGCATTTCCTTTGGAGAGCCAGCGCACACTGCAATGGAGAAGTAGCTCTCCATCTTGCTCCGTTTCTTCCGCGAACAGTTCTCGAAATTGTCGTCGATTCAATGCCCGAGCTCGTATTTTGTTAATGCAGCGTGTTACAGGGTCAACAACAGATGACATGTTTAGGTCCTTGGCACAAAGAGCTTCCTGGTGAATAAGACAATGGTACTTAAAAACTTTTCTTCCCAAATAGTTTTCCAGTAATGTAACAAACCCCTTTAGTCTACCAACCATGCAAGGAGCTCCATCTGTACAAACACTATCTAATTTTGACCATTCAACTTTGTTGACTTCGATTACGTTTTTAAGCTGTTGAAAAATGTCCTCTCCTGTTGTTGTGACTAGTTGGCGCAAATCCAGAAGCTCTTCGGCATTTTCAAAATTATCATTGATATAACGGACAAAAATGCTTAACTGCGCATTTTCTGTGTTGTCACAACTTTCATCCAACGCTAAAGAAAAGAATTTGCAGGATTGTAATCCACTTATAATTTGGGAAACAACATCCTGGCCCATATCATCTATACGGCGCATGACTGTATTTCGGGATAATGCAATATTATCGACCATATTTTTGATCTTTACATCTCCCACATTTTTAGCAAATATTGCCAGACTATTTTTAATTATCTCCTCTCCATCAGAGTAGGCTTTTTTCTTCCGGGCTAACAGCAGAGAAAGTTCATATGATGTTTTAACCATAGTTTCCATTTCATCACTTCTCTTCTGAAACAGTGACTGTTGGCTGGCTAGGGTTTTCTTTTTTTTTTCAATAAAGTCGGCTCGCAAATGTGAACCAATAGGATATTTGTTGCTGAAGTCCTTATGCAGTTGTTTATAATGTCGTTCCAGGTTAAATTTTTTCGGAACTGCTACAGATAATCCACATATCAAACAAACAGGCTTTGAAGTAGTACGATTAGTAAATAAAAATTGATCTTCCCAAGCAGGTTGAAAATCGCGAATTGCAATATCATCTTCGTATTTTCGTTTTGAAGTCGAAGGCTTACTCGTGGACATATCGAACAAATACTTTTAAAATTTTAAAGAAACAATGCGCGATGACAAAATGTGCACATACAACGGGGCAGTTTAAAATAAACTAAGCAAGGGTAACGCAGTCCTATTGCACATTACGACAGCTAGGATCATGTGCACCAATCGCAGCAATATCGCTCGCCAGAAGATGCAATGATGCCGCATCTATCGTAACTTCCGTAAACCTACCAAGTTTCTTCTTATTATTTTTTGTTTTTCAAGTTTTAATTTTTTTGAAAGTTTTTTAATCCAAAACGCTACGCGTGCCACTGATAGGACTCAATCGTGCCACAGAGTGGCACGCGTGCCGCGGGTTGGCCATCCCTGCATTATACATAAGTTATGATTCGGGAGTGCTCCTAGTAACATTCAACATGTCTTGGTTTGTTTATGTCTAGTGCACCTTTATTATGATTTTCGTATAGATACTGTAAAGGATAAGAAAAAATCGTATTAACGATGTCATGGAAATGAATAAGATATACTCACTATATAAATATTTTTACCAAAATTTAATTTGAAAGTTAGGTACGTTTGACGACTAATTGCTTAAATTTTTTATTTAGGTCCACGTTTTCAAAATTTTGTGGAGCTGGAAAATATTTTTTCCACCTACCTCTACCGAAGGCATACTTTTTCGGACCTGATTGCAGGGAGCAAAGTTGTACTTTTCCTCCCTAGGGAGGAAAATATTTTTCCTACCTAGGGAGGAAAAGTAAAAGTGACATCATGGTATTTCATTCATGAAATATAACTTATTGATGCACTGTACAATATCTATTTTCTATTACGTAAGTATCTATATATTTTAATGTTTATTTATACAACACCCTGTATTTTGCAGAATGGTAAAAAACAGTAAATTGTTATTTTGATTTAACAATGCTTACATTTATAATTTGACTTATATTTGACAGTTGACAGTTATATTGTTCCTACTGGTTAGTTTTAGTTCTAATAAATTTTGTTGGTTAGTTACATAAATAAATTAAGTAAAAATGAAAAAATGACTTGTTATTTGAGGAAGGTGGAAAAACCATATGTATAACATGGGAGTAAAGTGCCTTTTCCTCCCTTGAATAATTACTGCCCTCCGCTACGCGTCGGGCAGTCAACTTTATTCTCGGGAGGAAAAGTAGCACTTTCCTGCCTTGTTATACAAATTGCTATTCCCACCGACCAATACCTTTAGCATATTTTCATCCCTAAACAATAATAACAGTACAGCTCTCACCAATTTTATTGTTGTATTACAAAAAAAAAAATGCTGTACAACTAGTATATAGCAGGTTCCAAATTTGGACCTCGGAGGTAAACTACACTATCTCGACATGGTGTTGTTTTGAATAAGTTCCTTTAATCCATTTATTTTATTAGTTAGATTATACAAATTGGATATATTTTATCATTAAAATACAGTCATATTTTATTTCAACAAATTATGGGATATATCAGATTTTTATTAACATCCTAAGTGCTCTAAACTTTGTTGCAAACACACCCTAAACACAGTTGCTCGAAATGATATAGTGTAGTTTACCTCCGAGATCCAGAAATATTATAATTATCCAAATTCCACATAACTTTCATATATCGTCATATCATTTGCGCAACAAATTCTAATATGATCCGAGTTTTCAGTGCAATCCAAAAACTCTATTTAGTGTTCGGCTTCACCATAACAGTCTTGACAGCATGTTATTTCATTGTCTGATACACACTGATACACACTGATGGCTGTACACACTGTACAGTGTACAGTGTACAAGTAGTTTATAACAACTTCCGAATGTTGAGCATTATGCAAATTCCACATTCCATATAACTGCAAGTTTGCTGATTACTTGATGACAGAAAAAGTTACAGTGAAATAGTTATTTTCCTAACAAGTGCAGAAAGTTATACTTTTCCGCACGCAACTGCAAGCAGTCGAGTGCGGAAAAGAGACTTTCTGCAAGAGTTAGGAACAATATTTTTTCTACGAGTCTTTAAAATAAATGACCAAATCTTAATCGATTAATTTAATTAATATGAAAATACATACACAAATTAATTCTTTGACAAGGTTGTCAAAACCAAACTTTCAATATAATTAGTTAGCATGACGACGATCTTGGTTTCCATGACGATGATTCAAAACGACTGTTATTGTCTACCGATTTGACTTTCGAATATTATGTAAAAATAATTTTATTTCATCGAATTGTCGCGTTAATTTCATTAAAACAGGAACACAATAAGATACATTTTTGAAATAAAATATGTACTAAATAATATCTAAATATTAGTTTATTGCATGTATTACAATAATTATTTTAAGGCCATATTAAAATATCTACACGCGTGCGGAAAAGTAAAACGCGTGCGGAAAAGTAAACCGCGTGCAGAAAAGTAAAACTTTCTAAACTAAAACGCGTGCGCGAAAGTAGACATTTTTGCACGCTCGTAAAAAATAGCTATTTGTATAACAAGTGAGGAAAGTGCTACTTTTCCTCCCGAGGATGAAGTTTACTGCCCGACGCGTAGCGGAGGGCAGTAATTATTCAAGGGAGGAAAAGGCACTTTACTCCCATGTTATACATATGGTTTTTCCACCTTCCTCAAATAACAAGTTATTTTTTCATTTTTACTGAATTTATTTATGTAACTAACCAACAAAATTTATTAAAACTAAAACTAACAAGTAGGTAGAATATAACTGTCAACTGTCAAATATAAGTCAAATTATTAATGTAAACATTGTTAAATCAAAATAACAATTTACTGTTTTTTACCATTCTGCAAAATACAGAGTGTTTTATAAATAAACGTTAAAATGTATAGATACTTACGTAAAAATGTAAGATATTGTACAGGGCGTCAATAAGTTATATTTCATGAATGAAATACCATGACGTCACGTTTACTTTTCCTCCCTAGGGAGGAAAAATATTTTCCTCCCTAGGGAGGAAAAGTACAACTTTGCTCCCTACAATCTGGTCCGGAAAAGTATACTTTCGGTAGAGGTATGTGGAAAAATATATTTCTACTAACTATACAGGGTGTCCCGAAAAGATTGGGCATAAATCATACCACAGATTCTGGGGCCAAAAATAGGTTGATTTAACCTAACTTACCTTAGTACAAATGTGCACATAAAAAAAGTTACAGCCCTTTGAAGTTACAAAATGAAAAATAATTTTTTTCCATATATCGAAAACTATTAGAGATTTTTTATTGAAAATGGACATGTGGCATTATTATAGCAAGAAAATCTTGAAAAAAAAAATTATAGTGAAATTTGTGCACCCCATAAAAATTTTATGGGGGTTTTGTTCCCTTAAACCCCCCAAACTTTTGTGTACGTTCCAGTGAAATTATTATTGTACATATTGTATTAGTTAAACATAATGTTTTTAAAACTTTTTTGCCACTTAGTACTTTCTCGAAAAGCCAGTTTTTATCGAGATATTTTGAATATTTGTCGAATCCACCACATATTTGTATATGGTTAAGTACGATTTATAGAGACCTGTTAAAAATCTGAAAATTTATTTATAATATACATTTTTAGATATATTTTGAAAAAGAAGCTACATCTCGATAAAAGGTGGCTTAGGAAAAAAATACTAAGAGGCAAAAATTTTAAAAACACTGTGCTTAACTAATGGTACCACAATAATATTCTAACTGGAACGTACACAAACATTTGGGGGGTTTAAAGGAACAAAACCCCCATAAAACTGTTACGTAACTATATTGAAAAAGAAGCCGCATCTCGATAAAAACTCGCTTATTGAAAAAGTACTAAGAGGCAAAAAAGTTTTAAAAATGTTGTGTTTAACTAATGGTACCACAATAATGAATTACTTGGAACGTACACAAAAGTTTGGGGGGGTTTAAGGGAACAAAATCCCCATAAATTTTTTATGGGGTGGACAAATTTCACTGTAATTTTGTTTAAAGATATGCCTGCCATAAGAATGATAAATGTTCATTTTCAATTAAAGATCTCTAATAGTTTTCGATATATTAAAAAAAATCGATTTTCATTTTGTAACTTCAAAGGGCTGTAACTTTTTTTATGAGCACATTTGTACTAAGGTAAGTTAGGTTCAATCGAACTACTTTTGACCCCAGAATGTGCGGTAATTTATAACCAATTTTTCGGGACACCCTGTATATAAGTTTAAAACTAACACACGAATATTTTTTGTTTAATGCGGCATTAGATTAGTAATCAGTCTTGAAAATATACGTACGGTTTAATCACCGCACACTCCAGTTCACACTAACGCGATTCGTCGTTTGCATAAAGAAACACCAAACGTCCGTTCTCCAAAACCATAGGAAAAAAAACTCCCTGCCAAATCTATCAAATCCCAATCGAGTCGCACATAATCGTTTTCCAACATTCGGGCTATTCTCCCAATACCACGTTCATCTAGACTGCATTAGGCTTAGCTTTGAACTTTTTCTGTTGTACGGTTAGCTGGTATATGAAAAAGTATTCAGCGTACCACTCGTCCATTTGTATATCGTTGCCGCATCGCATTTTTGTGGAAAGCGTTTACAAAAGAGATGACAACGTATATACCAGGCAACGAATAAAAATTCGGCATTTTTTTATTTTTTTTTTACGTTATATTACTAGTAAACAAAAAATTTTCTATGACGATTGCTTGATTTAATCACAACTGCGTAGTATAAAATATTGGAAAATATATACTTTTACAAATGAAATTGTATGACGTATTAGAAATAATAGTAGGTAGGTACATGGAATCACAGTTTTTGCTCCAAATTCTAAAGAACTGCTTGGATTAACATGAAATTTGGCGTACTCATAGGTAACCTATCAAAGAAGAAGAGTGATCAAAAGTAAGTAAGTGAACAGTAGTAAGCAAGTTACGCTCACAATAAAATGGGTCCCTTTTTGGTAAAAAAAAAGCACGGGAAAAACATCCCCTAATTGGCATCTTAAGTACAAATCCTTTTTAATGTATTTTTTTTTAATTTCCAATGTTAAAAAAATGCTCTTTTTCAAAATAACCTAAAATTTATTCGTGATACCAAAAATCACACACAGTAAAAAAATGTAGGTTTTGCTTTTCTGAATATTTTGGATTTTTGTAATCATTCTAAATGGGAAATAAGCCACAATTTAACTAAAAAATGATAATAATATTAATATTTTTTATTTTGACAACGACATCCGATCTGGCCACAAGGAAATAGCTTCAGAACAACATTTTAGATTTTTGTTTTCCTGTAAGGCAAAAATTGGTTAAGATATGGCTGTTCAAATTTTGTATACACTCGTGATTATTGACTAGTTTAAGCCCTTTTAACTATTATAGAGTCCCGTCAAAAATAAGCACTTAGATCCCACGATCATATAAACAATACATACACGAATAGAGCAACATGTGAAGTGGTAACAATAATTAATTTCATTTGGGATGCTAATTAGGGGGTGATTTTCACGATTTTTTACAAAAAAAGGGACCAACTTTATTTTGAGCCTAACTTTCTTGCTTTTAATGCTAGAAACTTAAAAAAAAAACAAAAATAAAGCTTTGTTAATCACTTTAACAAAGTTGAAATGCGTTTTCCCCAAAACTGCTTCGTTTTTTGGTTATTTCACGTTGAGATATTCGATTTGAAATTTGGCGAGTATGAATCTATTTTTCATTACGTAAAACTCTTCTTTTACTGGGTCTAGGGATCTAGACCCATTAAACATCATTATGTGTCACTTTTTTATGGGCTAAATTTTTGTAAGAATAGAATAGAATAGAATAGAATAGAATAGAGTAGAATAGAATAGAATAGAATAGAATAGAATAGAATAGAATAGAATAGAATAGAATAGAATAGAATAGAATAGAATAGAATAGAATAGAATAGAATAGAATAGAATAGAATAGAATAGAATAGAATAGAATAGAATAGAATAGAATAGAATAGAATAGAATAGAATAGAATAGAATAGAATAGAACAGAATAGAATAGAATAGAACAAAATAGAATAGAAGAGAATTGAATAGAAGAGAATAGAGTAGTATAGAATAGAATAGAATAGAGTAGAATAGGATAGGATAGAATAGAATAGAATAGAATAGAATAGAATAGAATAGAATAGAATAGAATAGAATAGAATAGAATAGAATAGAATAGAATAGAATAGAATGGAATAGAATAGAATAGAATAGAATAGAATAGAATAGAATAGAATAGAATAGAATAGAATAGAATAGAATAGAATAGAATAGAATAGAATAGAATAGAATAGAATAGAATAGAGTAGAATAGGATAGAATAGAATAGAATAGAATAGAATATAATAGAATAGAATAGAATAGAATAGAATAGAATATAATAGAATAGAATAGAATAGAATAGAATAGAATAGAATAGAATAGAATAGAATAGAATAGAATAGAATAGAATAGAATAGAATAGAATAGAATAGAATAGAATAGAATAGAATAGAATAGAATAGAATAGAATAGAATAGAATAGAATAGAATAGAATAAAATAGAATAGAATAGAATAGAATAGAATAGAATAGAATAGAATAGAATAGAATAGAATAGAATAGAATAGAATAGAATAGAATAGAATAGAATAGAATAGAATAGAATAGAATAGAATAGAATAGAATAGAATATTATTTGTTAATTCAATGACAGCACAGTGTGATATAGGACAAGTCAAATAATTACATAAAACATATTCATCAAAATATAAATTAATAAAAAAATATATGCAATATAGTGCGTATCTGAACCTCGTCGGTCCTCATGCCCTGTAGTCTTTAATTAAGAGTACACAGTAGCGATCAACAGGTAGCAGCAAACACGGTCCAAGATTGCGAAAGTTCTGCGAACTTTCAAAAGTGAGGCAACAGTGCGTCGGTAATTCGACACTGACAGTGACGGTTATACTATCAAAAACAATAATTTTTATACACATAGGCGCGAAATGTTGCCAAGTCAGTGAAGTTCGATTTCTTGTTATAAAAAAAATCGGTTTTTAGTAGTTCCAATGTGACACAAAATCTAGGCATGGGATAAAATTTTATTGGAGGAAAGTGTATTTTTTGTCTTTCTTAATGGCGGTACAGGCTCCTTTTTTCAATATTTTATTTAGTTATCGAGTAATTTCCACATAGGTACTAAAATATTTCTGAAATTGTGCTCTGTACCGCCATTCTTTATTATATTACGAATGTGTGTGGCAAATATCTCAACAAAATATTCAAAATTAAAGCCGCAATCTTGGAACGCGTTTGTTGCTACCTGTTGATCGCTACTGTTTGCTCTTAAGTCAAAAATAATCATTTAGGTTGTAAACGCATAATTGGATCAAGCATGATTTTAATTTATTTTGGAATTTTTGAATATTATCTTTATTTCTCATATTAAGTGGCAAACAATTGTAAAATTTAGATCCTGCAAAATCAGGACTAGTTTCAAAAAGAGTTGTGGAATTTTTACACACGCTTATCAACCTCCCGTGACTTGTCGGGTAACTATGATAGTCAGAGTTGAGGGTAAAATTTTGAAATTTAGTTTTAACATGAATAATACAATTAGAAATGTATAAAGCATGGAAATTCAACAGTCTGTGTTCAATAAAGTATTTACGACATGATTGTCTATTATCAATATTAAATATCAATCTAAGAATTCTCTTTTGAGTTATAAAAACTCTAGTAGAATTCTTGGAGATTCCCCACAAGACAACATTATAGGCCATATATGAGTAAACCAATGAAGAGTACAGACTTATCAATTGATTGGTATTAAATAGAGTTTTCAACTGAAGGATCGCATAGTAACCCTTATTCATTTTTTTGCAAACTTTAGTAACACTTTCATCCCGTGTCATATTACTTTCTAAAATGCTACCAAGAAAAAATGTTGTATTACTAAAAGGTTTTCTTCAGTACTAACTGTGATCTTATAATCATGGAATGGCTTACTGCGCGAGTAGAACTGCATACAAATAGTTTTCTTTGCATTTACCATTAAAGAGTTCCTTTTACACCAGCTTGTAAATTCCTGTGCTACCAAGTTCATTTTGGATATGAGTTCGACTTCAGTTGACGCGTCAACTACAATTATTGAATCATCTACATAGAGAACTGTATGATCTGCAGTTAAAAAAATTTTCAAATTATTGATATATAAAAGAAATATTTAGGGTCCCAATACGGAGCCCTGCGGTACACCTTGATCAAGATTAAAAACAGACGACTTCTAATTAACGATTTTTACTAGGAATTTATAGTGTTGTAAGTATGACCTTAACCAGTTCAAGAAATGAACCCGAGAACCAAGGGCTTCTAATTTATGCACTATAATTTCAATGTCAGTAGAGTCAAAAGCCTTAGTTAAGTCAAAAAAGGAGCAGCCACATACCTTTTCGATCTAAAGCAAGGTGAATATAATTAAAAAATAATGAAATAGGAGCACTCTCTCTAGATTTATTAAGAAGAAATCATTATTAACTGACTCAGTTGAACCTAGTAATGGTTTAAGACAGGGGAATTCCCTGAGTCATTTATTGTTCAACCTCTTTATGCATGAAACAATAAAAAAAGAACTAAAAAAGGATACCAAATAAAAAAAAACGACATCAGTGTGCTCTGTAGACTACGCAATACTTATCTCTTATCTCTCAAAGTGAAGATTATTTAAAACGTATTAGGGGAGTGCAATTAGAACGAAAATATGCATTGTTTCGGAAAAATTCAAACAAGCTTATATTTTTCTAAAACTTTTTTGTTAGTTTATATACATGCTAATGTAAAAAGTTCTACTCGCAGATTTAGCCGCTAATTGTTTATTAATTGTTTAAAAAATAACAATTATCTTGTATAAATAATTTTAAAAATATCGTTAAATTCATTATTTTACTTTGATCAAATATGTTTCTATTTTGTTTTTGATTATGCTGAATCCGAATATGGCATTGCAATTTGAAAATTCTTATACAGAAGCTATTATACAGTGTGTCTGCGTAGCTAGGAACCACATGGATAACTCTTTTATTATCAATTTTACGAAAAAAAGTTATTCTCAATAAAATGCTCCGGATAGACAAAAATTTAAAACTGAACCATCAGATATCAAATTTTATCAATTTTATACGAGTTATGTCAAAAATATGAATTTCGTTAAATAGTAAAGAACCTTTGTATTCCAGAATATCAAAAAATAAATTCTATTATGAAAAGTTGTTTGAAATTAGAAACTATGTCTAAATATACAATCACATCATTCTAATAAAAAAAAAATTAATTTTTTTCTCAAATTACTGATACTCATCATTTTATTACAATTATGATAACTATATTATTATCACTTTTACGAAAAAAAGTTATTCTTCATAAAATGCTCTCCCGGGTCTAAAATCTAAGATACAACCATCAGATATCAAACTTTTTTAATTTTGTACGAGGTATGTACAAAATATGAATTTTTCTTAAAAGTAAAGTGACTTTATTATTCACAATATTTTAATTAGAAGGATGTAATTGAACACTAAAACAAATTTTTTAATTCCAAACAACTTTTCTTCATAACAATTTTCGATATTGTGAAAGGTAATGGTACTTTACTCTTAACTGAAATTCATATTTTTTACATACCTCGTATAACATTAATTAAATTTGATATTTCATGATTGAATCTTAGAATATATACGATGCAGAGTATTTTATAAAGAATAACTTTTTTCGTAAAACTGATAATAAAAAAGTTATCAAAAGTTCCAACTTACGCAAACATACTGTATAAGAGCTAAAAAAATTTTTTTGCTGAGCATTTATTATTATTGAAGCTTATTATTAAAAGTATTTTAGGTAAGTTTTACAGAAAAAAGTTTTGATCACTTTGTATAAACATTTTTTTAGCTGGTAACTTTCGGTTTTTGTATTACATTTTTGTTATCTTTCTTAATTTTCTAAAAAAGTAATAGTTTATTTTATTTCTTAGGTAAAATTATTCAGTGCATTTTAAAGGTTACATCCTGATCTTTAAAAAAGCACTTTTAAAATTGTAATAGATTTATTCAAACTTGAGTAATACCGTCTTAAAGTGGTGGTAATTCTATAGAGCTACGAAGATTTCAAAAATTACATTTTTGAGATATCATAATATCATTTGAATTAAATTTTTGAGATTTTGTTGAATGAAATATCGTTTAGTAAGTTGCTTGAAAGGTAATTTGTGCAAAATTGAGAGTTTTATAAGAAAAATTGTATTAGTTACACATTTTTAAATCATTTTTAAACAAAATTCATGTAACTTCACTTTCCGCCCACACGGTACTTACGCCCATACATTTAGTTTTTTCTATTATAACCATAAGATAGCCTAATTATTTTTCTTTCATGTTCAATTTGTAAAATTTCATTCCATTCATTAGTTAAAGAATTACATTAAAATAACTCAACCGTGCAGTTCGTGAGAAGGGTGACTTTAGCGTTATAAATAAAAAATTATAGAAGATACAGATTTAATTTTAGGAAATTCTTTATATGAGGTTTTTTTTTGTAAAATGTTTTGAATTTTGCAATGGTCAAGTCAGTTTCTTCTAAAATGTATATTTCGGAGTTATTTAAAAAATATCTAATTTCGTAGTTCATTTGTTTATTAAAAAATGAAACACCCACTTCTCGAGTAGAACTTTTTGATATATTGTTTATTAAACATTTCTTAATAAAATTACAATAAGTTCTATCTTGTTTGATTTTTTCCGAAGTGAAAATCTATATGCACTCCCATATATGATGCACCAATTTAATATAACCGCTAGAGAATTTTAATTTGTCAGTTTTCCAAAAAAAGACCACATGCATGGTTCAAAAAAATAAGCAAATATCTACTAAGATGTAAATTATAGTTTAAGGGTCAGATAATAGAATAAGTCATGGAGTTTAAATATGTAGTCATCACACTATCTAGCTAAAGAAAGTTCGAAGCAGAAGTGGAAGATCAAGAGCATAAAGCAGACAATTATCGGAAAAGAAACGAGAAGCAGAAATTACAAAACTGTCATCTGATCAATAATGACATATGTACGCTATAGAAAAACGACCTGATACATCATCATCAACCCGTACACGTCCACTGCCGGATATAGGTCTCTCTCAGCTCTTTCCATCTGTCTCTATTTTGTGCGACTTGCATCCAGTTACCGATAACATGCTTCAGATCGTCGGTCCATCTGGTTGGTGGTCGTCCTCTGCTCCGTAGTGCTTCTCCTCGTAGCCTCCACTCAACAATACGTTTTGTCCATCGGCTGTCTGTAGGGATGGGAAAAATCTACCGGTTTTAACCTAAAACCGGTTTTCTTACTTCGTAATAACCGGTTTTACCGGTTGTTTTTTTGTCCCGGTTATAACCGGTTTTTTCTTTATAAAGTAAAAACCGGTTATTAAGTTTTTACGATGATTAGGATTAGGTTAGGTATTAGTTTGAATCCCAGTCATAATTATTATTCTCAAGTAATGATTCCAAACAAAACCTTAATTCAAATTTAATTTTATAAATACAGAAGCACACTGAAAGTACAAACTTACATCAGCCAGAAACAATTAAGTTTTATTATAATATTTTGTTGAAAAGGTATTTTTAATCATAATATTTACATAAGAAGTGATCTGGTTGAAGTAGACGCAAACATCATCTATTTTTCTCACTTGAGTCTTGACATTGAAAAGAGTCTCACATTGAGTCTTTTTCTGATTACCAAAAAATAATGTTCTGACTATGAATA
This sequence comes from Diabrotica virgifera virgifera, assembly GCF_917563875.1. Lineage (NCBI taxonomy): Eukaryota > Metazoa > Arthropoda > Insecta > Coleoptera > Chrysomelidae > Diabrotica > Diabrotica virgifera. The sequence continues at coordinate 180,613,794 of NC_065446.1, forward strand.
TCGAATTACCGATTACGAATACGAATCTCCAAGGATCTTCCTACGTTTTTAAAACGATACACCCATACAGAAAGTATTAAATGAGTTAAAATGTACCTATTATACAAATATACAAACTTGTTAAAAGTAGTACATGATAAATTTTATTTGATGGTAGTAAAAATAAAAGATAATTTGAAATATCCAATTTATTTTTAAGTAAAATATTTATGTTTTTAAAATATTTTTTTTTAAATCCCATTTGAAAGATGTATTTTGTAAATGTAATATGGTAACCTATTGGATTAAAAAACCGAAAACCGGTTTTTGAAAAAAACCGGTTTTTTGGCCGGTTATAACCAGGGAGAAATAATAGGTAAAAGATCCATTGGCTGAAGAAAACATTCATGGTTGAAGAATTTAAGAGATTGGTACAAGTGCAGCAGCTGCCAATTATTTAAATCTACGGTATCAAAAATACGCATAGCCTTGATGATAGCCAAACTTCGGAACGAGGACGGCACCTGAAGAAGAAACATGAACATGCCACCAGAACCCACTCCCGAAGCACCTGGTTTTCAAGGTCAATGAAAGGGGCTCCTGGAGTTTCGAGGGTTTTCGGTAATACATTGATGTAAACGGATTACTCATCATAGGTTTTTGGAGTTGCTGAACACGACTACGCCATCAGAACAGACATCGGAATACCTGGTGCCTAAGGCACGTCATGCTTTGGAGATTTGAAAGATTTCGGTACTAAATTAATGTAAACTGATTACTCACAGGTTTTTGGGGCTACTGAATGTGAATACGTCATCAAATCCGACCCACGGAGCAGCTGGTGCCAAATCAGGTCTTTTTCTGGAGTTTCGAGAGGTTTCGGCATTAAATTGATGCAAATGGGTATTATTTATAAGTTTTTGGGGCTTCTAAACACAAATACGCCATTAGAACAGACACCGGGATACCTGCTGCTTAAGGCATGTCATCTTCTGGGGTTTCGAGAGTTCTCGGTACTAAATTGGTGCATGCGGATTACTCTTGCGTTTTTGGGGTTGCCGAACACGAATATGACTTAGATAAAAGACTGGAATATTTAATGACCACGATGAATAACACTATCAAAATAGAATATAGTAAATCGATCTTAAAATAAATGAAGGAGAAACATTGTCAGATATAAATTGAGTTTATGTTTATAAATAATTAAAACAATTGAATAGCACAACATAGTTATTTTAATAAAAATCTACAAATAGCAAAAAAAACTTTTCACCAATTTGTACGCTTTGTTTGAACAACAACTCAGAAAACCTCCGATTACTCGGTGTGTAGTGTGTACCAATCCGATTTCATCAATTTAGTACCGAAAACTCTCTAAACTCCAGAATATGACGTGCTTTAGGCTATAGGTGCTCCGCTGTCTGTTCTGATGGCGTATTTGTGTTCAGCAACTAAAAAAAGCCATGAGTACTACATTCGTATCAATGTTATACCGAAAACTCTCGAAACCCAAGAAGATGACGTGTCGTAGGCACAATGTGATTCGTGGGTAGATCTGATAGTGTATGGATATTCAACCCCAAAAACCTAAAAGTAACCCATTTGATTTCTCCATTTGATTCCTCAGAAACTCCAGAAGATAACCTGTCTTACGCACCAGGTGCTCCTGTGTCTGTGCTGATCACTTATTCGTGTTCAGCAACCCCAAAAACCTATAACTAATCCGTTTTCATTAATGTAGTACCGAAGACCCTCGAAACTCCAGGAGCCAATTTCATTGACCTTGGAAACCAGGTGCTCCCGGAGTCAGTTCTAGTGGCATATTCGTGTTTATCGACCTCAAAAAACCCTCCAGTAATCTATTTGCATCAATTAAATGCCGAAAACCATCGAACCGTATGTTCGTATTTAGCGATCCCAAAAACCCATGAGTAATCTGTTTATATCAATTCATTGCCGAAAACCCTCGAAACTCTAGAAGATGACGTCCGTTGAAAGTCATGGTCAAAGTAAAGGTCGCCATTGAATAGTCAGGAAAAAATCCTAGACTACTAGTACTTTTTTTTATCCAAACTTCTACATGTTGCCAGATAACCAGTAACTCAGGGAATTGGAATACCCAGTAAATCTTATAATTTTCCGAGTTTGTGCCTCCATATCTTGAAAATCCTCTATACGATCGAGTTGTGCACATGAGAACTTTTCATCACAATGCTTCAAAGAATATTTTCTCAAAGTATGGACTAAATCCACTGGGGCCTAATTTCCGTAAGGTTTGTGCGGGTTACTTTGACTTTTAACCCTTAACTACAGACATCCGGTATTTTTTACCGGCGGGAATTCCCAAAATGTGGATTTCGTGGTAACCTCACAACTTATAAGTTCATGTGTCTCTGTACCTCTCGGGCAGTTTGTATAACAATGCTAGTCAAAGCGTGTATTGTGTATTGTCAATATTTTCTTTTCTGGTACACATCAAAAATCTTAACCGGTAAAAATTACCGGATGTCTGTGTTAAGGGAGTATTTTTATATGAATACTATATTTGTAAATCTGAAATGTTTACATTATTTTTTTGTGTTTTTGGGGAAAAAGTAAAGAAATGGACTGTGGAAGACATCCTGGACCTTCAATGAAGGTTAAATTTGAAGATAAAAATTTTGAGGCCACTTTGCAAAAATGGAATTGCCATTTAATTTTATTACAATTTTACCCCTTGCAGTTTTTTTTTCATGGATGTAAAAATTTTCTTGGATGCTATTTTATATTTCCTTTGTGATTCTGTGTTACGTTTATTTGTTAAAAAAAAAGTTTAAATTTTTGTCCATAGCATTTATGGCCGTTTGTTTCAATAGACCAAAAATGTTACCAAAATTCTGGTTTAATAGATTATTCTTCAAAAATCTTGTATTATATTATGAAAATCACTCATTTTACCAATTTTCCCATATCTAGATACTCCAAAAAAACACATAATGCAAAACGTTTTTGTTTTTTATTATTAACTTTATATTTTGACTCTATTTTATAATGACCGGTAAAAAATACCGGGAGTCTGTAGTTACGTGATAATATTGGGATGTCTGTAGTTAAGGGTTAAACAGCTTGTAAATTCTCTTGTGGATTATATTTAGAAACAATTTTAGGAATGATTCATCAGGCTTATCATACGATACTTTTTCCATTTTGTGGCTCCTGGTTTTTTTGGAAGTGCAATAAACTCAGACTTCAGCCATTCTGTTGGTATTTTTCTAGAGTTGTATATTATGTTGTTGAGTATCTTTGTGATTATTGATATCGATTCGCTGTCCATTAGTTTAAGTAGTTCTGCTTGTATGTTATCGGGTTCTGCTGCTTTGCATTTATCCCTTCTTCTATCCCAAAGGCTTTATCTCTTTGTTCTTCAAATAGATTCTCTAGATATTCTTTAGAATTCTATATTCTCTAGATATTCTTAAAAATTGATATAATGGGCATTAGTGAGCTCCGCTGGCCTGGAGCGGGAACATGTGAAAAAATGAAGGCACACTATACTATTCTGGAAGTGTAGAAGATGACGTACATCATAGGAATGGAGTTGGCATATTTATAGCATCTAAATTCAAGAAATACGTAAAATATTTTGTACCTGTAAACGACAGACTAGCGATACTCCAATTAAATAGTAAACCATTTAATGTCAATGTTATCCAGATATATGCCCCTACTTCAGAAAAAAAAATACGAAAATGATGTCGAATCATTCTATAGTCAATTAAAACAGATACTTAAAAATCTAAAAAGGAACGAAATCACATATACTATTGGAGATTTTAACGCGAAAATTGGTCAAGGACGAAGATCTGACCTGATAGGTGAATATGGACTAGGGGAGAGCAATGAAAGAGGCGATAGATTATACCAGTTCTGTCAAGAACATGACATGATAATCGCAAATACATGGTTCAAATTACACAAAAGAAGATTATATACATGGAAGGGACCAGGAGATAACTCACTTCATATAATTAGAAATCAGATAGATTATATTCTAGTAAACAAGAGATTTAAGAATGGTGTCAAGAGATCAACGACATATCCTGGTGCAGATATCGGTTCAGACAATAACCCTCTAATAGCTGACATCCAAGTGAAGCTCAAAAAAGTCGAAGAAAGCCCCAAAACAACAAAATTACATATATCAGCATCCAACAAAACGCTAATAGAAAATGACCTGCATAATCAGCTAAAGAATTCAACAAATGAAAACAATACAGAAATATGGAACACGTTTAAAGATCTTACCTGGAAAGTAATGGAAAAATATACAACAACGATGCAGAGGCACAAAAAACACCAATGGATGACTGATGAAATCCTGGAATTGATGGAGCAGAGAAGAAAACTGAAAGATAACAAAACAGAATACAAAGAAAAACAGAAACTAATTAAACAAAAAATAAAGGTAGCTAAAGAAAAATGGATGGAGGATAAATGCAAGGAATTAGAAAAGTTGAAAGAAAAACATTATACGTTTAATATGTTTAAAAAAGTTAGAGAAGTATCTGATCTTTATAATAAAAAACTGCACATGCTGTAACCGATTCGTCGGGAAAAATAATCATAGACGAACACGAAATTCGAACAACCTGGTATAATTATATAAATGAACTGTATAATGATGATAGACCCGAAGAACTGGACACTTTAGATGAAGGTGAAGGACCAGAAATACTAAAATCAGAAATACAACATGCTATAAAATTGGCAAAAAACAAGAAAGCCGTTGGTCCCGACAACATACCTACAGAAATGTTAAAGCTCATAAATGAGGAAAACATTGGGATACTAGTCAAACTTTTCAATGATGTTTATTCGACTGGTGATATCCCTGAAGATTGGTTACAGTCGGAATTCATAACCGTACCAAAAAAACAACGTCCGAAAAACTGTAGCGACTATAGAATGATAAGCCTTATGAGCCACACCTTGAAAATCTTTCTACGTATCATCCACAGTAGAATCAGAGATAAATGTGAAGAAGACCAGGATGAAACACAATTTGGCTTCAGACAGAAATGGACTGGGAACCCGGGACGCACTCTTTGCACTAAATGTGTTATTACAGAAATGCCGAGATCAAAGAAAAGACGTCTTTGCTGTATTTATTAACTATGAGAAGGCCTTTGATCGAGTACAACATCACAAATTAATTAAAATATTAAAGGATAAAGGAGTTGATAGTCAAGATGTACGAATCATAGAAAAATTATACTGGCGTCAAACAGCGACAGCTTGCATAAATGGAAAATCAACAGAAATATGCAAAATACAAAAAGGTGTCAGACAGGGTTGTATACTGTCCCCACTGTTGTTGAATTTGTATTCAGATAGAATATTTAAGGAAGCGCTGCGTAATTTGGAATGGGGTGTGAAGCTTAATGGAATTCTGATAAATACAATCAGATATGCAGACGATACAGTTATTTTAAGTGATTATATGAATGGATTACAACACCTTTTAAATACCATTGACACAGTGGGAAGAGAGTTTGGCCTAAATATAAACTGTTCAAAAACAAAATACATGGTATTTAGCCGTTTGGCCCATGAAGATTCACGGTTATATGTTGATGGTCATATAATTCAAAGAGAACCCAGTTTTAAATATCTTGGTTGCCATATTACTGAACAACTAGATCCAGATAAAGAGATAAAATGTAGAATCGAGATAGCCCGCACGACATTTTTAAAAATGAGGTCATTCTTCTGTAATGATACCTTGCAACTTCAACTTCGAAAGCGCATGATTAAATGCTACATTTGGTCAGTCCTCTTGTATGGTGTCGAAGCATGTACATTAAAAATATCCACCATTAACCGTTTGGAGGACTTTGAAATGTGGCTGCACAGACGTATTCTGAAAATACCATGGACGGCTATGCTGACAAATGTCGCAGTCCTCAAGAGAGCAAATGCTACCCGCGAGCTTCTTGATAACATCAAATATAGAAAGATGGCCTATTTTGGACACGTACTAAGGATAGACCCATATAATATTCTTCAACTTATTATGATGGGTAAAATCGAAGGACGCAGAGGAATTGGTAGAAAGCAGGCCTCTTTGTTGAAGAATATCCGGGAGTGGACAGGAATAAAGAAAGCAGAACACCTATTTAGAATAGCTCGAGACAGAGACAGTTTCGCCATGTTAATCGCCAACGTCAAGGGGACTTGATAGGGCACGTTAAGAAGAGGAAGAAGATATTCTTTCCACGTTCTAATTTTGCTCTGTTTGTCCAAGATGACGTTTCCGTTAGAATCAATTAGATTTGCTTTCGGTGTCCATCTGGTATAATATTATACTATCTATGGATAGTGGTCGGTGGGAAAAATATTTTTTCTACAACCACTATTCAAAGTGCACTTTTCTGCACGGTTTTATGTTAGCAAACTTGATATTTTCTCACAGTATAAGATATTTGACATTAGTGTGCAGAAAAGTGACGTTTCTGTGCCGCAAAGTGACGTTTCTGTGCCGCAAAGTTCTTTTCTGCACAGTTGACTACCTCATTCTGAGTAACGTTATATTCTGTTTACATCCGTAGACTACCGCATTCTGAGTAACGTTATATTCTGTTTACATCCGTGGTTAAACTTTAGACAAATATATAACCTATAAGACAATTATTATATTTAACTATAGCATAGAAACTAAATTATGGATGTTACAACTGTTTTATTTTACAATTTTATTCTTATTAAACATTTTATAATTATCAAATAACCAATAAGGATTTAGCAACCTGTGCAAGAGACGTCGAATGAAGTAGGTTTTGTGTAAATCCGTGACTGCGGATACAAATATAATGTGTAATAATTGTTTAAATTTAAACAAATTAAGGCAGTGCATTAATTTTTTAACTGATTTCTGTGCAATTTATTTAGGTATAAGGAATTTAAATTGATTAGTAGGTATTAATTAAATACAGTTTAAAATTTATCACATAGGTACCTATTATAATTAATCGTCGTTTGGAAATTGTGATTTTTATTTTTAGGAAAAACTGTGCTTGTAGAAAAAGTATAGTGTGAAACACGTGCAGAAAGGTAATTTCGCACTCGTTTGAATTGCGGCACTCGCTTGCGCTCGTCCCGCAACTTTTCAAACTCGTGAGAAATTAGTACCTTTCTGCACTTGTTGCACAATATACTATTTTCTACGGCTGTGCTAAAAGAGCCACTTTCACGCACGCATTTCCTTTCCGAATATTGCACTTTCCCGCACGGCGTGCGTTAAAATAAATTTTACCGCCCGGCGTGCGGGAAAGTAACATACCTTGTAATATGGCAATATAATATATTTTAATACATGCAATAAACTAATATTTAGATATTATTTACTAATTTATTTCAAATTTATCTTATTGTGTTCATGTTTTAATGAAATTAGCGCGATTATTTCATTCATATGAGATTCTGACCAATAGAAAGCTACAGAAATAAAAATTAAACTGATTATTTTTGATAATATCCCGTCGTCAAGCATATTAAGTCAGATGCCCTTCGTTGCTACGAAAAAAATACATTCGGTGACATTAATGAAAATTAATGTTTTTTTTTTCTATTATGGCTTTGGGAACTGCGCCCATTTAATCAGCAACATTTATTAATGTTTTAAAAATTATAAAAGTGATGACTTTTAACCGTCAAATATTTATAACAACTGTGTGTTTAATTGTACTAATGTGTACTTACATAAATAAATTACAATACAATTTTGGTTTTGAACAGTTTTATTCATGAAATAATTGCAACAAATTGCACTCGATCTCTAAAATTATTAAATTTTTGCCCTCGTGACACTTGACATAATTTCACGACCCGAAGGGTCGTGAAATTAAAACTGTCAAAATGTCACTCGGGAAAATTCGATAATTTTAGAGCTCTTGTGCAATAACTACTGATAATTCCAGGAAATAAAATTATTTTGACATAATATTTAAAAGTCAGATTAGTAGACAATTACAATTGTTTTGAATCGTCATCATGGAAACCAATATCGTCGTCGTGGTAACCCATTATATTGAAAGTTTGGTTTTGACAGCCTTGTCAAAGACTTAATTTGTGTATTTTCACTTCTGAATAAAAATTGATATAACCCTATTTTTTGTGGCTTTTTTCCAAACGTACGGCCCTAGAAAAAATATTGTTCCTAACTCATGCGGAAAGTGTCTTCCCCGCACTCGACTGCTTGCACTAACTCCGCTATCGCGTCGTTCTGGTCAACGGCAGTCTCGTCGGTGAAAGTATCTCTTTCCGCACTAGTTAGAAAAATAACTATTAAAACCATAATGAAGGAAAAACTAGTCAACTTCACCTAATTATCTACAGCTGTCCCACTTCAATTAATGAGCAGTGTATATTTTTACCAAATAATTTTCCGGTCTTCTTTTGAATACGCTTATTATTAACGCTTTCATTAGTCTTAAATATACATCCACGGTATATATTTTTATATAATATAATCTAACTTTTTTTAACAAAGTTTGTTGTACGGGCTATTCTATAATAAACTTTTTCTTGTCTGAAACCGCAATAACAACATCTAAAAATTTCCGTGGAACGAAAATTAAGTTTGGCGTAGCTACACCTGCTAAAATTTTTATGATTTTAACGAAAAGAGAAAGTGGCTCCGGAGTTTGTTTTTACAAAACATTACACAATATTTATCCCAATATAGAACGATAAGTTAAGTCGAGTGTATTTTAAAGTTACCAATATACTCCACGACTTCCAATTATTTCTCACTGTAGGTCGAGAAGTAAGACCAATTATAAATTGGTCCTTCCAGCTAGAAAGAAAAATTGTAATTTATATTCTGAACGTATTATCTTCGAAATATACAAGAGCAATGATACTTCGAACTACTGTTTTTAAGTGAAATTGTTCTCCTGTCATGTCGAAAGGATGTTCTTTTTTCATTTTTGTTATTTAAGTTATATCTTATTCGCAATGTACTTAATGGTCTCATTTGAGTGAATATTTTTAATTATGGCAATCAATTTTCATATTCATTATGTTTTTTTGCCATTTGATATGGCAAACTTTAAGAGTATAGGTGCAAAATTTCGCTTGTCAAAATGTTCAATGTGTTTTAAATATATCAATTTTTTTCGAATCCTGAGAAAACTAATAATTATTTCTGAAAAATTTAAATGGAGAATTAAATACTGCATTATTACCGAGGGACGAAAGTCCCTTAGAATAGCCAAAAAGTTTCTTTTGAGAGAGATATTTGAAATTTCAAGCCACACTAAGTTTTTTTTCACCACTTATTAAAATAAAAATTATAGAAATTTTCAGGGACTTTCTGCCCTCGGTAATAACGTTATATTTCATCCCGCGTTTAAATTTTTCAAAAATACTTATCAGTATTTTCAGGATTCGAAAAAAACGTTCACATTAAACATTTAAAACACATTAAACACTAATATATTTCATATAATTATCCAGCACGGCGCCTCTTGAATTAACCCTTAAGTACTAACACACCGTCTCTCAGACGGCATCGTTTGTTGAAAGTGGGATATTTCCATTCCTAGAAAAATTTGAAGGTCATCCGTTTATGACTTTTCAAGTTATGTTGTTATTTACTAGTATTGAATTCGGCAATTTGCTGCAGGTTGTTATTCGAAAGATATTTAGACTCAAAGTGTGATTTCCGTCTAATAGACGGGGTGTTAGTGTTTGTGCCCAGTTCGTCATTAAACATAATGTGCCCCAGTTCGTCAAAAAGTTCAAATAAGGGGATAAAGACTATGAGGAAACTCTTTTGAAATGACTTGATGAGGTAGAAGACGACGTAAGCGAAGTGGGATCAATTTGTGATGAAAATGTTGCCACTGACTACCATTGCTACACTGTACAAATTTTAGTGCACGTCAGTTTTTTTTGTTTTAATATTTTTTAAAATTTTTTTTATTTTCATGTTTATTACTCTTTGTTTAACTCGATTATAAATTTTTATCAAGATTCTTTAATGTGTTTCATTTTTATCACACTTTTTTTCAGGAATAAAAAGTCGCACAGACAATCCTTCCATTCTTGTTATAATGTTTTGTATTTTAATAAATACAGAAAAACTAGATCAATTACTGTGTTTTTTAGATAAGTAATACTTTCAGTACGTCATCGAAATATTTTTTTGCATTATAATGTTTAACAAAAGAAAAATAACCAGTAAAATGTGAAACCCGTCTGTCAGGCGGTTAGTTAGTGTTTGCGCCATTGATTTAAGATGTTAGTACTTAAGGGTTAAGGTTCAGTGTTCGTCTAATAACTGTTACCATGTTCTTTTTATTTCTGTAATTATAACAACTTCATTTGCAGTGTTACTTTACCCTACATACAACAATATATATTCTTTACAGTTTTTTTGGTTTTTATTCTTTCCATTTCATATCTTGAAAACATCAATCCATCTACCAATACACTATTTTACAATATGAAAGAGTGAAAATAAATTTCAAATAATTATCTAACGCTCCCCACTTCAATTGACGCAGAGTCTATATTTTTACCCAATAATTTTCCGGTCTTCTTTTGAATACGCTTATTATTAACGCCTTCATTAATTTTAAATACATACACATCCACGGTATACATTTTTATAAAATATAATCTAACTTTTTTTAACAAAGTTGGTTGTTCGTCCTATATTAAACTTTTTCTTGAATGAAACCGCAATATCAACATCTAAAAATTTCCGTGGAAGGGAAATTCAGTTTCGCGCTTTGGCGTATCTGCCCCTGCTAAAATTTGTATGATGTCAAGGAAAAAAGAAATTGACTCAAGAGTTTATGTTTACAAAATATTACAGAATATTTATTTCAATATAGAACGTTGTCAGTTAAGTTACGTCGAGTGTATTTTACCAATAAACTCCACGACTTCCAATTGCTTCACACTGTCGGGCGAGAAGTAAGACCAATTATACATTGGTCCTTCGAGCCGGAAATAGATATTTTAATTTATATTCTAATTGTATCATATTCGAATTATAAAAGAGAAATGATATTTCCAACTATTTTTAAGGAAAATTTTTCTCCTGTCATGTCCAAAGCATGTTCATTTTTCATTTTTGATATTTAAGTTATATATCTTATTTGCAGTGTACCTAATGATCTCCTTTGATTAAATATTTTCAATTATGTCAACTAATGGCTTAAGGAAAGCTTCACTAACTACACTTTTCAGAAAGTGGGGTAAAATCGATTTAAAGGACCAAATTGTTATTAAATTCACCTGCCTTAATTATTTGAAGTTTTTTAAAGCAACCTTAAAAAGTAAATAAGAACTGATATTGTATGCCATTTTTCGTAACAGGAACTATGATTTATTAAATATGTATTAGAATCATTTGTGTACTTGATGAGTTTTTATATGATAACAATAAGTGGATATTGTGAAGCTAATGAATTTGTCTCCACAGAGTTTAAGAATCAACACTTCGGGATTTAACATAAAGGAAATAAGTAACAAGAAATTTAATATATTAAAGTACAAAGTCTTTAAACAAAACAGATTATTTAACCTCTAAAGGAATTAAAAGAGCGAAACTACACAATAAATTGAAAAAAAAATTCTTGTGAATACACTTCTAATTTCACTCGTCTTCTTCACTTTTTATACGAGATATTGATAACTTCGGAACTAGATCTACGTTTATGATTACTAACGTATTGTTTGTAAGATCACCAAGTACCGACTCGGAGTACCAGGTTGTAAAATAATATAGTCCGTTCTTTAGCGGTAAAATATTGCAAAATCTCTAAATTTTAAAGAACCGCTTGGATTGACATGAAATTTGGCATACACATAGCTAACAAGTCAAAGAAAAAAAGTGATATTGTGCCGATATGTGCTTTTGCCCTGGGGGTGGTTTTCACCCCCTCTGGGGGTGAAAAAATATTCGTCCAAAGAAAGTCAGGAAATGGATAAACTGGCTAATTTTAAGTAATTTTCCTTCTATAGAGTTTTTTCACTAAGTCAATACTTTTCGAGTTATTTGGCAGTGAATATGTTCATTTTTTCAACAAAGTAACCACGCTTTTAGACGGCTTTTCGCAAATAACTCAAATAGTAGGTATTTTGTCGAAAAAACATTCTTAACAAAAATATAGCATTGAAGAAATTTAAACAAATGGTGTATATATCACGTCTCCACACCTAGTAGAAGCAAAGATATAGCTAATGAAAAATAGGTTCATATTCGTCAAATTCCAAATGGAACATTTTAACGTGAAATAACCAAAAATAAAGCACATTTCGGGAAAAACTCATTGCAACTTATTTAGAGTGTTTAAAAAAAGCTTCAATTCTAGCATCAAAATTAAACAAGTTACGCTCAAAATAAAGTTAGTCCCTTTTGGTTTTGGTAAAAAAAATGAGAAAATCACCCCCTAATAGTATCTTAAATGAACTTAATCATTACGACTTCACAAGTTTCTTGACTGGTGCATATATTGTTTATATGATCTGTAAGTTTCATCGGTTTAAAGTCCTTATTATTGAAAGGGCTGTAGTTAAAAGGGGTTGAACGAGTCACTGCTCACGAATGTATGCAAATTTAGAAACACCAAATCTTAATCAATTTTTGTCTAACAGAAAAACAAAAAAATACATGATATTCAGAAAAGCAAATCTGACATTTTTTTGTTTTTCGAGATTTTTGGTATCTCTAACAATTTTTAAGTTATTTTGAAAAAAGCATATTTTTCAAAATTTAAATTTTTAAAAATATTATTTTGAAACCAAATTTTTTCAAAAATAAGCACTTTAAATCGATGAAACTTACAGATCATATAAACACAACATAAGTAAAATAACTTGTGGAGTGGTAACGATTAATTTCATTTAAGTTGCTAATTAGGGGGTGGTCTTCCCGATTTTTTTTTGCAAAAACAAAAGGGACCAACTTTATTTTGAGCGTAACTTGCTTAAATTTAATGCTAGAAATTTTTTGTAAAAAATGAAATAAAGCTTTTTTTAAACACTTTAAAAAAGTTACAATATGTTTACCACAAAAAGTGCTTAATTTTTTGGATAATTCACGTCGAAATATTCTATTTGAAATTTGGTGAATATGAATCTATTTTTCATTGGCTATAAGTCTGGTTCTACGAGATCCAGAGTACACCATTTTTTTTACTTTTTTATAAGCTATATTTTTGCTAAGAACGTTTTTTTCGACAAAATACTTACTTTTTGAGTTATTTGCGAAAAACCGTCTAAAAATGTGGTTATTTTGTTGGAAAATGAACATATTCACTCGCAAATAACTCGAAGAGTGTTGACTTGGCGAAAAAGCTCTATAGAACAAAAGTTACTTAAAATTAGTCAGTTTACCCATTTCCGGACTTATTTTGGACATATATTTTTCACCCCCAACAGGGGGTGTAACTCACCCCCAGGGCAAAAGCACACATCGGCACAATATCACTTTTTTTCTTTGACATGTAAGCTATACGTATGCCAAATTTCATGTCAATCCAAGCGGTTCCTTAAAATTTAGAGCAAAAACCGTGAAAGAATGGACTAATATTCACTAAATACGATAATAAGATTTTTAATGAGTTCTACCTTGAAACCAAAATGGACAATAATGCGCTTAGTGAAATGTATCGTAAATTATCTCAGTAATTAGAAGGCTTTAAGAACTTGGTAATATTTCCAAGGCTGGGCAGTACCCAGCCCAGTTCACATGTGAACAAGTCATATCTACATCTCAGATGTTACCTAGGGCAAATCAGAAAATATTTTAAACGTCCAGGCTTAAGGTATCATTTTAAACCAATGTTTCCTTGACGGACTACTTTTACTGGGCTTTGACCCACATATTTTTGTATAATACTATCTTGGTGGTTAGCATGTATATTGCACGTAAGCACTGATGATGACTGGTAAACCATTCGAAAACTAGTTATGATGCGGCCCTTTTGGAGGTTTTTAAATATACCTTTTATACAGGATTTTACTGTTTTTTTTTTTATTTCAAATAATTATCTAGCGCTGTCCCATTCAATTTGCTGTCTATATTTTTACCCAATAGTTTTCCGGCCTTTTTTTGAATACGCTTATTATTAGCGCTGTCATTAATTTTAAATGTACATCAACGGTATATATTTTTAAAACATACAATCTAACTTTTTTTAACAAAGTTTGTTATTCGGGCTGTTCTATATTAAACTTTTTCTTGTCTGATACCGCAATATCAATATCTTAAAAGTTCCGTGACACGGAAATTTTTTTATGATGTTGACGAAAAACGAAATTGGCTCTGGAGTTTATTTTTACAGAATATTACAGAATATATGTCTTAATAAAACACTGACATAAGTCAGTTAAGTTACGTCGAGTGTGTTTATTTTTAAACTGCCAATAAACTCCACGACTTCCAATTATTTCACACTGTCGGTCAAGAAGTAAGACAAATTAAGCGTTGGTCCTTCGAGCCAGAAATAAGCATTTTAGTTTATATTCTATTTGTATAATAATCGAAATATGCAAAAGAAATGATATTTCCAACTGGTTTTAAATTAAATTTTTCTCCTGTATGTCGAAAGGATCTTCATATTTAATTTTTGTTATATCTTATTCGTAATGTACATAAGATAATGGTCTCCTCTGCTTGAATATTTTCAATTATGGCAACTAATTGCTTAAAGAAAGCTTGTCTTTCATTCTCAATCATACCGATTTACAAATGTTAAATACGGTATTTTATGATTCGTCGAATAACTCTTACCATGTTATCTTTATTTCTGTAATTATACCAACTTCATTTGCAGTGTTGCTTTACTCTACATACCACAATTTATATTTATTACAGATTTTTGGCTCTTTGTTTTTTCGACTTCATATCTTGTATACATCAATCCGTCTACCAATATAGTATTTTAAAAAAATATGACAGATAGTCCAGGAACTGAAGTTTTCACCTCGCAATTTTTACAGAATGGATCGATTTGCTTGAACTTTTGAGAATAAGTAGTGGATAGTCCAAGGATCAAAATCTGCATGATTCCGAAAGGCGCTTTTACCATGGGGGTGGTTGCCACCCCATCTCGGGGGTGAAATTTTTTTATTATATTTTGACCGCAAAATTTGATAAAAACATTCATTCTAAGCAAAAATTGTTCTATACATTTTTTTGATAAAATTAATAGTTTTCGATTTATTCGCTATCGAAAGTGTTAGTTTTGTATAAAAAAAAATCAATGTTTTTCGATATTACGATTCACTCAATTTTCGCCGTGGAATTTTTTTTTTCAAACCAAGTTCTTGGGAATTAAATAACCTACAATTTTATATGAAAATATTTTTTCGTATCTCTGACGCTAATCTTTCTATTCTGAAGAAAATAGCATTTTTTACCAAACTACACAAATTCGTTATTCGCTTTTAACTCCTGTTTTTTTAAAACTAATCATTCTAAGCCAGTAAAATTTCTAGAATCTATTTATATTACATAAATAAATAATAATGAATAAGGCCAATGACCAAAAACACTGCTAACTTAAATTATTATGCTTCCAATTGGATTTCCCCCTTTTTTTTTCAAAAAAATATATTGATTTTTTAACCGTAACTTTTTTATTTTTATATTAAAGAGTTAGATAAAGATATAATTTTGTAGGTTTTTACAAGGTCTATAAGCCTATTTATATTAAATCTTTTTAAAATCCTCAGTCGCAAAAAGAGGTAACTTTGAAAGGGTTGGTAAAGGTGGTTTTTGCGTGTTATTACAAGTTTTAATTGTCCATAGCTCACTCAATTTTTGCCGTAGAAAAATTTTTTGTAAATCAAGTTCTTGAATATTAAATAAGCTACAATTTCATATTTAAACATTTTTTTGTACCTGTGATGTTAATTTTGCTATTCTGAAGAAGAAGCCATTTTTTTCCAAACTACAAAAGTTCGTTATTCGCTTTTAACTCCATTTTTTTAACTAATCATTCTAAGCCGTTCAAACTTCTAGATCCTATTAACAACACATAAGTAAAAAAAACCAAATAAGGTTAATAACTAATTTTAATTAGGGTAGTGATTAGAGCGTTGCTTGCAATCACTTTTTGGCTGAAAAAAATGGGCACTGACATTCTTTTCATTATAAGTCACTTAATTTTTGAGCTAGAGACATTTTTTTATTTCTGGTGATAGATATTTTTAAGTGGTTTAATTTAGTTTGAACAAGTTTTCCTCGAAAAATGCATAGTTTTCCCGTCTTTTGATTTTGGAACTACAATATTTAGCATTTAACAAAGAAGAGCCAAATTATAATAAAGTATAGCTCGATTACCATTGGTCCTAAAGAAAATTTAAAAAATTGGTTTTGTTTATTTTTTCAAGAGGTACATTTTTGTTAAATAAAGTTGTTTTGATAAAACGAAAACTTTTGGAGTTATTAGCAGAAAACTTATTGAAAACATTGATTTTTTCGACATAAAACTAACACTTTCGATAGCGAATAAATCGAAAACTATCAATTTTATCAAAAAGATGTATAGAACATTTTTTGCTTAGAATGAACGTTTTTACCAACTTTTGCGATTAAAATATAACAAAAAATTTCCACCCCCGAGATGGGGTGGCAACCACCCCCATGGTAAAAGCGCCCCTCGGCATGATATATATTTTGATCCTTGAACTATCCACTACTTATTCTCAAATCTTCAAGCAAATCAATCCATTCTGTAAAAATTGCGAGGTTTTGTCCGATTTTAAACTTCATTACTTGGACAAAGAGTGAACACAAATTTCAAATAATTATCTAGCGCTCCCCACTTTAATTGACGCTCAGTATATATTTTTACCCAATAATTTTCTGGACTTCTTTTGAATACGCTTATTATTAACACCTTCATTAATTTTAAATACATATACATCCACGGTAAATATTTTTATGAAATATAATCTAACTTTTTTTAACAAAGTTTGTTGTTCGGCCTGTTCTATATTAAACTTTTTCTTGACTGAAACCGCAATATCAATATCTAAAAAGTTCCGTGAAACGGAAATTCAGTTTCGCGTTTTGGCGTACCTACACCTGCTAAATTTTTATGACGTTAACGAAAAAAGAAAGTGGCACCGGAGTTTATTTTTCACCGAATAAATGTAGCAAAAAAGAAAAAGATGTGATCTAAAATGTTAGGAGGTCTGTAACGATTCTTGCCAATTACATTTTATGGTTCAGGGGAAAAGGTTTATCGAGAATTCACTTTTTGGTAGGGTAACAGTGGAAATTCCCTTCGTTTTTACTTTTTTGATTCTACGACTGTCATTTATTTTATTGGCAGCCTACAGAGAGTATTGCTTATCTATTTGTTATTGCTTGCCGAAAAGTAAAGAAGTTTAGACAAATGTGACCATATTTTTGTAAATCACAGTAATTTAAAAAGAAATTTTCAGTTTATTCAGTATTAATATAGGTATAATTAAAACGTAAAATCTGAATTAAATGAAAATTTGTTTCACTTATTACTAGTTACAATATACGCTGATATCGTCATCGTCTTCTTTAATTATTTTTGATAAATAATAATCAATTTGTAATGAGTAGTAGTAGTAACAACAAAATTTGTTGAAATGTCAAAAATAATGTGAATGCCTTTAAGTACAATTAACAAAAAAAAGAATGTGTGTGTACTTTGTACGCACGTAAGAAGTTATACTTCTATTATATAATTTTAACGAAGTAATTGTATTCTATTTAAATATTAAACTAAGTTTCTTATCTACCACTTTCAAAAATTTTTTATTAAAACAACTAAAAAAAAATGAATCGTAGAGGATTGGAACCCGGGACGTTTCGAACTCTGACCGAACGCTCAACAACTAGACCACCGAGGTCATGTGGTTGATAGGTACATTTCGGATATAATTATGAGTGCAGCTGATCTCACTACTACCAACTTTGTTAAATTTCGAAACAGTAATTTCACTTTTATTTAATAACGGTACGGTAAACAATCCTCATTTTTTAATATGTTATTCCTTACACAAATACCTTTAATTTAAGCACAAATAATTAAAAATCGTAAATTTGGGTCAAAAGTTATTAACTTTTTAAGAATTTCCATAAGAGCCCATGTTAAAACTTAACTTTGACCCTTAATAGTAATTAAACGGCACGGTAAAACATTTTTTTAAAAATCAAGTCTTAGTTTTTTGAAGTAAACTATAACATACTAAAATTTCATGCAAATCCTTAATTCTTTGCCGAAGG
The DNA here is from genome assembly GCF_917563875.1 of Diabrotica virgifera virgifera. Classification (NCBI taxonomy): domain Eukaryota; kingdom Metazoa; phylum Arthropoda; class Insecta; order Coleoptera; family Chrysomelidae; genus Diabrotica; species Diabrotica virgifera. The sequence continues at coordinate 180,632,044 of NC_065446.1, forward strand.
TGTAGAACGTCATTAAACTTGTGATATTTTGAAAACTGATCAAATTATTTTAATTTTGAATTGAAATGATTTAAGTGCAATTTACATCAACAATAAATTGAACAAGAAATTGACAAAGTTATTCAAGGCCAAATTTGACGAGTACAAAATGTATGGTTTGTAAAAGAAAATGAAGGAATTTGATGAAATAGAACAATTGGATATGTTTTATTTTGTCAAATTTCTTTATTTTCTTTTTATTCACGGCAAAATTGGATGTAGAATTGTGTTTTGTATAAGCCAAATTTGACCTTGAATAACTTGTTGTCAATTTCTTATTCAATTATTGTTGATGTAAAGTGGACTTTAGAATTGAAAAAAAATACAACAAAACATATAATAAGAAAACAATATATTAGGTGAATATTGATGGTAATCAAATTATATAAATAAAAGTATTACATTATTACATACTATGTATTTTGGCAGATCAAACAGGTAGATTTATACCCATGATACATTAACAATTATTACGTACCTGTTGCTTTTAAAAACTATTTAAAAGTCACTACAATATTATAAACTGTTTTGTTTCTGTCCTCACAACAATAAAACTAATATATTATACATTTGTTTACCTTTACCTTTTCCTCCAAACCACAGCTGTCCTACAGCTGCCATATTGGATAATTTTTGACATGTCATTTGAACATCCAATCAGAACAAAGTTATAATGCGCGTATGCGCCTGGGTGATGCGTATGCGCCTGGTTTTAACATATAAAAATTCACCCTCATCGCGCGTAAAGAAGTATAACTTCAAAAATTAGGTCATCAGAAAATAGGGTCGGAATAAAAAAACAAAATTGATACAAAATATGGCGCCTCACTGGTTGATACCATACTGCCATAAAGCTGATGTCAAGCTGGATCCAGCCTGGTGGTTATGGCTCTACATCTATCGTTCATAGACAAAATAAAAATATTATATCAAAAGCTTTCGAAAACAAGACGTCTTGTATATGTTAGTTATAATACACTGTGTCCGTAAAGTATGGAACAAATTTTTTTTAGCTAAACAGAGCATTTTAGGAAATAATCCTGAAACATGTCGATTTTTGATTTTAATTAACCGTATTTTAAAATAATATTCACATATACAGGGTAAATTACTTTCGAGTAATGACGTCACCGTCATTTTTTTTTTAAATGGAACACCCCCATTTTGTCTCAATTTTCGGATTACTCTAGCTAAGCTGATTCCAAAAATGTATCACAGGTTGATTCAAATTGGTACAGGGTGGACAAAAATACAATAGTTTTGTGTGTGCTCATAAAGTAACGCGTTAGTTAAATTAACAATATCAAAAATACTTATGTATGTGGAGTTATTCTTCGTTGAGGCATATCCCACATATATGCTCGTTTTACGTACTGTACACCATTACTGTACCACCTGTGTATTTGTAAACTTCTTAAAGTTTACATATCTACATATCCTACATGTCTTAAGCGTTCTACATTTTCAGATCGTCTCCACACTTTTAGTCGATGACAATCTGGATGAAATCCAAACCTAGAATCGTCGGAGAATAAAGCTGTAGCCCAATCTTTTGCATCCCAATTTTGATATTCTTGGCACAACTCTAATTAGTAGAGGATCCGATATAAGGTCGATTTGCGCCGATCTGTTTAATGGGTAAAAAATAATTGGATATGTATTTTAGCATGTTAACAATTACAAAAAACAAAGGTTGCCCGATCTAATTAACTACAGGGAAACCCCGATAAGTCGGCCCCCGATAACCCGGAAGTCCGGCTAACCCGGACTTTTATCAGACAAGCATTTCAACAATAAAAATGTGTGTAATATAATATTTGATAGATAATGGGTATTTGTGTAATTGAACTACATATACGATAGTAAAAATGACTAATGGCACACGACGTTCATTGTCGTGTTATCTGAAACAACAGGCACCTGCAGTAACCTTTATTTATTTCAAACTGTCTTAGCATTGTTTAAAAAAGTCTAAAACAGTAGGTATGTAAAAAAATCCTTTTTTAAACAATGGTCTTAGTTTTCACTGTTATTAAATAACATAACATCGTGTATTCACCTTTTTTTCTTTAAGATGACCTAAAAAATCTGAAATAATATCTGCCCGGGTCGATTTGTTTTTTAATTTATAAAAAAATGTAACTTTTTAATTAATAATTAATTACAGTTAGCACAAGATTAGATCAGGCAACCCTTGTTTTTTGTAATTGATAAGGCACGATCCCGACATCGGCGACGGCAGACGGCAGGCGGCAGACAGCAACTGCAAGCGGCCGTTAGAGTTGTCACCATAACAACGCCATTACTTTGCACTATTATTTTTTATATTTATTAGCAACTGCTGCTCGGCAGAACGTCAGTTGCTAAGAAATATACAAATTAATAGTGCAAAGTAATGACCTCGTCCTGGCGACAACTGCAACTGCCGCCCTGCAGTTACCGTCTACCGTCTGCCGTCGATGTCGGAATCGTACCTTTAACATATCCAACAATTTTTATCCATTAAACAGATCGGTGCAAATCGACCTTATATCGTATCTTAGACTAAATCTTGTAGTGTGAGTGCCTCTGGAAATAATTGGACAATGGCCGTCGACTGTAGAGATTGGCTTTATGTAGACGATTCCCTATAGTATAATGGTCTATGTTTACCTGGTGTGCCCCTTGCAAGTCGCTAACCAATTCAGGTGCTGTAATTGTTGGTTGTCTTCAAGCTGTTAGCATTAGAATCGGTCTGAAGCTGTAGTTGTAGTGCACTCACATCATGGATGATGTTCGCCTGCCTGGACTACCACTGCCAAAAAAATGCCGCCACAATGAACTTATAATACTTGTGGTAAAACATGGGAGACAATTATGGCATCAAGCAACTGGCTGATCATGAATTGATGCAAAAACAACGAACAGAAATGAATGGACACACCTAAGGGAGACATACATCTGACGATGGATGGAATAGCTATTGATGATGATGACGAAGCTCGAAGTACAACTAAATGAACAGTTGAATTTTGATGGTCCTCTACTGTAACACAATACTCTAGGTATTGTAGGGAGAGGAGTAAAAATTTGAAGAGAGAAGTTATTGAAGACATTAACAAGAAAGGCTTAGTTTAGAAGAACAATTTAAAGCTGTCGGAGAGACATAAACTCTTAAGTGAGGATTCGGGCTAGCTTTATTATACTGAAGATTTGCTTTGAGATATAAAACAGGGATATTGAATAAGAAAATGATACAAACAAGGAAGAAAATGAGACCTGTTAATACAAAAAATTTAAGGTAACTAGATAAAAACGCTGGAAAAAGAATGATATGAAAGGGACCATAAGCAGAGAAGAATAGGGCGCCAACTTAAGAAGAATTCTTGAGATTTTTTTGAAGTAACTAACAACAGGAAACAAATGACACTTCATACAATTTCCTGAAATAAAAAAAATTCAATAGTTACCTTGTCTTACTATATTATAATGTACCATTAGTAGGAACTTGTTTCGGTTTTTTAAACCTTTACAATTCATTTAGATATATTAAGCTGAAAAATATTTCTTCTTCTTAGGGTATCTGTCCGTTCCGAACTTTGGCGATCATTCTGGCTATGATGACTTTGTTAGTTACTATACGAAATAGTTGTGTTAAGGTCTTTCTATACCATGCTCTCAGGTTAACAAGCCAGGATATTCTTCGTCCTGGGGCCCTTTTTCCTTCAATTTTAACTTGTAAAATGCACTGGAGTAGCTCGTATCTGCCTTGATTTCTCATTATATGCCCCAATAAGTACTGCAGCCTACGGCCTTATAAGATATTTAAATACTTTAAAACCCCCTGGTTACGCCTATGCTAGTTCCGATAAAAAAAGTTGGCATGTAATATCGATACGATGTGACAAAAATCCTACACTGTTCGGAAGAAAGGTTATGTTCTGTTGATTTGTTTAGGAATGGTTTGAGATTCTAGAAATATGCTGTCATTCTCTCGTTCACAGGTTGTGCATAGGTTCTTGTCACGTAACTGAATCAATCAGTGGTACCGTGCTTGAATGTTTCGTCTGAGTTTGAACTCAGATTGAATGACATTGAGAAAAGACGGATGACACCCGATCTGTCTTCGATGGTTTTGGAACGAGGTCGGATTACAAAGGGTGGACTTTTTCCTTTGCGAATCCTTTTTCAATCGGTGAGAAATTACAACCCAAGTTTATGAAAACTTATCGTCTGAAAGAGCTTGTGCCAGTGACGGATTTGGGGCTGTATATTTTGTTGTGTCGATGGAAATTTATTTGGTCACGGGACATAACCTCGACAATTTTCTAGGGGCCACCTAACAGCCCAGGTAAATATCTTTAAATCTATTATTAGGCTTATAGCCTCTCGTATTTCTACTGTCTCGTATAGTCGCTACTGACAGTTGTTTTTTATCCTTAGTAGGCCAACTTCTTGAGGACACAGCTATTAGCAACCTATGAAAATTACGATCCTATTTTATTTTTGATTCGATTAAAAACCAAATAAATTACAATTAACTGTAATTTAATCCCATCCAAAAAATATATATGTTAACATGCTCAAACAACCACTTCGAGAAACTTTTTGTATAATTTTTATTACGACCTGTACCATCTTTTCAAAATTAATTTTATATACAATATATTTCACTTGATAATATCATTTTTTCTAAGAGCAGAAATTAAATCTTAAAATTAATTTTTGGACTAAATTTATACATCAGCTTAGGATGGGTTTGTGGTAAGCAATAAGACCGTCTTTGTCGGCTACAAAAGGGAAAGTGGATATTTCTAAAAGAAGATTTGCGGGAACAAAAGTTATCTTTGCTTGGACGAGTTTCGAAAAGCGGGGATTTAGAGTTTATAGGTATTTGACATCAAAGATTTGCTTTTGGACGTTATTGAATTTCTCAAATCTTGAATTTGACCGAGATGTGATATAATTAAACTCAGCCAACCATAATCAAATTTATTTATGTATAGCGTATAACTGAACTAATATTTTTTGCAAATATCTCTAGTTCAGTTGTTTTAAAATACTAAATAATAGCTGTCGCTGATATATTGAGAAGAAGATATGACTTTAATTTAGAAATAAAAACTGCTAAACGACACAATTTGTATAGTACAGTAACTGAAGGTTTTTACGTCCTATTTGGTTGGACCTCCATAAATTTTCATAAAAACTGGTGAGTAGTCCTTACCTCAAAAAACAAAAGTGACATGGTACCAACTTGCGCGTTTACCCTGGCAGCGAAAATTATATTTTTTAATGTAGCCCCCTAAATTGATAGAAGGATAAAAATTTGTTCTAAAATATAAAGCTATTAAAATAAATCAATACTTTTTAAGTTACTAAAGATAAAAATTTTAATTTGGCGTCAAAAAATTCATGTTTAAATGCAATTTTTCATAAATAACCTAAAAATTACAAGTTTTTACTAAAAGGTTATTACCACCAAAACTACAGTAACGAGAAAATCGAATAAACTCCTTGCTTGAAAACCTTTTACTATTAATTCAAAGTGACTTATGGGTAATTGCATATCAATTTTTTTTCTGCGAGTAATCAAATATAAATATTCGAATTTAAATAACGGGAGAACGATGCATTTTATATTGAAAATTTTTGTTTTGGCCTTCAGGCTCTATGGCAAGAGCCTCAATGTTATTGTGAATTGTATTTAACTCACTTAACGCTTGGGTCAAACAGAGTGTGAGTTAAATACAACTCACGTGACGTTTAATGTGTTAAGTACTCAGGAATAATTTAACACTGAAGAAGTAAAAGACTCCTTTGTAAATGGTATAATTTTATTAAAAAAATGTCTTTAAAAATTATCCAAATTGGATTAGTAAATACATTAGAGAACAAGCGTTTTCGGTCGTATCAGACCATTATTAGGTTACACCTAGAAATATGTAAGCCAGTGTAATTAAAGCAAAAGTAAATTTTGACCGCTGAAAAAAATTTAAGCATTTGTTTACTTACGCTTCTAAGTCCTCGTAGTTGAAACTAGGCACAGGAATTGTTAATATGACCATTTAATTAATGGACATTTTTTTAAACCTGCAGATTTTTAAAAATGTTTTATTACAATCAACTAGCCATTATATTATTAGTGTAATAATATAATGTAATAATGTAATTACCGTAAAAAAGTAATATAACGATAAATAAAAAGATAATAAAGAACATAAATAATAAAAATACATAAATAAAATGAATATGAACGACAGTTTAGATTTAATTTTGTTCGAGACCATCAGCATCTGTTTATATACGTTTCAACCTCTTAGTTTCTTTAGAACAGCTCGTGGTGTGCTGTAACAGAAAGAAAAAGATTTTTTGTTGGAGTGAATGCACAGAGAATGATAAACTCCAACAGACGAAGGAAAAAGAAGATCTACTTAATGTAGCCAAAGGAACAACAATGTGGCTTCTGCGTTGAAGAAGCTGAAGTCTAAAAATACTACTTTGCAGTAGTACGTGTATGGAAAGATGCCAAGACGAAGAGTATAGAATTGATATAGGACTGGAGATGAAAATTATGAATAGATAGATGTAACTTGAATAGCTAGCTCAATATGCGAGAGAATGGCCACTTGACACTCAAGGAAGGATTCGGCCAATTTGCACGGCTATTTCTGGCTGGACAATAAATTAAAGGAAATGACAATGATGGCTAGAAAAGAAGATATTAAGACAATGTTCACAAAATAGATAGAGTAAGTTTAAAGAAGAAGAAACAAATTGAGTTGAGAGTGAAAGAAATTAATTGGCTTATAGGTAGAAAATCTCGACTCTCAATTGAGAACAAACTGCTGATTTATAAAACAGTCATCAAACCTATATGGACGTACGGTATAGAACTATGGAGTTGTGCCAGCAAATCAAACACAAAAATTATCCAAAGAACTCAATCAAAAATTCTACGCACCATCGCAAATGCCCCGTGGTATATTTCCAACCAAACCCTTCATACAGACCTAAACATCCCGTTAGTCAGCACAGTAATTCAAGAAAGAGCCAACAGACATCACGTGAAATTGGAAGACCACCCCAACCAATTAATATTACCATTACTACAGCCACTAAACAACAGAAGATTGCGAAGATTATGGCCCATAGATCTTCGCTGAAACTGAGGTGAAACCGCTGGGTGATGTACCCCTTAACGCCATTTTAGTGTACAATAATACATTGATATATGTTATTGTACTTGTTATCAAATTAGCTTATAGAATATGTAATTCTGATCGTTAATAAATGCTTACAAAAAAAAAAAAAACTTAAACTACTCAAAAAGAGGTCCTTATAACAAATCTACTGGGTTCCAGGCAGTAGATCGACAAATTGTTTAAACAATTTTTTTTAGACAAATTCACAAAAATAATTTTTTTACTTCGAACAATTTTTTTTAGATCATTTAGGTTATTCTGAGCAAAAATAGTTATTTTCCTAACAAGGGCAGAAAGTCATACTTTTCCGCACGCGTCTGTAGTTTGCCGAACGACGCGAAGCGGGAGTTCGGCAAGCAGTCGAGTGCGGAAAAGAGACTTTCTGCAAGCGTTAGGAACAATATTTTTTCTACGAGTCTTTAAAAAATGACCAAATCTTAATAAATTAATTTAATTAATATGAAATTACATACACAAATTAATTCTTTGACAAGGTTGTCAAAACCAAACTTGCAGCATAATTGGTTTAGCATGACGACGATCTTGGTTTCCATGACGACGATTCAAAACGACTGTTATTGTCTACTGATTTGACTTTCAAATATTATGTCAAAATTATTTTATTTCATCGAATTCTCGCGTTAATTTCATTAAAACGTGAACACAATATGATATATTTGAAATAAATTAGTAAATAATATCTAAATATTAGTTTATTGTATATATTATAATTACTTTAAGGCCATATTAACATATCTAAATTAACACGCGTGCGGAAAAGTAAAACGCAGAAAAGGAACACGCGTGCGGAAAAGTAAAACTTTCTAAACTAAAACGCGTTCGCGAAAGTAGACATTTTTGCACGCTCGTAGAAAAAAGGTATTTTGTGATTTTTCTCTAAAATTGATTGTTGTCGAGTTTTACGCGATTTAAAATTTGAGAAATGGGAAAATAGCCATTTTCAAGGCTTAATAACTCGGTTAAAATCCATTATTATGAAAGTCAGAAAGTGACCAAATCAAAGTTTATAGCCCCCTCTACAAGATCCAGCAGAAATTTTAGTCACTATTTTATTACTAAGCTTTATCTTTAATTATTAACAAAGAGCACTAAGTGCGTATTAGGCGGCCGTCAATGGTGAGTACTAAAGAGATGCACCATTCCAGCCGTCCAATGGTGCATCTCACTCGCACTCACATTGACGGCCGCCTCAATACACGGTTAGCGCTCATTGTTGATAATTAAAAATAATATCTTATTAATGAAATAATGACAAAAATTTCTTCAGGATCTTATAGAGGTAGATTAATCTTTGATTTTTTTTAGTTTCTGACTTTCATAATATATAATATCGTATGGAATTTTTGCCTTTCGGACAGTTCCGGCACCAATTACATCTTTAACCCTGTTTCAAGTAACTAGTGTCGATGTACACTAGCCCAGGGGGACCGACGGCTTAACGTGCTCTCCGAGGCACGGTGAGACGACTCGTGTCATTATTGGAAATGAAAATGGTTTGTCTTTAGCATGGCTCGAACCTACGTGCACTGGCGTATGAGGCCAGCAATTATGCCGTTACTCCACGGCCGCTCGCTCGACTTCCACAATAATTACCTTTAACCGAGTTATTAAACCTTGAAAATGGTTATTTTGGCGTTTTTAAAATTTTAAGTCGCTAATAACTCGACAACAGTCAATTTTAGAGAAAAAAAAGACCCAAAGGAACTAAAAAAAATTGTACGAAGTGAACAAATTGTCTCGATTTTCCTAAACCTGTTGTCCGATTTGAGTGATTCTTTTAGTAAGTTATAGCCTTATTAGTTAAGAATGTCGGTGTAATAATATTGTTGCTAGACACTGACAGGTACATGTCATTTTATACCGGGTGTTACAATCATACTGTGCTTTTTCTTAAAGTTCGGAACACCCTGTGGAATATTCTAGTATATATAATATTTTAAAATTAAAACTCGATTGTAGACTTAGGCTTTCTTGACATTCTCTTTTTTGATTCGTTTGCTTATGTTGGAAAATAAAAAAGTTATGTGCTTTAACAACTAGCCATGTTTTTATCAATAAATCCTCATAGTAGGGTAGGAAAGTATGCTAAATTTGCAGTTTGTAACGATGTCTCCTATTTAAGATTTTAAAGTAACCCCCCAGCCCACCTCCGTCGGGGTCGTGTTTGGTGCCATTCGGTAGATTTTTGAAAAATATTGAATAGGTGTATTTTGCAGTTTTACGATCTGATGTTCATTTCGCGAAATTTCGCAGGGTTCGTATTTAAAATTTTTAATTAACCCCCCTCCCCTCTCCGTGAGGTGTCACGAACCTCCACGAAGGTGGGGTGAGGGATTTAATTTAAAATCCTAAATAGGAGCCCCCAATTTTTATTGCAGATTTGGATTCTTTACGTAAAAATAAGCAACTTTTATTCGACACATTTTTTCTAATTATGGATAGATAGCGCTATAATCGGAGAAACATGATTGTTTCAAATGGAAAATTAAATTAAAAAATGAAAAGTCCCCCACTTTACGGAAAATGTAACTTAACCTTTTTCCGATTTTAGCACATACGCTTCACAATCCAATAGGTTCCCATAAAGCTCGAGTAACTGCAAATTTAGTATACTTTCCTCCCCTACTATGAGGATTTATTGATGAAAAACATGGATAGTTGTTAACGCACATAACTTTTTTATTATCTCACATAAGTAAATGAATCAACAAGAAAAATGTTAAGAAAGCCTAAATCTACAACCGAGTATTAATTTTAATAGTTTACATGTGCTAGAATATTCCACAGGGTGTTCCAAACTTAAAAAAAACACAGCCTAATTTGTACACCCGGTATAAAATGATATTTACCTGTCTAGCAACAATATTATTACAACGATATCCTTAAATAAGGCTATAACATACTAAAATAATCACTCAAATCGGATCAGTGGTTTAGGAAACTCGAGACATCAAACATGTCCCATTTTTAAGGTGTTCGGCTAATTTTGACGGTGTGTGTATTTTTGCGAATTTGTTTAAAATCATTGTTTATCGCCAAACGTCACTAAAATCATTCATTATTTTACTCATTTGCCCTCATTTTCGGCAGTAAAGTAACACTTTGTTGTATTGAAAGAAGAATGTTACTTTACCTGCCGCGATAATTAATCAAATTAACCGAGATTGAATGTAAGTGGTCAATGGCAGCAATCGATTATTTATTTGAGTGAAATTAAAATTTATTTACTTTAATTATTAAAAATATTGTACAAAGTTTATCTTATTATTAATAAAATTTATGTCAAAAAGTAAAATTCTGTAGTGTTTCGCAATTATATTCATACAAAATAAATCAAAACTTTACAGATTTAGTAATTAGGTAGGTATACAATATTGATAACTATCGATTAAACATCAATACCGGCCATCATGAAAAAGTCATCTGTCATTACTGTCATACGAATTTTTTATTTCGGCTAAAATTAAAAAAAATTCCTTAAAGTTGTAAGTGTTAAGAGGAAACAGTAGCGATCAACAGGTAGCGAAAACGCGTTCCAAGATTGCGGCTGTAATTTTGAATATTTTTTCGAGATATTTGGCACACGTATTCGTAATATAATACAAAATGGCGGTATGGTATGTTAAACAGTAAATGGTTAAGTTCAATTAGTTACCACTATAAAGAGCCCGGATTAACTGATAATAGTATAAAAGGCCCGGTTTCAGGTAAAATTTATTTTAGGCTTTATTATGGGAGTACCGTCTAGTCAGTGTTAATTGCAAAAGACCAACTCTGTCTACCTCGGTGGCTTATCGCTCCGGGTGAGTCTTAACAATGGGCCAGGTCAGATAAATTTGATAATATTTACGACCGCACTAATTGAACTCCAACCAATTACTGTTGAACAAACCATACAGAGCCGAATTTGAAAAATATATTAATATGTGGAAATTACTCTGTAATTAAATACAATATTAAAAAAACCAACCTGTACCGCCATTAAGAAGAACAAAAAAATACACTTTCTTTAAATAAACTTTTTTATCCGATGCCTAGATTTTGTGTGATTTTGGAACTACTAATGAAATAAAAAATTTTAGTAGTTCCAAAATGACACAAAATTAAGGCATCGGATAAAAAAGTTTATTTGAAGAAAGTGTATTTTTTGTTCTTCTTAATGGCGGTACAGGCTCGTTTTTTTAATATTGTATTTAATTACAGAGTGATTTCCACATATTAATATATTTTTCAAATTGGGCTCTGTACCGCCATTCTTTATCATATTACGAATACGTGTGTCAAATATCTCGAAAAAATATTCAAAATTGCAGCCGCAATCTTGGAACGCGTTTTTGCTACCTGTTGATCGCTACTGTATCACCTTAATGTTTTTTATGATTGACGATACAATTTTGTACGCACCATCTCAATACTCTTTATCGAACGCGTCTGTTCCTCTGCTCGTAATATCAGACTCGTCCGATAAAGGGTCACTTTACTGACTGACTTTACTGAAATTGGTAAAACAATTTCTTGATTGCGGTACCGCGTGACACCCTGTGTATTTGTTATAAGGATTGTTATACGGATTGTTATAAGGATTGTTAACGATTGTTATAAATTTGTGCAAAAAATCGAATCAGAATAATTTACCTAACGGGGGCGACGTTACAGACTATACTAATAAGTAGTTGAAACGGCCAAAACAAAGAAACGCACACTCATCAAAAATGCACTTGAGATTCTCGTATATCAACATTTACTGAATCGATCCAGGAAGAGTCAACTCCAACTAGTAAAAGTTGATTTAAATTTTTAAAATCAACTTTTACTGCTCGTTTCAGTTGAAGTTGACTCCAACTAGTTGGAGTCAACTCTAACTGAGAATCAACTTGAACTGTAACATATGTTATGTATTGTATTTTGTGGAGTGCACCAAAAGTATTCAAATAACATGTTCACCTCACGGGGTAAATATCTAGTGTCCTTAATAATACAAGCAGAAGCATCAGCTCAAGATGGTAGGTATATTTATGTTTTTAAAATTAACGTTTTTTTTTTTTGTTATAAACGAGTAATATATCTCTTGAGTCTGTAAGCATTAAGTTTGAAGCAACTTGTACATCTTGTTTGAAATGGCTATAGCAATCTGAAAAGGCCAAAAAAGGGAGATTTGAATACAAACAGGATGTAACACAGGAAAAAGTGGAATCCGAAGTAGTAAGGAATGTAGACTTACAGAAAGGTATAACGCTACCAAGGATTCCCGGAAGTCAGAAGACATTTTTTACAAGACGACTTGTGGCTTTTCATCTAACCTTTGCATCAATGGCAAACAAGAATAATAAAAGCACTAAAAAACATCAGTCTTGTGGCATACAGGAGTGGCTGGAAGAAAGATAGAAAAAATTGCATCTGCATATTGCAGAGCTTTAGTTAAAGAAAGAGACACCGTTAAAATATTTAATTGGACAGGCAATTGCTCAGCCCAAAATATAAATTGGTGTTTACTTACCATGTCTGTCACAATGGTAAATTCAAAAATGATTGCCACCTCTTAAATTACCCTTAAATATTTTGAGACAGGCCACACCTTCATGAGTGCGGATTCTGTTCATCACGGTGTGGAAGAGACCATGAAGATCACAAATAAGGAAATATTTACGACTTCAACGATTTTATCAAGGCTGTAGAAAAGTCAAATGAAAAAAAAAATGAATGTAATTTGTTTAAAAAACGAAGATGTTTTAAATTGGCAATCTGGAGATTCAAAAGCCAAATAAAAAAAACGGATAGACCTTTGCTTCGCGATATAATATCTGTGGTAATACAGTTCAGACGAGGCAGTCGATTACTTTTTTATAAATATATATAATTTTATATTACTCTTAACCTTTAACTACCCGCGCATCAAGTTATAACGCAACTACACGCGTGGCGTACTTTGTACGCCACAAGAAAATACACTTAAAAACAGCGGATTTGTTTAATTTTTTTTGAAAAAATACACTTAGTTGTTTGTTATAGACCTTATTCGGCATCACTGAATACTTGGAGTTCCTTTTCAGTAAGCCAATTGGGATTTATAACTGGAATCATGGAATAACTGGATTCCACGATAAATAAAATTACTAATAAAAAATTTTTTTAAATGTGATTTTTTACAGGAGAAAAAGTATTGTTTACAAAGAAATAGTATATTACTTTATGAGGCGGAGAAGCATGACTTTTCTTGACGCGCCCGATATTACGCGCCGAACGAAGTGAAGCGCGTAATAGAGAGCAAGTCAGGAAAAGTCGCTTCTTTGCCGAATAAAGTATACTATTTTTTCTTCAAACGTAGCAATTTTCAACCATAAATAGTACAATTCATGCTCAAAAAATTTTAAACCCTCATTATTCGCCAACATCGGGAATGATTGCTGAAAGTTGTGCTCGACCATCAGTATCATCAACAATTACCAATGCGTATCAAGAGTCGGGAACATTTTTGCACGGTCTCAATTTTGAAAATAAATAAAAATGATGTTTAATTGTTGTTAATGACATTTGTATTGTTGCTTTGTGACATGTTTCATATTGTTGCCATGACAACATTTTTCCCTCCGCCGTAAAGAAATGGGAAAAAAACTGCTGCCGGCGGAGACATCAAACTTTGACAGGATCAAGTTAGATAAGTAATGTCATCATTATTTGACGTTTGAAGAAAAAAAATATTTTTTGCCATAATGACTAAAAAACAATTAAAATATGTACTTATATTACGACTTATAGTAATATAATCCTGGGGTATATTGTCCACCACCGAAAACAACAAATAATTAAATTTAAATTACGAACTTTCCAGAACGCCGATTATAAGGAGACTAAAACCAAATTGTAAAGCACATTCCAGTGATAGGTTAGAAAAATAAGCAAGGTCAAAAATTAAATTTTTAAATATATTTCCAGTAGAATTCTTATATCTGGCGTACTTTAGCGCGTATAGTTAAAAGTTAATTATAACACTCTTATAATTTTATAAGAGTATAATTTTCTTAAAGCAAAATTTTAAACTAGAAATTCCTAGTAAATTACGCGAATTGTATAGGTGTCCCTAAGCAAAAGAAACAAGATATAATTTCGCAACTGTGCCATCTCATACCTGAAAACATACGGCATTTTTGACTTTCATTAACCGATGACGTAGAAGACTTAATAAATTTCGAATAGTTTTTTTTTAATTAAGACTTATCCTTTTTCTAATGTGAATTACATTTGATTTTTTATTTGATTGCCCTACCGCTTTATTCTGCATTTTTGTTTAATTTCTAAAACCGATATTTACATAAAGCTGGCAATTCTCTACATTTCTGCTTAAGAAAACAACTTCATTATTACAAGAGCAGTAACTGCTGAATTTTCAGCCAAAAGGCAAGTAACACAATAATTGTTTAATTTGTCAAAAATTAAGTCTTTTTTAATGTTTTTTAATGTTTTTCTGCTTAAAATTAATGAAATAATAAATTGTCTGAAAGAAAAAATCTTCAATCTCAAATAACTCAAAACCATTATTTTAGCACTTACTGCTTTTTATCTTATCGCGGCAGAATTTCCAAGGAAAGTAAGCGATAAATGAATAGAAATGGGGAATCTACAATATGCATTCCACAACACGTCAATTTATCTAGGTAAAGATCAAACGAATTTTGATTCCTTGTACTCAATTCGTGTGGAAGAACGAAGGTAAATGAAATACAGTTAAAATTTAACTTCATTTCAGAGAGCAAGACCATCTTTCTACGTACGTTTCAACCTCTTGGTTTCTTGAGAACAGCCCGGGGCATGCCCTAAATCGAAACTAAATGCAACTGTTATGCAAGCAAAATATTTGCAAGGAAAAAATTTGTAAATGGACGCATTTCCTTGCATATTTTGGAAGGATCGGGTACAGGTAAAAATCAGAATTTGTTTCCGCCCTAAGAAATCTTTTAGATATCTCGTTGCTGTTAATAGATGTTGACAGTTCTTGGAAGTTTGACTTGGTTTCGATTCAGAGCACACCACCAGCTGTTCTGAAGAAACCAAGAGGTTGAAACGTACATATCGCTGTATCAGTGCTATACTGTATCATCTCAAAATGTGTATGTTTTGAGATAAGAATAAATTCCTATAAATGAATGACGGTTCTTTTCAGATCAATACTGTACTATCTTAAAATATTTTTTTTTAATTTATAATTCCATCATATTTTACTATGGTTCTGTGCTTAAAGTTCTTATATTACAGGGCAATAGAATAATAACTAATAATGTTACGGTTTTGCTCCAAGAACAATTGTATAAAACTCAGAGCAATACAGTAATATAATCAAATGTTACAGTATTGTCTGGACTATATTGTAGGAATGTTTAGATTGTTGTGAATATGCGAATACAGCATAAGCATACCGCCAGTACCTTGCAGTGTTTACAAAACTGATTAACTGCTGTTTTTGACCATATTTGTTGTTAAATAATAATTACTTGCGTGATTAATATGGATGAATTTGTAAATAAGTTAAACGAAGGCAGAGGAAAACAGTAACTGTCCCTCATTACATCTAATACAAAGGTAAGAGTTGAAAGTTTACTTTTTAAGTTAACCTCAAATTGATACCTTTTTAAATCGTTTATAACGTTCATAACTACTACAGGCCCTATGCCTAGGATAAAAACCTGCTGATAATAATTAAACAAACTAGTTCACCTTTGACGTCCTTTGAGTTACAAGTTTGTTTTTAAAGGGTGTTTTTCTTTTTCAGATAACATCTGGCTCAGTTTTTGAGAATTTTGTTCCAAATCAAGTTCCATTTGAAAGTACTGAACAGCCAAATAATATCCTGCGTGAGCACAATGGAAATAGAACGCCTGCTAACGAAAATAACTCTCCTGTGCGTGAGCACAATGAAAATAGAACGCCTGCTAACGAAAATAACTCTCCTGCGACCGGTTACAATCAAATTTTAATCGAATATAATATTCCAAACAGTGGCAATTTTTTATCGCCAGCTAGGAACGAACTTCAGACTAATTTTCAATTACGTAATGACGAAAATGTCATTCTACCATTCGAAAATTCCACTATAGCGCTACATGAGTTAGGTGATAGAGAAATACTTACTTTGCATTTGGAAAATGGACCTAATGGTGTTTCAGAAAAAGACATTTTAGAAGCAGAGTTTGTGTATACGTTGGTAGAAAAAGAAATGCCTGCGATTATAGAAAGCGATAATGATAGACATAAAATAATGACAGTGACACCAGCACTTACGATTTGATAAATCCAGTGGTTAATAATGAAGACTACGACTCTCTAGATGGTAATGGAAAAGACCCAAATGACAAGGATCATGTACCTAATTTTAGCTTGTTGAACTCAGACTCACATTCAGAAAGCAGTTTTAAACAAGATGAGCCTGATCCTGAAAGGAACGAAATAAATGAGCAAACGTTTAATAGGCCTATTCAAGAAGTTTCTGAGGAAAGTGGAGAATCTGGAAAGAAAAAATCAAAGAAGAGAGCTAGAAATGAAATCTTGAGGACCAAGAATGTTAAGAAAATGAAAGTAAATAAAGGCGAGGCTTACAGAACTAAATCAGGGACGCTTGTGGATCAGAAAACTCTAAAAACTGGCTGTGGCGATAAATGCAAGTTGAAATATTCGTCAAAACTAAATTTAGATGTCAGACAAAAACTTTTATATGCCTTTCTTAGTCTTCATGATTCTAACCGGAAATTCCACTTCAGAAAAAAGCGAATTTAATAAGTTTATGCTATGCAAAATTAATACCAACGCCTTATCATAACTTTTTCCATGTATTGAAGACCAAAGAAAATGATGAAGATAATTAAGTCAATGTAGTTTTTTTGTTGTATGTCACGTGTACTGAATATAGCCTAAAAATTAATTAATGTAGTTTTTTTAAGATGGCAGCGTCAATAAATATTGTTTATTCTCCATTAGGAAATGACGTTTTACTAAAACTGTTCCAACAACATTTACACAACAATCACTCAATATTTTTAATATATAATTTAGTATTTCAGAGCTAAATTGTAACATTCAAAACTATTTTATAACATTGTGGAAAAAATTTAATTCAATGTCATTTAATTTTCAAAACAAAACAGTAACATCTACAAATAAATGTAACAGTTTTAAAAGTTGTTGAAACGTTCAGTTCAATATTGTAACAACTCAAACTCCTTTCACATAAGCCAATAAATAAAAAATGTTTTAAAAGATATACATATTATACATTAGTGCTTTTTAAAATTGTACAAGGTTAATTTACCTAAACTGACAACTAACTGAAAAGCGCAAATACACAATAATTTTCGCTGAGGAGTCAATCTTAACGCATGAAAAACTTTAACCCGTTTTTCTCAAAATGGTTGATTTTGAGATAGTACAATGTTGCACTGAGGCAGCGATATGTAAACATATGTTGATGGTCTCTGGAACAATATTAAATCGTAATCGTTTCTTTATCTGTTTATTTATTTTTATATTATATTTTTAAGTCACTTACATTATAACTATTTTTTGAAACACGCATGTGTCTCAAAAGAAAAGTGTTTGATCAGTGTGTGTTGCCAGTACTTACATAATATATGATGCAGGTAACCAAGTAACCAAGTAACCAAGATCAGTAACCAAGAAAATAAGAAATAAAATTTGTGTTACCCAAAGATCCATGGAACGCTCGAAGTAGAGGTAGTCCGCCGACAAGGTGGTCTGATGACATAAAACGGATCGACAAAAACTGGATGCAAAGAGCACAAAACAGAAATGCATGGAAAAGACTGAGGGAGACCTATATCCAGCAGTGGATAGATCCGTGTTGAATGATGGTTAGGGTGGGCCGAAAAAGGGAAGAAAAATTTTTTTTTGGAAAATGAAGTTGGTATAGTAAAAAAAAGTTGCAAAATGGGCAGACAATCAAACGGTTTTTTTTTATTTTAATTAAAAACAATTTAGCCCCGCCCCAAGGGGTCAAAAAAATTTTTTTTCTGAATTTTTTTTTTTGATTTGGTATAGCATAAAACTAAAAGATATAAGCCCATTTATGATGAGAAAAAAATTTGGTCAAATTATTTTAATATTTAACCGCGCCCCTGGCGTTTTGAAAAATGCACTTGAATAAAAAATTCGAAATATGCAGCTCTTCGCTTGAAAAAATGATGCTTTATTTTAATTTTGCAATAACATTCTATTTTTATCATCATTTATTCAACCCACAACTCACCACGAGGAGGTGGCTGCATGTCGAGTTGCACCCGCCTCCCTCCCTTAAATGTTATGTTGTAAATCTAAATTTAATAATATGTAGTAAAGTAAAAGTTAATTATTTGATGTTCTTACCTTTTTAGCTGTAACATATTGTGACTTATTCTCGAATGTAGGTAAGTTCTGTCTTGCCTCTAGTCTAACTCTTATAAATCCGTCCCTAGCCGAGTGACCACAAACTTTGCTAGATGCCTCTGTTACAATCTTTATACATCGCTCAACGGCTTGAGTGTGACTTGGTAATTTGCTTATATTTAAAAAGGACCTATTTTTAATAGCTGCTAGCAGTTCTTCATTTTTAAAATCCATCGTTAGCGGGGGCTCTATTAAAAAGCATTCATTCCAATTAATTAGCTCACTATAATTCTCGGCATTCCAATTTATGGCAGGGATTTTAAAAACACGAACTTTTTCTGGTTGATCTCTAGTTCTAGCCTTTAATATGCGTCGAAAACCAAGTTCTCTAATATGACTTCTTTCGTCGGCAATCATAGCTGTCAATATATTCTCCGGATGGGCAAAATAAGCGTTAGTTTGAATCACTTTATCTATAATTATTTTCACTTCTTCAGGAAGGTGTCTTGATTTATTTATGGTTTCCCATAAATGTATGGAGCCATATTCAATTGAAGGACGCGATTTTATGTTAAACCACATAGGTGCGTAAACTTTCGTAATAAACTCAACTAAAAGAAGAAAATTCTGGGAAGGATTAGTTGTGGCTACATACAAGCGCAGTAGTCGGTTGGCTGTGGTTAACCACCGCGCATGATTGATATTTCTAGGATCTCTTTTAGATAAAGCTTCAGAACAAAAACCATTTTTAATTGCACAACAAATCTGATATAGATATCTCTGATCTGTGCTTAAATTATTTTTGTCAACTTCAGGTAATACGATATCAATTGACTCAAACTTTTGGATGGGTTTGGTTTCGCATGATGCCAGCAATAAACCAATTGGTCCCGAAAACGAGTTTGGTCCTTTCGTTTGTCCATCAAAGTGTTGGAGCAAGTGACGTAGGGGTAACTCATTTGCATGTAGCAAACAAACAACCCATTGAAGTGGCTTTCCAATTTGAACCTCAATTGTTCTAATTACACCGCCCTTCCAGCCAGTGTTGACGTTCGTGCCATCGCAGCCTATTGCTTTAAGGTTTCTTGGGTTAACGAAATTTTCCTTCATATAAGATAAAATATTTTTCGCTATGTTGGCAGCGTTTGCTGGTGGATTTATTGATAGGTGACCAAAATATTTGCTTCCCGGCTCCTCTAATAAGGCTACATGTTCCTCTTGTTCAATGTTACGGCGGCCTTCAACTAGCTTCATTGTTTGATCTTTTCTACCATCAAAGTAAATAGCTTCAATGTCTTTTCTTTGTTTGGTAGCATTTTCTTGTAAGTGTTTTCTTCTTTTTTGTAATTCTCGACGAACCTTATTTTTATCCACTACATTAATTAGATTATCTGACGTGACAAGTCCAAAATCTTCCAATGTAGCTGTTGCAATTTTGGCTACTGTTCGATTTGATGCACCAGTCATATCGGCAATCTGAGCAACATTTGGTAATGCAACTCTGAGTTGGTTGGATGTTTTCGTTAGTGAATTTTTTTCCTGTGGCTCTTCTAGAGAATATGATCACTTAAAGTCTTCATCTTTGGTAAAGTCTTCTTCTCTGGAGGAAATTTCACTTTCGGGTTCGCCTCTACATGAGTTGGAATCAATCTTTTGACTACTTGTCGAAGGTATTGAAAGTTTAAGAAGCCTTTCTTCCCTTTTTTTATTTTTTTCAGTATTTAACTTATCTACTCCAGCAATTCGCATTTTTCTATCATTCCTCAGATCCTTTAAAAACCCTTGTTCTAACAAAGGCACTTTATAGAGTTTTTCACATTTACAAGATTTAAAATCACTGCATTTACATGAAGAAATGTCAAATAATTTTTTAGAGTCCAGTTTGAAATTTTGCACTTTTTGTAAAAAAGATGGCGATTTTCGTGTTTTTAGGGGTTTTCTTAGGTTGCGATATTTCTTATGATATGCTATTATCATGGCTATGACGCGTTTGGAACCAACTGTTGGAAGTGAAGCAAGTTTCCATATAGCTTCTATTTTATTGGCAACCAGTTTCGCAACTTCCCACTCAGGCGGCTGCTTGCTCGAATTTCCCTTGATCTGTTCTCTTGTAAATAAATAACATCGAAACACATCCTCTTTGGTCGGCAAACAATTTTTACATTCTAAGTCGGAAGAAAAGCCAAATATTGGGCAAATGTCTGTTTTCCTAGTTTTAACTTTATCCATGTTTATGTTATGTGTCCAAATTGCACTATAACACGACAAATGTTTTTTTGCACGGATATTTTATGTAATTTATCACTTATCACTAACTGATTGAATAAACAAAGGCAGTCCTGGATACGATGACACAACACGGCGTAACGTTCTCAGTTCTCGCGGTAAAAAAATGCCTTTAATGAACAATACCATGTTCTAACAACAGTTTAAGACAAACTGATGTCTGTCTCGTATTATATTCCTATTTCCGGTCGCCAACTTAGGCGAATTGCACAGGGGCGATGCGGCTAAATATTCAAAAGTATTAATCAAATTCTTCAAAGCTCCAGGGGCGCGGCTAAATATTAAAAAAATTTAACTAAATTTTTTCCACATTATAAGTGAATTAATATCTTCTAGTTTTTTGCTATACCAAATTAAAAAAATATTATTAAAAAAAAAATTTTTTTCAACCCCCTGGGGCGCGGCTCTTTTTTGAAAGAAAAAATTTAAAAAAAATAGGTTTAATTGTCGACCCATTTTGCAACTTTTTTCTACTATGCCAACTAAAATTTCCAAAAAAAATTTTTTCGGCCCACCCTAATGATGGTGATGATAACATTATTACATTATATTATTACACTAATAATACAATGGATGGTTATTGTAATAAGTCTTTTTGAAGAAAATGTAGGTTTTAAGATGTATATACGTACAATTTTCTAAAAACTAGTTTTAAAAACCGATTAAGGTAAGTTGTACTTTCCAGCATTAATATATTTTGCTACGATCGAAATATTTCCATCTACATAAACCTATAATAATTTTACCATCTACCTCTTGTGTATGATGTAGACATAAAATTGCAAATATTTGTCGAATTATTTAATACCGAGTCAGCCCTGCATTATTCATAGAAAATTTGCATGAGCAGAGATTTATTTAAAGTGACTAGGTCATTTGCTTTAACACGGTTTATATCGTAGCAGCGCAACGATCGCTGCTGTATATTTAAACTATCCATTTTAGCAAATTTTAGAGCTTCTTTTGAGTAAGCAAAACATACTTTTATGAGGTTATTAAGTCAGCGTTTATCTTCAGTATTTTTAATTTGATTACCAGCTTGTTGAGTATAATTAATTAACAATTCTCAATGTACGTGTGTACAATACTGAGACCTTCTTTTTATTTAAAATATATGTTTTTATAATTCAATATTTTAACCATTTTCTTTGATATCCTTTACACCAGTGGTTTTCAATGTTTTGGAGTCATGTACCACAAAATTCTTATAATTATTTTTGGTACCACCTAACTGAAATATCTATGGAGGTAAGTAATCTAATTAACTGCAAATATGCTGGATTTTGGATATGTTTTTGCGTTTTGTGTACCACCGCACATAATGATATGTACCACCAGTGGTACATGTACCACAGATTGAGAACCCCTGCTTTATCCTGTTTCACATCTTGATTTACTTCTCTATTCTCTATTCTCCATTCTCTATTCTCTATTCTCTATGCGCTATTCCCTATTCTATATTCTATATTCTCTATTCCCTATTCTCTATTCTCTATTATCTTCTCTATTCTCCTACCTCTATTCTCTCTTTTCTATTCTCTATTCTCTATTCTATATTCTTTAATCTCTATTCTCTTTTCTCCATTCTCTATTCTCTATTCTCTATTCTCTTTTCTCTTTTCTCTATTCTCTATTCTCTATTCTCTGTTCTCTTTTCTCTATTATATATTCTCTATTCTCTACTCTCAATTGTCCATTCTTTGTTCTCTATTCTCTACTCTCTATTTTCTGTTATCTATTCTCTATTCTCCATTCTCTACTCTCTATCATCTGTTCTCCATTCTCTATTATCTATCCTCTATTCTCTATTATATATTCTTTGTTCTCTATTTTCTGTTCTCTATTCTCTATTCTTTATTTTATATACACTATTGTTTATTCTATATTGTCTATTCACTATTAGGTATCTATTCTCTATTCCCTATTCTCTATTCTCTATTCTCTATTCTCTATTCTCTATTCTCTATTCTCTATTCTCTATTCTCTATTTTCTATTCTCTATTCTCTATTCATTACTCTCTATTCTCTATTTTCGATTCTCTCTTCTCTATTCTCTATTCTATTTTCTCCTTTCTGTATTGTCTATTCTCTATTCTTTATTCTCTATTATCTATTCTCTACTCTCTATTCTTTATTCTCTATTCTCTATTCTCTATCCTCTATCCTCTATCCTCTATTCTCTATTCTCTATTCTCTATTCTCTATTCTCTATTCTCTATTCTCTATTCTCTATTCTCTATTCTCTATTCTCTATTCTCTATTCTCTATTCTCTATTCTCTATTCTCTATTCTCTATTCTCTATTCTCTATTCTCTATTCTCTATTCTCTATTCTCTATTCTCTATTCTCTATTCTCTATTCTCTATTCTCTATTCTCTATTCACTATTCTCTATTCTCTATTCTCTATTCCCTATTTTCTACTCTCTATTCTCTATTCTCTATACTCTATTCTATTCTTTATTCTCAAAAATTTTTGGCGTAATTAATGAATGAGAAATGAAATAAAACAAAGAAATTGTAACAACGATGAATGCAATATCAGGAAAACTCGTATTTGATACAAATGTTAAATAATATTGAGACGATGTAACTAGAATTAGCATTGTATTTTTATTTTTGTGGACTATATTATTACAAGAAACGACATTATAAGTAAATATAGAGGCTTCAAGTAAATAAATAGTCTATACCTGTAAGTATCTAAGTCCAGAAGATAAATTGATTCTACTGGACATTGCAGTACGAAATGCAACGAAATTGTAAGATCATAGGAACCACAAAATATTATTGATGTGAAAAAAGAGGCCGAAATAAACAGGAAAATCATATTTTAATTTCGGTAAATACGTCTATGGTTTGCCTTTAAAGCAAGAGGGGTAAACTAAAAAGACAGATTCACACCCAAGAATGTCACTAGAAAAATCACCAAATACATCTTCTTTTTTGATTGATCATATCGACCTTCGACGGTATTTCATAAATATTATAATATACTAATAGGCCAATCAAGTTAGGTTTTTTCTAGATATAACGGAAAAGACGAGGTTTGACAGTTGAAATGTATAGTATGAGATATTACAAAAAGACTACCATCTTGGGATTCATCAATTTTTTAGTGGAACATTTTTTAAATAAACAATCAAAACGTCAAACTTAGTTTTTTGCTCATAACTTAAAAACTTGTTTATTTGGAAATTTGACGTCCACAGATAACTTTTTCAGAAAAAAAAAGATACATCGAATGAGCTACGCTAAATGAAAATCGGTTAATAAACAAAAAAGTTATTGCAAAACGGAAGACAAAATCACTGTTTTTGAATATTGTTAATAACAATTTTATTGTTTATTAGAATATGTTTTAATATAACTAAAATTGAGGGCATTATGGTATTTGAATGGTGTGCAAAAAATGGTCCAGATCTTTTAAATAGTTTTCGCAAAATTGAATTTGTTTATAAAATTTTTTGAAAAACGAGCTAATTTCTGAGGCTGGTCCAGTTAATATGGCTGAATGTATCTCAATAGTTCGGGGCTCATTTCCTTCGTTAAGATGTATACTAACAGCGTATGAAAAAAAAAGTAAAAAAAATTTACATATACGTACACAAAATTATTTGTTAATAAATAGCAGTTTTTAAACTTATAAACAATTACAATAATTTCGTAGAAATTAGATCAAATTAAATGGCAATAAAAAATACGGAAAGCTGGTTAAAATACACAACTTGTAAAAAAAAATTTTAGGTCGTACGACCCTTGGTGTCTGAGATAGCCCCTTTTTTTGAAAAAATCACTGTTACGTTAATTAACAACACTAAGACCTGAAATTAACCAATATTTTATAAGAAAAGCCAAAGTTTTTAACAAAGTTTTTAGCAAGAAAAAATGTTAAAAATTGTTTAAACAGTAGTGTTATAAACAAAAAGTATTTTGCGTTCCGACTAAAGTAAAAAATATCGGGCGTAGTCGACTGACTGAATAGTCAGCTTGGCGACCGGCAGCAACTCCTAAAATTACGTTATACCGACCACAAAAATCAACTTTAAAGTGAATAACAAATTTTCGTCATTCCTTATGTTTTCGAGGTCTCCGAATCCGAATATGGAGCTTATTTTTTTCTAGAATTAGTGGAACATGTTCAAAAATCAAATTTTATGCCAAAGTACGATAAATCAATTTTGATGATTTTTCAATTTTAACTCACTGTATTTTTGGTCGCTGTAAATATTTCCTTTTGAAAATTTTACTGTGTTATCTTTGAAGCATTTAGATAACAATGAGATTTGTCCAAAATGATTAAACATATTAAAAGAGAAGTTGTTAATTTTTAAACATTTTGTCATCAGATTTCGTTAGTTTCATGCATACAAAAAAAGTTGAGTGACAAACTTTTTAGTTTATAATTTTAACTAACACAGAAATAAAATATAATTCATGAAGAAGTTTTCCAAAAAAAATTTAATTTAAAATATGCAATAGGAAAAATATTATGTGACTTTATAGACGAGCGGCACACTGGCACACACCAAAAAAAGCTTATTTCTCGAGATACTGATACTAATTTTGGTAATAGGTACTTTATATTTTTGATGGTGCCGAAAACGAAAATTAGGGTTGTTTTGAATCTTACGTGGGGGAACATTATCAAAATCGCAACTTTTCCCTAAAAATAAAAATCACGTTTTTTGCGTTTAGCTTGCTACAACTCAGTTCCATTGTAATATTTTTTTCTGAAATTTTTATAGTATTTATTTCTCACCATTCTGAAGACAATGGGACCTGCTTCAATATTTCTGTCTTGCTATAAAGAAAGTTATAAATTGTTTGAAGTAAAAGGTGCAGATTCTTGAATTGCAAAGTTTAATCGCAAAAGTTGAGTAACAAAATTTGAAATTTAGCTGTTCAATTAATTTTATGTTAAAATCTAGAGTACAGAGAACAAAATGTTTTATAGAAAAAAGGTGGTGTAACTTTTAATTTTAAGAAAAACGTGATTTCATTTTTTATTTTTAGGGTGAAATTTCGATTTTGACAATGTTTCCCCATCTAAAATTCAAAATAAAACTCATTTTCGTTTTCAGCACCATCAAAAACATAAAGTAAGACCAAAATTAGCCATTCACCACAGTGTGGTTGATATCTCGAGAAATGAGCGATTTTTTTTGGGGAGTACCACTCGTCTATAAGGTCGCGTAACTTTTTTTCGTTGCATATTTTGACTTGAAATTTTCCAGAAAACTTCTTCAGGACCTATGTTTTAATGCTGCTTTGATTAAAATTGTAAACTAAACAGTTTGTCACCCAACTTTCACCCAACTTTTATAAGTTAACAGAAAACTAATGAAAAAATTGTTTAAACAATTTTCCGGCCGCGGTAGCTCTTGGTACCTTTTGGATTTGTTATAAGGAACTTTTTTTTGAGTAAGTTTGTGCAGAAAATAAGAATCGGAATAATTTACCTAACGGGGTCGACGATACAGCCTGGACTACACACGGATTCAAAATAGAGAATAAAAAATGGCCTATAGCTACCAATCGGGTTCTACTGTACCAAGTTTACTATTTTTTTTTATCTATAGTACCACATTAAAATGATCATGTTAATCTTATTTTCATTGCAAAATTATCCAAAACAAAGCAGCCAATAGGATGTATAAACCTTTTTTAAGTGGCCTTTTTATTGTCATTTTTTATATTTATTTATTTAAAATATAATTTTACTAAATAAATGTGCAAGATAATAATATTCATAAAATGCAAGTTTCTACCAAAATATATAAATATGTTATTAAGCTTCAAATCCGGTATACTGTCAATGTTAAAAATGGGCTGCAACGGTCTATCACTAGCGAATGGTAGTCCGCGAATTTATTCTCATTCGGCTACGCCCATTATTTTTTTTTACTTTAGTCGCAACGCAAAATACTTTTTGTTTATAACACTACCGTTTTAACAATTTTTAACATTTTTTCTTGCTAAAAACTTTGTTAAAAACTTTGACTTTTCTTATAAAATATTGGTTAATTTCAGATCTTAGTGTTGTTAATTAACGTAACAGTGATTTTTTCAAAAAAAGGGGCATTTTTTCAAAACAAACCTAATTTCCGTTTTCGGCACCATCAAAAATATAAAGTATTACAAGCTTTTTTTGGGGTGTGCCAGTGTGCCGCTCGTCTATAAAGTCACATAACATTTTTCCTATTGCATATTTTAAATTAAATTTTTTTTGGAAAACTTCTTCATGAATTATATTTTATTTCTGTGTTAGTTAAAATTATAAACTTTAAAGTTTGTCACTCAACTTTTTTTAAGTAAGCATGAAACTAACGAAATCTGACGACAAAATGTTTAAAAATTTACAACTTCTCTTTTAATGTGTTTAATGATTTTGGACAAATCTCATTGTTATCTAAATGCTTCAAAGATAGCACAGTAAAATTTTCAAAGGGAAATATTTACAGCGACCAAAAATACAGTGAGTTAAAATTGAAAAATCATCAAAATTGATTTATCGTATTTTGGCATAAAATTTGATTTTTGAACATGTTCCACTAATTCTAGAAAAAAATAAACTCCATATTCGGATTCGGAGACCTCGAAAACATAAGGAATGACGAAAATTTGTTATTCACTTTATAGTTGATTTTTGTGGTCGGTATAACGTAATTTTAGGAAATGCTGCCGGTCGCCAACCGCGCCCACTATTCAGTCAGTCGACTACGCCCGCTATTTTTTACTTTAGTCGGAACGCAAAATACTTTTGTTTAAAACACTACTGTTTAAACAATTTTTAACATTTTTTCTTGCTAAAAACTTTGTTAAAAACTTTGACTTTTCTTATAAAATATTGGTTAATTTCAGATCTTAGTGTTGTTAATTAACGTAACAGTGATTTTTTAAAAAAAAGGGGCTATCTCAGACCCCAAGGGTCGTACGACCTAAAATTTTTTTTTAGAAGTTGTGTATTTTAACCGGCTTTCCGTATTTTTTATTGCCATTTAATTTGATCTAATTTCTACGAAAATATTGTAATTGTTTATAAGCTTAAAAACTGCTATTTATTAACAAATAATTTTGTGTACGTATATGTAATTTTTTTTTACTTTTTTTTCAGAAGCTGTTAGTATGCATCTTAACGAAGGAAATGAGCTCCGGATTATTGAGATACATTCAGCTATATTAACTGGACCAGCCTCAGAAATTAGCTCGTTTTTCAAAAAAATTTATAAACAAATTCAATTTTGCGAAAACTATTAAACAGATCTGGACCATTTTTTGCACACCATTCAAACACCATAATGCCCTCAAGTTTAGGTATATTTAAATATATTCTAATAAACAATAAAATTGTTATTAACAATAATAAAAAACAATGATTTTGTCGTCTGTTTTGCAATAACTTTTTTGTTTATTAACCGATTTTCATTTGGCGTATCTCATTCGATGTATCTTTTTATTATAAAAAAGTTACCTGTGAACGTCAAATCTCTAAATAAACAAGTTTTTAAGTTATGAGCACAAAACTAAGTTTGACGTTTTGATTGTTTATTTAAAAATTGTTCCACTAAAAAATTGATGAATCCCAAGATGGTAGCCCTTTTGTAATATCTCATACTACACATTTCAACTGTCAAACCTCGTCTTTTCAGTTATGTCGAAAAACGGCGTATTTTTTACTAACTTGATTGGTCTATAATACGTCGCCAAAGAGTTCTATAAACAACTGTTTTTTATACAGCACTGGAATAAGTGTTACCCCCCTTATTAACTTATTTATTTTTAGCACATAAGCAAAACGTTCGGACAGGTCGATTTTTAAAATAATCATAGTATATTATAGCAACAATGTTTCGAACTTTACGTGATCTCTCTTCAGGCAACAGGCATATCTTTGATTTTTTTACATAGAAAAGTACATACTGTGACACCTCATTTAAAAGCTTTTGAAATACTGATTACAAACATAAAAAAACATGAAATCCTTTATAAAAGGTATGTTTGTTAAAATCACTATACAGGGCTACATCATAAAACAAACAGAACTAGTTTTCAATCGGTTGACCGATAATCATCAGTGTTTCTTGAATCATACATGCTAACCACCAAAGTAAAAATATTAGGGTAAAAACCTTTAAAATTATTCCGTCATAGGAACATATAAAATTGATATGACTTTACATATTTTGTACATATGGATGTACAAAATATCCAATGTTTCACGCTCGAGGTACCATTGAGCTAAATTTGACTTGTTCACATCATGGCTGGGTAGAAGCAAGTGACTTTGATAGCGGAAATCCTGAATGGTGGACCATTTGATGGCATGAGCTAAATTAGATTTGTTCACATCATGGCTGGGTAGAAGCAAGTGACTTTGATAGCGGAAATCCTGAATGGTGGACCATTCTACACAGCCATGATGTGAACAAGTCAAATTTAGCTCAATGGTACCTCGAGCGTGAAACATTGGATATTTTGTACATCCATATATAAAGTCACATCATTTTTATATGTTCCTTTGACGGATTAATTTTAAAGGGTTTTTACCCTAATATTTTTACTTTGGTGGTTAGCATGCATGATTCAAGAAACACTGATGATGATCGGTCAACCGATTGAAAACTAGTTCTGTTTGTTTTATGATGTAGCCCCCTTTAGGATTTTAACAAATATACCTTTTATAAAGGATTTCATGTTTTTTTGTAATAAATGGTATATAGCCAACTACAGGAAATTTTTCCTCGTGGATTTTTGATTACAAATATGTATATTACATTAATCTTTTTGAGACAGTAGGCGCACAATTTCGGTCGAAATATTTTAAATGCATTCATTTTTTTCTAATCCTGAAAATACTAATAAGTATTTTTCAAAAAATTTAAACGCAGAATGGAGTACTACAGTATTATCGATGGTCGAAAGTCCCGGAGGCCCTTCTATAATGTTTATTTTAATAAGTTGCATGAGTGAAAAAAAGAGAAAATTTAGTCTGACTTTTAATTTCACATATATCATTAAAAGGCAACTTTTTGTTTATTCTAAGGGACACTTTGTCTTTGGTTATAATGTAATCTTTCATTCTGCGTTAAAATTTTTCAAAAATACCTATTAGTTTTCTCAGGATTCGAAAATATAAATGCGTTTTGAAAAGAATTCAACCGAAATTTGCACCTACGCAATGAAAAAAAGAATAAAAGTAATATACATTTTTGCAATCTGTATTTCAAAAGCTTTTAAACATGATGTACTTTCCCATTTAAAAAAATCAAAGTTATGCCTGTCACCTGAAGAGGGATCGCGTAAAGTTCGAAACATTGATGCTATAATAGACTATGATTATTTTAAAAATCGACCTGTCCGAGCGTTTTGCTTATGTATTAAAAATAAATAAGTTAATATGGGGGGCTAACACTTGTCGTAGATGATACCGACCAGCAGTAAAAAAACCAGATTAAAGCGACCACGTGGTAGTCAAACAAAGTTAATGAAAAGATACGGGAAGAGAGGGATAGATATAGGTACGTGGCAATCCAGTAAAATGTAGAATACCGATATTCAAAAATACGTAGATAGATAGTCATTAAAAAAACAACGAAGATATTCTGCTACTTTCTATGCTGAACTTATCTCCACGTGTAACATGTTTCAGGTATTCTAATGTTCAATTGATTTTTCGTACTGACCGTACTCTTTTTTTGTTCATCCTGTTTAATATTGCGTGGTTAGTTGTTTTGTCCTTTTCCCATTTATTCTCACTGTAGCTTCTTGTTCATAGTAAATTTTGTTAATATATTTGGAGCTAATCGACAAATTATCGTCGAACATTTAATCCCGTTGACAAGCTGTATGTAATTAAACCTAATCTTTTATTGGACTTTTCAAAAAATAGTTAACTGATCTGCAACATACGCACTAAATTAAGTTAGAAATATTGTATCAGCATTGTAATAATAGTACAGTGAATCACGGTTTTGGCTCCAAATTTTAAGGAATTGCTTGGATTGACATAAAATTTGATATACACATAAGTAATATGTCAAAGACGAAAAGTGGTATTGTGTCGATGTGTTCTTTTACCCTGGGGGTGAGTTTCACCCCTTACGTCCAGAATAAATCCGGAAATGGATAAACTGACTTATTCTAAGCAAGTTTTTTTCTATAACATTTTTTCACGAAGATAATAATTTTCGAGATATTAGCGAGTAAAAATGTTCATTTCTCAACGAAAAAAACAACACGTTTTCAGACTGTTTTTTGTAAATAACTCGAAAAGTAAGTATTTTATCGAAAAAAACATTCTACGCAAAAATATAGCTTACAAATTACTGAAAAAAATGGTGTATGTATGAACTCTCTGCACCCAGGAGAAGCAAAGTTGTAGGTAATGAAAAATGGGTTCAGATTCGTCCAATTTCACAGCGAATATTTCAACGCAAAATAACCAAGAAGTTATGTACTTTTTGAGGGAAACCCTTTATAACTTATAACTGTTGTTAAAAAATCTTCATGTTTGTTTTTAAAAAACAGTCTAGCGTCAAAAGTAAGCAAGATAGGCTCAAAATAAAGGTGGTACCTTTTTTTGGTAAAAAACTCGGGAAAATCACCCCTAATTAGCATCCTAGATCAAATTAATTTTTACCGCTTCATAAGTTACTTTACTTCAGTATATTTTATATTATCTGTAAGTTTAATCGGTTCAAAGAGCTTATTTTTGAAAATAAATTGGTTTAAAAGGAAAATATTTTTAACTTTTAATTTTGAAAAAATACTTTTTTTTCAAAATAACTTAAAATTTATTAGTGATACAAAAATCACAAATAGTAAACAAATGTGGGCTTTGCTTTTCTGCATATTTTGAATTTTTTATTTTTCGGTAAGACAAAAATATTGTTTGAGATATGGCTGTTCAAAACTTGCATACGCTCGTGATTAGTGACTAGTTCAAGCCCTTTCAACTGCAGTCATTTCAGAACTAATGCTTTGAACCGGTGAAACTTACAGATCATACAAACAATACATACACGTGTAAAGCAATTTGTGAAGTGGTAACGATTAATTTCATTTGAAATGCTAATTAAGGGGTGATTTTCACGAATTTTTTAACAAAAAAAAAGTCACCAACTTTATTTTGAGCGTAATTTCCTTACTTTTATTGCTAGAAACTGTTTTAAAAATAAAAAACGAAAACAAAAATAAAAACAAAAACAAAAACAAAGCTTTTTTTAAAAACTTTAAAATAGTTGTTATGAGTTTTCCCCAAAAATTGCATAATTTTTTGGTCATTTCGCGTTGAAATATTCAATTTGGAATTATGAGAGTATGAACGTATTTTTTTTAGTTATAAGTCACTCTTCTTTTACTGGGTCTAGGTATCTAATACATACACCATTTTTTCACTTTTTTATGGGCTATATTTTTTCTAAGAATGTTTTTTTCGATAAAATACTTACGTTTTTGAGTTACTTGCAAGAAAATGTCTAAAAATTTATTTTTTTTTTGTTGAAAAATTAACTAGAAAATTACTCAAAAAGTATTAATTTCGTGAAAAAATGTTATAGAACAAAAGTTTGCTACCCCCGCTCCTCAGCTAACGCCGAAGAAGGGGAACAAGGGGTGTGACCGGCCAGCTATTACCTTGTCAGGCAGCGTGATGGGTCGTGGGCCTTAAGACGACCAAAAGAAAACCATAAATCACGGGCACCAGTCGGATCCTCGACGGTACAACCCCTAGGCAACAGTGATCTTACTTCTGAACCGACAAGAAGAAGAATATACCTAAATGATCGGATGCTACAACTGCTACGCTATTAAACACAAATACATCAAAATAAACAAAACCGCAGTATACCACAATAATTAAATATATTATTACCTAAAGAAAACAAAAGAATAATTGATTGACTAAGAAAATATATGGGTGACCCTCTTATGATCCTTTTATCTATGCAAGAAATTATATAACACAATCAATTAAATCAAATAAACAGTAAATGAATAATAAAAAAAATTGAATTCCAATATACCTGAGCAGATGAATAAGTAGTGGTGTCTTTAAAATGTTTTACTGTGTTTCTCCACAAAAAAAAACGTTAAAAACTTACCTCCCTGGTCAATAAACAATATAAATAAAAATAGTTATTTACACTTCTCCAATTGTTCCCAACTAAGATCACGTTCCCACGGAACTCGTATAAATCCTATAGAAAAAACTGAATAAGTTATCAATCCACCCGTTCCACTGGAAAGGTTCAGCTACGCCGCATGATTCCCTCAGAACCTTAATGGAACCATGTGCAAGCGAATCCAGGAAAATACCATTCACCAAAACTCCAATACAGTACTACAGCAAAATATGCAATATGTTTGCAAAAATCTCTCATCAGAGATGAAAGTATACGAGAAATCTGTTTTCCCCCAAAATAAAAACCCTAAAATAAATAGCCGGTGTTACAAAAAAAGGTACCACGATCACATGGTCAAATCATGGCGAAACGTAATAAAAAAACACTTACTCAAAATAATGCCACAGTTCAGATTATCTCGAGGTTTTTCTATAATCGGTCTCTTTTTATCCAAATAATTAAAAAAGGGTTTGGTCCAACCACATTCACCACCCTTCTAGGTATGCTACGGCCTTTAAAATCACCAACGGGTGAAGGGAACACCTCTTTTTCGAGCGCCGTACACAAAATAAAAAGACCATACTTTCCACTTTCCACTTCCAACAAATTCCTTCGTTCTATCAAAAGTGTCAAACGTCTACGACGTTACCAAGCATCTACATCCACCTAGAATACCCGCAGAACAGCACATCTACGGCATTCTCACATTACACAGTACTATTCCTATTTATACTAAAATACCCTACAACTATTTCCAACATTACTAAGATATGGGAAATTATCGAAAAACACGCTCCGCGAGAATTCCGTTTTCCCTTAGAAAGACAATCACCATGAACAAATAAAATAAGACAACAACGTAACGGTACTTCAAACAACACCAAAAGTCCATCTGTTTTCCAAAAAGAAATAGATCTACACCTGACGGAGGAATTATAGATGACACCTGCGTTCTGGGTTTTTGACCTCAAGGTGACACCATAGGTATGAAATAATTAATTATAAATTTACAAATATCAATGTTGTGATGGATATACAGGGTGGAGTGTCGTAGTACCATTTTGAAACGTAACAAATTGCTTAAAATTAGTCAGTTTATCCATTTTCGGACTTATATATTATGAACCATCCGAAAGTTATTCCCTCCGAGAAGGGGTGGAACTCACCCACATGGCAAATCACAAATCACATGATGTTACCTAACTTTATGCCAAATTTCCTGTCAATCCAAGCGGTTCTTTAAAATTTAGAGGTTTTGGAATATTTTACCGTCACCGAACGGACTATAAATCAATTTTTACAGAACGGAGATCTGATATAAATATGTGTATTAGCCTATTATATAGAGTGTCCCAAAAGTAGGGGAACGGTCGAATATTTCGCGAACTAAACATCGGATCGAAAAACTGAAAAACACGTGTTCAATCATTTTCAAAAATCTATTTAATGACACCAAACACCAATCCCCACTACACCCCCTGGAGGTGGGGTGGGGGGTAACTTTAAAATCTTAAATGGAAACCCCCAGTTTTTCTTGCAAATTTGAATTTGTTACGTAAAAGTAGGCAACTTTTATTAAAGACGTTTTTTCGAACTGTGGATAGATGGCGCTATAATTGGGAAAAACGATTTTTCCTGATACCATAGGTAAATTATAGAAACGGTCTAATATCTCACGAAATACACTTCTAAATGAGAAACCAAAAAACATATTTTTAATCTTTATTGAAAACCTATCGAATAGCACCAAACATGACCCTCCAACCCACCCCCTGGATGTGGGGTGGGGGTAACTTTAAAATCTTAAATAGCAACCCCCACTTTTTATTGCAGATTCGGATTCATCATAAAAAATTAAGCAACATTTATTCGAAACATTTTTTAACATTTCTGATAGATGGCGCTAATAAATCGAATTTTTCCAATTAAGGCGCCATCTATTAACAATTCTAAAAAATGTTTCGAATAAATGTTACTTAATTTTTCATGACGGATCCGAATCTGTAATAAAAAGTGGAGGTTGCTATTTAAGATTTTAAAGTTATCCCTCCCCCACATTCAGGGGGTGGGTTGGAGGGTCATGTTTGGTGTTATTCGATAGGTTTTCGAAAAAGATTAAAAATCTGTTTTTTAGTTTCTCATTTGGAAGTGTATTTCGTGAGATATTAGACCGTTTGTATAATTTACCTATGATATCAGGATAAATCGTTTTTCCCAATTATAGCGCCATCTATCCACAGTTCGAAAAAATGTCTTGAATAAAATTTGCTTACTTTTATGTAACACATTAAAATCTGCAAGAAAAACTGGGGGTTTCCATTTGAGATTTTAAAGTTACCCCCCACCCCACCTCCAGGGGGTGTAGTGGGGGTTGGTGTTTGGTGTCATTGGATAAATTTTTGAAAATGATTGAACAGGTATTTTTCAGTTTTTCGATCCGATGTTTAGTTCGCGAAATATTCGACCGTTCCGCTACTTTTGGGACACCCTGTATTAAACTATAAAATAACCCAATTTTATCTAAAATTATTGAAAGTTAGAACATGTAACCCATATTATGTCGAGAGGCTTGCATATATTATGATAGCTCTCATTTAATGACTTATTTTCAATTTTGTTGTTCTTACAAACTGAAACAAAAGTACAAATTTAAATATTTTTGTTTTATTATTATTTATTTCGTTTTCTGTTTCCTTTTTCTAAAATATTTCATAGACAGTGCATTATTAATATGGTTTAATTCTGTTATATTGTTTTGTCTTACTTATTCTTTGATATTGACCTTACAAGTGTATAAAAGAACAAATTATAACCTCCAAGATCAGAGCTAGTACAAGAGTCAAAATGATGTGAACTAAATCATTGTACACCTTCATCTTCAGAGTTAAGAGACCTTAAAATTCAATTTTTGCATGGTCTAAAAGCCATCTGAAATAAATTTATCCGATCAAAATATAAATGAATATAATAAAACGCAGTAATGTCCTGAAATTGAATTTTCATCCGTGGCTGCTTTTAACAGTATTAGAGATATTCGACGGCATTCCACAATATAAATTGTTTACCCACTTCAATATCAGGGTCTAAGCAGAAAAGGCAGTTAAAAGGAACTTTTGATAAAATGCCGCCGTAAATATCTAAATGTACGCGCTGAGTTGCACCTGAGTCGAAAAAGCTTTTACTCGCATAATTTTATGTATACGTGTACCTGTTTGGTTTGTAAGCATGCAAGGCCATTAGCTATAAAAATGTTTTGTAGATCTAACATTTTATAGTCGAGGTACTAAAAATTTAAGGAATAAACAAGTTACCAAAATCTTAAGATTTAAATTTTCGTTCAGGTCAACAAGTTTAGTACAAATGAATAAATTATTAATTTCATTTACAGCTGATTGCCCTAACCCTTAGTTAATATCCCATTAATAGAAGTTTCTTCAAATCAACAGAGGTCTACCAACAACATTCCCTAAATATTCAAATTTTGTAAGAACATTGATAAACCATTATCTCAAGAAATTTTCGTTTATATGAAGTATGTATATGTTACAGTTCAAGTTGATTATCCAGTTGGAGTTGACTTTTCCTAGTTCGAGTCGACTCAAACGGCTGGTTTTAATCCCTATTCCACGAACATACGCCTGTTTTGGATTACTTCGAAAACGAATATTTTACTGTGCAGAATAAGAAGAATGAAAGTAAATTGCAAATTACATTTTTGTTTATTGGAATAATTACTAGCGCCATTTACTTTCGTACTTCTTATGTTGCACAGTAAAATATTCTTTATCGAAATAATCCAAAACAGGCGTATGTTCGTGAAATGGCCATTAGTAAAAGTTGATTATACCAAATATAAAATGAAGATTTTTATTCAACATTTACTAGTAAAAGTAGACTCCAACTAGTTAAAGTATACCTACTCTTCCCAATGTCATTTAGTAAAAGTTGATTCACACAAACAACCGTTTCTAGAAATTAAATGTTACTGTATATTATGTTCAAATCGTGATATTTATAGTCCAGGATGTATCGTCGCCCCTGTTAGGTAAATTATTCCAGTTCGATTTTTTTGCACAAACTTACTGAAAAAAAGGTCCTTATAACGAATCCACAGGGTGGTCAGGTGGTACCGTAATCAAAAAATTGTTTAAAGAATTGTTTTAAACAAATGCAC
Organism: Diabrotica virgifera virgifera; assembly: GCF_917563875.1. Lineage (NCBI taxonomy): Eukaryota > Metazoa > Arthropoda > Insecta > Coleoptera > Chrysomelidae > Diabrotica > Diabrotica virgifera. The sequence goes on from NC_065446.1 coordinate 180,669,238, forward strand.
AAAAAAAATTCACTTCGGACATTTTTTTTACATCATTAATTTGGGTCATTCGGAGCAAAAGAGGTCTTTTTTTAAGGCTTTTAAGGAAAATTACCATTTTTAAGGCTTATAATAACTCAGTTAAAAATTATTATTATGAAAGTCAGAAAGTCACCAAATCAAATTTTAATGACCCCCTACAAGGTACTGAAGAAATATTTGTCATTATTGTATTACTAAGCTGTTATTTTTAATTATTAACAATGAGCGCTGGGAGCGTATTGAGGCGGTTGTCAATGTGAGTGTGACTGAGATGCACCATTGGACGGTCGGAATGGAGGATCTTACTCGCACTCACATTGACGGCCGACGGCCGCGGCCGCCTCAATAATCTTTTAGCGCTCATTGTTGATAATTAAAAATAACAGCTTAGTAATAAAATAATGACAAAAATTTCTTCAGGATTTTGTGGGGGGGGGGGCTTTAAACTTTGATTAGGTGACTTTCTGACTTTCATAATAATAGTTTTTAATCGAGTTATTAAGTCTTAAAAAAATGGTCATTTCGCATTTTTCAAATTTTAAATCGCGTGTAACTCGAAAACTATCAATTTTAGAGAAAAATCACGAGAGTCCTTTTTTGCTCAGAATGACCAGAATAATCTAAAAAAAATTATCCGGAGTAAAATACTTAGTTATTTATAAAACAGTTCGTGAAGTATGCTCTTTGCGCACGCACGCGATGTTTAGAGCACGAGCGGTCCGAGTGCTATACATCGCCTAAGTGCGCAAAAATACTTCACGCACAGTTTCATACCTACAGTATTTTATCTACCAAAAACAAATAAAAAAACTGCAACTCTTTGTCACTGGAATACATTCCTATTTTACAATTTTTTAGAACTTTGACATTTAAAAATTCAAACTTCTGTCAAACCACAAAACTGTCAAAACTTTTTTTGTAATTTATTGCTCACATGTCATCACCATGACAAGCGAATGTTAAGGATATTTGATTATATGAAAGTGTGCTAAACGAACAGTGCAAAAAAGTAAATCCCATTCAAAATACATTAGGTTTGTTCTAGCAAACAGTCAAACTAGTCAGAAACCGTCAGCAAACAGTTGGTCAGTGGGAGAACATAATACAGTCACCAGTGCTATTCCCACTACTCGCGCTGGTCGACTATTCGCTGATGGTTTCAAACCATTTGAAACTGATGCTAGAACAAACCTATTATTACTTCAGGCACACTTTAATAAACCCTTCATGTACTGCTATCTATATTTACAATTTTCACAAAATAAAAACTTATACATAATATGAGGTAGAATAGATAAGAATTATTTTTGTAAATTTGGTTAACAAAAATTGGTTAAACAATTTTTCGACTGCGTTACCGCCGGACACTGTGTATTTGTTATAAGGATGTATTTGTTTGATTAAGTTTGTGCAAAAAAATCGAATCAGAACAATTTACCTGACGGGGGCGACGTTACAGCCTGGACTAATAAGTAGCTGAAACGGTCAAAACAAAGAGACGCACAGTCATCAAAAATGCATGGAGATTATACTCGTATAAATTGTATAATCTACTTTTACTAACAAGACATAGGAAGAGTCAACTTGAACTAGTAAAAGTTGATTTAAATTTTTCTAATCAACTTTTACTGCTCGTTTCAGTTGGAGTTGACTCGAACTAGGAAAAGTCAACTCCAACTGAGAATCAACTTGAACTGTAACATATACATTTTTTATTAATTAATAATTAAGAAGACAAGAAGATTCAAAAAGAAGTGTTTTTCAAAAAAGAACCCCGCAGAAACCTTATGGGAAATGGCTCTCTGTCAAATGCTCTGAAACTTTGGGTTCTGGTAGTCCTTGATGTCTATAACAAAAGACTCAATGGGACCTTAGCTCCAAAAAATCATGGTTTTATGATATAAGCCTCTGATGTTATAGGTACAGTGAGGACGTTTGAGTTTTAAAAAATTCATTCTCTCGAGAATGGGCGACTCTGGAGATACAGTATGAATCAGGTCGATTTTTATTTTTAATTTATAATTTTTTGGCACATACATCATACTAGTGACGTTATCCATCTGGGCGTGATAACGCAATTGATGTTTTTTTTAAATAAGAATAGGGGTCGTATGATAGCTCATTTGACAGGTTATTCAATTCTCTATTCACTAATATAAACATTAACATAATTGAAAGACGAAGTAGTTTTCAATCCTAATAGTAAATTATTAATATTGAAAATATTAAAAATATTACTAAAAGATTTTTAAATTGAAAATTTTTGGTACACTTTCCTGGTGACACCTCCAAGACTTCTACAATCTGCAAGTCAAATGGATGCTGCGGTGAAGACGAGAGGGAAGGAATTCTACACTATGCAATTCACATCCCCTGTCTGCAGCTGGTAAAGTTCCAACGGAAAAATGCACCTAGTTACTCTACGGAGTAATATTACTATAAAATTAAAATGTATACCATTTTATATTCAGTTGCAATGCGAAGGCAAAACAATCTTACTTTTCAATTAGAATACGGAGTGCAGTCCAGTCCCTTGAATCGCGATTTTCGGCTCTTATTGGAGCCTTCATCGGAAGGAACGTAGGCACTGTTCTCCATATTTTAACTCATTCGTATCGAGAGGTTTTCCCACCCATTGCAACTGAAGTGATGATAGTAGGTGGCTAGCGCCATCTGGCATTGAAAGACGAAGTAGTTTTCAATCCTAATAGTAAATTATTAATATTGAAAATATTAAAAATATTACTAAAAGATTTTTAAATTGAAAACTTATTGGTACACTTTCCTGGTGACACCTCCAAGCCTTCTACAATTTGCAAGTCAAATGGATGCTGCAGTGAAGACGAGAGGGAAGGAATTCTACACTATGCAATTCACATCCCCCGTCTGCAGCTGGTAAAGTTCCAACGGAAAAATGCACCTAGTTACTCTACGGAGTAATACGACTATAAAATAAAAATGTATACCATTTTATATTCAGTCTACTACTTCAGAAAACTACTTCGTCTTTCAATGCCAGATGGCGCTAGCCACCTACTATCATCACTTCAGTTGCAATGGGTGGGAAAACCTCTCGATACGAATCAGTTAAAATATGGAGAACAGTGCCTACGTTCCTTCCGATGAAGGCTCCAATAAGAGCCGAAAATCGCGATTCAAGGGACTGGACTGCACTCCGTATTCTAATTGAAAAGTAAGATTGTTTTGCCTTCGTATTGCAACTGAATATAAAATGGTATACATTTTTATATTATATTAACATAATTATTTATACAGGGTGCCAAAAATTTTTTTTAATTAAATTAATTGAAAACTTATTGTAATTCAATGTCAATTAAAAGCTACATGACAGTTGGAGCTGTGTCAACCATTTGGAATATATCGCGTTGAATATTTCAACGTCAAATAATCAAAAAATTAAGCCCTTTTTGGGAAAAACCTTTCCAACTAAAACAGTTTCACAACTGTTTTAAACTGTTTAAAAAAAGCTTTATTTATGTTCTTTAAAAAATTTCAAGTTTTTTAACATCACCCACTAATTAGCATATCAAATGAAATTAATGATAACCGCTTCACAAGTTATTTTACCTATGTGTTGCCTATGTATTCTGTAAGATTTATCGGTTAAAAGTGACTATTTTTGAAAGGGCTGTAGTTGAAAAGGCTTGAACGAGTCACTAATCACGAGCTTATATAAATTTTGAACAGCCATATAAAAGTATTCAGAAAAGTAAAACCTGCTCTTCAGTACTACTTACTATTTTTTTGCTCTTCGAGATTTTTTAAGACCCTAACATTTTTTAAGTTATTTTGAAAAATATGACATTTTTTTCAAAATTTGAAAAAAGAAACTAGTTTAAAAACATTTTTTTAAATAAGCACTTTGAATTGATGAAACTTAGAGATCATGTAAACAATACATACCTACGTACAAAATCTGTGAAGCGGTAACGATAGATTTCATTTGGAATGCTAATTAAGGGGTGATTTTTATGATTTTTTTATAACAAAAAAAGGTAATTGGTTTATTTTTTTGAGCGCAACTGGCTTACTTTTGATGCTATAAACTTTTTTAAAAAACAAAAATAAAGCATGTTTAGACACTAAAAGGTTATGATAAGATTTCCTCGAAATGTGCTTCATTTTTTGGTTATTTCACGTTGCGTTTCGATTTGGAATTTAACGAATAAGGACATACTTTTCAACTCAGCTTCTACTGGGTTTACATACTTTACGCATACATCACTTTTTCCACTTTTTTATAAGCTATATTTTACTTACTTTCTTAAGTTATTTGCGAAGAACTCTCTAAAGACGTGTTTTTTTTTTGTAGAGAAATAAACATTATTCACTCGCCAATAACTCATAAGGTATTGACTTGAAAGAGTCAAGAGCAAAAGTTGCTTAGTCAGTTTATCTACTTCCGCACTTATTTTAAACGTAATTTTTTAAACCACCGAGAAGGGGTTAAACTCACCCCCTGGGCAAAAGTATACATCGGCACAGTATCACTTTTTTTCAATGAGTGGTAGCTATGTGTGTGCCAAATTTCATGTCAATCAAGTGTCAATCTAAGTGATTCTTTAAAATTCGGAGCAAGAACCGTTAGTATATGCCGTTGATATTTTTTCTTCAGATATTGGCATTTTCCATGGAGAAACCTTATCTAAATCATTATTGTTTGTTTTATATTTCTTTGAATATTTCCAGGTACCCGACTAGCTGTTTTTTGTTAAGCTATTTCTAAAATCTTACAGAGTGAAGAAAATAGTGAAATGTGTCCACAGTTTATGATAATTTAGGTTTAATCTTTTTGTGCATGAGAATAAATACGGTTTGTTTAAGCCGTTTGTTTAGGCCATTTTCTTGAATCAAAAACATTATTTATAGGGGAGTGCAATTAGAACGAAAACATGCATTGTTTCGGAAAAATTCAAACAAGCTTATATTTTTCTAAAACTTGTTTTCTTAGTTTATATACATGTTAAAGTCAAAAGTTCTACTTGCAGATTTGGCCGCTAATGGTTTATTAATTGTTTAAACAATAACAATGGTTTTTTATAAATAATTTTAAAAGTATCGTTAAATTCATCATTTCGCTTTGATCAAATATGTTTCTATTTTGTTTTTGATTATGCTGAATCCGAATGTAGCATTGCAATTTGAAAATTCTTATACAGAAGCTCTTATACAGTATGTCTGCTTAGCTAGGAATCACATGGAAAACTTTTTTATTATCAATTTTACGAAAAAAAAGTTATTCTTCATAAAATGCTCTGGATAGTCAAAAATCTAAAATTCAACCATCAGATATCAAATTTTATCAATTTTATACGAGGTATGTCAAAAATATGAATTTTTTTAAAGAGTAAAATAAATTTATATTCCAGAATATCAAAAAATGCTATTATGAAAAGGTGTTTGAAATTAAAAACTATGTTTAAATATACAATTATCATGATTCTAATCAAAAAAAAAATTTAAATTTTTTTCTTAAATTACGAATACTCATCATCATTTTATCACAATTATGATAACTATTTTATTATCACTTTTACGAAAAAAAGTTATTCTTCATTAAATGCTCTCCCTGGTCTAAAATCTAAGACACAACCATCAGATATCAAACTTTTTTAATTGTATACGAGGTATGTAAAAAATCTGAATTTTTCTTAATTTTTCACAATATTTTAATTAGAAGGATGTAATTGAACACTTAAACATATTTTTTAATTCCAAACAACTTTTTTTAATAACAATTTTCGATATTGTGAAATGTAACGGTACTTTACTCTTGAGTGAAATTAATATTTTTTACATACCTCGTATAAAATCAATTATATTTGATATTTGATGATTGCATATTAAAATATATACGATGCAGAGTATTTTATAAAGAATAACTTTTTTCGTAAAACTGATAATAAAAAAGTTATCAACAGGTTCCAAGTTACGCAGCCATACTGTATACGAGCTAAAAAAAATTTTGCTGAACATTTATTATTGTTGAAGCTTATTAATAAATGTAGTTTAGGTAAGTTTTACAGAAAAAGGTTTTGATCACTTTGTATAAACATTTTTTAAATGGTAATTTTCGATTTTTGTATTACAATTTTGTTATCTTTCATAATTTTCTCAAAAAGAAATAGTCTACTTCATTTTTAAAGTAAAATAATTCAGTGTATTTTAAAGATTATATCCAATGCTTTACAAAAGCACTTATAAAACTGTAATAGATCTATTCAAACTTGTGTAATACCGTCTTAAGTTGGTGGTAATTCTGTAAATCTACGAAGATTTTAAAAATTACATTTTTTGAGGCGTCATATCACTTGAATTAAATTTTTGAGATTTTCTTTTAAATGAAACAGCATTTAGTAAGTTGCTTGAAAGGTAAGTTGTGCAAGATTGAGGGTTTTATAAGAATAAATATTGTATTAGTTACACATTTTTAAATAACACTGGGGAACACACTTTTTGTTGAGTTAGATCTGACAGTTGTTTTTCACTAATTTTTGACGTCTGAATCTGAGAATAACCTTAGATTTTGTCTATCACGTCAACTTTTTAAACTACAGGATATCCTCAAGAATCATAAAAATCATGCATATAAAGGAACATAAAATAAAAACGTACCAATTATACAGTTTACAAATAATTTAATTTAACTTAAATCGAGTTCATACAAATAAAATTGTTTAATTTTTTTTTATTTACATTAACGTGCTCGGCAACTATGGCCACTCGCACGGCACGATTACAAACAAGATTACAAGAGGTATAATTAAAGAGCATTAACAAGTTATGTCATAAAAAAAAATTAAAGTTTATGATACAATGATATTTTTTTTAAAAACTGAAGAACTCTGTCTAACTGGTTGGTATCACTTAGAATGTCACATAACTGCGGTTTTAGTTTGAGCTGTTGTCTTACTACACTGAACTGATGACATTCGGTAATAATGTGGTTCACGGTAAGTTGGCACTGGCATGTTAAACAGATAGGCCGGATATCTGATGACATCAGGAAGCCGTGAGTAAGTTTGGTGTGGCCTATACGGATTCTTCTTATATTTCTAAGGTCTTGTCTAGAGAGTCCTGTGGGGCCAGTGTAAAGTGGCTTATATACTGAGGGCTGGATTGCACGTGAAGATGTATTTAAGGAACTCCAGTGGGTTTGCCATAATCTCCATGTGAATCTGTACGCTTCTGTTTTTAAATCTTTACAAATTTGGATGTGGGTTTTTGACGTGGTATCTGTTGAAGCTGTTTTAGCATGATGATCTGCAAGTTCATTGCCAGGTATACCAATGTGAGACGGAATCCATATAAATGTAATCTTAGTGTTTAAGGTAGAAAGGTGGTAGTAACAATGATGGATATTTTGGACAAGAGGATGATCGGTAAATAATTCCTGAATGCATAAAATTGAAGCTAGAGAGTCTGTACAAATGGCAACATTTATATTCGGGAAGTTAATATTCTTAACAGCCTGTAAGATACTATATAATTCTCCAGTATGTACGCTGCACAGAAGAGGAATAAAAGAAGCACAAATGAGATTGTTTTGAGAGGTGACTGAACAGCCAACCCCTAAATCACTTTTGGAAGCATCGGTGTATATTACTTGATCAAAGTGGTTATTGTGTATAATTTCAAAAAAAGCTTTTATCATAAGTTCTTTAGGTGTTTCATATTTATTGAATTTTGTTAAATTTGTGTTAGTTTGAGGGGTCTGCATAATCCAAGGAGGAATTCGATGAAAGGGGATGGGATTTGTCAGTCTAAAATTGATGTCGCTTGTTATTGTGGACAATATAGAAAATATAGGTTTTATTATTGGTGAAGGGGTGGTATAGGTTGTTGTTAATAAACGGTATACAGGATTAAGGGGATTAGAAGAGACAGATGCAGCATAGGAAAGAAGAAGATATTGCCGTCTAATCCAGAGAGGAGGCTCACCGGCTTCACAGTAGACACTTTCAGATGGACTGGAACGAAATGCACCTAGACATAGTCGAAGGGCTGTGTTATGGATAGAGTTTAAGGAATCCAGATCTCTTTTTGAAGCAGACATATAAGCAATACTACCATAATCTAATTTAGAGCGAATTAGTGCTTTATATACTTTAAGGAGCGACTTTTCATCCGCACCCCAGTGATAGTGAGACAGTGTTTTAAGAATGTTTAATCTTTTGTGGCATGCACTTTTTAAATTGAGAATATGTTGCTTCCAAGAGAGGCGAGAGTCAAACGTCAATCCCAGTATTTTACAATGATCAACTACGGGAAGAAGTGAATCATTTATAAATAGAGGTGTAGGGGGCATTGGAGGCCGTCTACTAAATTTAATAACTTTGGATTTTGTGAGGGATAAAGTTAGTCCCAAAGAGTGGGTCCGAGAGATTACTATGTTTATGGCCGCTTGCAAAATTTTAGAACTAGTGGAAGCTGAACGACCGTGACAATATAATATTAAATCATCTGCATAAGCTACATATTTAGTAGGAGATGGTAAATTAAAACAAAGATCACTTATACCGAGGTTAAATAAGGTAGGGCTTAACACTGAACCTTGAGGGGTGCCATTGGTTTGAGTATAAACAGAAGAGAATACACCATTTACAGAAACTTTGAACGTCCTTTGAGACAAAAAATTTTGTATAAAATAAAATATATTTCCGGTGATATTATGCTGCTTTAACTTGGCGATTATAGCTTGTCGATTAATCGTGTCAAATGCTCCTTTTATGTCAAAAACGACAGCCGTTACTTCATACTTTTCATTTATTGAGCTGGCGATGTCACTTTGTAGAAGGACAAGATTGTCACGAGTGGATCTGTGTCGTCTAAAGCCAGATTGTTCTTTAGGAATAATTTTGTGTTTGTCGAGATACCACATAAGACGTTTATTGATAATTTTTTCAAGTATTTTACACATGGTACAGGTAAGGGATATAGGCCTATAAGAATCAGGGACAGAGGCAGGTAGATCTTTTTTTTTTTTGATTGGTAATATTATTGACGTTCGCCATTCATTCGGGAATTTGTGGAAAATCCATATTTTATTATATATCTCGAGAAGTTTGTATAGACATGAAGATGACAATTTCTTTAAGAATATGTATGGAAGGTCATCAGGGCCAGCAGCTGTGTTTTTACAGGATTTGAGTGTAGATTTTAATTCGGAATAGGTTATAGGAGAATTCAGATAATTGATATCTTGTGAAACTGGAGAAGAATAAGGAAAGGGTGAAGGAAGAGTAGAGGATACAGGGTTAGGCCCAGATTTGTTGTGAAATTTTTCTTTAAAGTTTTCTGCCAGAACTTTGGCTATCTCCTGATTATCAATGATAACCTTTTGATTAAAAAGGAGATTGGAGATCTTAAGATTAGTTTTTTTGCCCTGTATTTGTCCAATTTTTTTCCAAACTTGGCTTGGGCTACTATTTTCATTTATGGAGGAGATATATTGTCTCCATGAAGTTTTCTTACTTAATTTAATAATGTATCTAGATTTCGCTCTTGTTTTTTTAAGTGCAATAAGGTTCTCCTGACATTTGTTTCTGCTGTAAATTTTTAGAGCAGATTTTTGCTGCTCCACAGCGTTTTCGCAAGAGGAATTCCACCATGGGACACTTTTTCGTTCAGCTGAAATGACTGATTTTCCAATATGTGCTTCAGCAGCAAGGCGAATTGTGTTTGCGAATTGGGTGACGTCCATATCAATGTTATCAGTTAGAGTGAGTTTAGGTAGGCAATAATCAGTTTCACTAATATAATCAGACCAATTACAATTATTTAAGCGCCAAAAACTTTTAGTCAATATTTGAGAATTTGATGTATCTGAGTTGGTTATAAAGATTGGGAAATGATTGCTGTCGTGGAGATCATCAGATGTATGCCATGTTAATGTAGGAGCTAATTTTGGGTCACTAAAGCTTAGATCAATGTTGGAGAAGGTACCACTAGAAATATTAAAGTGAGTATGAGATCCCGTGTTTAACAGACATGTACCCGAGCAATTAATAACATTTTCAACAATTTTACCTCTAGCAAATGTGTGATTGGAACCCCACAGCACATTATGAGCATTGAAGTCCCCAACAAGTATGTAGGGGCTAGGAAGTTCAAAGATTAAGTTTACCAGCTCTTCCTCTTTGAGAGGGTAGTTGGGAGGAATGTATAAATTACAGATTGTAAGTTTATTCGGACACCAGCAAGTTACAGCTATGGCTTCTAATTTAGAAGAGAGTGGAAGATGTGATGAGAAAATATCAGAAGAAATAAAGATAGAGGTGCCTCCACTGGCTCTTATGCAATTAGTCCTTATATAGTGGTACCCCTCGAAGTGTTTTAAATAAGGAAGTTTGGAATTCTTAGCATTGGTTTCTTGCAGACATATAATGTTAGGTTTAAATTGTGATGTTAGGTGTTGGATTCTCTCCAGCCTAGGGAAGAACCCATCACAATTCCATTGAATTAGCTTGAAAGGATAACTATTCATTATGAGTGCTGTAATTAGATTCAACATCAGAAGGATTATCGGAAGAGGCACTTATACAGTCCTGTGATTCAGCGAAGGAAGAATGTTGTCTTAATTTTTTCAAGATTCTGGTGATACGGTTTTTTAGTGATCGTTCCTTTGTAGCTGTGTAGAGCTCAGATAAGTCGTTTTGAATGCCATCTATGTCAGAGAAAAATTTTTGAGCTTCTTGTAGTGGCGTCGGACATCCAAAAGAATTCTCAAGAAAAGCAATAAGTTGAGTTGAATTAAGTGTAAAATTAGCCGGATTATCTTTGTAAACTGTTTCTATACAAGAAATACAATCAGGCCCCATTGAATAATCTGATCGATGATTAGATTTGGACTTTTTGTTGGCTGGTTTGGCTGGCATCGTGAATAACGGAGGGGTTAAAGAAGTTGATTGGGAAAGAGCAATGGAGGGAGAGAGAACGGTAGGAGTATCAGGAGAACTATCATTAGAGTGTCCTCTTTATTGTCCTACAGTCAATATGGGTTTTGTATTAGTTGGAGGAGGGATGAATAGGTCCGTAATGGCAGTCGAGGAAGGTGTGTCGTTAACGGGGATGGATTCAATTTCTGAAGAAGGAAGTTCTTTTGATGTAGTTAAAGAGTCAGCTGAAAGTGAAGATAAGGGAGAAGCATTAGCCGAAATAAGTGTGTGGCCTGGTCCACTGGGGACTTTAGGGCAAGAATCCGCGGTGTGTCCCGTAATTTTACAATGAAAACACTCTAGCCTGTCAGTGGATACAAATATTCTTGAGGAAGTATTTTCATGATTGATTAGCAGAGAAGTTTGCACTTCGAAGTCCTCCTTGTCAGGGAAAACAAATGTACTACGAAAACTCATGATATGAGCGTATTGATCATCCGATGTTCCGCATTTAACAAAAGTAACAGGTGCTGCTAGCTGTAAGCCAATATCTTTTAGAGACTGTTCTATCAGTGAATGCGGGATGGAAGGACATACATTAGAAATAAGGATTCTTTTGGCTGGAGAAATTAGCCTGCGGATAGGGACGATGGTGGAATTAATTGTGATATGTGGTGTATTTTTCAATAGTTTATCAACGATGTCGGTCGACGTGAGAAAAATGCAAATTCGATTGTTAGGAATGCGAGACGCAAAAGTAATATTTTTTGGCAGAACTATTTCACCAATGGCTTTAATATATTCAAACAAAACGGTATTTGGAATGGAATGCATGACAACAGCTTGTTCCCTTTTAGGAAACGAAGGGGGAGGAGGCCTGGAGAGTGTGGCAGCGACATAAGATTTTGGGATGGAATTAGGGGTGTTTTGTGTAGATGTAGTTGGTTGTGTGTTGTTCATAATGTGTGAAGTCCTGGTTACCAAGACCACAACACAATATGTGAGAGTACCCACAGACCCTTTCGCAAATTGGAAAGGAAAAAAAGGATCTCAAAGGATCTCACCTGACTTCTCTGGATTTTCACTGGTTTTATCTTAATTACACCAATACGGACAGGAATACAACTATTAGCAATATCTTCAGTTGTTACATTCTTCCTTGCAAAATATTTAGCTTTCAAATCCCCAATCAATGCTAAAAACCAACAATTTTTCAGAGAACTTTGAAAAATTATATTTAAGTATTGACGTTTATTTGACGTATAATTGTTTAATTAATAAACAGTACTTACAAATTAAGATAAAAATTTGCATTTATGGCTTTTTCCGGAGTGTTCAGTTTGTGTACATTCGCGCTTGATGTCCAACAATAGTCAGCCATCATAATGTACTTCCCATCTACCTTGGTACCGTGCTTACATGACCTTCAAACCTTGATGGAAACGCTCACCCTGCTCATCACTAACCGCACCAAGATTGTCCGGGAAATTAGCAAGGTGGCTATGTAAAAAATGCACTTTAATGCTCGTGTTGCAACCTAGCTTTTGAAAGATCTCCAAGAGGTGCTGGAAAATGTCGGCGTAATTAAATGCTCGTGTATTTCCAAGAAAGTTTTTTAACAATGTTTTTCAATGCCAACCAAGCATTCTTTTCAATTTCTGACATTGTGACCACGAAATCTTCATCTGCAAGAAGCTGCCGAATCTCTGGACCATAAAAAACACCGGGATTTATCTTTTCAAATGACAGACTAGGAAATTTCGACACGAGATACTTGTAACAGTCTCCTTCAGTTAGCAAAGCTTTAATAAATAGCTTCATGAGACCCAATTTTATATGCAGAGGTGGAAATATAATGTTCATCCTGTCGACAAATGGCTGATTTACAATGTTGGGATCACCAGGTCCCAGGTCCGGTCTTGGCGGCCAATTCTACTGCACCCAATGTTGCGCACGAGCTCTGCTGTCCCACATACACAAAAAACAGGGATACTTTGTGTATCCACGTTGTTGATCACGTAGGAAGCAGACCATTTTAAGGTCAACACAAATGATCCATTGGTGCATGTCATATTGCAACAGATCAATGACTTTCTTTATGTCGTCATATTCTTCACGCAAACAAACTGAATGGCCAATTGGAACAGAACCAAATAAATTTCTATTATGGAGAAGAACACATTTCAAGCTCCGCTTTGAGCTATCTATAAACACTCGCCAGTCAGATGCGTTATAGTTTGAAATTCCCAATTCATCAATTAAACCACTTATATTATGGCAAAACACAAATCCACCTTTACTTTGAAAATATTGCAGAAATGACCTTTCTCGTGTTCGAAAATAGGATATTTTGGCTCCCTTTTCAAGCAAGTTTTTCTCATTGAGTCGTGATGCTAAGAGCTCTGAAGCTTTTGGGTAGTCCCAAATCTCGTACCAAATCATTTAGCTCTTGCTGCTCGAATTTCTTACGTAAGGAGTCATCTTTAATTTCGAAATCTTCATCGTTGGAGTCGCTTTCATCTGCACCATATCCGTATTTCCCTTTTTCCAAAGAGGGAAATTCATTGAAAGCTGGCACGGGGATTTCGCCTGAATGCGGCACTGGGCGTATAGCTGACAGTAGACTAGGATAGGACTTTTCTTGTTATGTCCTGGTGTTTTCACTATACAAAAGTAACAATCACTTGAATGATCTTTGGGCTCACGCCAAATCATAGGTATACCAAATGGAAGTTTAGCACGTTTTCCATTGCTCCACATCCGTAAACCCTCTACATACTGTTTACACACTTTATGAGGTGCCCATACTTTATCTTGATTACCAAGTTTCACTTTAAAATAGGCAAAATATGCTTGTCTGACAAATGTACTGATGTTTGTCCTTTGACTGGGAATGGTAAAACTGCCACATATATAACAAAACGAATCGGGGCTGTTTTCGCACTTACGACGTATAGGAGTTAGTAGATGTAGCCATGAGGAAACGTTTCAGTTCAAACACACTAAGCAGTTCTATATTCTATACACTTCAGTAACAAAATACTAAATACGGCTAACCGACATACAACGTTTCACCACAGTATAACAGACATAACTGAATTTAACAGGCAAGTCTAGACAAGTTGCAGTTATCAGAGCGTCATTACCCCCACCAGGAGCCCCACCCACATAGAAAACGAACATGACGTGATAGAAGAAAACTAAAAACAGTTTTGAAATCAGCATGCCTAATTCTATAGAAAACAGCTAAAAAATCTAACTCAACAGAAATTAAGTTTCAAATTGTTCCCCAGTGTAATTTTTAAACAAAATTCATGTAAGGCTCATTTTCCGCCCCCACCGTACCTATGCCCATACATTTTATTTCTTTTTATTATAACCATAAGATAGCCTAATTATTCTTCTGTCATGATTAATTTGTAAAATTTCATATGATCTATTAGTTAAAGAAATACAATAAGATATGTTAACCGCCCACTTCGCCGTACGCTAGTTTACAGTGCGCCAACGTTTGCGAGAAGGGTGACTTTAGCGTCATAAATAAAAAATTATAGAAGATACAGATTTAATTTTAGAAAATTATTTATAAAGTTTTTTTTTGTAAAATTTCCTGAATTTTTCAACGGTCAAGTCAGTTTTTTTTCTAAAATTTATATTTTCTGAGTTATTTAAAAAAACCTTTAATTTCGTAGTTCATTTGTTTAATAAAAAATGAAGCACCCACTTCTCGAGTAGAACTTTTTTATATGTGGTTTATTAAACATTTCTTAATGAAATTACAAAAAGTTCTATCTTGTTTGATTTTTCCGAAGTGAAAATCTATATGCACTCCCCTATTAATAAATGTCATTTTCATGGACATTTGCTAAACAGAAGTACACTCATGGACAAAAATATCGAACATTTTAAAATTATCACGTAGATTGAAATTTTTGGGCTGCAATCCTTAGCTCTGTCAGGGTCATAGGGATAGGATTTCTTTTCCGACTGCGATGTCTTAACCCTTAAGTACTAACATCTTAAATCAATGGCGCAAACACTAACTAAATGCCTGACAGACGGGTTTCACATTTTACTGGTTATTTTTCTTTTGTTAAATATTATAATGCAAAAAAATATTTCGATGACTTACTGAAAGTATTACTTATCTAAAAAACACAGTAATTGCTCTAGTTTTTCTGTATTTATTAAAATACAAAACATTATAACAAGAATGGAAGGATTGTCTGTGCGACTTTTTATTCCTGAAAAAAAGTGTGATAAAAATGAAACAAATTAAAGAATCTTGATAAAAATTTATAATCGAGTTAAACAAAGAGTAATAAACATGAAAATAAAAAAAATTTTAAAAAATATTAAAACAAAAAAAAACTGACAGGCACTAAAATTTGTACAGTGTAGCAATGGTAGTCAGTGGCAACATTTTCAGCACAAATTGATCCCACTTCGCTTACGTCGTCTTCTACCTCATCAAGTCATTTCAAAAGAGTTTCCTCATAGTCCTTATCCCCTTATTTGAACTTTTTGACGAACTGGGGCACATTATGTTTAATGACGAACTGGGCACAAACACTAACACCCCGTCTATTAGACGGAAATCACACTTTGAGTCTAAATATCTTTCGAATAACAACCTGCAGCAAATTGCCGAATTCAATACTAGTAAATAACAACATAACTTGAAAAGTCATAAACGGATGACCTTCAAATTTTTCTAGGAATGGAAATATCCCACTTTCAACAAACGATGCCGTCTGAGAGACGGTGTGTTAGTACTTAAGGGTTAAGTATCACATAAATGCTCGATCGAAATTAAATCTGATATGGGCTATATTGTGGCCAATATAATATTTTAAATTTAATCTTTAAATTGGATCTCATAAATGTAAGTATTCACTATTCTAACAGTGCGTTATCGTGTTTGGCTCTTGTTTTTGCCAAATTTGAAATTCTTTAAAACTCGTGTTATGCTCGTAATATTTTGGTGTAAAATTTTAAAATATTAATCATCATTTTGTCAATAAAGTTTTGAATTGGATAATTTATTAATTTCTTTTTGTTTCAGGAGAATATATAGTAACGTACTACTTTATTAAATTTCTAATATCACTGTCTGTACAAAAGATATTTGATTTTATATATTAATACTTGTCAAATTCCATTATCACAAGAAATGGGAGAAATAGGGCATGCGTGTGATGTTCTCTTAAAATAACCTTCACAAAGCTTAATACAAAAATCGTCAAAAGCGACCACTCGTTCAATTTCCTGTTTTCCTTTTCCACCGACGACAGAAACCCTACTGTATTTGACGTAAACAACATGGAACTTGAAAACACTCAAAAGATCACTCGAACTAATTGGGGTACATCAAGTAAATGCGTGTTATATATAACCCTACGCAGTTGATTATCAATTACCTTCCCGTTTACCCTGTATATTTATTTAGTATTGTGAGTGATGTGCTAAATATAGTCTCGCATTTTGAATATCTAGGCGACAAGATAAAGGTAGAGTTTCAGATCTGATAACAAGTATTAGAGAAATACAAAGTGAACGTAAGGTGTCAGGCACATTTGTTCCGAAACATCTATTCGGTTAGTGGAATGAATAATATAGTAGGGGAGGAAAGTATGCTAAATTTGAAGTTACTCGAGCGTTATGATGACCTATTAGGTTAAGAAGATTAGGTTCTAAAACCAAAAAAAGTTAAGTAAAGTTTTCCATCGAAGTGGGGGCTTTCCATTTTTTAATTTTATTTTTAATTTTCAACAATGGTTTTTTCCGATTATAGCGCCATCTTTCCATATTTCTAAAAAATGTCTCGAATAAAAGTTGCTTATTTTTACGTAGGGAATCCCAATCTGCAATAAAAAATAGGGGCTCCTATTTAAGATTTTTAAGTAACTAACCCCCACCCCTCCGTGGTGGGTCGTGTTTGGTGTCATTTAATAGATTTTTCAAAAATATTGAATACCTGTATATTGTAGTTTTTCGATCTGATGTTCAATTCGCGAAATATCGCCGGGTTCCTATTTAAAAATTTATATTTACCCCCCACCTCTCACCGTTGGGTTTAGTTTCATTTAATAGATTTTTGAAAAATGTTGAACACGTATTTTTTAGTGTTTCCATCTGACGTTTATTACTCGAAATATTCGCTGTTTCCTTGTGAAACCTTGTGACTCACCCATTTCCTTACGCCCCGCTCAAACCGTCAGATTTTTTAAATATAGACTGTTATTCATGCACATAATTTACCGTATTAGGCCGAGAGATATTATACAGAAGTTCAACCACGAAAGGGTAGACGAGGTACTTACAATTTGTGTAAATATCCACAAATTTCCTGTTACATTTTCCTGCGAAAATTAGATTTTCCCAAAAAATAAAAATAGGGTTTTGCGATGAATTTCTGAGTCCTGCCATATCCGTAGACTGACAGGATACTATGGATTTTATGAAGAACACTTTTTGGGCAGGAGGGTTGCAAACGGGCTAACGGAGTATATATGTATACAAACATGTAAGGAAAAAAATGAAATTTTCATGATTTTCTGGGTACTGCCAACTAAATAATTTTTTTTTTAACATCCAACGTTTATTGCAATCTGTCTAATCACAAACAATAAGCAATACATATAATTATTGAAAAATAACACAGATGTAAGCCGCCCAGTGGCGAGCACCCAGTAAGACATATAACATTATAATTTTAAAATAAGACGTAACAATTATTTGGAACATAATACATAGATAAAATTTAGTATAGTGTACAGTTCAGACAATAAAAATAAGAATATTAAAAGTCTAAGGAACATGAATAAAAATACGAAAGAAGTTTAAAAAATCACTAAAACTAAAACATGATTATTTCACTGCACTATGACACTGCACTCTGTTGTTGCTCTGATGTCCAGATGTACTAGAAGTCCAAAGGGTCAGGTCTTTTTAATCGTCTTTCATGAGAAATGTTGAGCAGGTCCGTGGCGAGTGGATTTGGTTGGCAGGATAGTCTGGTCTTATATCTAGAATTTACAGCAGATATTGCTTCGCTAACTGTTGGTAGCTGTAGGTCGTGGTGCAATCTCTGGTTCGTAACATACCAAGGGGCATTGCAGATCTTGCGCAACACTTTTGATTGGAACCTTTGAAGTTTTTGAATGTTGGTATTACTTGCTGTTCCCCATATTTGTGCTGCATATAGCCACACCGGTTTTAAAATACATTTATAAATCATAATTTTGTTCTCCAGGCTAAGATTTGATTTCCTACTCATGTCCCAATACATTTTCCTGTAGATTAGGCCGAGTTGAAGACGTTTCTTCCAGATGTGGGTGCCCCAATTAAGTTTACTATCTAAATGAACTCCCAGGTATTTTACGGCGGTATTGACTTGTAGTGGAGTGTTATTTATAGAAACCGGAGGCGCGACACCTTTTTTTAAAGTAAATGTTATTTGTGTGGATTTTAAACTGTTGACTTGTACTCGCCACAATTTAAGCCAGCTCTCTAGTTTAGTCAGATGATTTTGCAATACCTCGGATGCTTCTGTTGCTATAGGATTTGAAGCCATTATAACTGTGTCATCCGCATATGTAGCAATTGTTGTATTAATGGTGGCTGGAAGATCCGATGTGTATATTAAGTAGAGTGTTGGTCCTAATATGCTTCCTTGTGGAACTCCAGAACATATTGGAAACAGGTTAGTAATAACTAAATAAATTAAACATATTTATTTCAAAATGATAAAAAAAAATGTTGTCATGACGTCTCCTACTGTTTAAGTATACTTCTTGTCCCTTGGAAAATTATACGCAAAATTTTTACCCTGATTCCGTGATTTTCTGAGTCCTTCCCTTAAAAAGTTATAATACTCAAATACAATCAATACTTTCTCGGTACTCGGCAGGAAGGTTAAACGGTTCTTGTAAGACGGCAGGAATCCTAGATTTGTAAGAAAATTCGTGAAAAATTCCACGATGTTCTGAGTCATGCCATTTTGCATATGTTTCCAGAATCTTAATATAAATCTATTTACAAAGAGGCAGGATGGTTTTATAGTTATTTCGTTTACAGGGTGGGGCATTAGTGTGACAAAGTCCAATTACTCGTTTGTCGTAAGAGATACGAAAAAAAGTTATTTAGGTAAAACGTGGGGCAAAGAGAGGATCGTAATTTAAAAATATTTTCTAATATACAGGGCTACCCGTATTGACTGGGTGACAAAAACTTGTTTTTTTTTTAATGGAACACCCTGTATGTAATTTTAAGATTCCTAAGATAATTTTGAGACAATTTAACACAATTCATATAATCCAAAAATGTTTCCTAAGGGAGCTAGAGCTCTTTGAAGATGGCGCCTTTTAATTAGATTTTTTTATCTCCAGAACGCTTCCATTTAGAAAAAAACTGGTCCGTCTTTTTATCTTCCAGATATAAATCGATTCCATCAATTGCGAATCTCTAGTACCAGTCATAGGAGTCCGTTTTGGGTAGGGCAACGGTTATTTTATCGCATAACTTTTTTGTCTTTAACTTTTAAGCATTTTTGACACTATATTATTAAATTGTGGGATATTCTAGTAATAAACGGTACTCTTGCTCTAGTACTAAACGGTAGGATGCGCAGTTTTCTAGAAAAATCAATTTTAAAATTTTTCGTATTTTGAATTTAAACAAATTTGAAAAAAATAAAAAAAAAAACGGTGTATTTACCGACTTAAAACAAGAGTAACTTTTAGTACTAGATTACCTCATAATTTAATACTCTACTGTCAATAATGCTTAAAAATTAAAGCAAGTTATGATATTTCGTTGATCTACCCAAGATGGACGCCTATGACAGATACTAGAAATTCACAATTGATAAAATATTCATCTTTGGAAGAGAAATAAACGTACCAGTTTTCGTTTTTCTAAATAGTTTTTTTTTATTTTTTTTTTCAAATTCAAAAACCGAAAAAATTTTCAAATTGATTTTTCTAGAATACGGCTTATCTTACCGACTTAACGCAAGAGTACATTTTAGTACAAGAATACCCCATAGTTTAATAATCCAGTGTCAAAAATGCCTAAAAGTTAGACACAGAAAAGTTATGGGATAAAATATCCGTTTCCTTACCCTAAACGGACGTCTATGACCGGTGCTAAAAATTGATAAATGATGGAATCGATTTATCTCTGGAAGATAAATAGGTGTACTAGTTTTCGTTTTTCTAAATAGAAGTGTTCTGGAGCTACTAAAAAAATATTAGAATACGCCATCTTTAAAGAGCTCTAGCTTCCTTGGGAAGCATTTTCGGACGAGGTGAATTGAGTTACATTTTCTTAAAATTATCCGAGGAATCTCCCGGCTTCGATTGTTAGAAGAGTTTCTGAACACCCTGTTTAATAGGTACAATCCCTACTATAACCAATTAATTGTAAAATTATTGATTTTCTTCATATTACTTTTATTACTTACGTTTAGGTACTTACATACAAATATGATCTAATCGTTTAAAATAAATATGTTACAGTCTGGTATTAGATTTGAAAGGTTTGTAAAAATCCGAGACATTACTCAGGAAAATAATATTTAATACCGTACGATTCTTTTAACTATATAAAAATTAATTTTTTCTACGAGCGTGCAAAAATGTCTACTTTCGCGCACGCATTTTAGTTTAGAAAGTTTCACTTTTCCGAACGCGTGTTACTTTTCCGCACGCGTGTTACTTTTCCGCACGCGGTTTTTACGTTTCCGCACGCGTGTTAATTTAGATATGTTAATATGGACTTAAAGTAACTATAATACATGCAATAAACTAATATTTAGATATTATTTACTAATTTCTTTCAAATATATCTGGTTGTGTTCCTGTTTTAATGAAATTAACGCGACAATTCGATGAAATAGAATTATTTTGACATAGTATTCGAAAGTCAAATCGGTAGAAAATAACAGTCGTTTTGAATCATCGTCATGAAAACCAAGATCGTCGTCATGCTAACTAATTATATTGAAAATTTGGTTTTGACAACCTTGTCAAAGAATTAATTTGTGTATGTATTTTCATATTAATTAAATTAATTGATTAAGATTTGGTAATTTTTTAAAGACTCTTAGAGAAAATATCGTTCCTAACTCTTGCAGAAAGTCTCTTTTCCGCACTCGACTGCTTGCCGAACTCCCGCCTCGCGTCGTTCGGCAAACTGCAGTCGCGTGCGGAAAAGAATGACTTTCTGCAGTGGCTAGGAAATTAACTACTTATGTATTAAATATCTTTTTCTACAGCCGTGCTAAAAATGCAATTTTTAGCATTCCATACGAGCGTTAAAAATGCTACTTAAAGGCACTAGTGCTTTAAAATTTGTATGGCACTGCAATTCGTATTGACCGTATAGGAAATTTTGATGTAATGTCAAAAAGATATAAAAATGAAATGTCAGTCAAGCTTAAGTAAAAGTTTTTGTAGATATTGTCCTGTAATAATGTTTGTAGAAAAAATATTGTATGATATGCGTGTTAAAAAGTACATTGTCAAGGCACTCATGTGAATTGCAGAACTCGCTATCGCTTATTCTGCAAACTTTCACATGCGTGCCTTAAACGTGTACTTTTAACACTTCTATCATAAATAACTATTGCGGTTATCCTGCGACGTTGTAATCGGTTTTAGATTAGTGTTTTTTAAGCATACCTGACATGAAATGACTCAGAAAATTGTGGTGATATGAATATGTTTGTATAACAACCTGCAATAATTTTACTGGCTTCAAATTTTATTTTTATATACGAAATAACTACACAACCATCCTGCCTCTTTTTAAATAGCTTTATATTAACATTCTTGAGATATGTCCAAAATGGCAAACTTTCCACGAATTTCCTTACACATTTTCTAACTATGTTTAGTAAGAAAGATGTAACTAAACATCCTTCCATTTTGAATAATGTCTACTTAAATTATTTATTTTATAATAAAATCTATTTTATGACTATTTTATGAAAATCACGGAACCAGGGTGAAAATTTTCAGTAGTAATTGCACAAGAGCTCTGAAATTATTGAATTTTTCCCGAGTGACACTTTGACAGTTTTAATTTCACGAGCCGAAGGCGAGTGAAATTATGTCAAAGTGTCACGGGAGCAAAAATTCTATATTAATTTCAGAGGTCAAGTGCAATTTGTTGCGATTATTTCATGAATAAAACTGTTCAAAACCAAAATTTTATTGTAATTTATTTATGTAAGTACCATTAAACACACAGTTTTTATAAATATTTGACGATTGAAAGTCATCACTTTTATAATTTTTAAAACATTAATTGTCATTAATGTCACTGAATGTATTTTTTTGTAGCAAAGAAGGGCATCTGACGTAATATACTTAACGACGGGAGATTATCAAAAAAATAACGATTTAATTCAGATTTCTGTAGCTTTCTATTGGTCAGAATCTCCTTTGAATGAAATAATCAAAAATTATCGATTTAATTCAGATTTCTGTAGCTTTCTATTGGTCAGAATCTCCTATGAATGAAATAATCCACAGAATTTTCCAAAAGACAAGTGCAGTTAAACATTAGGAGACGTCATGCCAACATTGTTTTCGATAATTTTCAAATAGTTTTGTTTAATTTATTAAGTTGGCAGGACTCAGAAAATTATCAAAAATTCATTATTTTCATTACATGTTCGTATATTCATATACTCCCTTAGTCCTTTTGCAACCCTCCTGCCCAAAAAATTTTTTTCATAAAATTGATAGTATCCTATCCTTCTATGGATATGGTAGGACTCAGAAATTCATCGCAAGTCCCCATTTTTTTTTTCTCATGGAAAATCTAATTTTCACAGGAAAATGTCACAGGCAACCCGTGAATTTTTCCATAAATTGTAAGTACCTTTTCTAACCTTCCAGTGTTGCAAAGGGCAGGACTTAGAATGTCGTGGTTGAAGTTCTGTTAATATCTCCCGGTTTATACCTTAATTTTGCATTTTGCTGCATGCTGTAAATCAAAATAATATTGAAGTTTAATTTTAATTTCATTTTCACTTTTCCTTTTCTAGCGACAAAATCCTACTTTATTTGACGTAAACCCTATCCAGAAAAGAAAGAAATAGTAAGTCTAACACAAAAAAGAAACTCGACACTAAGAACAGGCTACTTTCCTGCACGATGGAATTTAGCAGAAATCATTACGCTTCCAAATGCAGGAAAATTTCCGCATAAGATTAGATCCTACCAGCCTATTACCAGTTATGTCCAAAGTTGTAGAGAAAATCACTGCAAGTAAAGTGGTTATTTATTTTATATCGAACAACAATATTACACCTAATTTCGCCAAAGACACGGTCCACTGAACAATTGCATAGGAGGGTAGAGAATATACAATCAGCCTTCAACGAAAAGAGCCTTTGCATTTCCATTTTCGTGGATGTTAGTCAAGCATTGTGATAAGCTCTGGAATGTATCCAGATTACTATTTAAACTGAAGAAAGTAATCTCTCAGCCGCTATACATGATATTAAAATCATACCTCGAAGAAGTACTAATTTATGCAAGATAGGAATACACACGAAAGTTTTTCTAGCATCCAAAACACAAATTCACGGGTCCCGCAAGGTAGCAGTAGGGTATTGGTACCAATTCTCTACACAACCTTTACAGCTGACTTCCCAACTAGAGAAAAATCCACAACCGCATTATTACCAGATGGCACTGTAATTTTTAGTCAACAAACAGAAAATGGTACGGATGTACCTACATCAAATGAAATTTCAGAGCAGCCGTCTCTAAAGTCCGAATGGCTATGATGATTGCCGACCTTCGTCGCGGAGATGGCACTTAAAGAAGATCCGAAAATGTTATCATCAATATCATTCTCTTTGCCTTCTCGCTATGCGGGGTCGATTGCATTTCTCCACACAATTCTATCTTGGTTCATATCAATGTTAAACCCCTTTACCAACATATTCTGTCTGATCGTCTCCCCCCAGGTCTTCTTTGGTCTTCCTCTCATACACCTTCCAGGAATCTGCACTTCAGCTATTATTCGTAATGGGTGATTAACGTCTCGACCTTAAACATGACCAAACCATCTAAACCTATGCTCTTTCATTTTCGCATCAATTGGTGCCACACCTAGACTTCACCTAATATACTCCTAATATATACCCCCTAATATATTTCTAATTTTATCTTTTTTTGTCACTCCACCCATCCATCTAAGCATTCTCATTTCCGCCACATGCATTAGTTGTTTCTCTTTCTTTTTCACTGCCCAACATTCAGTTCCATACATTATAGCCGGTCTTTTGGTTATTTTATAGAATTCTCACTTCAGCTTCATTGGAATTTTCTGTCACACAACACACCACTCGCTTCCTTCCACTTCATCCATCCAGCTCTAATTATACTGCATGCATCTCCATCTATTTGTTCATTACTTTGTAATACCGATCCTAGGCATCTAAAACTATTGCTTTTCACAATAATTTCACCATCCAAGGATACCATTTTATTTGTAATAACTCCAGCTTTAAATGAGCAGTCCAAATACTCTGTTTTTGTCCTACTAAGTTTTAGACCTTTTTCCTCCAGAACTTGTTTCCACTGTTCCAGTTTTTGTTCTTAGTCCCTTTCGCTATTTCCTATTAACACTACATCATCAGCATACATTAAGAACCATGGAATGGTACCCTGTAGTTTCGCTGTTATCTGGCCCAAAACTAATGACAATAAATAAGGACTAAGCACTGAGCCTTGGTACAATCCTACTTTCACAAGAAATTTATCCGTCTCTCCCACACCTGTCCTAACACTAGTCATTACTCCCTCGTACATATCTCCCACAATCTTTAGATATTCACCAGGGACTCCTTTCTTATTGAGTGCCCACCACAGAATCTCTCGAGGAACTCCATCATATATGCTTTCTCAAGATCAGTAAATACCAAATGAGCGTTGATTTCTTTATTCCTGTATTTTTTCATTAGTTGCCTTATAATGAAAATTGGATCTGTTGTTGATCTGCCCTGCATTAAGCCAAATTGATTATCGGATATTTCGGTTTCTTTACGTATCCGTCTATCAATTACTCTGTCCCATATTTTCATCGTGTGGCTAATTAGTTTTATAGCCCTCTAATTTGTACATTGCTTTATGTCTCCCTTGTTTTTGTAAACAGCTACTAATATACTGCTTCTCCATTCGTCTGATATTTGTCCAACTTCAATAATTCTATTAAATAGTCCTGCTAGCCAACTTGTTCCTGTCTCTCCCAATGCTCTCCGTACTTCTCCAGGAATATCATCTGGTCCAACTGCTTTTCCTTTCTTTATTTTTTAAAGCGCTTGAGCTACTTCCTCGTTTGTTATTTTAGTTACCATTGCTGTTACTGTCTCCGTTAACTCCGCGGGCTGTCTGTCAAATTATTCATTTAATAAACTGTCAAAGTACGTTCTCCATCTCTTTTTGACATTCTTTTCGTGAATTAGTATTTTATTATTTTCATCTCGGATACATCTAATTTGATTAAAATCGTTTGCTTTCTTTGCTCTCTGTTTGGCTATT
Organism: Diabrotica virgifera virgifera; assembly: GCF_917563875.1. Lineage (NCBI taxonomy): Eukaryota > Metazoa > Arthropoda > Insecta > Coleoptera > Chrysomelidae > Diabrotica > Diabrotica virgifera. The sequence goes on from NC_065446.1 coordinate 180,694,721, forward strand.
TTATATAAATATCTTTGTTTCGCCTACCCTGGTATCAAGTTGATCGTACAAGTTTGAATACGCTTCTGCTTTAGCTTTTGCTACTGCTACTTTCGCTTCCTTTGAGTGAAATGTTAAAAAGATCTGAAACTGTTATATTTTTGATTATTGAGATTTCAATGTTATTGACAATTTCTGTTGCTGCTTTATCAGCCGCTTCATTACCTATTATCCCAATATGGGATGGTACCCATAAAAATGTTATGTTTGTTTCACATACAACTGTAGTATTTTGTATCATAGTAGTAAATTGTTTTTCTATATACACGTCATGATTATCTAGTTAGGTTCTTAGATTCATAGTTTTTTAATGATTTCTTCTACTCTCATAGTTTAATAAATCAGTTATGATTTCAATAGCTCTATCATAATGGGCTGTATTATGATACAGATTTTAAACCAATCAAATCAAAAGATAATGTTATGTCATCTTAATATTGAAAATGTAACATTAAATTCATTTTAATAATTGTAATATCGTAATAATATAAATCTATCAACAAAATAAATAATTTAAAGTTATAATAACTATTTAATCTATTTGTGAAAATAAATAAATTCGTATATATTTTTTTGCTGTAAATAGTTATAGAAAAAAAATCATATATTCTTCTTGTAGGTATTTAATTGTCATTATAATTCTCGTATTCCATACGATACTGTTGTATCCCTCATACTCGCATCAAAAATACCATCATTAAATGCTCTTTGCAAAATAATATACCACTACAGCATATTATTTCTCATTGCTTGCTTTTATTCGTAATTGCTATTACTCTGTTAGTTAAATATATAAGGTTTGTTCCAACTCGATACAAAACCGTTCTTGAATCGTTATGCGCATGCGCAATAACGAATAATTATGCGCAGTAACACATTTTTCGTTACTGCGCATAAGCGTAACCGTTCAAGAACGGTTTTGTATCGAGTTGGAACAAATCTTAACTATCCTACTAAAATCCTTGATTAAGTATAAAAAACAATAATGTATTTAAGAATAATATTTGTCAGCAAGAATTTTTTTTGTTAGTTAATACACCCTATTTTAAGTATAAATAAATATTTATATTTTAAATTTAGAATTTTTTCCAAAATTTAATGGATATTTTTAGTAGGTAATATATGATTTTAATTAAACTGAAAATGTGGCTTGTGGATTGTGGTTCTTCCCTAAATACCTTTGGAGGGAATGCGTGTTGTATTCTCCCCCAGAAAATCGATTAATAATGCCTTCCCTTTGACCTATATAACAGTTTGAAGTTCTATTTTATTAACTGAAGAGGATGCGCTATTTTACGAATGAGGGAACTAGTGTTCAAAGTAGGTACGAGTATGTATATCCCAAGATTCGTTAATTAAATGAATCATGCAAAAGCTTAGAGATACTGACCTAAACCAGAGCGCTAAAGCTCGATTCTCGGTGCCAAGAAGAACATATTTATTTCTAAATGGAGCATTGGAGAGCACGTAAAGTTCTCGAAGCCCATAAACCAATGTATATGACCACTAATTACCTGAAACAGTGTTAAAGATGCAGTTATACGACAGGGGGATCTTAACCCATTATAGGCCAGTGTCTTATTTATAGGATACTAGAAATTTAATTTTTTCAGCCATTAAAATTTGTTTAAATTGCAAGAAAAATTTACACTGTATATTTTATGATGTAGTAAACTGATTACTATATTTTGTTTGGTTTTTTTACAAACACCCATTCGGTAAAAATATTGTAAACATTGGACAAATTTCTTAATCTCGTCTAGTTAGATTTACACATTTAATCCTCCGTTAGTCGCTATCGGTGTCACACACCGACGACAGAATTATTCATTCGGGATTTACAAAATAACTGGTTTTTTCTATCGCCACTTTCTGTACCTCTTCCTATCAACTACCCTCGTGTTAGTATACATGCTTACCTACTTGGGTACAGTTGTGTGAGTTTTATAGCTATTTTCGGTGCAAGACTCCGTAGCGACTAACGGTGTGGTTATTACTTTATTGGCATAACTTGCAGTTAAGGTAAAGATTTAGCATCTTATTATTGCACTTTATCGGTAAGTTTTGTTCAAATCTATTTTATAGATGTCCTTTGAAGCCGAACAAAAACGTTTGTTGGAATTATGGGAAATGGTTCCTAGCGAATATTTTTATATTACAAATAACAATATGTATATTGTTATACCAGGGTTTTTCATTTTATATATGTTGTTTTTCAATAAAACATTTTCAAAAATATTTTTCAGTCATTTCCTATAATCAATATAAAATATTTGTATGAATTTTATAGCAATAACTATTTTTTTTTTAAATTGTCGGTCTCTGACACCGTAGCGACTCTTGATGCTCCGTTTATCCTAGCGACTAACGGAGGGTTAATAATAAAAATTTCATTTCGGCACTTTTTTGTCTCTCAATGGGTTATTATTGTTAAGTAAGGATTATTACATCCGATAGTCATTAATAAATCTCGTAAAAATACATTGCTGAACGTTAACTGTAAAGTTTGTTTTACCGTCCTAGAAGTAGGACGCTGGTACTTAGCGATATCAAAATATGTAACAATTTTAGTATTGAATTTATCTGAATCAGCGACGAAATTGTTGAGGTTTTTTAAATTTTACATTTGTTTATTGCAATTTGCATAAAAAGTTTTGTATTTAATCATATTTGGGGGAAATATAAATGAACTCTGTCGAAGTAGGTTATATTGTTATAATTTTGACTTTTATACTGGCAAAACAATCGTTAAAAATCGTCGTGAAGATTTAACCTTAGGATTAAGAGTAGTAGGTACTTTACAATACCGAACTAAAATCTGAATACCGGTATTTGATATTTGAAATTTAAAATATCGGGATATCGGTATTAAAACCGGTATTACTAATAAAAATTTACTAGTTATATTTTTACTTACCTCAGTTGTTATATTGACTTAATCAACAAATAATATATGAAATCCAATAAATATTGTTCTGAAATGTGTAAATATTATTTATTTTATTACGTAGAGAGTAGGAGTAGATAGATATAAAAAAAAAACGTGACATCCAAATTTTTGGGCGATAAACGATTTCTTCTTAGAAGATGAAGTTTTCGATCCTAATAGCATCATTATTAATATTTAGAAAATATTAAAATATTACTAAACGGTTTTTAAATCGAAAACTTATTGGTCCATTTCCTTGGTAACACCTCCAAGGCTTCTACAATTTCCAAGCCAAATGGATGCTGAAGCGAAGAAGACAAGAGGGAATTCAAAAAACTTACAATTCACGACCCCGTCTGTTCAGCTGGTAAATTCCAACAGAAAATGGACCTAGTTACTCGAAGGAGTAAAGACCAATATAAAAATAAAATAAAAATTTTATTTTTAATTCAGTGGCAATGCGAAGGCAAAACAATCCTACTTTTCAATTAGAATACGGAGCGCAGTCCAGTCCCTTGAATCGCGATTTTCGGCTCTTATTGGAGCCTCATCGGAAAGAACGTAGGCTTGTCCACCATAGACATACAAATTTCTAACCTAGAAATTAAATTTCCTATCAAAACTAGTTAATTAGAAATTACAATTGTCATTTTCCCATCATATGATCGATTATTTTTGTGACAAATTGTCTTACTCGCCTCATTGATTGGTTATCTATTTAGAGTATTGTAATCGCCAACCAATTATATGTCTATAAATCTAAATCCGTTTTCATATACAAATACCCGTCAAGGAATACATAATTTTTTAAAGCTTAATGTATAATAGTCACATAGGTACGTTTTTTTCTCTCGCTTCCAACTGTAATGCATTAGAGAGAATTCGATAATCTGTGACTCATTAAAAAAAGGGTTTTTGACGGCCTATATTTTTTATTCCTTATAAAGATAGTTAATGCCCTCCTTTTAACCCTCCAGCGGTGACGTATATTCTTGTAAACATACCGTTGGTTTGGAAGAAGAATGTCACAACTCAAAAATTACCATTTTTGAGGTTTACCCTCTAACCAACTCTAAATGTTAAACTTTATTATGGAAAAAATTGTCAGAAGTTGCAGTCATATAATTTCCGCTAGATGGTGGCTTATGACAGTTTGACTTTGTCAAATCCATGCATTACATTTTATGGAAGAGCGGCGCAATATAGTTGTGTTTCAGTTGTTGTGGAAGTTACCACGTGTTTTTTGGAGAACAGTGTTACAAGTTAAATAAAGAACGTATTTTTTTTGGGATTTTGTGTTGAATATTTAATGCAAGAGAGTTACGTTTTGTCTTAGGTAAGTATTTCTTATAGGATATGTGCGTTTATATAGAATTATTATGAGCAATACAGTAAAATTTCGAACAAATTTCGGGAAAAATTGTTCCAAATGCCAATTACAGGTAGCAGACCCGTACTGGCCCGCCGGCCCACCGGCCCTCGGGCCGGTGCGCCTTTTGCCTTCGTTAGTACCTATCTGTCCATAAAAAAATTAAACTGGACAATTTTTTTTAACCTTTACACAAAGATGATGCAGATACCATTCCCATAAAACATGTTTTTACATGCCTCAGTAATCAGAATCCTACATAATGAAGCCAGTCGGTACAACAAAAGACAACTTGTATCAGGCATCAGATAATCAAGTAGCTTAGCTACGACGGACGGCGCCCTTGAAGACCATTTTTACTATTCGGGTGCCTTTCATATGTATCAATTTCCGCTGTTTCTCATGTAATAGAAATAGCGGATATTTATACCTACGAAAAGCGCCCAAATTGTAAAAATGGTCTTCGAGGGCTCTGCGCCTCTCATCTAAGCCAGCGTTTCTCAACCTTTTACCATTTGCGCCCCAATTTTCCATAATTATATTCACCGCGCCCCCCCCCCCCTCGTTCAATAACAATATATCTATGCAAAATAATATACCTTGAGCAGCATGAAACCTAATAAACTAAAAAAACATTGGGAAACGCTTCATAGTGAGTACATTAACAAACCCCGAGAATTCTTCGAGTTGAAATTAAAATGGCGTGAAAAGCTAAAATTAGTTTTAATAAAAACTTTGACTGTGAATGAAATAGCTTTACTTGCCTCTTATAAAGTCTGATATTAAATAGCCAGATCTAAAAAGTCTAACACTATTGGTGAAGATCTTATATTACCAACTGCAATCAAAATTGTAGAAACTGTGTTTGGAGATAATTTTGCTAAAAAACTGGGGTGCATACCTCTATCAAATGATACTGTTGCCCGCCGAATTGGTGATATAGCTGAATATGTACAGGATCAGCTAATCAGGAAGTTGCGTGAAAAGCTGTTTTCGATTCAGCTTGATGAGGCAACAGTAGCAATAAATATGCTCATTTTATTGCCTACGTTCGATTTTGTGATGGCAGATCAGTAGTAGAACTACTTTTCTGCAAACCAATAGAATTGATAGCAAAGTCGCTTGAATTATTTGCTATGTTAAATGATTATATAAATGAAGCAAAAATAGAGACACTGTATGATCAACAGAGAAGCTCTGGCTCGAATATTGTGCTAACTACGGTTGTAACAATAGTTAATTATCTACATAAAAATGAGACCTTTGAAAACTAGAATCTTTTCTGTACTTTGCAAAGATATGGATGCAGTACATTCAGCATTATTATTTTATTGTGAGGCAAGCTGGTTATTACGTGGGAAATTTTTACAACGTGTTTTGAATTAAGACATGAAATCGCCATTTTTCTAGAAGAAGAAAAGAGGCCGCAAGCCTAGATGTTTCACAATGGTTTATTTTTGATGAAATTGAGTTACTTGGTTGATATATTCGAGAAACTAAATATTTTGAACTTACAACTTCAAGGGCCCAATACACATATATTTGATACGAATGATAAAGTTACCGCTTTATGTAGAAAATTGAAATTGTGGAGCAGAAATTTAAAGCAAAAAAACTAGAAATATTTGAAAATGTGGATGAATGTTTTAAAACTTACCAGGCTGAAGAACAACACGTGAAAGTTGTTTTTGTAACCATTGAAAATCATTTAGCAATGCTGACAAAAAATTTTAAAAGATATTTTTTTGCCGACGACCAATTAATACGTACCTAATAGTTATGAGTGGGTCGGGAATCCGTTTCAAATTACACCCGAAGAGCTCTCTACTGCAGAAGAAGAAACCTTCATAGACTTCACAGCAAATGCTCAAATCAAGAAACAGTTTAATATTAGAGCCCTTTTTGAATTTTGGGCAGGGGTAAATGATGAGTTTTCTGCACTGAAAATCAGAGCGTTCCGTATACTATCACCGTTTTCACCATCCTACCTTTGCGAAACAGGATTTTCCGCGATGGCTGCTTTAAAGACCAAATATAGATCGCAGCTAAATATAGAGAAAGAACTGAGAGCGTCTATTTCTAATATTACATCCTGTTTCGATAAGCTTTGCTCTGCAAAACAGGCCCAAGGAAGTCACTAATTTACATTAAAGTTGTTGATTTAGTATTCAGTGCTCATAACTATGTATAGCTTCTTGTTCATGAGTATTTTATTTTTTTGTTTGTCAGAATTTTGTTTTGCTTTGATTTTAGTAAATTAGTCAATGTTTTAGGTGTTTTTTTATATTTTCACGCCCCCCCCCCATTGCTAAATGCGCGCCCCCCTAGGGGGGCGCGCCCCACAGGTTGAGAATCACTGATCTAAGCTATTTGATTATCTGATATCTGATATAAAGAGTTTTAAATGTTACATCCCACAATTATTGGCCTAAATTATACAGGTGTATTTTCTGCGCAGTGAAGATGAAATACAACACAGGATCAATAAAGGTAGAAGCATCACTAGATCCCTCAATTCAATTTTATGGGACAAAGATATCAGGAAGGAAACAAAGAAAAGAATATATGAAAGTTTAATGAAGAGCGCTACAATCTACGGTGCAGAAGTTTGGGACATAAGTGCAAGAAATAAAAAGAAGCTACTTAGTACAGAAATGGACTTCTTGAGGAGAAGTTGTCAGGTTTCCAGATTAGAACATGTAAGAAATGAAACAATTAGAGAACGTATGAAGGTGGAAAAAACTATAATGGACGATATTGAAAAGAGACAGCTGACATGGTTCGGGCACGTTAAAAGAATGAATGAGACTCGCTGGCCGAGAAAAATATTAGAGTGGGTCCCACCGGAGAGAAGCAGAAGGGGACGACCACGGAGAAGCTGGAGGGACAATATTCAGGACGCAATGTATTCGAGGCAATTAGATGAAGATACGTGTTACGATAGAAAAAATTGGAAGCTGGGTATGGAGAGGCGGCGACAGCCGTAGAAATCCATTATATATATATATATATATATATATATATATATATATATATATATATATATATATATATATATATATATATATATATATATATATATTGTTGTGATCTTGATTATTGATATGAGATAATATTTTTATATGTCATTTAATTTAATCAATGCATTAATAATAATCTAATTAATTTACCAGATCACATATCAATATGTTTTCAATCTCAGGGCTTTTTATAAAATTAATTACTTACATACGTGGCTTCTAAGTATTTCTTAATGGTTCCTAATCGGGATAGGAAAGAAAAGAGTAAAATAATAACACATATGGGTTACAATTGTAATCAAAATATTGTTTATTTTATTTAAATGGCAATCACTGCTTAATATTTGCTATATCTTATTTTTCTTAAACATAACATTTACACATGGGAATCTTATTTTCTTTTGATTTCCAATTGAAAGTTTTTATTAACATTTAACTATTATGATTTATTAGCAACAATTCTATTTAAGTTTGATGAAGCTTTTCTGATATTATTGATTATGTTTCTTCAATTTTAAATGTTGTATTTACTACGAAAAAACCCATACATTCATGTCCAAACAAATGAGACTGACCTTTTTCTGGTGCACTGAGAATGTCTTCACACAAGACCCGTTTCCTGCTATCCTTGGCTGCAATCCAAACCTCGTCCTGGCTTCCAGTAATGTTCTCCTCTGAAACTAGCTCGTATAGCTCTCGTTTCCTGCTTCTGTCGTGATGCTGTGTTCTACCTTTTTCGAAACTGCAATCAGCTACCGGGAACTCTTGGCTCAAGGAGGTTCTTTTACTCTCAACCTGGCCTACCTCTCGTTCTACGATAGATACTCCACACTCACGGAACTACACAGGCTTTCTCACTCTCCGTACACTACCGTCTACTACTCGACTTCACTTCTCGACAGCTCAAAACATTCTGATCTCTATTTGTCATTCATTCCCCTACTTTCTAAATATCCCTTCCAGATTCACAAATCAAACTTCCACCACCAACTCTCATTCGCAGTATTCCTCAAAACCAATTTTTAAACTTTCTAAATATGCTTAATGGATTTCAAAGAAAATAGTTAATTCCCATTCTAAAATTACTTTCTACTATATACAAATTTTTAATGACCTATTCTCTATTTCCACTTAGTCTTATTTAGCATCGGCTAATGATCGATCCTTCCGCGAACAACGATAATGACCTATTAACGATTTCACTTGAGTCTTATTTAATCACTTCTTAAAATTAAATATAACAATTTGTTGTATACAGGTTGTTCTAAATTTATATGCCCGTGGTTGAGAAAATTGAAAATATTTTATATTAAATTGAATTCTGTTTATAATTATCAAATTTTAATTTTCATATCAAATAGAAATATAACAAATCCCCGCCTTGTATTCGATAAAATTTATCTGCATTTTTAAATAAATTTTTTCGAGGCAAAACCAACTCCCTGTATATTTCCTTACTTTAATCTACGTCTTATATCCTAACTTACTATCTACTTCATGTAATTCTGTCTTTTATTCGTGATATTTGTATACATCGTGAATATTATAAATTCCTCGGATCTTTTCCGAGTTCCTGTGCCTCAACTCATAACTATTTATCCCATTTTCATTATTCACGATATACGGGCCTTCGAAAACAGGCATCAACTTTGCGCAAATGCCCCCAGGAAGATTTGATACTCGTAATGCCCTCACGAGTACTTTTTCACCCTTTTGGAAAGTCACTGGTCTTCTTTTTCTATTTTGTTCCTGTCTTTGGATATATTTTTCGTTGCTTCGCCGTAATCTTCTCTGTACGGTTTCAATCACCTGTTGATATTCTTTTGGATCTTGGTCTTCCCATGGCCTTATCGGCAGTACACCCTTCATGATGTATTCTGGGGTCTCTTTTGTTACTGTGCTCGGAATTGTATTTAGATACCTTTCTATTTCCACCATTTTCCTGTCCCAGTGGCGATGTTGACCATCTGTTGCAATGCGAAGAAATTTCGTCACTTCCTGTATGAATCGTTCCGAAGGATTACTCTGTGGATGCCTGATGCTGACAAAATTTGTCTCTATTCCTCGTTCTCGAAGTTGTCCCTTGAAACGATCATTTCGGAAATACGTTGCATTGTCCAGTAGAATTTTTTTTGGTGTTCCCACTATGGCTATAAAATTGTCGATTTTTCTTAATATTTCTTCCCCCTTTGTGGTGCGGCAACTATATAATTTTACGTATTTTGAAAACACATCCACCATTACCAGAATATGTTTGTTCCTTTTAGTGGTCATAATTAGATCGCTTAACATATCTATTGCTACAATGTCTAGTTTGTTTCGGGCTTCAATATTTTTGGCAACATTTTCGTTTTTGAAATTCCGACTCTTATACTTTTGACATACATCGCACTTCTGGGTAATTTCCTTTGCAATGCGGTAATCCTGTCGGCTGATGTAATTTTCCCTAAAAACGAGCCAAACTTTTCTGCTACCGATATGCCCATTGTCCTCATGTAATTTCTTTATTATCTTTTCGGCCAATGTCTGTGTCGCTAAATATAGTTCCTTTCCGTCTATTCTCTTAAAATATATGTTATTTTCTACTTCCGCTCTTCTTTTTTCTCTTTCCTCTAGGTCTTCCTGGTTTGTCCTTATCTCATTTAACGAATATATCCCTTCTTCTTGTATTAATCTATTTAGTCCCACCTGTAGAGTAATTGTTTCCTTTTTTCCGGTGTCCTCATCCCGTGTTAGAGCGTCGGCTATTCTGTTGTCTCTATTTTCGTTTTCCCTTCTGGGATTAAAATCTCGTCTTGTATAGTCCCTCCTATTTTGATTTCTATCTCTGTAATCTTGTGTTTCTCGGGGCCTGTAATCTTCTCGCGACTTTCTTGATTTTCTTTCTCTTAGACGTGATTCTCTTATTTGTAGGAATTGGCATAAACTATCTATGTCTTTGTAGTTTTGCAATGTGATATGGTCTTCCAGCGTTTCCTCGAAATGTCTTGCAATCAAAAATGAATAACCATTTTCAATTTCGTTGCAAAACGAAAATACAGCCGAACCATATTCCAGTCCAATCAGAGAGTGCTGCAAGCACCTCTACCGGTTTCGAAACTCATTAGTCTCTCATCAGGAGGCACATATGCTGCTCTCCCTGATCCAACCAAAACAAACCCCAGCGTGCAGTCCCGAATTGCAACGAACGAAATGGCATAGATGCCCTAGCGGCAACTGCTAGCAAAAGACTAAGTTTTCACTCTAATGGCATATAACATATCCCACCAGAATGAAAACAATGGGAACCTTCTCTGGTTACACCTCCGAGGCTTCTACAATTTGCAAGCCATACGGATGCTGAGACTAAGGAAGATGAGGGAATTCTACAATTTACAATTCACGTCACATCTGCTCAGCGCGGTAAAGTTCCAACGAGACTGGTTCCCTTCATACTCCACACAGAGTAAATGTAAATCAAAAATGAATAACCATTTTCAATTTCGTTGCAAAACGAAAATACAGCCGAACCATATTCCAGTCCAATCAGAGAGTGCTGCAAGCACCTCTACCGGTTTCGAAACTCATTAGTCTCTCATCAGGAGGCACATATGCTGCTCTCCCTGATCCAACCAAAACAAACCCCAGCGTGCAGTCCCGAATTGCAACGAACGAAATGGCATAGATGCCCTAGCGGCAACTGCTAGCAAAAGACTAAGTTTTCACTCTAATGGCATATAACATATCCCACCAGAATGAAAACAATGGGAACCTTCTCTGGTTACACCTCCGAGGCTTCTACAATTTGCAAGCCATACGGATGCTGAGACTAAGGAAGATGAGGGAATTCTACAATTTACAATTCACGTCACATCTGCTCAGCGCGGTAAAGTTCCAACGAGACTGGTTCCCTTCATACTCCACACAGAGTAAATGTAAATCAAAAATGAATAACCATTTTCAATTTCGTTGCAAAACGAAAATACAGCCGAACCATATTCCAGTCCAATCAGAGAGTGCTGCAAGCACCTCTACCGGTTTCGAAACTCATTAGTCTCTCATCAGGAGGCACATATGCTGCTCTCCCTGATCCAACCAAAACAAACCCCAGCGTGCAGTCCCGAATTGCAACGAACGAAATGGCATAGATGCCCTAGCGGCAACTGCTAGCAAAAGACTAAGTTTTCACTCTAATGGCATATAACATATCCCACCAGAATGAAAACAATGGGAACCTTCTCTGGTTACACCTCCGAGGCTTCTACAATTTGCAAGCCATACGGATGCTGAGACTAAGGAAGATGAGGGAATTCTACAATTTACAATTCACGTCACATCTGCTCAGCGCGGTAAAGTTCCAACGAGACTGGTTCCCTTCATACTCCACACAGAGTAAATGTAAATCAAAAATGAATAACCATTTTCAATTTCGTTGCAAAACGAAAATACAGCCGAACCATATTCCAGTCCAATCAGAGAGTGCTGCAAGCACCTCTACCGGTTTCGAAACTCATTAGTCTCTCATCAGGAGGCACATATGCTGCTCTCCCTGATCCAACCAAAACAAACCCCAGCGTGCAGTCCCGAATTGCAACGAACGAAATGGCATAGATGCCCTAGCGGCAACTGCTAGCAAAAGACTAAGTTTTCACTCTAATGGCATATAACATATCCCACCAGAATGAAAACAATGGGAACCTTCTCTGGTTACACCTCCGAGGCTTCTACAATTTGCAAGCCATACGGATGCTGAGACTAAGGAAGATGAGGGAATTCTACAATTTACAATTCACGTCACATCTGCTCAGCGCGGTAAAGTTCCAACGAGACTGGTTCCCTTCATACTCCACACAGAGTAAATGTAAATCAAAAATGAATAACCATTTTCAATTTCGTTGCAAAACGAAAATACAGCCGAACCATATTCCAGTCCAATCAGAGAGTGCTGCAAGCACCTCTACCGGTTTCGAAACTCATTAGTCTCTCATCAGGAGGCACATATGCTGCTCTCCCTGATCCAACCAAAACAAACCCCAGCGTGCAGTCCCGAATTGCAACGAACGAAATGGCATAGATGCCCTAGCGGCAACTGCTAGCAAAAGACTAAGTTTTCACTCTAATGGCATATAACATATCCCACCAGAATGAAAACAATGGGAACCTTCTGTGCCTCCTGATGAGAGACTAATGAGTTTCGAAACCGGTAGAGGTGCTTGCAGCACTCTCTGATTGGACTGGAATATGGTTCGGCTGTATTTTCGTTTTGCAACGAAATTGAAAATGGTTATTCATTTTTGATTTACATTTACTCTGTGTGGAGTATGAAGGGAACCAGTCTCGTTGGAACTTTACCGCGCTGAGCAGATGTGACGTGAATTGTAAATTGTAGAATTCCCTCATCTTCCTTAGTCTCAGCATCCGTATGGCTTGCAAATTGTAGAAGCCTCGGAGGTGTAACCAGAGAAGGTTCCCATTGTTTTCATTCTGGTGGGATATGTTATATGCCATTAGAGTGAAAACTTAGTCTTTTGCTAGCAGTTGCCGCTAGGGCATCTATGCCATTTCGTTCGTTGCAATTCGGGACTGCACGCTGGGGTTTGTTTTGGTTGGATCAGGGAGAGCAGCATATGTGCCTCCTGATGAGAGACTAATGAGTTTCGAAACCGGTAGAGGTGCTTGCAGCACTCTCTGATTGGACTGGAATATGGTTCGGCTGTATTTTCGTTTTGCAACGAAATTGAAAATGGTTATTCATTTTTGATTTACATTTACTCTGTGTGGAGTATGAAGGGAACCAGTCTCGTTGGAACTTTACCGCGCTGAGCAGATGTGACGTGAATTGTAAATTGTAGAATTCCCTCATCTTCCTTAGTCTCAGCATCCGTATGGCTTGCAAATTGTAGAAGCCTCGGAGGTGTAACCAGAGAAGGTTCCCATTGTTTTCATTCTGGTGGGATATGTTATATGCCATTAGAGTGAAAACTTAGTCTTTTGCTAGCAGTTGCCGCTAGGGCATCTATGCCATTTCGTTCGTTGCAATTCGGGACTGCACGCTGGGGTTTGTTTTGGTTGGATCAGGGAGAGCAGCATATGTGCCTCCTGATGAGAGACTAATGAGTTTCGAAACCGGTAGAGGTGCTTGCAGCACTCTCTGATTGGACTGGAATATGGTTCGGCTGTATTTTCGTTTTGCAACGAAATTGAAAATGGTTATTCATTTTTGATTTACATTTACTCTGTGTGGAGTATGAAGGGAACCAGTCTCGTTGGAACTTTACCGCGCTGAGCAGATGTGACGTGAATTGTAAATTGTAGAATTCCCTCATCTTCCTTAGTCTCAGCATCCGTATGGCTTGCAAATTGTAGAAGCCTCGGAGGTGTAACCAGAGAAGGTTCCCATTGTTTTCATTCTGGTGGGATATGTTATATGCCATTAGAGTGAAAACTTAGTCTTTTGCTAGCAGTTGCCGCTAGGGCATCTATGCCATTTCGTTCGTTGCAATTCGGGACTGCACGCTGGGGTTTGTTTTGGTTGGATCAGGGAGAGCAGCATATGTGCCTCCTGATGAGAGACTAATGAGTTTCGAAACCGGTAGAGGTGCTTGCAGCACTCTCTGATTGGACTGGAATATGGTTCGGCTGTATTTTCGTTTTGCAACGAAATTGAAAATGGTTATTCATTTTTGATTTACATTTACTCTGTGTGGAGTATGAAGGGAACCAGTCTCGTTGGAACTTTACCGCGCTGAGCAGATGTGACGTGAATTGTAAATTGTAGAATTCCCTCATCTTCCTTAGTCTCAGCATCCGTATGGCTTGCAAATTGTAGAAGCCTCGGAGGTGTAACCAGAGAAGGTTCCCATTGTTTTCATTCTGGTGGGATATGTTATATGCCATTAGAGTGAAAACTTAGTCTTTTGCTAGCAGTTGCCGCTAGGGCATCTATGCCATTTCGTTCGTTGCAATTCGGGACTGCACGCTGGGGTTTGTTTTGGTTGGATCAGGGAGAGCAGCATATGTGCCTCCTGATGAGAGACTAATGAGTTTCGAAACCGGTAGAGGTGCTTGCAGCACTCTCTGATTGGACTGGAATATGGTTCGGCTGTATTTTCGTTTTGCAACGAAATTGAAAATGGTTATTCATTTTTGATTTACATTTACTCTGTGTGGAGTATGAAGGGAACCAGTCTCGTTGGAACTTTACCGCGCTGAGCAGATGTGACGTGAATTGTAAATTGTAGAATTCCCTCATCTTCCTTAGTCTCAGCATCCGTATGGCTTGCAAATTGTAGAAGCCTCGGAGGTGTAACCAGAGAAGGTTCCCATTGTTTTCATTCTGGTGGGATATGTTATATGCCATTAGAGTGAAAACTTAGTCTTTTGCTAGCAGTTGCCGCTAGGGCATCTATGCCATTTCGTTCGTTGCAATTCGGGACTGCACGCTGGGGTTTGTTTTGGTTGGATCAGGGAGAGCAGCATATGTGCCTCCTGATGAGAGACTAATGAGTTTCGAAACCGGTAGAGGTGCTTGCAGCACTCTCTGATTGGACTGGAATATGGTTCGGCTGTATTTTCGTTTTGCAACGAAATTGAAAATGGTTATTCATTTTTGATTTACATTTACTCTGTGTGGAGTATGAAGGGAACCAGTCTCGTTGGAACTTTACCGCGCTGAGCAGATGTGACGTGAATTGTAAATTGTAGAATTCCCTCATCTTCCTTAGTCTCAGCATCCGTATGGCTTGCAAATTGTAGAAGCCTCGGAGGTGTAACCAGAGAAGGTTCCCATTGTTTTCATTCTGGTGGGATATGTTATATGCCATTAGAGTGAAAACTTAGTCTTTTGTCTTGCAATCAGTTCGACTAATTGTTCCGATGAGTAATTATATTGTAAATGTTTTGCATTATTGTAAATTTGCAAAGCATATGTCCTTTCTGATACACCCATCCTATCATTGTATTTCCCATTTTGCAATTCCTTGTTAATTTCCAATTGTTGGACCTTTCCCCAGAAATAATTCAAAAATTTTTGTTCAAATTGTTGCCAATTGCCGAATTCTTCTTCTTTGCTATCGAACCACAGGCTTGCTTCATATTTGAGATGGTTTCTGATAGTTTCTTTTGCTGTTTCGAAATTTCCAATGTGCTGTATTTTCTTTTTCAGGCTATTTATGAACGGCACTGGGTGTAATCTTCTTACGTCCCCGCCAAACCTTATCTTCACGTCATCTGTGCTATGTATAACCATTTCTCTTCTTTCTCCGACATTTTGCTGAGTATTGATTTCCGCAATCTTTCTTTCCACTTCTTCTATGTCTGCTTGAATAGCGTTTTGCAACTTGTTTTCCAAACTTTCCATTTCTTTTTTCTGGCAATTCGTTATCTCCTTTATTTTATTTTGAATTTTCATTTCTTGTTCTTTCATCTCGTTTTTCATTGTTGTCAAACATCCTTTTACTTCCTTTTCATACTTTCCTATGCGTTCCTCCATTTTCTTGTTGTTCTCTTCTATTGCTTGTTTCATTTTTTGTTGTGTTTCATCCATTTTTTGATCCAATTTTTGTTGTGTTTCATCCATTTTTTGTTGTGTTTCATCCATTTTCTGATCCATTTTTTGTTGTGATTCATCCAGTTTCTGATCCATTTTTTGTTGTGATTCATCCAGTTTTTGTTCCATTCTTTGTGACTGGAGTTGCATCATTTGTAATATTTTATCTATTCCTGATAATTCTTGCTGTTCTGATGCCATGATTGTCGTGTCTAAAATGTCTTCTTGGTCTGAATTATTCTCTTGATTTGAATGTTCTTTTTGTTTTTTGTTGTCTTTGCTTTGGCTTCTTGTCACAGACATTTGTTTTCAAGAAGTACTGTCCCCGCCAAATATGAAATTTTACTAGTATGTTACCAAGACGACTTTTTCTCACCCAAATATTATAAATTGTCAATAAATATATCAAATGTAATATCGTAAAAATAAAATATTTAATCAGTTATGTAAAATTTGTACCTAAAGAGATCTAAAATTTTATGTTATCAAATGTAAGTATCTCACTTTTTACCACAGGCATATAAATTTTCAAATACCGGCTTTACTCTTTCTATCCTTCAAATTTGCCACTAGAAATACTTTACAATGCCCTCCACGTTGGACGACAGTTGTTGTGATCTTGATTATTGATATGAGATAATATTTTTATATGTCATTTAATTTAATCAATGCATTAATAATAATCTAATTAATTTACCAGATCACATATCAATATGTTTTCAATCTCAGGGCTTTTTATAAAATTAATTACTTACATACGTGGCTTCTAAGTATTTCTTAATGGTTCCTAATCGGGATAGGAAAGAAAAGAGTAAAATAATAACACATATGGGTTACAATTGTAATCAAAATATTGTTTATTTTATTTAAATGGCAATCACTGCTTAATATTTGCTATATCTTATTTTTCTTAAACATAACATTTACACATGGGAATCTTATTTTCTTTTGATTTCCAATTGAAAGTTTTTATTAACATTTAACTATTATGATTTATTAGCAACAATTCTATTTAAGTTTGATGAAGCTTTTCTGATATTATTGATTATGTTTCTTCAATTTTAAATGTGGTATTTACTACGAAAAAACCCATACATTCATGTCCAAACAAATGAGACTGACCTTTTTCTGGTGCACTGAGAATGTCTTCACACAAGACCCGTTTCCTGCTATCCTTGGCTGCAATCCAAACCTCGTCCTGGCTTCCAGTAATGTTCTCCTCTGAAACTAGCTCGTATAGCTCTCGTTTCCTGCTTCTGTCGTGATGCTGTGTTCTACCTTTTTCGAAACTGCAATCAGCTACCGGGAACTCTTGGCTCAAGGAGGTTCTTTTACTCTCAACCTGGCCTACCTCTCGTTCTACGATAGATACTCCACACTCACGGAACTACACAGGCTTTCTCACTCTCCGTACACTACCGTCTACTACTCGACTTCACTTCTCGACAGCTCAAAACATTCTGATCTCTATTTGTCATTCATTCCCCTACTTTCTAAATATCCCTTCCAGATTCACAAATCAAACTTCCACCACCAACTCTCATTCGCAGTATTCCTCAAAACCAATTTTTAAACTTTCTAAATATGCTTAATGGATTTCAAAGAAAATAGTTAATTCCCATTCTAAAATTACTTTCTACTATATACAAATTTTTAATGACCTATTCTCTATTTCCACTTAGTCTTATTTAGCATCGGCTAATGATCGATCCTTCCGCGAACAACGATAATGACCTATTAACGATTTCACTTGAGTCTTATTTAATCACTTCTTAAAATTAAATATAACAATTTGTTGTATACAGGTTGTTCTAAATTTATATGCCCGTGGTTGAGAAAATTGAAAATATTTTATATTAAATTGAATTCTGTTTATAATTATCAAATTTTAATTTTCATATCAAATAGAAATATAACAATATATATATATATATATATTTTATATATATATTTTATATATATATATATATTTTATATATATATATATATATATATATATATATATATATATTTTCTGCGCTCCATAACTACGGTATACATACTGGATTGTTGCGCCCCAGAATCCTAAATAATGAAGCCAGACAATGAACAAAATACAACTTGTCAACATGTATCAGGTATCAGATAATCAAATAGCTTAGATGCGATGCGTGCCGCCCTCTAAGACCATTTTTGCGATTCAGGCGCCTTTCGTAGGTATCAATCCCAGCTGATTCTATTTTAATAAATAGCTTAGATGCAACGAGCGGCGCCCTCGAAGATAATTTTTATTTCTACATTATACATACATATAAGATTGTTGCGCCCTAGAATGCTACATAATAAGGCCAGTAGATACAACAAAATTCAACTCGTTAAACTCATATCAGGCATTATTTATCTAATCTGCTACCTTTAAAGCTAATCTGATACTGATACGAGTTGAATTTTGTTGTGCCCTTCTTACTCTAATACGATTTGTCCTCAGATATTCATGCCGCCCATTCCACCAGTATGGTTGTTTCCTTTCATACCTCCCATTTGACTGCACATAAGCCAACTGTGATGTCGCACTTAGACCCTCCATCAACTTACTTACATCCTCGCATCTCGGACCAATCAAGCCAAAAGCATCCATAAAAACCTCTTCATTTAAAAGTATCTTTAGATCGATATCTAGATATCGATATATAGATATCGATATCTTCCTGTTTCTTCCTTTTGCTCGTTATTTTAAAACTCACATATTTACGTAAGCTGAGCGATTCTTCTTCCAAAACAGTCTAGCTTATGACCCTGTTTAGAAGTGACGTTGAAACCAGTGAGATGTTCTGAAAGGATTCACTATTATCTCTCACAAACGTAGGTGCCTCACTGTCCGTGCAGGCCACGATAGTCTTCTTCAGGTGCTCGACTTGTTCTTTTTCTGCCGCTTCGAGGTTGAGGTCCCCGCCCCTAGTCTTCTTAGCGCTTTTGACACTAATCCCCTCCTTTCTCGTGTCTGTGCTACCCTTGATTAGCAACTCGGCGTAGGATTTTCCACCTCCCTTCACAATCAACTTCTGCGTCCCCGCGTTCGTACTCCTCAGTGAGAGGTGGATGTCCATACCCATGAAGATTACTTTCAGGATTTGCCTGATGTTCCTACTTCTATAGTCCCCCATTATTAACAGTAAGGGGGGGCTATGGAGATCAGAGTAATTGTATTATCATAGCCCCCCATTACTGTTAATAATGGGGGGCTATGATAACATAATTAATCTGATCTCCAGTGTCTCCATGTCTTCCCTCAATTTCAAAAGAATTGCCAGTAATATCTTATCTCTGTCACCCATTTCTCTACAGGAACCATGAAAATAGTCTGACGATTTCTCCTGTTCTCTTCCTCCTGACCCTTCTTGTAATTGTGGTCATAGTATTAAGTTAAAGTTACTTCACCTCTCTAGGGCTGTATGTACCTCCTGCACATACTTGGGGTTTTTCCCTTACCAGGTCGTGGTACCTTTTCCCCTCATCGGAAAGTCCTTGTTTCATGACCACTACTAAGTCGTCTGCAGATTTATTTCCTCTTCCCGATTTGGCGACCGCATATAGATATTTTCTTCCCATTAGACTTTATAATGTCGTTTATTTTTTCAAAGCCTCTTTCACCTGAGTTCGGGACCGTTGCGATCATTTCTATCGCTCTTTCACTAAGTTTTTCGGGGAACATTCGAAGTCCATCGGTGTGGACACGCTTGCCGTCTCCTTAGTCCTTCCTTCCTCGCCGGTTTTCTCCACTTTATATCTTGTTTCTTAATACTGCCGAGGGTGACTTGTCTGAAGGTTTATACATCATTCTTGATCTCGACCTTCGTGTTTGTATGGTCAGACATTAGTCTCACTAAATTATTTGTAACTCTCGTTTCTCCATTGCTCGAAACATAGTCTTATGTCGGAGTTCTCCTCCTTCTCTCTAGATCTTTTTCCCCCAATGTGAGGAGCTTCTTTGCAAGGTTGTCTCCCCTGGAAGATCCGTCTTGGTCAGGTCCCTACCCCTGACCGGATATCTTCTAACCGAAGACCCTCTTCTTCCGAAGATTACAGTTTCCTCCTTCTTCTTTTCTTCTTTTGCTAAGTACTTGCCTTTTGTTCCCTTCACTACTGATGTTGATGTAGTTGATGATGTTCCATATCATCTCATTCATTCATAGTTTGTTCCAGCTGCACCATCCCTGATTATTCACTCCAATGTCTCCGGACTAAAAGGGATACTGAGAAACTGAAGCTATATTTTTGTGGCATCTTAATATAATTTACTATTATTCCCAATAAAAATAGTAAATTACTTCATGGAGTTAAATTAAAATTAAACTTAAAAAAATTCACGAGTAATATTGATTTACTTTGCATAAAAAGTGTGATAATATAAAATCTTAGGAGGGGGGTCTGGCGCCATTGTTTAGATATTAGGTTGGCGCCTTTTTTAGAATTTGGGTTGGCGCCTTTTTCATGAGCCATTCCGGACCTGACAGGTAGAAATGTGAGAACAAGGAACGTCTTTCTATTTATATTTAAATGATAATAATCGGCTGTTTAATATTGTAGAAGATTTTACCTTTTATTTTTTACCTTACCAAAAAATTTTAAAACGTCGCTCCTGAAAACTTTTCGACTTGTGACAGTGTTCTTCCAAACCAACGGTACATTTTTCAAATAATTATACCTAATAAAGGACTGGCGATCTGCCAGGGGTATATTGTAAATAAATTGAAAAAAAGAAATATCGGCTAAGGAAAGCAAAGGGACAAAAATTAATAAAAACAAGTCAATCGCATTGCCAACAATATGAACAAACATTTAACAGAACTTCTGAACTGCTCAAGCCGACTCAAAAGCGTAACAGACTTCCTAAAGACTACACAATTATTGTTTAACAAACTTTAAATCACATTAATTGTTTTTCTTTAATGCTTAAATATATGAATAGTCCAGAGGGAAAACATGATAAGCGCAAATTTATTAATGTTGAGGTTTTACAAAATTATAATACCTCTAACTGGTCCCTACAAAATGTATAAACTCTGCTTAGTCCAGAAAGCCACTGCGCATCCGCTAGGAAAAATATTCTAAATCGGATTTTTGCACAATCTTACTCAAAATCTTACCCCTTTTAACAAATTTGCATGTTGCCAGGACCAAAAGTTGGTCAAAAATTTTTTAAACTTTTTTTTTGTTTTTTTCCTAAAATTATTTTTTTTGCATGGAACAAAATGTTTTTAGGTTTTTTGGATCATTCCAAACAGACAAGGTCTTTAGTAACTTTTCTCTAAAGTTGATAGTTTTTGATATATAAGCGATTAAAAATTGAAAAATTGCGAAATCGGCCATTTTTAACCCTCAAAAACTATGTGAAAAGCTGAAAATTTGAATGTTGCCAAGGTAGGTAGATATTCTTTAAACATCGATTGATGAAATCCCAAAGAGTTTTTTGCAATACAATATCAAAAACCACTTTGTTTTTTTATTGCCAATCCAGCGTGCGCGACACTATTTTCCACCGTTGCATGTGTATGAAGTATGGTGCAAATGAAAGGAATAAATTCGTTATTTCGTAAACCGGCGACTTTAAGGAAAAATCCCGAAACAGTACGGTTTCTATTTTTAAGTCATGATATTGTGGCATATATGGTATACTAATGACGTCATCCATCTGGGCGTGATGACGTAATCGATGATTTTTTTAAATGAGAATAGGGGTCGTGTGCTAGCTCATTTGAAAGGTTCTTCAATTCTCTATTCAGTAATGTAAACATTTACATAATTATTTATACAGGGTGTCCAATAATTTAATTTCTTTGTCAATTTGCCAATTGATTTAATTTAATAAAACATTTTCGGATATCCTGTATAAATAATTATGTACATGTTTATATTACTGAATAGAGAATTGAAGAACCTTTCAAATGAGCCAGCACACATCCCTTATTCTCATTTAAAAAAATCACCGATTACGTCATCACGCCCAGATGGATGACGTCACTAGTATACTATATATGCCACAATATCATAACTTAAAAATAAAAACCGACCTTTTTTGGGATTTTTCCTTAAAGTCACCGGTTTACGAAATAACGAATTTATTCCTTTCATTTGCACCATAGTGTATACTAGTGTTATACACATGCAACGATGGAAAATAGTGTCGCGCACGCTTGATTGGCAATTAAAAAACAAAGGGGTTTTTGACATTGTATTGCAAAAAATTCTTCGGGATTTCATCAATCGATGTTTAAAGAATATCTACGTACCTCGGCTACATTCAAATTTTCAGTTTTTCACATAGTTTTTGAGGGTTAAAAATGGCCGATTTCGCAATTTTTCATTTTTAATCGCTTATATGTCAAAAATTATCAACTTTAGAGAAAAGTCACTAAAGATCTTTCTGTTTGGAATGATCCAAAAAACGTAAAAAAAATTTGTTCCATGCAAAAAAAAATAATTTTAGGAAAAAAAAAATAAAAAAACGTTTAAAATATATTTGACCAACTTTTGGTCCTGGCAACTTGCACATTTGGTAAGAGGGGTCCTTTTTGAGTAAGATTGTGCAAAAAATCCGAATTAGAATATTTTTCCTAGCGGATGCGCAGTGGCTTTCTGGACTAGCTGGAAAATCAGCTGTTACATAACACGATATTGCCTATTAAAAATATGCATACAGAGAAAGCACTTAAAATTCACCAGCCGTCCAGGGAAATAACTTGACAAGTCCATTTGATTGCGTCAACGTTAGCATCATCAATGGCGTTACAATTATTCGTGAGTCTTTGCCGCGTCTACTATTGCCTTCCATGTTTGTCGGTCCTGTGCCACTAATTAACATTGTCTCACTCCCATTATCTCCAGATCTGTGACTACATATTTTCACCTATTTCTAAGCTGTCCTACAGACCTTCTCACATCTGGCATTTCCCAGAACACATTGTTTATAACGTTCTTGTCGTTACTGCGTATCACAGACCCTGCCCTTCTGAGTCTATTGACCTTTATACATCTGACTAGATTTTCCTTTCCGAATAGAGACTCTAACTGGTTATTATATCTGCGCCTCCATTCTTTTATCACTCTGTCTCTGCAAGGGTCATAAATTTTGACAAAATCACTCGACTAACGTCTCGTGATTTAAGTCAAAATTTAATTCGCGAAAATTGCCAGGCAACAAACTTTCATACCAGTCGAAAATATTGCCGGCAAAATTTTCTCTCTTGTGATATTATATACGATTATTTCATTCGTAAGAGATTCTGACCAATAGAAAGCTGCAGAAATGCAAATTAACCCTTAAACGCCCAAGGGTGGGTAAAAAATGTCCACCTAATGCGTATTCCCTTGTAACATATTTATTACGTGTTTAAAAATTTTACAAAAATTATTTATTGTTAAAAAGACAGCCTTTTATCGAATGTTAAATTGGTTCTACCGATATTTTTGAAAATAAAAGTAATATCTTGAGTTAAATATTTATGGGCATAAAAAGTACACAATTGGTAAAACTTGTTACTAAAGGTTTCTATTTAATTTCTCGTTGGTAGGAACATAATCCATATAATTATCGACGTATAATTACATAATTCACATAAGTATCCGCCAATGAAGAAACTAAAAGGAAGAATGTGGAGAAAATAGACAAATCTGAATTACAGGCTTTTACTGGTATGCTAATTTTGATGTACATTGTAATTTTATTGTAAGGTTTGTAAATTGTTTATATTTATATTTTAGAAGATGCTGTGTTTATTAAGCATAAGATTCTTAAGTTTAATCCATTTTCAACAACTCTCAATAAATATATTAGCTATTTTCGAGGTGGACACTTTTTACCCACCCTTGGGCGTACATGGAACCTATAAAAGGTTGGGCGTCTAAGGGTTAAGGTGATAATTTTTGATGATATCCCGTCGTTAAGTATATTACGTCAGATGCCCTTCGTTGCTACGAAAAAATACATTCAGTGACATTAATGAAAATAATTGTTTTAAAAATTATAAAAGTGATGACTTTCAATCGTCAAATATTTATAAAAACTGTGTGTATAATGGTACTAATTTGTACTTACATAAATAAATTACAATAAAATTTTGGTTTTGAACAGGTTGATTCATGAAATAATCGCAACAAATTGCACTCGAGCTCTGAAATTAATATAGAATTTTTGCTCTCGGACATTTTGACATAATTTCACTCGCCTTCGGCTCGTGAAATTAAAACTGTCAAAGTGTCACTCGAGAAAATTTCAGTAATTTCAGAGCTGTTGTGCAATTACTACTGAAAATTCGATGAAATAAAATTATTTTTACATAATATTTAAAAGTCAAATCAGTAGAAAATTACAATGGTTTTGAATCGTCGTCATGGAAACCAATATCGTGGTCGTGGTAACCCATTATATTAAAAGTTTGGTTTTGACAACCTTGTCAAAGAATTAATTTGTGTATTTTCACTTCTAAATAAAAATTGATATAACTCTATTTTTTGTGGCTTTTTTTCCAAACGTATGGCCTTAGAAAAAATGTTGTTCCTAACTCATGCGGAAAGTGTCTTCGCCGCACTCGACTGATTGCCCGAACTCCGCTATCGCGTCGTTCGGGTCAACGGCAGTCTCGTGCGTGAAAGTATCACTTTCCGCACTAGTTAGGAAAATAACTATTTCCGGACGGATAATAACGACGCGATGGCGAAGTTCGGGCAAGCAGTCGAGTGTGGGAAGACACTTTCCGCATGAGTTAGAAACAATATTTTTTCTGGGGCCGTACGTTTGGATAAAAGCCACAAAAAATAGAGTCAATTCAATTTTTATTTAGAATTGAAAATACACAAATTAATTCTTTGACAAGGTTGTCAAAACCAAACTTTCAATATAATGGGTTACCATAATATAATGTGGAAAATTTACTTTCACGCACGCCGTGCGGGAAGTGCAACTTTCGGAAAAGAAAAGCGTGTGTGAAAGTGGCTCTTTTAGCACGGCCGTAGAAAAATAACTGTTTACTCTCCTGTAAAATTAGCAACATGGCGCTTATCATGTTTTTCCCCTGGACCCTTCATATATTATGTAATGTAAATAGTCAGAACTGTTTAGGTAATTTTGTAAACCTTTGTTCCCGTGTCAATGACCACAGATGTCCACACAGGTTAATTCGAAATAAAAAAACTACTGGTAAATATAAATGATTAAAATACTTTTAATACACCAATGGCCTTTTACGCAAAGATAAAAGAATAGGAACGTATCCGTTTGTGTTAATACCATCTGCTTATCAGCTTAGGTACCTATTAAGTAAGCATCTACGTGTTTCTCTTCTTATAAATGGTTTTTTTGAAGTTTTTAAAACTTTCAATAAGGTTCTAAAAAATATTGGATTTAAAGTAAATTTTTATGCTTCTATTCATTGTAAATATGCTCGAAAGCAAGTTTCATTTTGCGGAAAATCCAATTCCAGTTTTTAACTACAAAATAACTTTGTTAAGTAAATATGAAGTGTATATGTTTTTAAAACACTACAGAAGTTAACCGGTAAAAGCAAAATGTACTTTAAACTTCAAAGCGCTAATAGACTAGGGCATTTAGAACAAAAAACACCAGAATAAATCTATTAAGCGGGACATTCAGTGGTCCAACCTTCGTAGTTGGATCTCAAATCGGACGGACCGTGAATGGGGTAGCTGGATTTAGACGAGGGCATTTAGCACAAAATAAATAAATTTTTAAATACAGCACATATAGACTTGCAGGTTTTTGCATTATGTTTAGGATGACGTCAGGAAAAAAGTCTACTATTCAAAAATGGGTGAAAATGCATAATTGCACTGTAAGGTGCATAAAATGCATCCAAAATTGCATAAATATAAAAATAAAGTCAAAATCAGTATACCAAGGAACAATAGTACATTATATACCGCGGGACTGAAGTAGTACATTTAATCCTGAAGGTAAAGTTTATGGCCCGACCGCAGGGAGGGCCATAATTTACCTGAAGGATTAAATGTACTTCAGTCGCAAGGTATATACGATACTTTTCGTACTTCCGGTATGATTTTATTAATTATTTCAATAATTTCAATCAGTTTTTTCTCTCTTCAACTCATTTAATAAACTGTCTTTAAAATAAGTTACCATAGTAACATTGCGTTGTGACAGTTATAATTTAGAAACATTGTCATTACTAGTGTCATTGTAAAGAAACATTGTTATTGATAATTATTGGTATCATGAGTGAAGAAGGTGTACCTGATATTGATAAAAGAGCAGCCGAAGTAGGTGAAGAATTGTTACCACCGAAATCTAGAAAACTATACGAGCAGCAGTACGATGCTTTTAAAAAGTGGTGCCGCTTAAAAAATGTGAGACAACCTACTGAAAATGCGCTGTTAGTCTACTTCGATGATAAATCAAAAGCGGTTTGTGCCTCAACTCTCTGGGCACATTACTCAATGCTGAAATCGGTTATTAACATTAGAGAAGATATTGATATAAGTAAATTTCCAAAATTATTAGCTTTTTTGAAGAGAAGAAATGAGGGATTTAAGCCAAAGAAGTCAAGAATTCTCACGTCTGAGCAGGTAGATCAGTTCTTACGGGAGGCTCCGGATGATAAATATTTAATGCTTAAGGTAAAGACTGGTCAATATGACGAACTGTCACAATATTAATTTGAATATTAACGTTAATTACCATTCTAATTAATTATATTTTTCAATAAAATATCCCTTAAATTCGTTTGTTTGTGATTTAATCGTTCCGGGAGTTTCGTCAATATTTAATCCCGGAGGGATTAAATGTGACACTTTAGTACCTGTCACAAGGGAGTGAAGTTGTCACTTTAGGCCCGGAAGTACGAAAAATTTATTATTTATAGGGTTTTTGGGGTCACTGAATACGATTGCGCAATCAGAACTGATCCCCGGATCACCTGGTGCCCAAGGTCAGTGCAAGAGACGTCATCTGTATTTAGAAATTTATTTATTCGGGTGTTTTTAGTGCTAAATGCCCTGGTCTAATTAGTGGTATATATAGTGGTACTTTTGGAAGCATTTTATTTACTGTAAATTTAATTATGCATTTCCTCCCACTTGGACATAGTTTTTTTTCCATAAAAAGACATAGTTTTATTTTTTTCCCAGGTGCCCTGGTCTACGTAAAATAGTTACCATGTTAATTTGTTGTCTATTCGACAGAACCACTTCAGAGGGAAGATCCGTATTAAACTTGCCAACTATGTATGCACCATTAATCCAATTTATGAGAACTACATATCATGATCTATTAAAAGTACTATGAATTACTATCATATTGTCGGTAGTAATTACATGAGAGCTCTATAATTATCGATTTGTATCCAGAGTGATATTTTGAAAGTTTAAATTTCACGACACGAAGGGGAGTGAAATTATGTCAAAGTGTCACGAGAGCAAAATAAATCGACAATTTTACGAGCTCAAGGGTAATTCGGTAAGATTATTTCATGAATAAAACTGACTTTTTAAATCATTTTAACTAACATTTTATTGACATCTTCACCTGGATATTTGCTAGACCTGTTTGTTGGTATTCTATGTGACACGTTGTAAAACATAAATTGTCATTAATGTCATTAAATGTATTTTTGCTTAGCAACGAAAGGCATCTGACGTAAAATACTTGACGACGGGAAATTATCAAAAATATCGCCGTAATTTTTATTATAGTTTATTTAAAAATTGTAGACTACCACTCATCAGCGGTAAAATACTGTAAAACCATGGAATTTTGAGAATCAACACCGATTTTTATGAAAATTTGGGATTCAGCTATGCTGACACTCTTCTTGAAAATCTACCCTAATAGACAGCCACCTTCGAGACAGAACGTCATCTCGCGATTGTATTGGTTAAAAATCTGTATAGTAATGAAAATCTGTATCAAATTCTCTAGTGTTAGGGAAAAAGGGGATAAGTCGAAATCTGTTGTTTTTCAGGAGGATTTATTAAAGGTTTCATTATGGTCGTATAAATCTATTTTTAAATTAAACTTGCATTTATACTAATATTATAATACGATATATTAACCAAACCTATAGACAATAAAAAAGTGGGTTATATATTTTCAAATGGATGATTTTTGATTGACTTAAGTCTTCTAGATCTGACTTTGATTGCGATTGCTGACTTAAGTCTATATGAACTAACATGCTAGCCATTAAGTGTAATATAGTATAATAACATCTAATAGAAACACAGGTAAATACAGAAACATAAAATAATGGATGAAGTTTTTTCGCTGAAAAAAAAACAATACAAGTAAAATACACCACTGCAATGTTTATTACGTATGTACCTCTTCTAAGTCTGGATTTTCGGCGTCTGGATCTAGGTCTTCTAAATCTGGGTCAACGTCAGCTGTTGCATTTGAATGTACAGGTTGCTCATAAAAGCTTTTGTACACATCTGGAATAAGGGGTAGTAATTCCAAGGGATCATCTTTCTTTGCCTTGGAGATTGCAAGTGGCTTTGTATATTTTTTTTGATAAAGAGAGTGCAACCGGACGGCCACGGCGATTTAAATTCAGAATGGAGAAGTCTTATGTTTCTTGAAGTGATTTTTTATAATAAATCAGTCCCTGTCCCTTTGTGTATCTGAGCCATTTGCAGTCGTGCCATAGAAATTTTCGTTTTTCACTATCTTGTTTTCTTTTTACAAAGATACTTTTCAACAAGGCTGCAAAGTCATAAAAATCATCTTGTGACATTTTAAGCACTTGGAAAGGTTTCTTTTTATTTGCGCATCGTATTAATGTCGCCCAATCATGTGGATGTGATATTTGAATACCACTTTTTTTTTTGTTTTTCGATTACGGAATGATCCGCATCCCATTCCATGTGTGAGTGACCTTACACAAGAAATTTGTTATCGATTTCGTCTAACGAATTTTTCATTTGAAGAACAGTTAAGAACATACTTGCTACGTAGAAATTCTTATTTTGTCCACCGCAAGTATCCGAGTACCAAATCACTTTTTTCACTTCGGGTGGCAAATTCATAACCTCCTTAAAAGACACGAAGCAATTTCGTTTGCTCCTCTCATTGCTATCGACTCGTGCCATAAATAACATGAAACAAAACCATTTCCACAATTGTGTATTGCCAGATTGTAGGTCGAATATTTTATTTTGTAAAATGATACCGATGTTTCTAAAAACGGTGTCGGAAGACACTGTTGTAGGTCAAATGCATAGCACAATACTGAGTGGTCTTCCATTGCTAATTTTTTGGCTTTACTTTTACAAGTTTATGCTAACTCGGCTTCTGCATGATGCTTTGCTTGTTGTTCTTTAAGTGTATTTTTCTTTTCCTCATCATTGGTGATAGTCAACTCCATTTTCAAAACTTCACATTTGTGACAAACATCCGTTTTTGACATTTTTACGTTCGCAAAAACACAAGTAAATACAAATTTTTATCACTGAAAAGCAATACGTGTTTGTTATTGTAACGGGTCATACGGAATTAAGTCAGCATGTCCTTGGCAAGTGTAAATATACGGTTGTAAGGTTGCCGCGGTAAAAAAGACTTTAGTCAACATAAGTCCGTTTGTCCAAACAGAACTGGTTTTACACGACTTGCGTCTATTAGATCAATAAAGATTAAAGCTGTTAGAAATAAAATAGACTTATGTCTTTTGGATCACAACTAAATTGATTAAATTCCATGTCGCCAGTGTACTTAAGTCAATATAGTAGAAATTTGACTTATGGCCTTTTTCCCCAACACAAGAGAATTATGATAAAAAATTTTTACCTGCTTATGGGTCTACACGTCATGTAGAGCATTTTCACACTTTCTTTCAACTTGGGATATATTTCAGTTAGCAAGCCATGTATGTAGCAAGCCGTGTATGACCTGTATGTATTCTCGGGCGAGTTCTACTGGGGTGAAATTGGAAGAGCCGTGATTCTAGTAATTGGGTGTGTTTTCAATCATTTCAGTCGTTACACATTTTGTTGGAAAGTTAAAAATGCCGGAGATATTGAGTAAAAACAGTTCTCCTTTAAAATCAAGATGGCTGATTAGGATGCCCACGTGCAACCTTGTGTTCCCAATGAATAAAACTGCTGACTAAGTGGACTGTATATATTTTTATTACTAAGACATGTGTGAACTCTTTGAAGACAACAAACAGACTGACTAAAAAATGAATATGTCGCTAATAAGCCATATATGCACGCAGGCAGGGCCGTCTCAGGACATTTCATTAAATATTGCAGCGAACATGCCGCCCCTCCTTGAAAGCACAGTCTTTCAAGATAACTAAAACTAAAGTTCCTATTATATCAACAAAATAATACAACAATATAACCTAAAACCAAAAATGATGTCCTAAAATAAACGAAAATTTCTCTTTCCCCTATGTCTAATTATCCATCGGTAACACGCAAATTTTTGCCACCGCACGTTTAATACAGTGTCCATTACTCGTTTTGGGCGTCACTACCCGCACAATACCGTCTTTTCCAGGATGCACCTCCATTACCCTTGCCAAAGGCCATTTCATGGGTGGTACCCCACTCTCCTCCAAAATTACTATTTGTCCGGGTTTAATCTGGTCAGCTGAAGAACGCCATTTATTTCTTTCTTGCAAATTTGCCAGATAACCCTTGGACCATTTACTCCAAAAATTTTGCATCATCCGCGTTACCAATTGGAACCTTTGAATACGACCCGGATTCAGATGTAGAATGTTTTCTTGCGGTAACGACACCAATGGACAGCCAATTAAAAAATGCCCAGGAGTGAGAACATTAAAATCAGTAGGATCCTCAGAAAGAGGGGTCAAAGGACGGGAATTTAAGCAGGCTTCAGTCTGCGCAATTACTGTATTCAACTCATCATAGGTGAGACTAGTGTCCCCAACAACCCTTTTTAAATGATATTTTGCCGATTTTACAGCTGCCTCCCATAAACCACCGAAATGTGGAGAATAGCTTGGTATAAAATGCCAGTTAATAGACAATTCAGAGAAGTATCTAGCAAAAGTACACTGATTTACCCTATCCCGTAAAAAATTAAATAAATCCTGAAGGTGGTTGTTAGCCCCTACAAAGTTACTTCCATTATCCGAATATATATCCCGTGGTAAACCCCTTCTGGATATAAATCTTTTAAAACAATTCAAAAATCCCTGCGTAGTTAAGTCATTGACCAACTCCAAATGACAAGCCTTGGTCACCAAGCAAACAAAAATACACAAATACCCCTTAATAATTTTTTGCCCTCTAAGCTTATGAGCCCTTATATGAAACGGACCTGCATAGTCAACGCCACACCCTTCAAAAGGTTTACTAGGAGTTATGCGACTAGCCGGTAAATTTCCCATTTTTTGTTTAAGATGCAATGGCTTTGCCCGAAAACACGTTATGCACTTACGTAATATATCCCGAACCACGCTCCTACCCGATATAGGCCAATAGGTTAATCTCACAATATTTAATAACGTTTGCGCACCCGCATGCAAATTTCGATAGTGTTCGTTTTGTATTATGAGTCTTGTTAACTTATGTGATTTCGAAAGTATAATCGGATGCTTTTGGTCGTACCCTACCTCAGCATTCTGTATTCTTCCTCCTACCCTTATTATACCCGAATCATCTAAGAATGGATTTAAACATATTATTTTACTTGAATTCAAAACCCCTTTTGATTTTTTCAAAGCTTGCCAGTCTTCATAAAAACTCTGTTTCTGCGATAATATTATTAATCGCCTCAAAGCTGTTTCTTGTTCGTCACTTGAGAGAACTTTACTTAAAACCCTTTGTTCCCTATTTAATTTAGAATTTTTGTAGAATCTAAATATCCAACCTGTTACATTTTTTAACCGTTTAAGACCAGAATATTTACCGAATATGTCCTGTACCACAATTGAAGAAAATACCAATTTTGGCTTTCTAATTTCTGGCAGCTCCTCTACTTTAACATTTGATTCTGTTTTAGACCACATTTCTTCGTGAAGTCTTAAAAAATTACGACCATCCCACCACAATCCAAAATCCTTGAATTGCTCTGGTTCTATTCCTCTTGATAAAAGATCCGCAGGATTTATCTCTGACCTAACATGTCCCCAAGAATTTTTATCCGTTAACCGTTGAATATCCCCTACTCTATTCGCTATAAAAGTTTTCCATTGGCATGGTTCTCCCCGTATCCATGCCAATGCTATCGTGGAAGCCGTCCAGAGTCTTATCTTGGTAAACCTAATATTTAAAGATTTAATTACCTCTTTAGTCAATTTTGCTCCTAAAAGAGCAGCACATAGCTCCAGTCTTTCCAAACACGCAGACTTCAAAGGAGCCACCCTAGATTTTGAACAAACTAAATTTACATTATCCATACCGTTAAAATCCGTTGATTTTTCCCAATAAAATTTTCGATTTATTTTTAATTCTTCCAGAGCCGTCATTTTATCCTTGAACCTGCTCCAGGACGAGTCTAGTTCCTGAGGTAATGATTCATCCCATCCCAATTTCATCTGCCATAATGCTTGTACTATTAATTTTTCCCTTATCATCACTGGACTACCTAGGTCCAGTGGATCGAATACTTGAGCTACGACCGATAGAAAGCCTCTCTTGTACACCCCATCTTTTCTTGTAGCAATCGTGATTCTAAAATGCAAAACATATTCCTTTGACTTCCATAATAATCCAAGTGTTTTATTAATCCCATCTTCCGCTAGATAATGTTCTACATCCCCTGCTGAATTAGACTCATCCTTAAGAACCCCTGGATGATTTGACTTCCATTTTCTTAATGGAAGACATCCTAAATCCAAAATACTACTTATTTCCCCTTTTAACCTTCTAGCTTCTTCGACCGTGTTTGTACCCGTTATTATATCATCCATATAAAAGTCACGAAGTGTAATTTCACTTGCCCTTTGATATTTATCCTTATTTTCCCCAGCTAACTGTAATAAGCATCGAACCGCTAAATAACTAGATGAAGCTAACCCGTAGGTGACCATGTTCAACCTATAAACTCCTACTTCGGTTTTCGTTGAAAATCTCCATAGAATTCCCTGAAATTCCCCGTTTGGATCATAAATCAAAATTTGCCGGTACATCTTAGCTATATCAGCAACAATTACTATAACATGTTCCCTAAACCGTAACAACATATTAAATAAATTATCCTGTAATTTATTACCCGTCATTAAAGTATCATTTAGCGAGATTCCCGAATCGCTAACCGCAGAACCGTCAAAAACAACCCTACATTTCTTAGTGATAGAAGAATCCTTGAACGCCCCGTGGTGACAAAGATAATGAGCCGCATGTGAGACTTGATTCTCATTCTCAATCTTGAACATGTACCCTAACTGGATATATTCCTTCATAAAATCATTATATTGCTGCTTCATGACGGCGTTCCTTTCTAATTTCCCTTCCAAATGACTAAATCTTTTTAACGCCGTGTCATAAGATTGGCCCAACTTATCCACATTATCCTTAAATAGATATTTCACAATAAACCTGCCTTCCCAGTTTCTTTCCCTAGAATTTTCAAATAATTCCTCACATCTTCGTTCTTCCGTTGTATGAGGTGTAGCTTCCTCACATTCATCCAAGCTCCAAAACCGTTCTAATTGTGCTTCAATATTTTTATTTTCCGTAAAATTGCAACTTTGTTTTTTGTGCTGGTCATTAACCCCTGGTATTAGCCCCGATACCATCAAACCCAATTTGGTTTTTTGAATAAAAGGTCCCTCTTTATTCACCTTGAACCGCCCTATACAAAGTAAGTACCAAAATACAGTTGCTCCAAGTAGCAAACCTATTTTATTTGTTTTCCAAAACTCAGTATCCGCTAGAGTAATATTTTCCGAAATTTTAAAAGTATTTACTAAATCCATGCTACGTGACGGTAGAACGTCAGAAATTTTATCAATGGCTAAGAAACAACCATCCATTTGAAAACTATTACATTTAGACCACACCGTTAAGTTAACCGAATCCCTTATGTTTGTGCAATTGTAC
Source organism: Diabrotica virgifera virgifera (assembly GCF_917563875.1). NCBI lineage: Eukaryota > Metazoa > Arthropoda > Insecta > Coleoptera > Chrysomelidae > Diabrotica > Diabrotica virgifera. The sequence goes on from NC_065446.1 coordinate 180,728,629, forward strand.
TCTATCCCTTTTACCGGTATATTTACTTTAAAGGACTTTAGTCCTGTCTTTTCCCATAATTCTTTAGTCATAAAGTTTGATTTTGAAGCACCGTCTAATAATGCTTTACAGTCACTTAATTTTCCCGATTTTTCCATTATTTGTAAATGTTCCGTAGATAATAAAATCTCCCTTGAATCCGTATTTTCCGATATCCTCACCGATTTGTAACTGTGAACAAGATCCTGTTCACAAGTCCGCGTACCTTCTGTATTCCCTTGAGCCTTCGAATTTTCATTATAATTATTTCCCGAATTATCCGCTGTGTTAACAGTGCTTTCCCTATTATTGTTATTACCCGAATTAATCCGATTTGCCGTATTATTTGCCGTGTTGTTATTATTAACCTGATTTCCCGTATTATGTGCCGTTTTAGCAGTATCTTCCCTATCATTATTATTACCCGAGTTAATCCGATTTACCGTATTATTTGCCGTATTATTATTATTAACCCGGGTTCCCGTAACCGCATTTCCCGCAGTCGTATGTTCCGTAACCTCATTTTCCGTAACCGTATTTTCCGTAACCGTATTTTCCGTAACCGTATTTTCCGTAACCGTATTTCCCGTAAACCGTATTTCGTAACCTGTTCCCGAAAAAACAGGTACCGTATTATTATCCGTTTGTGGTGTCCCGCGACTAGCCACATTTGTATTTACCGAATCCGAAATATTTCTACCGAAATTCCCTGAAATATGTGGCAGAATATTATGATTTCTACCACAAGCACTGCAACCTGGCATAGTACAGCCTTCTACCCTATGATTCCGCCTTTCCGTTTGAGCCCGATTGTCCCTATTTTTTACCAATGCTCCTCTTTCCGTTGGAGCCCGATTATTCGTATGTTTTAATAATGCTCCTCTTTCCGATGGAGCCCGATTTTCCGTGTTTTTGCTAATACCCGCATTTTTAGAACCATCGTATGAATTTTGTAATTTACCCTCAGCTAACGCAATAATCCTAATATAATTATCTTCGAAACTAACCCTTTCATCTAATTGTTTCCCTGAACTGTCTAATATTTCAATTTTTGACTGAATGTCTGCAAATTTATCCCAATTTTCTTCACATTTCGATTTCCGAAGACGTAATTCTATGAATTGCAATTCATTATCCCTTATATTATTTATAAATGTTTCAAACCGGCTTAATTGACCTTTAATTACACCCCTTCTAGCAACTAAATCTGTTAGATCACCCATTATAAACCAAAAATAATTTATTAAAACCAATAATTATTAAATCAACCAAATGTATTATCAAATTAAATTCTCAAATTTTAAACTCCGGAAATACAAGTAATTAAAATCAAAATTTACTACCTATGACAAATGAATAACATGCAATAAACACAGACCAAATTATGCTGTTTTTTATCGAATGAAATTAAGGAAAATATAAATAGGATATTGGCTCACCCACTGTTAGTTTTATTATCGTCGTATACCATGCCGCTATTAGCTGAAACCTGATCCGCTTATTCCAAGTGCCGTCTTTATGATCCTTGTTTTCCGTCCGTTGAACTTGTAAAGCAAAACACGTCTTGAGTCCCACTTGTTGACTTCACCCAATTTTGAACGAAAACTATTCACTTATTACGTCACCGTCACCACGTTGACGATGTATGTCTTAGTGTAATCTAATTAAAACTTAACTGCTCTCTTGACAAATTTACATCGGCACTATAGTGAAATTTGATCCGTCTCGATTGGACCAATGATTAGGATGCCCACGTGCAACCTTGTGTTCCCAATGAATAAAACTGCTGACTAAGTGGACTGTATATATTTTCATTACTAAGACATGTGTGAACTCTTTGAAGACAACAAACAGACTGACTAAAAAATGAATATGTCGCTAATAAGCCATATATGCACGCAGGCAGGGCCGTCTCAGGACATTTCATTAAATATTGCAGCGAACAATGGCGGATAGTCAATAACGGCAGAATTCATTCACGATTTTAAATTTAGGCTACTGTTGACTCCCCTAAATATTAGAAAAATAAAATTTTGGGCAGCTCGGTATGCAAGGTCAAATGCTATCCCGACTGGACTAGTGTATTAAGTGACTGGAATTTTGAGTCTGATATTATTGCATGTAATTTTTTTTTGTATTGTAAAACTATAAAAATCCTTTTATCCTTTTAATGTCTTTCATTTTGGCTATGTGTGGGCAAATTTTAAGCAAAATCGAACATGATGTATTTTGGTAATGGAGGGAAATGTACAAAACGGTATTTTAACGTTTCTACACTGTTTCATTAAAACTTGTTTTGAACCAAAAAAACTTGTTATTATGCCTTAAAATGACATTTTTGGGTCCGCTATATTAAAAAATTATTTTTTTATTGGCACTTTATGATAAATTTGTTTAAATTTAAACACAAATTTGTTTAAATAAATACCAAGTCGCTATAAAATCGATAAAAGTGATATTTTGGGAAAAAAAGAAGAAGACTGTTTGGGGTCAAATGCTTCAGCATGAGCTTATTTTTACGTTCCGCAGAAGCTATAAACCAATTTTCAGACAAATCGGAGATCCAAAAGTTTTTGTCTGAGTGATGTCTTTACATTATTAAGCATTTTATAATATTTTACAAAATGTTACTAAAAAGTTTTGAACTGATGAAAACTAAAAATTCTTACAGTAAAATTGTCTAAATAATTATTTCACCGCACTACTGATTAGGTAGTTACAAAAAGTAATGTGGAGTTGTTCCAGAAACTTTACGTCGAAAAGATACCGCAGTTTTAAATATTTTACACAGCAGGATCTACATAAATCGAGTTGCAGATTTATTATGTCCTGAGGATTTGCTAAAAATTTATGCATGCAGTTTTCCTTGCGATAAAAGAGTTTGATATTTATATTTAAGCAAGCCAGCTGAAGCTGTAATAACTGTTTAAAAACTGGATTTATAGAAGATCAGTTTTATTAATTATCCGTCAATATCGTGTTAGGGATAGCATTGTCTATTGCCCTAATTAGATGACTTATTAAAACGTATTGATTATAAGGTACCTACCATACATAAAGCACTTTTTAGTTTAAGTAAGCTGTTCTATGTAAATGATCTCCTTCAAACACATTCCCAAAGTAGCTTATTTTTTTTGTGAATTGCTAGTTTTTTTTCTTGATAATATAGTCAACTTAATATTGACTTGTTGGCCTTAATGTCAACCAGATGGTTGCCATTAGAGGTCAAATGGTCCAAATTATGACCAGACATGATCTCAAATTAGAAACACCCAACATCCCTTTTATTTATCATAACTCCGTTATTATTAATTTTACGAATAAAATGTATTCTTTACAAAAAGTTCTGCATAGTATAGCAACTAAGGTGCAATTATAAGTAGACTTAGGCAAATATGCAAATTGCATATTTTGCATATAATGCATAAAAAAATGCAAAAATTTACAATTTTGCACATTTTTATGTAAGTGTGCATAAAGTGCATGTAATTTTAAATTTTGGTTGTAACTATACATATATTTTTATATTACTGTAACAAGTAGCTTGGAAATCTCAATATTTAATTTTGTTTTATAATCTCTTGGTACCTACATATTTAAATTTTGGGTACCTGAATATAGTAACTAATAAAAGAGCGCCTTATTATATGTACACGGTTTTGTCACGTTTTGGTTATAAAAGTTCCAGAATCAGCTAGTTTATATCTCTAGGTAAACATTTTTATTTTTAAAGCCCATTTCGCTTTTGTTGTAAAATAAGCCGTGAACACGTGTCTTAGTAATTATTGTGAATAATTATTGTGCTTTGAAAATGCCGCAAATAGACAGTTCAGTGTCGTGGTGTCATTCATAAAATCAAACTATAGTTTTGTTTAGAAAACTATTACTCAATTAGAATCCTCCAAATAATTATATCATTGTTAGACAGTACATTTTAAATAAAAGAATTTGAATCATTGTTTCAAAACGTTAAAAGTAATACATATTGGATAGGAAATTTTTCAAAAATTTAAAGCAACCATGGAAAAACAGTGGTTATTACCAGATTCTTTCTCAAGTGGTTCAAGTACTGGCTGGGACATTTTTTGAAGCACTTAATTTAGAACCAACTATTATCGTAAATTTGAACAATGCTCCAATTACATCAGTTGTTAATATCGAAAGAAATTTTTCTGTGTAATCAGATAGAAGCCATAAATATTTGTTAGAAAATTTTGAACAGCATTTGGTAATTATTAATTGTTACCACAATTCGAAATAATATCAATTATTTATTTGTTAAAATACTTAAATATTTAAATATTTAATTAATTAGCTTAGTTAGTAAAATATATACGTGTTAATTAATACACCATGTAGAGATATTGTAAATATGTTTGTAAATAAAAAAATACTTTAAAAATATTTTTTTTATTACATGCATATTTTCTAGATAAACGTGAATATTTTTGGGTAAAATACTGCATATTTATGCGCATATTTTATAGGTACCTTTCTATTTGCATATTTACCTAAGTCTAATTATAAGATATCAAATTTTATTAATTTTATACGAGGTATTTCAAAAAATATGAATTTCGCCCAGAGAAAGTACCTTTATTTTTCACAATATTGAAAATTATTGTTATAAAGAGTTGTTCGAAAATAAAAAATATGTGTCAATATGTCATTACATTCTTCTAGTTCAAATATTGTTAACTATAAAATTACTTTACTCCTTAGCGAAATTCACAGTTATTGACATACCTCGTATAAAATTGATAAATGATATCTTATGATTGAATCTTAGTTTTTAGACCATGCAGACCTTTTTATAAGGAATAACTTTTTTTCGTTAAATTAATATTAACGCAATTATTATCATCGATAAAATTTCAGAAAAATGTTAAGATTTTTTTCAGGATATAATTACACATTATAACATAATTTTTAATTCCAAACCAACTTTTTTAATAACAATTTTCGATATTGTAAAAGATAAAGTTATTTTACTCTTGAGAGAAATTCATATTTTTTGACAAACCTCGTATACTGTTGATAAAATTTGATATCTGATGATTCCATCTTGGGTTTTAGACTATGCAGAGCAGTTTATGAAGAATAACTTTTTTTGTAAAATGGATAATAAAAAGTTTACCATATGGTTACGTAGACACACTGTATAATAAAAAACCTAAAGTGCATTATATCAAAAATTTTATTTCCAAGTTTTTATTGTATTAATCAATTTTTCTGTTTAATTAGTGCTTTCCATTTTATTATTCTATATTGATGTGTATGCAACAGCTTTAATCTGCGCTGCACGATACCATCTAGGAATCAATTTGATTTATTCCATCATAAATACTCAATTATTTACACACGTCCTCCAATAAATTATTGTACAAGCTTATCGATATTAATGTCAACCAATGAGCTGATATCGATCACTACTACTCAGCTTAATACGAGGTTAAAAGTGAAGTTATGTCAACAATAACACCAAGTTAAACTAAAATGAAACAAAAATAAATAGTAGTTCTTTATTAATGTGTCACTTGTTTGGTTTATCCAGCAGATGTCACATAATGAATAAATAATTATTGATTGTAACTATTAACCCTGCTGTCCTGTTCGGGTCTATTTGACCCAAAAAATAATTTATTTTTCATTTTACAAATTATTACGCGGCGTAATGATTTGGTGTTTCGTGACTTTATTACCAAATATGAGGTCTTTAAATTGCATATGAGATAAACAATCAATTTCCTGATTTTTTTGGTAAAAATGAAATTGTTACCTAGAGTATGTTAGGGTCAATGTGACCCGCGTATTTAAACCGTTAAAAATTACCTGCCAATATGTGTTTCGTTGGCAATATTCTATATTGACAGTACCTGTGTGTTTGTCAGCCGGATAGGTCTGTAAATAAAAACAGGTTTCTGCAAGCTAAAACTTGTAAAATAAACTGTAGTATTGCTGGACGATGTTGCAAACTAAATTATAAATATGACCAACATGGACGGACAGCATGTATTTGGAACCAACTGGAAAGACATGAATAAAGTTGGTTTCCAAGCATACATTGGACTTTTGTTTTTAGCTCGAGTTTATAAGTCCCATGGTGAATCAACTAAAGGTTTGTGGATTGAAGAAACGGATCGTAGTATATTTCAATCAATAATGTCGCTTGATATATTTACAAAAAGTTTGCAAGTAATACGTTTTGATAACAAAACTACTAGACAGAATAGGAGACGTTTTGATAAACTTGCGGCAATACGTAAAATTTATGATAGAAATGATAGGTAGAAAATGTAAAAAAAATTTTACTCACAATCGGTTAGTAATTTATGGATTTCTAACCTTTGAAGTAATCAGGAAGCGACTTATTACTTACTTTACTTTCCTAGCTAGCCGGGAAAGTATTTTCCCGGCTAGCATCTGTCACTTTTCTATATGCTGCACACCTTTATCCACGCACCATTTACTGTATAGTTCATAGGTGTTTTCATACCTCTCCCTGCTTTTTTCAGGAATTATTCCTTCAGTAGCTCTCTCTGCAGCTACCCGCAGTTCTGGTGGCGTACATTCAAATTCACTATCAGACATTTTTGTAAAATAAACACAATTTGATTATATGTACGATTAAGGGCGTCGTGTATCGCCTAAATGTCAGATTCAACAAACTTGTTTTGTTACCTAGCAACGATCTCACAGGTTACTTAAAATAATTCATCTTATCACATAATGAAAATGGATACAGATATTTGAAACGAAATTATTATTGGTAGATTGTAAGTATTAGAAATCCATAAACTACTAACCGATTGTGAGTAAAATAGTATACAAACCTCGCGGGAACTCATTCTAGCCTCGCGTCTGTAGTTTACCTCGGTGCTTCGCCCTCGGTAAACTACCTTGCCGCTCGGCTGAAATAGAGTACTTTCCCGCTAGGTATGTAATATACTATTTAACACTGATGAAAATGTTACCGTCGATAAGCAACTAGTTGCCTTTAGAGACCGCTCTCCCTTCAAATGGTACATTCCAGCAAGCCAGCGAAATATGGCACAAAAGTTTGGGTTTTATGTAATTATGAACAGTCAAACTTCTTATGCTCTAAAATTGCAGATCTATACAGAAATGCGTGTGATGTGTAACTTGAGTAGTGATTTGGAAGGTCACAATATTACTTGTAATAACTTTTTTACATCGTAAAATTTAGGACAATTTCTTCTAAAACAAAGTAGATACAATGCCGGGGATTATAAGTAATATGAACCGGAGCTTTCAGCAAAAATCGCGAATAAAGAAGTTCATAGGTCGTCTTTTTTGCTTCATGCAAGATACCACTGTTGTTGACAATATTCCTAAAAATAATAAAAATGTTGTTCTTATGAGTACTTTGCATCATGAATCGATGCATCATGCATCACTTTTATCAAATGAAAAAGCCCCAAATTACTTTAGATTACAATCCCAATAATGGAACAGTGGATACTCTGAATTAGCTTGTTGGCACGTATACATGTGAGAAGAGATAAATCGCTGGCCAATGATTGTTTTTTCTAATCTGCTGGACATTTCTGCCTACAACGCGTTCGTGTTATGGGCATCAATAAATATCCAGTGGAATACCAATAAATTGGGAAAACGTCGAATTTTTCTTGAGGAATTGGGAAAAAACTAATAAAACCAGTCATCATTTCCAGAAAAAATATACCAATAACTAAAGGCTCTCACGAACTGGTAAAAAGGAGACGAGCACGAACAAGTAGACAAGATGGAAATGCTAGTCAACGGTATATGGACAATCTAACTCCGCCTGCTAAGCGAGCACGCTGTAAACTTGCCCTAAAAACGATAACAAGACTAATTATTGTGTTGTATAATATATCATAAACATATTTGTAAAATCAATTCTTTTTATTACTGTCAAGGTTGTAAATTGAATTAAATTTTTGTAGATATTTGTTACTAGGCTTTTTTGAAAGAAAAAAATGCCTTTTATTTTTGTTAATAAGGCTTAATTTACATTAACAACATAATTTTTGTTTAATTAACTAAAATTTCTTGTTAATAAAGTTTAATTTATCACCATTAGCTTATTTTATTTCGATTAAGGAGCGTAAACCATAGTTGGGTCATATTGACCCGAACAGTACATTTGTGTAGTTGACTCGAACGGGACAGCAGGGTTAAGAGAAGTATAGTAATTAATGTTGTTCTGAAGCTATTTTCTTGTGGCATTTTTATAATCAAGTATATTCAAATGGGAAATAAGCCACAATTTTACCTAAAAATGATTTTATTAACGTTTCGACGCCCAAGTCGGGTGTCGTTGTCAAAATAGAAAATAATACTAAATAAACGAAAATGTTGTTGCTTAGTAAAAAATTCTTTTAATAATTTATTTAATCTGACTCATTTATATCGGCAATTCAGACACGTATTATACATTTTAAAGTAGGTAGACGACTTTAAAATGATATTGCCAATATTGATGAGTTGCGTTCCTGGGACGACTTTACTAAAAGATAGTTCATTCGATTACATGAAATCAATCCCAACTCAAGAATATCCGCCACAAAAAATCATAGCATGTGCTCTGTCTTTAAAAAGACAACCAAATGCAACGGTGGCACTGAAATTCTCGCGTTAGAGATTCCATAGTAAATCACGAGGGAAAACCAGGAAAAAACCTCGTGATACTATCCCGACATCGTAAGTATTTGGGTTTACATTTAGTTTACTCTCAAAACTAATACCAAATTCTGACTTGATATTTTAAATTTTAAATAATACTAAAATACTAAATATGTACTAACTCGATATGTTACTGATTTACTAATTGTGGTATTTTCTTTCTATTGACTTCCTCCTTTAATATGGGTAACCACATCCTACTGCATTCTACCGAATTTGGTTGTCTTTTTAAAGACAGAGCACATGCTATGATTTTTTGTGGCGGATATTCTTGAGTTGGGATTGATTTCATGTAATCGAATGAACTATCTTTTAGTAAAGTCTTCCCAGGAACGCAACTCATCAATATTGGCAATATCATTTTAAAGTCGTCTACTTTAAAATGTATAATACGTGTCTGAATTGCCGATATAAATGAGTCAGATTAAATAAATTATTAGAAGAATTTTTTACTAAGCAACAACATTTTCGTTTATTTAGTATTATTTTGTATTTTGACAACGACACCCGACTTGGGCGTCGAAACGTTAATAAAATCATTTTTAGGTAAAATTGTGGCTTATTTCCCATTTGAATATACTTGATTATAGTAATTAAATCCACTAAACTAATTGTTAGTTTCTAAACGTTAACTTTCAGAAAATGGCTAGAATAGTAAAAAAATGAAAGTTCTTAAAAACTGAACAAATTATTTTAGAAATATTAACTTTGGAAATAAATTCTTCCAAAATTTATTAACAGTCATTTTAGACTATAATATTACAAATCCAGTCATTACATCTGAAATTTTATATCTTCTTGTGCATAAATACTTTGAATTTACTGATCAAAAATAAACAAAAAGCAGTGCAGATCTTACCAGGGGCAATCCTTCAAGCCCATCACTAACAAATATTTTTGTATGTATCATATAGGATCATCTAGAAATAAATATCCCAAAAACCCGCCACATTCAAATACTTTTTATACTAGTGGAAATACGTGAACAATTAACTGGCAGGCTTTACAGCAACTAACAGGAAACTTACCTAGGCTTAGCTTACATTAATACACTCTATAACTTTATAATATGAGTTCTCCGTATTTTATAAACCTACCCTTACCGACACAACTATTAGTCCAAGTAACGAAGCTTTTCACCTCGCAATTTTAACAGAATGGATCGATTTGCTTGAAAATTTGAGCATAAGTAGTGGATAGTCCAAGGAACAAAATCTATATGATGCCGAAAGGCGCTTTTACCATGGTTGTGGTGGCCGCCCCATCTCGGGAGTGGAAATTTTTTATTATATTTTGACCGTAAAAGTTCATGAAAACGTTCATTCTAAGCAAAAAATGTTCTATACATTTTTTTGATAAAATTAACAGTTTTCGATTTATTTGCTGTCGAAAGTGTTAGTTTTATATCGAAAAAAATCAATATTACGATTCACTTAATTTTTGCTGTAGAAAAAATTTTTTCAAACCAAATTCTTGGGAATTAAATAACCTACAATTTCATATTTAAACATTTTTTTGTATCTCTGATGCTAATATTTCTATTCTGAAGAAAATAGCATTTTTTATTAAACTACAAAAATTCCTTATTCGCTTTTAATTCCAGTTTTTTAAACCTAATAAGTCTAAGAGAGTCAAACTTCTAGGATCTATTAGTAATACATAAATAAAGAAGAATGAATAAGGCCAATGACTAAAAACACCGCTAACTTACATTATTATGCTTCCAATTGGATATCTTGGATTTCTCCTTTTTTTAAATATACATATTGATTTTTTAACCGTAACTTAGTTATTGTTTATTCTAGAAAGTTTCCTAAAAGAGAATTTTCTAGGCTTTTACAAGATCTATAAGCCTATTATTATTAAATCTTTTTAAAATTCTCAGTCGCAAAAAGAGGTGACTTTGAAAGGGGTGGTAAAGGTGGTTTTTGCATGTTAATAAAATATTTAATTGTCAATAACTCACTTAATTTTTTAAATCAGTTTCTTGGCAATTAAATAAGCTACAATTTTCGTGTCGCTGACGCTATTCTTTCTGTTCTGAAGGAAAGGCCATTTTTTCCAAACTACAAAAATTCGTTATTCGCCTGTAACTCCATTTTTTTTAACTAAGAATTACTCTAAGCCGGTCAAACTTCTAGAACCTATTAATGATACAAAAATAAAGAAGACCAAATAAGGTAAATGACCAATTTTAATTAGTATGGTGATTAGGGGGTTGCTTTCGAACACTTTGCGCTGAAAAAAATAGGGACAGACGTTCTTTTCATTATTAGTAACTTAATTTTTGAGCTAGATACTTTTTTTTATTTCTTGAGATAGATATTTTTATATTGCTTTAAATTAGTTTGAACAATTTATCCTCGAAAAATGCATAGTTTTCCGTCTTTTGACTTTTAAACTACAATATTTAGCATTTGACGAAGAAGAGCTAACATATTATAATAAATATAGCTCGATTACTATTGGTCTTAAAGAAAATTTAAAAAAACGGTTTTGTTTATTTCTTTAATAGGTACATTTTTTTTTGGTAAAGTTGTTTTGATAAAAGGAAAATTTTTAAAGTTATTAGCAGAATACTTATTAAAAACATTGATTTTTTCGATATAAAACTAACACTTTCGCTGGCGAATAAATCGAAAACTATTATTAAGTTTATAAAAAAAAAGTATAGAACGTTTTTACCAACTTTGCGGTCAAAATATAATAAAAAATTTACACCCCGAGATGGGAGGGCAACCACCCCCATGGTAAAAGCGCCTTTCGGCATCATATATATTTTGATCATTGGACTATTCACTACTAATTCTTAAATTTTCAAGCAAATCGATCCATTCTGTAAAAATTTCGAGGTTTTGTACTATTTTAAGGTTCATTACTTGGACTATATTATACACAATTCGTCATCCCATCCTACAAAACACACATTGGCAGCCTACCATGGCTCGATAGCATATTATATAGATTAGCAGAGATGCCCATGTCAAAAAATATCATCGAGTTACAACTGAATCAGTAAGTCAATAGCAATAAACAATATGTACAACGAACAACAAATAACCAAAATTGGAAAAAGAATCTGAATAAGAAACTCTGAGATTAGCCTTTCCACCATCGGAAACCAGCACCTTCTGCTTAATTACATCAGACAAGATAACAACAAAATAGCCACATATAATACACCTAACCTACATGCAATTCACGAACCATATTTAATATACATTACCCCTATTTAATGCAAATTGAAATCTAAAGTACAAACTAACCTTCATACAATTCATGAACCATATCCAATATACACTACCCCTATTTAATGCAAATTGAAATCTAAAGTATACCTAACCTACGCGCAATTCACGGTTCATATCCAATATACATTACCCCTATTTAATGCAAATTGAAGTCTAAAGTGTCCCTAACCTACATGCAATTTACGGTTCATATACAACATACACTATCCCTATTTAATTTAAATTGAAATCTAAAGTGTTCCTAACCTGCACGCAATTCACAAACCATATTCAATATACATCACCCTTATTTAATGCAAATTGAAATCTAAAGTACAAACTAACCTTCATGCAATTCATGGTTCATATACAATATACATTACCCCTATTTAATATAAATTAAAATCTAACTGCTCCTAACCTATACGCAATTCACGAACCATATTCAATATACATTACCCCTATTTAATGCAAATTGAAATCTAAAGTATACCTAACCTACACGCAATTCACGGTTCATATCCAACATACATTACCCCTATTTAATGTAAATTGAAATCTAAAGTAAAAACTAACCTACATGCAATTCACGAACCATATCCAATATACATTACTTCTATTTAATGCAAATTGAAATCTAAAGTGTACCTAACCTACATGCAATTCACGAACCATATCCAATATACACTACCCCTATTTAATGCAAATTGAAATCTAAAGTGTACCTAACCTACATACAATTCATGAACCATATCCAATATACATTACATAAGATCCTATATATTATTAATATAGGTATGCAAAGTCGGCAGATAGTGTGCTACTTTTTTTATAAACAAAATGGCGCCGACAAATCGTATTTTTTTCAATTATTGCTCTATAACTCCGAAGATTTTAACTTTACACCAAAAACACTCAAATAAAAATTCACTCCAATTTAATTCTACATAGAGGCATGTTTTTCCCGATTTGCTCCTACGAAAATTTTACTTGAAAAATGTGGGTTTTCCCAACAAAATCTCGAATTTTCAAATAAATTTTTTGGGCCAGTAATTATTTATCAATAATTATATAGCTTGGTGAAATAAAAGATTTCTTGGTATAGATTATAAAGTCAGAAGCCCGTGAAAATAAAACGAATATTTTAGCAACAATTCAATTGTTAATTAACAATTTACAGTCGCAATAACAACCAAAATAATCATGAGACATTGATCAAACTTAGAAAGATTATAAAGGTGTGATGCATATTTAGTATTTTGTCGATAAAATACAAATTTTTCATTTTTTTGCATAATCTTTAAATGTTTAAAAAAAAATTGTTATAAACAAATTAACATTTCTCAGAAATTGTTTATTATATTCTAATTTTAAAAAATACTTGAAATGCGTATTTCATGGGTCTTGAAAATGAATGCTTTAAAAAAATTTTTCAACCATTTGCAAAAAAGTTATGAAATAGCAAAATAAATATACGATTTCTCCGTTGTTTGTTATTTGTTTTAATTGTTTCAAAGCTTAAAAGTGAGTCTATGGTACAATCTAATTACTCACAAAGAATGTCAAAAATTAGTGCAATGGTTATATTTTAATCAAAGATTAGAAATACTTTTTTTTTTGTAATTTTTAGCGCAAAAGTAGGCCTGATACAGAGTCGGAGCTAAAATGTTCACTCGAAGCGACTGACACGCGGCATGCATTATTTATTAAAAGTACACGTCGCGCGGCCGGTCGTCGCTCCGAGTGAAAATTTTAGCTACAGTACTGTATTAGTCGACTTTCGCGCGTGTAAATTACAAAAAAATATATTTATAATATTTAATTAAAATATAACCGTTAACCTTATAATCGATATTTTTTGTAAATAATTAGCTTGTACTTTAAACTCACTTCTACGCTTTGAAAGAATTAAAAAAAATTATAAACACCGTAGTAATCGTATGTTTATTTTGCTATTTCATAACTTTTTTGCAAATGGTTGCATGAAAGTTTTAAAGCATTCATTTTCAAGATATTTGAAATGCGCATTTTACCTTTTTTTTTTAAATTATAATATAATAAAAACTTTCTGAGAAACGTTAATTTGTTTATAACTATTTTTTTTAAACATTTAATGATTATGCAAAAAAATAAAAAAATAATATTTTGTTGACAAAATGTTAAATAGGCATCTCATCTTTATAAGATTTCAAAGTTTGATCAGTGTATCATAATTATTTTGGTTATTACTGCGACCGTAAACTATGAATTAACAATTGAATTGTTGCTAAGATCTTCGTTTAATTTTCACCAGCTTGTGGAAATATAATCTAAACCAAGAAGGCTTTTAAGTCACCAAAGTATTTAATTATTGGTAGGTAATTACTTATCTAAAACTTTATTTGAAAATTAAAGATTTTGTTGGGAAAACCCGCATTTTCTGAGGAAAAATTTCGTCGGAGCAGATCGGGAAAAACACGTCTCTATGCAGAATTTAATCGTGGTGAATTTTTATTTGGGTATTTTTGTTGTAAAGTTAAAATCTTCGGAGTAATAAAGCAATAATTGAAAAAAACACGATTTCCGGGCGCCATTTTGTTTATAAAAAAGTAGCACACCATCTGAGGACTTTGCATACCTATTTTATTAATATATAGGATCTTATAATTCGATTCCAGCAATAAAATTGCTGGTAAATAACTTTTCCCAAAAATGGCCTATTCTCCGATAATCAGCCCAGACTATGTGTTAATTTAAGAATTCATTTTTGTTGTTTCGTAGGACAGTAGTGTTGATTGATAGTTAATTTATTATATATTTGTTGTTGTTGTATAAGTTGTTGGCCTCTGTGAAAGAATAGATTTTTGTTAATTGTGAGTTTTGGTAAGTATATTTTACGTAAAAATATTTCGAATTCTAATGCGAGTATATAAAGTTTTAGGAGGATTTTTTATTCTAAAAATATTATCAATAGCTTAACAAAATGGAAAAAGTAAATCAAACGAAAAATAAAGTGAAACCTTGCAAGAAAATATCCATTAAAGCCGTGCCAAAATTATGCGAAAATCGAAATTTGTTTCGCTTCGCAACAAAAAAATGATTATTTATTATTGTTTTATTATTAGATAATTTATCCAAATACCTTTCTAAATACCTATCTTAACATAAAATTTTCACCCATTTTGGTTAATTTTTATAAATATCTATTTATTAATAATAAAATCGTTTTCTATTACTTCCATTTAGCGCGACTATGAAATTGTAAAAATATTAATCTTAGATAATGTCAAAGATTACCACTGTTACCAAAGTTTATGATACTATCTCCCGAAGTTATATTTTGTTGCTACCTCTTGATCGCTACTGTTTACTCTTAATATTAACTAAAAGTGAGTCATAGGTAATTGAATGTATATTTTTTTTTGGCGAGTAAAAAAAGTATTCAAGCTGATATAACGGGAAATTGATGCATTTTATAAGATAAACTTATTAAACATTTGTCAAAGTAATTAACAATATCTAGCAACTAAGCCCCCGAACTTGTTGATAGTGTTAAAATTTATGCTCCAAAATTTTTTCAAAATTTTTCTGTTAAAAATTTTTCGAAAAATGTTATTGTTTTTTTTAATAACTCCGTTCGTGTTTACGATATCAGGTTCATCTAAAAACTGTTTGAAAGCTAATTCCAAGTGCCATTTAAATGCGTTAAAGCTAATCTTCTAAACCCCTTACTTTTTTAAAAATAAAAGGTTAAAAATAACCCCGGTTGCATGGTTCCCACAGCAAAATGTAAGATATAAACGTTTCTATCTCGGTTATATTTTACCCCATAGAAATAGCAAAACAGATAAAATATTTGGCACAGAAAAAGCTAGAATTTGGTTATATATAATTTTTTACGTATATTGAGTATTTTTGGAGTTATTATCAAAAGAATATGTGAATTACAATAATTTTAAAAATTGTGATTTTTTTAAATTATTCCTTTTTTTCCAAAAATATGCATACCTAAATTATCGAAAACATTACTTATGCTAATATAAAGAAGTTCTTGTATGGACTACTATAAATTTTAATTTTTGTGGAAATGGCGTATGTTTTATATTTCAATTTTTCCTAAAGAATTCGAAACGGTTCTTTTATTTTCATTATAACTTGCTTAATTTTGACGCTATTAGCTTGTTCTGAAGCTCATTTGATAGGTATTCCGAAGTACTTTAACAAATATTTAGCAGGAATATTTTATGCATTGCATCGTTTTCCTGTTATTTAAGCTTGAATACTTAGATTTGAGTACTCGTCGAAAAAATACACAGTCAATTGCCATTAAATCACTTTGAACTAACATAAGTTTAGTTCTTTATATGAGGAATATATTAAATCTATTATTGTCTTCAATTTCAGTAATAATAACTTTTTTGTAAAAGCTTATAGTTTTTGATTTACACGTGAAAAACCGATTTAAAATATGCATTTTTTACGAAAAAATAAAATTTTTGGTCTTTAATAACTCAAAAAGTGTTGATTTATTTTAATAACTTTATATAACAAATGTTACTTGTAATTTATCCCTCTATGGACTTATGGTATTATTTTTAATAAAATAATTTTCACCCCCGAGAAGGGGTGGCATCCACCCCCAGGGTAAAAGCGCAAGTTGGCATCATGCCACCTTTTTGTTCCTTGAGGTATCCTCTAATTAGTCACCAATTTTCATGAAAATCAATGGAGGTTCGACGAAATCGGAGGTAAAAACCTTCAGTGACTGCACTAATATTAAAAAACATCGAATCATCTTATGGCTGCAACCGCTCAAAGAGCGTAGTGGATGTTGCAGTCACATTATTTATTTGTGCAATATAATTACTACGATGACCTATAGTGCATTTTTTTAGTTAGTTGAATGCAGCGAAAAATACTCCGGGGAAATACCTAAGGCAAAAATTTAATAATGTTCGGTACACTGATCCAGCCAGGTTGCAAATACGTTTTTTTGAGTACTATATACCTAATACATTATAAATACAAAAATTCCCGTCACAGCTCGGTGGCATATACTAGTTAAAAATAAAGAAGGGTCAAAAAAGGGAAATTTTTTCCTTTAAATCGCTACAGGTAAAAATAGGGTAAGTAGATATATTATTTAGACTATTGATCTTTTAGTAGATGGGCAAAGGTTTTAAATGACAGTTTTTGAATTTGTATTCGATTATTTGTTGCTTCAAAAATTGTAAAATGAGGACAAAATTTTGAAAATAAAAAATCTGCTATAACTTTTGCAAAAATATTGACTTTGACATTCCATGAATAGTTAAGTCAAGTAATCCTAATGATGCACAAAAAAATTTTAAGACGATTTGTCAATTAGTTTAAATTTTATTAAATTTGTTTTTCCCACAGAGCTTTTTTTACAATGTTATTGCTCGGAAAATAATAATAAAGCTACTCTGCGGGTAACACATGAAAGAATAATACTTCTGTTTCAATATGTTTCAAACAAAAACAATAAATGTCATTTTTACCATGGCAACAACATTTTAGTAAATCAGTCATTTTTTGCCTATACGCTGTGAGCTCGTACGTACAGGGGATATTTACAAATTCGCGAGCGCCACTAGTGACAAGTCTGTAAACCTTTACAGGAAATTTGACATAAATGTCAAAGTGATTATTTTAAAATTAAAATTAAAAACATTAATTATAAAAAATATTAGTTGGTCAAAGTTGTGGTATATATTTTTACCTTAAATATACTTACGTTTTAAATACTGAATTTAAGTTTTTTTACTGTTCCGTA
Source organism: Diabrotica virgifera virgifera (assembly GCF_917563875.1). Classification (NCBI taxonomy): domain Eukaryota; kingdom Metazoa; phylum Arthropoda; class Insecta; order Coleoptera; family Chrysomelidae; genus Diabrotica; species Diabrotica virgifera. Next base: position 180,746,341 of record NC_065446.1, read on the forward strand.
ATATGTAATTAAAAATTATTCTATTAATCTTAGCGCCATCTACACGATAATTGTGAAAGTATCCGAAGTAAGAAATTCATATTTTATCAATAGAACGTCAAAATGATTAGCAAAATCTTAAAAAAATCGATTACAATTTAATTACTTTTTTGCGTTGTAAATATTAAGCGATAACAATTAAATAATAAATTTAAAAATTACCGGTGAAAGTGGAATTAATAATTCGCTAGGAGCGCCATCGGATACTTTCACAATTATCGTGTAGATGGCGCTAAGATTAATAGATTAATTTATAATTACATATTACGATTTTTTTATTGGTTTTTTGATTAGGTACAACTTTAAAACTGTTCATTTCTGAGAAAAGTTGTGCTGACATAAAAGTTGCGTAATTAAATTTTCTACAATATAGAATTGGTTAAAAATTTAAAAAAAAGTCATCCTTGTTGCAAAATAGCAACAATTGCGAAAAAAACCATACAAAAACAAGTATTTGAATTTTACGTTTTTCAACCATTTATGCACTTAGAATTACTTCATATTTTACCCAGAAAAACTTTATAATATAGTAATACAACACTGTAAATTTCATTAAGATCGATTTAATAGATTTTGCAAAATAAATTTTTGCAATCCAGCTTTCGCAAAAAAAATTCATTTTTTAAATATTGTAGGACTGAAAATAAAGCAGATAGCAAGTTGAATTTTTTTTGCTTATAGAAGTGTACTGTACCTTTTATTTACAATTTGCAAAATTAAAATCGATTGATTACCACGGCGTCAGGAAGCTTTTTAAAGGAACATTAATTTTTGGTGCTACGCGCAGGACAGCGGTGTTCGATTCACACAAGTTGATTTCCACCAAAATGTTTTCCAATCTTTATCTAATATATTATTTTCTTACTCTATATTTTGTTGTATTTTAATATTATAATTCCACAAAAATCAAACTAATTTTATTATTGTTTGTGAAATATTGTTTAAACAATTGCATATATGTTTAAAAATAATACACTTTTATTCTCTAGGTTAAAATATATGAACTAAGAAAGTTTTTGCTAAAAAAAGTGATATTTCAAAGGATAGAGTATGTGTTTTTATTTTGCAATAAACTAATTTATTTATTTATATCGAAATGTAATAAAAATTAAAATGAATCAATCATTATCGAAGGTCATTGGAGTGCCCAATCACAGCAAACTATCCGCTGTCCTGCGCGTAGCACCAATAATTAATGTTTTTTTAAAAAAATTCCTGACGCCGTGGTAGTTAATCGATTTTAATTTTGTATGTTGCAAATGAAAGGTACAGTACACTTCTATACTTGCTATCTGCTTTATTTTCAGTCCTGTAACATTTTGAAAAAATGAATTTTTTTTGCGAAAGCTGGATTGCAAAATTTATTTTGCAAAATCTATTAAACCGATCTTAATGAAATTTACATTATTATTTAACTGTATCATAAAGTTTTTCTGGGTGAAATATGAAGGTCCTAAGTGTAGCATAGATGGTTGAAAAACGTGAAATGCGAATACTTGTTTTTGTATGGTTTTTCGCAATTATTGCTATTTTGAAACAAGGGTGACTAGTTTTTAAATTTTTAACTAATTCTATATTGTAGAAAATCTAATTACGCAACTTTTATGTTAGTACAACTTTTCTCGGAAATGAATACTTTTAAAGTTACAATCAAAAAACAATAAAAAAAATCGAATTTTTCCTTCATTTTTTGACATTTTGATCATTTAAACAATGTTTCGGACCTTTTTGAGAGGGAGGATAACTCAAATATTATTAGTTGAGTTATTTTCAAGCAATTTTTGCAAAAAAATTTAAGTCACCTCTCAACGTCCAAATGTACTAATATTTTTACAGATGCGCCCTGGTCTAATTTTATATATCTTCGTTTCGCCTTCCCTGGTATCAAGTTGATCGTATAGGTTTGAGTACGCTTCTGCTTTAGCTTTTGCTACTGCTACTTTCGCTTCCTTTTTCGCCACCATATAGTTTTGAAGATCTGTCTCGGATCTGTTTTTTTGCCACTTTTTCTAAATAACAATTTCTAAAAAACAATAAGAAAACAATTCTAACCGTATATTACAGCGAATTGTCCACTGGCAAATTTAGTAGACCGTCCTCGTCTTAATCTGGTCTGGTATATGATTTGTTCTGTGAAGTAACCTAGTGTCAACTGATTCTTAATTTAGCTAAAAAACAGAACATCAATTCACGAAAAAATAACGTTTATAATTTATTTTTTAAATCATTGGCAAATATAAAACCAGTTAAGCTCATTCACCAATTTGAATGGCAGTGTTTATATTCGGTTCATATCTTAAAGTTTGTCAAGAGAGACTCTAGGCACAACCCTTTCATCCCGGAAATAGAAGTTCCTTCAAAGTTAAACGAAAGGCCTATGGCGAATTGTTACGTCACTCTAAGAGGCTAGAGGTGGATGTTGAATAAATTAAACAAAATAACCCTTGGTGAAGCTCCTTCCTTTAAACTTGGTAATATTTGATCGATCTTTGCCCTCCAGTTGCATTTTATCGGTAGATTAAACCTGAACAGTATAAGGAGGCAAATGGTCTCTAGAAAATTTTTATATAATGATTTATTATTTAACATTTTTTCTAAAATTATTAGATGCAGATATATACATATTTAAATATTATTCTATTATCGGTTAACAATTAACATTATTCTTCATTTGAAAAATTATTATCGAAATTAAATCAAATAACAGAAATAAATAGAAAATTTATTTTTATTTAGCTTAATGCCTCGACAACTAATGGCCATTGACATGGTACAGTTAATTTTTGCAATCAGATACCTAGTGTAATGTTTAGTTTATGTGTTGGGTAAATGTCTTGTTACTTCGCAAAGTCCACACATTGTCTTTACATTGAGACGCTAATTGAATCCGAACGTCTGCAGTTCCTCCGAAGAGTACCGGTCTCACAAGGATGAAAATTATTATTTGCATCTATTAATGTTTAATAAATGAAAAACTTTCTACCCAGCTGAGATTCGAACTCACGACACTTGGATCCAAAGTTAGGCTCTCTGATTTCTGAGCCATAGAGGGGGAGTAGACAAATTTTTAAAACACAAAGGTTATTACTTTAGTGAAAAATAAAAAATTGTGTAATAGATATTTATGTACCAAGTTAATAAAGAGTCTTTACTGACGTGGTGCATACAAAATTTTATAGCCAATCATAAAAACATTAACACTTACCTAATTACATCCTAATGAAAAAAGAGTGTATGTACTTGGTACGCACGTAAGACGTTATACTTCTATTATTATGATTTTAACGAAATGAATGTATTTTAAACAGTTAATCGTATTTTTATTTAAATATTAAAGCAATTTTAAGACTTAAAATAAAATACTAAAAATTAAAAAATACCGTTAATAGTTACGTTATGTTTATGAAGTGTAGCCTTCCGCAGCGCAGTTGCTTTTCCCTTGATGAATAGTAGAAAATCTAAATAAATATATTTGCTAACAAATTATCATTAATATCTGTCACCGTCCTATATACATATAATCGAATTAACAAAAACACAATTTCATAATATACAATTTGTATTTGCATTAATAAAAAACTTAAAAGATTTAAGAATTTTATTAATTTTAGACGAAATAAAAATTTCGTATGACAGTAATGACGATGACAGAGACAGAAAGCTTTAGCATGATGGCCGATTTCGACGTTTAATCGATAGTTGTTATCAATATTGAATAAGTACCAAATTACTACATCTGTAAAGTTTTCATTTATGTTTTATGAGTACACTTTCTGACATAAATTTAATTAATAATAGCGTAAATTTTGTACAATATTTTTAATAATTAAAATAAATAAATTTTAAGTTCACTCAAATAAATAATCGATTACTGCCATCGACCACTTACATTTATTCTCAGTTTATTTTGACTAATCGTGGCAGGTAAAGTAAAATTCTTTTTTAAGTACAATAAAGTGTTTCTTTACTGCCGCAAATGACGTCAAATGAGTACAATAATGAATGACATTAGTGGCCGTTGGCGATAAAATAATTTTTTTAATATTGTAACAAAATAATTATTGACCTACCCTCGTATACCAGCTCCCGTCTCCGCACAGACAGAACACTATCGATGTTTCGAGATACGCCGATGCAGCGCCGATGACGTGCAAGCGGTCACATGGACATAGCTGGAGATATATAGATATTTCTGGAATATCTGTATCGCATATATAAATAGGACATATTTGTAAATAGAGTTAGTCTTAAGCTAAAGTTTGTAAAGTAAACTTGTATAAATAAAAAAATAAAGTCGTATATAAATTACGAACCGCTAGTTTTATTGTAATTAGAAGTAATTACAGTAAATAACCGCTACAGTGGTGTTAACGGTGTGGAGTGTAAATAAATGAAAAGTGAAAAAAAGACTTTTGAACTTTATTCGTCGGGAATAATCGGAGTGCGTTAATTGTTCGGTATTCGGAAAGACTTTTGAACTTTATTCGTCGGGAATAATTGAAGTGCGTTGATTGTTCGGTATTCGGAAAGACTTAGACATTTTGAAAAGTACGTGTGTGCCGACCAAAGATGTTGCTACAAGAACTGACCATAAAACAGCTCCGTGAACAATTAGAAGAGTACGAATTAGACAGCAGTGGGTGCAAGATAGTCCTACAAGCAATACTCAAGGATGTCCTCACGAAGAACGGAGATGACCCAGAGACGTTCCACTTCCAGTCAGCAGAACAAGTAATCTTATCGAAATTAAAAACTGTTTCTGAAACGATCAATGAAACTTCTAGAAAAAGCGACGATAAATTCGAAAATGTTGCTAAAAGATTCGACGAGACTTCTCAAAAGATTGATGAAACTTGTAGAAAAAGCGACGATAAATTCTAAAACGTTGCTAAAAGATTCGATGAGACTTCTCAAATAATTAAAGACGTATGTAGTCAAAACAATGAGAAATTCGAAAGTGTTTCGCAAAAGATTGACGAAACTTTTAAAGAGGTCTGTAGACAAAACAACGAAAAACTTGAAAAAGTTTGTAGACAGAACGACGAGAAATTTGAAGAAGTTTCTAGAACATTCGATAAGATGCAGAAAAGTGTAGAGACCGTAGAAGAAAAGATCAAACAACTAGAGAGCATGATAACCGATACAAAAGTACAACCATCAGTTAATGCAGCAGCGTTAGATCCTGTGGTGAAAGATGAACTACCGAGAGACGAAACGTCGCATAATATGAGATTCAAATTACCACCATTTGATGGGAAGTCCTCTTAGTCCATATACCTTAAACAATTTGAAGCTATTGCGACCGCCAATCATTGGACCGAACAAGAAAAGGCTGTTTCCTTGACTGCTGCTTTACGAGGTGATGCTGCAGATATATTAAGGTCAATTCCCAAGGGTCAAGAAAATTGTTACCAGACCTTGTTCACTCGTCTAGAAAAACGCTATGGAGATGCCCATCTACAACAAGTATACAAAGCACAACTGCGAAGTAGAAGTCAACGAGCAAGTGAGAATCTGCAAGAATTTGAAGCAGATGTGGCTCGTGTGGTGCGGTTGGCTTATCCAGAGGTGCCAGACAGCGTTTTAGAAGAAATTGCAGTAGATACCTTCGTCAATGGGCTGAAAGATAATGAACTACAGAAAGCTTTACGACTAGCAAGACCGAAAGTTTTAGATGAAGCACTTGCTATTGCATTGGAACACGAAACGGCTAGTCAAACTTCACGAGGCCATAGAGTAAGAACCATTGAAGAAAGTGACGAACACAACGATGAACGTCTGGAGGAAATTATACGGAGAGTATTAAGTAATCAGATGCCAAAGAGACGCGAGCCTAGATGTTGGAATTGTGGAGACGTAGGCCACATTCGTCGTAATTGTAAGAAGATCGTACAGCCGTCGGAAAACTAGAGCGGGTCGACACCAAGGGGCAACTGCCGACCTCGAGAACTAGAGCCCCCATAGTAACTGTCAACCTTACGTCCTCCGGTGGAATCCACAACTTATACATCGAAGGTCGTATCAGTAATAGATGTAGATCATTTTTGGTGGATACAGGTGCAACGAGAACTATCGCACGTCCAGATGTAGTACGAGACCATAATAAATTATCACCTGCAACAGTAAAGCTTAGAACAGCGACTGGTGAGCTAATTAATACATATGGCGAGGCTAATATGTCAGTATCCATTGGCCAGACCACAGTTGAACATCAAGTATTAATTGCCGAGATCTCCGACGAATTCATATTGGGGATGGACGTACTAAGGAAAGTGGGGGCAATATTGGATGTTCAAAATGGAGTTCTCAAGATCAATGGTGAAGAGTTGCCCTTTCACGACGACAAAGAAGATGTCATCCGCTTACTTACTACATGCGACGTAACCATACCCGGTAATAGTGAGAAAATTCTGATGACCATGCTTGATGGACACTGCCGAGAGGGAAGTTTAAGGATGGTCGAAGATGTGGATAATGTCGAGTTCCTAACGGCGAAAACTTTGGTAAAAGTTCGAGATGCGATCCCTGTAAGAGTTATGAATTTAAGGGAAACTGCTATCAAGTTAAGTAGAGGAGCTTTGATCGGGCAGTGTGTTCCCGTGGCTTCAATTTGCTCTGTGAATACCAATGAGAAATCATCGAAGGCGAAGTATCCAAAGGAGCTTGTTGAGATGATCATTGAAAGATGCCAAGATCTTGATCATGAACGAACGGAAAAAGTGACATCTATGCTGATAGAGTATCAAGATGTTTTTGCTATTGACACGAAGGATAAGGGAAAAACAAGCATAGTAACGCATAAAATAAATACCGGAGACGCTCAGCCAATCAGACAACGGCCTAGACGACTTCCATTTGCGAAAAGAGATGAAGCCGAAGAGATTATCAAGGATATGGACAAACAAGGGGTAATTAAACCATCGAACAGTCCATGGACATCACCAGTAGTTCTGGTAAAGAAGAAAGATGGTTCAACGCGTTTTTGTATCGACTACCGCCAGCTCAATGCGGTAACAAAAAAAGATAGTTATCCTTTGCCCAGAATAGACGATACATTGGATACTCTCTCCGGTTCTCGTTGGTTTTCCACACTCGATTTAAAAAGTGGATATTGGCAAGTAGACATGGAGCCAGCCGATCCGGAGAAAACCGCATTTTCGATAGGATCAGGGCTTTGGCAGTTTACGGCTATGCCGTTTGGTTTATGTAATGCCCCTGCCACATTTGAAAGATTAATGGAGGCAGTTTTAAGAGGTCTAACATGGAAAACATGCCTGGTTTACTTGGATGATGTAATTGTGGTTGGAAGGTCCTTTGATGAACATGCCAAGAATCTAATAGACGTCTTTCAACGATTGAGGGCAGCGAACTTGAAGTTAAGTCCGAAGAAATGTCACATGTTTCGACGAGAAGTGAAGTACTTAGGACATATTGTATCGAGTAATGGTGTAACAGCTGATCCTGAAAAGATTGATGCAATTAAAGATTGGCCAGTACCAAAAGATAAACATGAAATTAGAAGTTTCCTTGGCCTATGTACATATTACCGACGATTTGTCAAAGGATTTGCCAATATCTCCAAGCCCCTAACAAAGTTGACGGAGGAGGGCAAAGAATATACATGGAGTGAGGAGTGTCAAAAAGCTTTCGAACAACTACAAAGGGCTCTGATCAGTGCACCGATATTAAGCTACCCGGGACAGGCAGGAAAATTTGTTTTGGATACCGATGCTAGCAACAGTGCCATAGGAGCTGTTCTCTCACAAATCCAGGATGGACAGGAAAAAGTCATCGCTTATTTCAGCAAAGTCCTGTCGAAACCAGAAAGAAACTATTGCGTTACCAGAAGAGAACTGCTGGGTGTAGTGAAGGCTTGCGAACATTTCCATAAATACTTGTACGGCAGAAAGTTCCTTCTTCGAACAGATCACGCTGCTCTAAAATGGCTCATACAATTCCGTAATCCAGAGGGCCAGATGGCAAGATGGTTAGAACGACTTCAAGGAATATGATTATGAGATAGAACACAGGGCCGGAAGAGTTCATTCAAATGCTGATGCCCTTTCGAGACGACCATGCAGTGCAAATTGTAATCACTGTGCCAAATTAGAGGAACGATTTTGCCCCGTGAGACGAACCACCGTCGTTAATGAGCAATGGCAGCCACAACAGTTACAAGAAGCCCAAGAAGACGATCCATGTATAAAAAGAGTATTGGATTGGATGCGTCGAGGTGAGAGACCTAGTTGGCAAAACATTAGTGCATGTAGTCCGGAAGTCAAGGCCTACTGGAGCCAATGGAATTGCCTGATACTAAAAGATGATCTTCTGTACAGAACCTTTGAGAACGATGATGGTACAGAATCTAAGCTTCAGTTGATTGTACCTAAAAGTAAAGTGTCAGAAGTATTGCGTCAGTTGCATGACGGTACATCAGGTGGACACTTTGGTATTACGAAGACTCTGCAAAAGGTTCGAGAACGGTTCTATTGGGTGAACTGTAAAGATGATGTAAGAAGATGGTGCCGGAAATGTGAACTGTGTGCATCCGGTAATGGTCCAGTTGGTAAAAAGAGAGCACCCATGAGACAGTACAATGTTGGAAGTCCTATGGAAAGAGTAGCAATCGACATTGCAGGTCCATTTCCAGAAACCGATGCTGGAAATAAATACATTCTGGTAGCCATGGACTATTTTACGAAATGGACCGAGGCCTATGCATTACCGAATCAAGAAGCTGCTACCGTTGCAGAGGTACTTGTTAAAGAATTCTTCAGCCGATTTGGTGTTCCCTTGGAGATCCACTCCGACCAAGGGCGAAACTTTGAGTCAGCTCTTTTCCAAAACGTTTGTAAATTGATTGGTGCCAATAAGACCAGAACAACACCCCTGCATCCTCAATCAGATGGAATGGTCGAGAGAATGAACCGAACGATGGGTAAACACTTGTCCAAAGTTGTATCTGAACATCAGCGAGATTGGGACCAACACATTCATTTATTCCTGATGGCCTACCGCTCGGCCGTGAATGAAACTACAGGTCAAACACCAACCTGCCTGATGTTGGGTCGTGAAGTTCGTTTGCCCTGCGACCTAGAGTTTGGCTGCAGACCTTCCGAGGAATATGTTGCAGGCGAAGAATACGTAGACCGCCTGAAGTTACGAATGAACAACATTCATGAACTTGCCCGACAACACATCCAGATAGCCAGTGACAGAATGAAAGATCAATATGATTCTCGCTGCAAGAATGAAAGCTTCGAAGTAGGTGATCTTGTCTGGCTTTATAATCCACAACGTCGTCGAGGCCTGTGTCCTAAACTGCAAAGACAATGGGAAGGTCCGTATGAAGTTAAGAAGAAAATAAATGACGTAATATACAGAATTAAGAAGTTACCAAACGGTAAACCAAAAGTTATTCACATAAATCGTCTTGCACCATATGCTGGCTCAAATGAAACAGAGGAAGCCCGAGTCCTCCAACAGGAGATGAAAGATGCACCACAGCCAAGTTTTAAGGAATTTATGTCAAATTACGCAGAAAGAAAGAGTGCTAGATTCGGCGTGACCACAGAAGTTCAGCAAGATCTGTTTGGTGTTCCAGAAAACGTCTCTCTAGCCCACTGTGTTGCACAAGACCTCGAGATGACTAAAGGAATCTCGTCCGTATTCAATAGAAAGTTCGGCCGCTTGGACGAGTTAAGGAATCAACAACCTAAAATTGGAAGAGTATTGCGATTGGAAGATGGTCCTCGATCTTTGCTGTATATAGTGACCAGGAAGTCTTATACGGACACGCCAAGCTACGAGAACATATGGCGTGCTCTAACTAATTTGAAGAAAATGGTCTGTAATTATGACATCAAAGATTTGGCTTTACCAAAAATTGGCCATGCAGTAGAAAATCTGGATTGGAAGATTGTGAGAAGCATGCTGGAAGTGATCTTCAGAGAAACTGGCGTACGGATTACTGTGTGTTGCATGAACCCGAAGATGTCATACCCTTCAAAGACAGTAGACTGTTACTTCTTTTCTAGGGGTGTATGCAGAGCTGGAGAATCCTGTAGATTCCGCCATCCTGGGCCATCTAGAGTTGCTGATCGGGACGCTCAGATCTTAAGAGGGGAGCAGTGTAACAAAATAATTATTGACCTACCCTCGTATACCAGCTCCCGTCTCCGCACAGACAGAACACTATCGATGTTTCGAGATACGCCGATGCAGCGCCGATGACGTGCAAGCGGTCACATGGACATAGCTGGAGATATATAGATATTTCTGGAATATCTGTATCGCATATATAAATAGGACATATTTGTAAATAGAGTTAGTCTTAAGCTAAAGTTTGTAAAGTAAACTTGTATAAATAAAAAAATAAAGTCGTATATAAATTACGAACCGCTAGTTTTATTGTAATTAGAAGTAATTACAGTAAATAACCGCTACAATATAAATACGTTTGACATAAATTTTACTATAATATTAACGATTTTTATTAAGCTTTACTATAGTTTTTTCACGCTATCTTTTCCCATGCATGAAATTATTCCCGAATAACTTTTTATACTGGGTCTCTTTTTAACTCACAGTAACTAGTATCGCAAAATTAAGCCGCTTTTCCATATAAATCACAATAAGTTATAGTCCAGAAAGCCACTGCGCATCCGCTAGGAAAAATATTCTAATTCGGATTTTTTGCACAATCTTACTCAAAAAGGACTCCTTTTAACAAATTTGCATGTTGCCAGGACCAAAAGGTGGTCAAAAATTTTTTAAACGTTTTTTTTTTGTTTTTATCCTAAAATTATTTTTTTTACATGTAAAAAAGTTTTTTTAGGCTTTTTGGATCATTCCAAATAGAAAAGGTCTTTAGTGACTTTTCTCTAAAATGATAGTTTTTGACATATAAGCGATTAAAAATTGAAAAATTGCGAAATCGGCCATTTTTAACCCTCAAAAACTATGTGAAAAACTGAAAATTTGAATATTGCCAAGTTAGGTAGATATTCTTTAAACATCGATCCTGAAGAGTTTTTTGCAATACAATACTCAAAACTCCTTTGTTTTTTAATTGCTAATCAAGTGTGCGCGACACTATTTTCCACCGACAGTATGGTGCAAATGAAAGGAATAAATTCGTTATTTCGTAAACCAGCGACTTTAAGAAAAAATCCCGAAATAGGTCGATTTTTATTTCTAAGTTATGATATTGTGGCATATATGGTATGCTAGTGACGTCATCCATCTGGACGTGATGACGTAATCGATGATTTTTTTAAATCAGAATAGGGGTCATGTGCTAGTTCATTTGAAAGGTTCTTCAATTCTCTATTCAGTAATAAAAACATTTACATAATTATTTAAACAGGGTGTCCAAAAAATTTTTATTAAATTAAATTATTTGACAAAAAAAGAAGTAGAAGGACACCCTGTATAAATAATTATATAAATGTTTACATTACTGAATAGAGAATTGAAGAACCTTTCAAATGAGCTACCACACGACCCCTATTCTTATTTAAAAAAATCATCTATTACGTCATCACGCCCAGACGGATGACGTCACTAGTATACCATATATGCCACAATATTATAACTTAAAAATAAAAATCGACCTGTTTCGGGATTTTTCCTTAGTGTCGTCAGTTTACGAAATAACGAATTTATTCCTTTCATTTGCACCATACTGTCGGTGGAAAATAGTGTCGCGCACGCTTGATTAGCAATTAAAAAACAAAGGAGTTTTGAATACTGTATTGCAAAATACTCTTCGGGATTTCATCAATCGATGTTTAAAGAATATCTACCTACCTTGGCAACATTCAAATTTTCAGTTTTTTACATAGTTTTTGGGGGTTAGAGATTGCCGATTTCGCAATTTTTCAATTTTTAATCACTTATATGTCAAAAACTATCATTTTTAGAGAAAAGTCACTAAAGACCTTTTCTGTTTGGAATGATCCAAAAAACCTAAAAAAACTTTTTTCCATGCCAAAAAAATAATTTTAGGAAAAAAAAACAAAAAAAAAACGTTTTAAAAATTTTTGACCACCTTTTGGTCCTGGAAACATGCAAATTTGTTAAAAGGGGTCCTTTTTGAGTAAGATTGTGCAAAAAATCCGAATTAGAATATTTTTCCTAGCGGATGCGCAGTGGCTTTCTGGACTATTAAACAATGATATACATATACAATACGGAATGTCTTTGATAGCTTATGAATTTTGACGTTTATAATTTTCAATGATAGTGACAGTTTATAGGTTTATTTTCATTTATTATTTATTTAGTTTTAAAAATCAATACAGTTTTATCTATTTTTCAATAAAGTTTATTTGGTTTTATATTTGAAGACCCATGTAGGGTCTAATGTCACACTTTCAAGTTATTGAGAAAAATGAAGTTAAAATTTTTATACTACAATTTTTTTACTTTAAGATCAAAATATACTAAATTTATAGAATATGTAGTCCTAAAACTAATATATTTATTAACAATATTTAAAATAATCATTTATTTCATATTTTTTATACAGTGATGAGCGTACTAATAACCGGCAAAATAGCGCAAAAGATGAAAAACCTATTAAGTTGTGAGATAAAAAGAGACGAACCTAATGGAGGTGTTAAATTTAGCGATAGTAACTTATATATTGACATTATATTGATTGTTTTCACCTTTAGACGTATCGGACGAGTTCGAGAAATGTCACTGTCACAGTGACAGTTTTAGTTTACATACTCCTCTGATACGTGTAAAGGTGGGAAACAATCAATATAATGTAAATGTATAGGTTAATATCGCTAAATATCCCAGCTCAACTAGCTTAATTTCTTTTTATCTTACAATTTAGTAGGTTTTCCATCTTTTGCGCTATTTTGCCGGTTATTAGCGCGCTCATCACTGATACATTGTGTACATAGGTCCTTTATGCACTTACATTTTAAAAATTTACTGTGTACATAGATCCTTTATACTCTAGAAAATATTAATTTTAAGGCGTGTTTGATTTGTTTGAAAGATTCCTAGGTTCGAACAACGTACTTTTAACATAAAAACATATTTTGAAAAAATTGTCACATACACCCTTCATGCACTTGTGTCTTCATTTATAAAAAATAAATATAGTTCAGTTAAAAAAAGGAAGAGTTGCAATACTGAGTTTTGGGTCCCCAAACAAGGACGAGTACATATTAGTAATATCGTAGTGTTGATAACTCAATTTGTGAAAAATTTGCACTTGTATCACTGTTTGCCCAAAGGTAAGATATATCTCGAAGAAATATTAATAATTTATTTATGTAATTTACTCGATAGTTTTGTATTTCTCAACCTTAGAAAATATCAGATCTCCTTAACACTAATAACTTTTTTGTTATGAGTGGTCTTTAATTTATTTATTACCGTCTTATATTTAGCTTGATAGGTGTTATCTTTATGTTTAAAGTTGAGTCGATCGACTTCTTCAATAGTGGAAAAATATTAAACACTTCAGTAAAATAACTTTATTAAATACGTTCGCTAGATAATAGCCATTTGCTAATTATTACCAGTGACACTCTGACAGTACGTATCAATGATACTACACTACACATCGACGTACGTTTCACTTTAGTTTTTGATTTAACTTGTTTGAAAATGAATCGTGACGCATGGGAAAAGTTAGAGTGGAAAACTATAAGGTATATGGGGTGTATTCTGTAACACTTCCGTTAAATTTTAGAGGCTTCTAAAATTTTAGCGCCCGCTAAAAATATTTTTGTATTCTGTAAATCATAACCTAAACCGTTAAAACTCCCGCTAAATAAAAATATTTTAGAGGATGTCAAAACGTACCCGCTAAATTTTTAGCAGTCCGTTAAATGTGGTTTGATTATTTTTGTTGGGTTATGTTTGTATGAGTAGTAGTTTGTTATTCTTGTATTATATTGGAGATAAATATTTAAAAATGGCAAATGGCTTTTTATAATGTATTTGGTGAAGAAGTAGGGGAAGGGGGGTATGATGGGGTAGCTAAGGAAAATAACAAAAATACAACATAATTACTACGTTTATTACTATTACTAATTGATGGCACGTTACGTCATTAATCTAACCATGATTTGGTACAATCTTTGGAAAATCAACCTATCACATTTTTCAACAATAAGCCATTAATAAGAACATTATGAAAAACCATCTTGCCCCATACTATGGGGTATGATGGGGTACTGGAATTTTGTCATGATGGTGATGCTAACTAATTCTCAAAAAACAAACAAAAATGCGTATTTGCTCCAGATCTTCATTGTCCACCCTAGCACAAGCATTGTGAGCTCAACATCCACAGATCTGGCAGCCTACCCAGGGTTCTGACGATGTCACTTTATCTATGGCTGTTTTCATAGCATCTCTCGACCACTCTCCTTTTTTTGTTTTTTTCTTGTAAGTACGTACCATGGTATTATCTAAAATAATAATCCAATGTTATTTATTAAGAAATTTAAATTAACCCAGACTTACCACCAATGTCCCATCATACCCCGCACCCAATACCCCATCTTGCCTCAAAAGGTAACTTTGAACAAAAAAAATTCACTAATTAAATGTTTAACGTATTCACACAAACAATATGCCATTATCAAAATAAGAATACTAGTAAACAACGATAAAAAAGACATTAATGAGGTGATCATAATTACCTTAAAATAACGATGGTTGTCCTTGCACAAAATTAGATCAACGGATCGCTAAAACAGTTTTCCGTTTGTAAACAAAAAACGCGTGCACTCTCATTCACGGTTTCTCTTGCAGGGACCGTTAGTCGAATGACTCTTCCTATTGAGTTACTGCATGCTATTCACCAACGTGTAGTTTCTTGTTTGTGTGCGGTACCCCGTCTTACCTCGAGACCCCGTCATGCCCCCCATTCCCCTACTTAATAAATATGTAATAATGAAAGGTAAGTCTCATTTTACTTTACAATCGACACACTTCACCTATAAGTAACAAAATTCAAATTTTTGTTTCTTTTTGTAGAGCTTATTTCAGATTACAACAAAAACAAAAAGTAATTGACCTGAAGGTAGCTACAATTATTACCATTTCAAAGGAAGTAGGTACCTACCTACCTAGAAATGTGATTGAAAAAGTGTTGGAAGTCAAAGATGTTTGTCAAAGCAATTAAATCCTATTAATGCCGGTAAAATTATTTAAAGTTATTGTGGAACATTAAAAAAGGTACCAAATGTTTATAAAGACGAAATTTCAGAAGGTTTATAACCAGATGCAGATTAATAAGATGACCTTAATATTATTGAAAATAGACCATTTGCCTAAAATTAGTGTCGAAAGGGAGAAGAAATAAGATAATATGCAATTTTTCAGCAATATTTTAATGTATAACTTTATAAATAAAAATGTTTAATTGGAAAATATGAGTTTTACTAAAAAATAATTAAATAGAGTAAATATTATTTTCTAGGAAATTGTCAATTTCTTCTTCTTAAGGTTTTTGGCCTCTGACACTCTGACAGTCAGTTTTCGGTCAATTTCTAGGTTAAAAGTAGTTCAAAAACGATCAATGTGCGACGTTGCCGTATTTGTTCCAAGACCTTTTAGAGGATTCCTCTAAAAAAATTATTTTAGCGGTCCTCTATAATATGTGTTTACAGAATGTCAATCTAATCTAAAAGTTTTAGAGGACCGTTAAAAGTTAAATTTTAGAGGCCTATTAAATTTAACGAAAATGTTACAGAATACACCCCTATGACAGTTAACCTACACAGATGAAGTAAATGGGAACAAAAAAGAGGAGCAACCAGAATATATTCTTCGTGTTCAAAAAACTGCTAAACATTTGATCGGTTAACAGACCTGATGTGGACGCAACAAAACATTAAAAATAAACTTCCAATGTTAAAAAATCTTTTATACAGTTTTAATATGGACGACACTTAAAAATAATTGTAGCATTAAAATATTGCGCTTTAATTAGCAATACAACTTTCAAGTATCACAGGTCCCTGTAAATATTTATTGTTTTTTGTGAACGGCAAATTTAGCAATTAAACGTTTATATTTTTCTGCTGAAACTGGCATTCTCATTTTGTATAATATAAGGAAAATAATGAGTGAGAATAAGTTGTCAAAGAAGCAGCGATGGTGTTAAACTAGTGTTGGCCAGGACTTTAATAAAAATTACACAAAGTGGTGTAGGCTGGGTAAGAGTCAGACTTTTCCTCAGTGAAATAAAAATCCATTTTCACATAGAAACTGTCATATTATTTTCCTTATTTTCCTCTTTTTTTTTCACCCTGCTTCTCTATTTTCTCATTACTTGTATTCTAGGGAGAAGGTACCTCACTATAGCTTTTAGTAGCACTTATATAGCTCTTAGCTGCTCTAGCTAACTAAGGATATTACAAATCTGATTTTTTTCTAAAACTGTTAAATATTTAGAGAACTTTTAGATTCTTTCTTATGATTTTAGATTACGATATATTTCATCTTAATGAGATCTAAACTTGGTCTTCTCACACAAACTACTATTTAATCAAAAAAACCACAAATATTTCAATATAATTCAAATACATTTTTAAATATTTTTTGTGGAAGCCTCCTGACACCATCTCTAACTTAGTCTACTTTAAGAAATAATAAAACGTATATCTCGTAGTTTCATAGCAAACAAACTTTTTTACAGTTAGGGAGACAAATATGGGGTCGAGAAAAACAAGTATTCATTTTGATAACTGCAAAGATCACAGATAGCGATTTTTATGTAGTAGATAAGAGCGTAGTGAAAGTGTCCATTGATTTTTCTCCACGGAATATATAAAAAGAAGATAAATTTTTTATTAGGACATAAAATTTGTAGTTTACAACCGCAAATTCCATTAAGTGTGGTAATAAACTATCTAGGTGTTTCCTCAGGCGTGAAACTATAGATCTTCAAAAAGAAAACTCAAGGAGATAATATCTATCATAAAGTATTTGAGTTTAAAGAAATAAAAAGAAAATATTTCACGATTATTATACTCATATTTAACCAGTGAGGGTAGACAAAGAATAAAGTGACTGAACAATTCAGAAGGAAACACCGCAAATGTTTATATAATTATATCCTAACCATATTCATCAAAATATATTAAAATTTTATAGTTATTAAGATACAATTTGTCAAACGTAGGAAAGAGTTTGAAAATCTCACAATCGCCATAACGCCGCATGGCGATTGTAAGATTTTCAAACTCTTACGAATTTTTCCTACGTTTCACAAACTATATCAAGGATATTTTAAGGATAATAGCGATTGAGGTCAATTGTGTGAACCGTGAGGGCCCCTGTCCCGAGGAATATACGTTGACCGAAAGCGTTATTATCCGTGGTGCCTTCCGGTGTCGGAAAGTTGGTCGAGAACATTTCGACGACGGAAAATTAGTCGACAACATTTGGTCGACAAACAGTTGGTCGAATGCACAATTTATCGAATGTACAATTCGTCGACGAATATTTAATCGAATGGATTTTTCGTCGACAAATACCCAAAAGGAATAATATATGGCGGAAACACGGCAATATACAGGGTGTCCCGAAAAGATTGGTCATAAATTATACCACAAATTCTAGGGTCAAAAATAGGTTGATTCAACCTCACTTACCTATATACAATAGTGCACACAAAAAAAGTTACAGCCCTTTGAAGTTACAAAATGAAAATCGATTTTTTTTCATACATCGAGAACTCTTAGAGATTTTTTATTGAAAATGGACATGTGGCATCCTTATAGCACCAGCATCTTAAAAAAAAATAAAGTGAAATTTGATCACCCCATAAAAATTTTATGGGGGTTTTGTTTCCTTAAACCCCCCAAACTTTTGTGTACGTTCCAATTAAATTATTATTGTGACACCATTAGTTAAACACAATGTTTCTAAAACTATTTTGCCTCTCAGTAATTTTTCGATAAGCCAGTGTATATCGAGATATTTTGAATATTTGTCGAATCCACCATATATTTGTATATGGTGAAGTACGATTATAGAGACCTGTTGATAATCTGAAAATTTATTTATCATTTACATTTTTAGGTATATTTTGAAAAAGAAGCCACATCTCGATAAAAGCTGACTTATCAAAAAAAACCTAAGAGGCAAAAAGTTTTAAAAACACTATGTTTAACTAATGGTATCACAACAATAGTTTAATTGGAACGTACACAAACATTTGGGGGGTTTAAAGGAGCAAAACCCCCATACAATTTTTATGTAAATATATTAAAAAAGAAGCCGCATCTCGATAACAACTCGCTTATCGAAAAAATATTAAGAGGCAACAAAGTTTTAAAAATATTGTGTTTAACTAATAGTACCACAATAATGAATTAATTGGAACGTAGACAAAAGTTTGGGGGAGTAAAATGGAACAAAACCCCCATAAAATGTTTATGGTGTGGAAAAATCTCACTATAATTTTGTTTTAAGATGTTCTTGCCATAAGAATGATACTTGCCCATTTTCAATAAAAAATCTCTAATAGTTTTTGATATATTGAAAAAAATATATTTTCATTTTGTAATTTCAAATGGCTGTAACTTTTTTTATGAGCACATTTGTACTAAGGTGAGTTAGGTTTAATCGAACTGTTTTTGACTCCAGAATGTATAGTATAATTTATGACCAATCTTTTCGGGACACCCTGTATATAGTATATTAAGTATGGAGAACGGTAAGGGTTTTATACCGATCGAAGACAATTGCTTCAATTATTGTCTGAGATCGGCTACCCTTAACGTTGGACATGGTTATAACGTTTTTTGCACGATTGATACCATTATAAATTATAAAATTAAACATTTTCGTCATATTGACTAGTTTCATTAATTTTATCAAGATAGATACTTTGGTTGTTAGGTAGTAACTAGGGTGCATAACAACAATGGAGAATTGAGTTTTTATTTAGTTGTCAATAATTTTAAGTACAATTTTGATTATTATAAATTAAAATATGAGCGAAAGTGAATTTGAAGAAATTGAACGGGCTTGGGAAGAAGGGTGTTCCGCAATTATTCCCGAAAAATCCAAAATCCGTTATCAAAATACCTACCAAAGTTTTAAAAAATGGTGCGAAGGCAAGAATTTAAGAATCGAAGGAAAGACTCTATTGCCATATTTCGTTCAAAGACATATGCAGTTGAAAGCTCCTGGAAGCCTCTGGGCAGAATATTCAATGATTAAATCCACCGTCTTTCTTTAGGATGGCATTAATATTTCCAAGTTTTCAACTTTGATCGCGTATTTGAAGAGAAAAAATGTTGGCTATAGGCGTAAGAAAGCGAGCATTTTTACACGGGAGCAATTTGAAAAATTTCTGATGGAAGCACCGGATGAAGAATTTCTAGTTCACAAGGTAATATACTTAAGCTAGTTTAGGTAAAAGAAATACTCTAATGAAGATTTTTTCATAATTTGAAGGTCGCAATGATATTGGGAATATCTGGTGCCTGTAGAAGAGAAGAATTATATAATATTACTATGAATGACATCCAACAAACCGATGGTTTAATGATTGTAAAAGTACCCAATACAAAAACGAACATCCAGCGTACTTTTACAGTCGTTAATATACCAGACGATAAAATTCCATATTTAGAAATTCTGCAAAATAATTTAACAAATTGTACCATAAGTTTCAATATTAATAAATAATTCGTTAGTTTTCTTTATTCTTTCAAAAAATAAATTAAAATTAAGAGATTTTTTAACTCGACGGTAAGTGAATTACTTACCGTCGAGTTGGAGTACTTACCGTCGAGTTGGATTACTTACCGTCGAGTTGCTAGTAAATGTCACCTACTGACGTAAAATCTGTCACGGTAAACAGTCAAAAATTATCAATCGTGCAAAAAAGTTAGTTTCTTTGTACCATATCAAAAACATTATTTTATTGATTGCCAGTCTTAAGCCTTGGAAAAATTGTGAAGAGAAGTTTATTTTCACGATTTCTTTACTTTTTTATTGATATTGACTCATTATTGCAGTCAAAAACATTGTACGGAAATGCCTCGATTCCGTAACAATTTATTTACCTCAGCATGTCGCATATTTCGTCTTGCCTACAAGGGCCCCCAAATTTGACTTGTCCGGAAATGCTCCGTTCGCAAGTGTGCCGGCATCAAAAAGAAGAACGGTATAACATCAGTAATTAAAATATCGGTTTATATTGCTGTCTACTCTCCCACCGCAGCCAATTTTTTCAATAAATTTAAAAATAATTAAGACTTAGAAAAAAACATTAACAAAACCCCAAAAAAAATTAATTCAGGTATGTATAATACAATATTCCAGTTAACAAAATAAAAACAAACAATCCATCGTTTGTCACCATTAATCTTTTATCCTAATGGTAGGGGAGCAAAGTATGCTAAATGTACAGTCACTTGAGCGCTTTGGGGACTTATTGGGTTGTGAAGAGTAGGTCCTAAAACCAGAAAAAGTTAAGTACTTTTTTTCATTTTAGTGGGCGCTTGCCATTTTTTAATTTAATTTTCCATTTCCAACAATGGTTTTTTCCTATTATAACGCCATCTAAGCATAATTCGAAAAATGTTTCGAATTAAAGTTACTTATTTTTTCGTAAGGAATCCAAATCTGCAATAAAAAATGAGGGCTCCTATCTAATATTTTAAAGTAACCCCATACCCCACCTCCATGGGGGTCGTGTTTGGTGTCATTCGATAGATTTTTCAAAAATATTAAATAAGTGTATTTTACAGTTTTTCGATCTGATGGTCATTTCGCGAAATATCGCGGGATTCGTATTTAAAATATTAAATTTACGCCCCACCCCTCTCCGTGGGAAGTCATGTTTGATATCATTCGATAGATTTTAAAAAATATTGAGCGCATATTTTTTAGTTTTTCGATCTGTCATTCATTTCCCGAAATATTTGCTTTTTTCTTGTGAAATTTTGGGAGTCCCCCATTTCCTTACGCCTGGCTCAAATCGTCAGATTTTTGAAATATACACTCTTTTGCATGTACTTAACTTACCTTATCTTAATCTGACAATCTCGAGTATTTTTAAGCATAGAAATTTTTTTCGGGCCCCCCTTGACAAACTTCCCTGTGTTAACCTTTAACTACCCGCGCATCAAATTATAAAATAACTACACGCGTGGCGTACTTTATACGCCACAGGAAAATACACGTAAACACAGCGGATTTGTTTATTTTTTTTTTGAAAAAATACACTTAGTTGTTTGTTATAAACCTTATTCGGCATCAGTGAATACTTGGAGTTCCTTCTCAGTAAGCCAATTGTGATTTATAACTGGAATCATGGAATAACTGGATTCCATAATAAATAAATCTTTAATAAAAAATTTTTTGAAATGTGATTTTTACACGAGAAAAAGTATTGTTTATAAAGAAAAATATATTTTGTGCCATAACGACTAAAAAACAATTGAAATATAAACTTATATTACTACTTATATTAATATATTCTTGGCGTATATTATCCACCACCGGAAACAACAAATAATAAAATGTAAATTACGATCTTCCCAGAACGCCGATTATAACGAAACTAAAACCAAATTGTAAAACACATTCCAGTGATAGGTTAGAGAGATAAACAAGCTCAAAAATTAAATTTTTAAATATATTTGCAGTAGGATTCTTATATCTGGCGTACAAAATACGCCAGCGCGTGTAGTTAAAGGTTAAGAGCCAATATATGGTAGTGGTACATCTGCAGGGTACCAGGTTTCTCCCCATATGATAATCTGACCCGCTCGAGTAACTGCAAAAATCCCCGCTTCGGCTCCCCTACCGTAAAGATAAATAACAGTTTGTCGACGAATGGTGCCTTCAACGTTTAATGTCCGAAAAAATATTCTTTAGATGAGAAAAATTTCAATCAATTTTGAATAAATTATTTTTAAAATAAGTAACAGCATTTACATGAACAATCATAACGTAATTCTGGTAGAAATAGTTTTACTACATAGGTTGATATTTGTCAACTTTATAGCACATAAAATATTATTTTGCGATTAAGGCAGAAAATGTTCGAACTGTCCGAGAACACCGATCTCCCCCCAAGACATTTTAGTGAAAGCTGCTAAAGCTGTGGATGCGTTTGAGCCAACAAAAACTAGGTGAGTTTACGAGAAAAAATACAGTCGAACCCGCTTATTAGAGTACCGGTTATAGGACTATCCTGGTTTACGGAATATAAATTCAAGGTCCCGAAACGTTTCCATTTACCCTTTAATAAATTTATCCGTTTATTGAAATATGGTTTAGTAAAATAATATCGCTTAATAGAATAATTTTTTCAGGTCAACAAATAAATTTTTAGGTACAATTTCTTAAAAATTTAAATTTTGACTGGTATAATGGTTTGTCGGTAAGAGCTTCGAAAGCCTGCTGTTCTGTATATTATTACGGTTTGTCAGGTACCTAATAAACTCTTTATTACTGTGTTATGAGTAAACGCTCCTTTCCCACAGAAAATTAAATTGTTCGCCGACAAGGTCATAAAATAATTTCATTTGTCTACAAATTTCTATAGGTACATATAGCCACCCACTTGGCTGTTTTTAGAAACAGCATTTTTCTATAAGATTATTTATTACCAATAGTTGATCGTTTGTTCGGAAGTATTTTCTAAAACCCAATTGCAATTTACTTTCTAATCGTTTCGTAATTATTTTTGTAAATACATAGATTATAAATTTTTATTGACATAAAAAGACCTAAAACCATGTGCATATACATATTGAAATAGTATGTACTACTATTATAACGTATATTCGTTACACTTATTTCAGCTAGCCACCAATGATCGGTTATTAGAATATCCCGTTTATAAGTATATTTTTGCTTGACACGAAGGCCATTCCAATAAGCGGGTTCGACTGTATTCCCATTTTGATGTCTGGCTGACGAAACAATGCGTGAAGAGGGTCGACGAAACCGTTTTGATGTATTTTCCAATCATTCATAAATTTAGTAGGACCTAGGACGTTATTTCTACAAGTAGCGCCCTAGGAAAATATATCATATTATTTAACCGAATTTGACACCATGATATTACCAGTTGGACATTTTTATAAAGCTGTAAAACAAGTTTTATTTCTGAGTGGTTAATTTCATTATTCAATTGATTATTTTATTCATGGAGATTCTGACCAATAGAAACCTACAAAAATTAAAATATAAATTTCAGTAATTATTATATTTATAAATATTCTGACCAATAGAAATATACAAAAATAAAAATTTAGCGACAATAATTTTTGATAATTTCCCGTCGTCAATTATTAGTGAGGCATATATTCTTCGTTGTTAGGAAAATTTAAAATTAAATAAACATTTAGTGATATTAATCACAATATTAATGTTTTACAACCTATCAAAGTGAACACCATGAGCAGGTTTTGCAAACATTCGGACGAGGATATTATAAAATAATATTAGTTAAAATGATTTAAAATTACAGTTTTATTCACGAAATAATGTTATCATAAAATTACAGTCGAACTCAAAATTATTAGGCCAGCGTTAGATACCCCTAAAATGACCAGGTACTGACCACGGAGAGGTGAATGGCTACTTTTATTGATATTTTATATTTTTGAAGTTGTTGAAAACAAAATTGAGGTTTATTTTGAATTTTATATGGGGGAACATTATCAAAATCGCAATTTTAACCTAAAAATTAAAAAAAAAAGAAATCACGTTTTTTTGCGTTTACCTCGCTACAACTTTGTTCCCTTTTAATATTTTTTTCAAAAATTTTCAAAGTATATATTTCTCACTTTTCTTAAGAGGATGGTCCTTACTTCAAGCTTTCAGTCTTATTCTAATAAAAGTTATGAATTTTTAAAATAAAAGGTGGAGATTTCTGAATTGCAAAGTTCAATCGCAAAAGTTGAGCGACGAAGTTTGAAATTTAGCTTTTTAATCACGTGCATGTTGAAGTATATAGTACAAAGAAGTTTTTTGAAAAGTTTTAGATCAAAATGTTTACTAGAAAAAAAAAATAGTGCAACTTTAATTATCGTTATTTTTCGAGATACTGACCATGGGTGAAATTTATTCTGAAATTTATCGGGAAATTTATTTTAAATTTTAGGTGGGGGAATATAGGTCTAACTCGCTACAACTCTGGTCAATTTTAATATTTTTTTCTAAGGTTTGTACACTATATGTTGCTGACTTTTTTGAAAACAATGGTATTTGTTTTAGGATTTTAGTCTTATTCTAGTAAAATTTATGAATTTTTAAACTACAAGGTGCAGATTCGTGAATTGCAAAGTTTAATCGCAAAAGTTGAGAGGCAAAATTTAAAATTTATCTTATTAATCACGTTAATGTTAAAACATAGAGTACAACGAAGTTTTCTGGAAAGTTTTAGTTACAAATGTTTAATAGGAAAAAATGGCGCACCTTCTAATATAGACGTTATACATCCCCAAAATTACACTTATTTTTCGAGATACTGACCATGGAAGGTAAATGGCTAATTTTGGTCTTATTTTATGTTTTCGATGGTACTGACAATGAAAAAGAGATTCAATTAAAAAAAAAGTGAAGTCACGAATTGTTATGTTTAACTCACTACAACTCTGTTGAATTTTAATATTTTTTTCTAAAATTCCTACAGCATATATTTCTCACCTTTTTGAAGAATATGAGGGTAACTGTAATCTTTTGGGCTTTTTTTTTATAAAAGTTATGAATTTTTAAAAATAAGAGGTGCAGATTCGTGAATTGCAGAGTTAAATCGCAAAAATTAAGTGACAAAATTTAAAATTTATCTATTTGATTTCTTTATGTTAAACCATATAGTTAAAGAAGTTTTATGGGGAGTTTTAGGTCTAGATGTGTTATAGACAAAATATGGTGCAACATTTAATTTTAAGAAAAACGTGGTTTAACTTTTTTTATTTTTAGGGCAAAATTGCGATTTTGACAATGTTCTCCCACCTAAAATTCAAAATAAACTTGATGTTCGTTCTCAGCACCATCAAAAATATAAAATAAGACCCAAATTAGTCATTCATCACCACTGATCAGTATCTCGAAAAATTAGCGTTATTTTGGGGATTTATAACGTAGATGTTAAACGTTGCACCATTTGTTTTCTATAAAACATTTTGATCGAAAACTTTCCAGAAAACTTCTCTGTACTCATGCTTTATTCTTGAATTTGATTTAAAAGCTATATTTCAAATTGGGTCCCGGTGAATTCGTAACTATTTTAATCCGCCATCCTAATTACAGGCCAACTGGTAACTCTGACGAGCAGGTAATTTTTCGGTAACCCATCAAGTAACGGTGAATTTGTAACTTACTTTTCTAAGTAATTACTAACGATGTTGATAATCTAATACCGGTATTCCAGGTATGTACTTGTATAAATTACCCTATTTGAAGGTGGTGTAAAAGTTATTCATTGTTTATGTATTGTCTCTTGGACGAGTTACATGAGAAAGTCGAAATATTTTTTTTAATTAAATTGAGACAAAAGAAGAATGTAGGTATATAATTTATTTAATTCGAAATATATTTACTGTTATCCTAAAACAGAAAAAAAATGTTTTATTTGATAAACAACTATTGTTTTTCACTTAATTCAATATTAGTTGCCACCCACCAGCCTCTTAGCAGTTTTAACATTTAATTTAAGCGAAAAGCAATGTTTATTTTTCAAATTCACATTTTTTTGTTTTCCGACTGCAGTAAAATTTATTTTGCATTAAATAGATTAACTACATTCTTTTTTTGTCTTAATTAAATTAATTATAAAAAAATTTTGGGCACCCTGTATAAAAAATTATGTTAATGTTTATATCTGTGAATACAAAATTGCATAGCCTTTCGAATGAGCTATCACACGGCCCCTATTCTCATTTAAAAAAATCATCGATTGAGTCACCACGCCCAGATGGATGACGTCACTAGTATGATATGGATACCAAAAAATTAGAATTTAAAAATAGAAATCGACCTATTTCGGGATTTATCTCCAGAGACGCCCATTCTCCAGAAAATGAACTTATTCCAACTCAAACGTCCTTACTGTATTTGTTTATAAGCCAAAAAATTGTTTATAACTTTACAACAGTGCTGAGGCCTCTTAGATAATCTGATTTTAATTCTGTAAAGTGTATTAGATAAATATCACCCCCCAAGTAAAAGCAACCAACGGCACAATTTCAACTTTGAAGTGAAGGGTAAGTAGAACCTAAATCCAAATTTTCATGCAATTCGGAGTTGTCCCTGAAAATTACACGGTATCGTCGAATTTCCCGTTCATTTACTGGGCTATAAGGATTTTCTATGCGAATTACGAAGGTTCTAAGTGCAACCAAAGTTGTTGAAAAACACTGAATAAAAAGAGGCTTATTTTACCCCCTTATTTTGTATTTATTGCTATTTTACAGAAACGGTAATAATTTAAGACATTTTTAACTAGTCGTATATCAGATATCATACAAAATTCAATTATCTTTATTTTATTTTCCTATGACTTTGCTCCAAAGTGAATCGTTTAAAGTTATACATAAGAAAAGAAAATAGAAAAAAATCAATGTTTTTCGAAATTTTTAAGGTAATAGTACACTTTAGAAGACCAAAAATAATAATTTATTTCAAGAATTTTTTCTCAGAAACTTTATTAAAAATGAACATAAAACTTTTTCCATATTAATGTCTCTCTTAGATAGTACAAAAAATTAACCTTTTTTCATTTATGCACGTACACTACTATTATAGAGGGCGCAAAAGTTGAGGCCTGGAAAAATGAGTGCGAACAGTAAATCTCAGGATTGGAATATCTGAAACAAAAAAATCGTACTGCATTTGAAAAAGAAAGGTTTCCTTCTTGACAATTTCATCAAAAAATAAAAAATAAATATTTTTTAACCTTGAAAAACTGAAAGAAAACGGACGATTTTTTCACAAAATTTGTTCAAATTTCCGTAAAATCTTTGTTTTGCAGAATTTTTTACTAACGGTGGTAAATTGTCACGTAAGAAACCTTTCTTTTTCAAATTTCGTACGATTTTTTTGTTTCAGAGATTCCAATCCTGAGATTAACTGTCCGCCATCGTAACTACTTTTTTTCGAGGCCTCGACTTTGGCGCCCTCTACAATATTAGTATAAGTGCATAAATGAAAACATATATACTTTTTGTATTCTCTAAACTCTAAGAGATAGATATTAATATGTAAAAAAATTTATGTTCATTTTTAATAAAGTTTCTAAAAAAAAATCTTGAAAAAATGCTTATTTTTGGTCTTCTTACTAGTACCTTAAATATTTTAATTTTTTTTTTTATTAATGTTCCGGGCATATTTGAGAAGGAGCATAAGTCAGTTATTATTATTGAAGTTGTCATCTAACTTTATCTGCAAGAATCCCAATGCCACCTCGCACATCCGCAAATAGACGTTTTTTTACAGATCCGCCCTGATCTATACCTATCATATTGTTTCAATTATTTTATTAAGGCCATCGGTACATAATTCGCAAATATTATACGGGTACCCCTACTTTTTCTGTCTTTACACGGCAAATTACGTGTAGTAAAATTCACACTGGTATGGATATGTAAACATTATTAAAATGTCATTCTACTTAAAAATGTCACCATTAATTTAAAAATATTGCTTTTGAATGTTCATGGATAACTGTTATTTTTATATTTGCAAATTATTAATTCAGTTAATAAATATGTGATAATTTTTTCACTAAGTACCTATGTATTCAGTGATTGTAATAATTTATATGTACAACAAAACTAATACTCAATCGAGAAAAGAGGAAAAGTGCTAAAGTAATTTTTTAATAGTATATTGTTACTATGGAACGCTTACAATTTTGAACATCTTTAACAACAAAATACTTGGATCACAGAATATATTATCCTGATATATTCTCTGCTTGGATCTTCCACAAATAATACACAATATATGACTTTTTATTAAGTTCACGTCTTAAATTAATTATTTATTAAATACACTATAAATATCAATATTATGTAATCAACAACTCAAAATATTCCCGATGCCATATCAAATATTTAAAATTGTCACTGATTGTCACTGTCTGTCTGACAGTATGCTGACAATATTCTATTCGACTGAGTGCGTTGTATGACAAACATAGATTTGGAAATATTACCACGGACGTTGTGTTTATTTTTTTCGAATCCTGAAAAAACCAATAAATTTTTTTGAAACATTTAAACGCAGAATGAAAGACTATATTATTACCGAGGGGCCAAAGAATAAATAAAAAGTTTATTTTGAATGAGATATTTTAAATTAAATACCGCACTAAATTTTCTCTTAGTTGTTTCACCCCTGTAACTTATTAAAATAAACATTATAGAAGTTCTCAGGGACTTTCGGCCCTCGCCAATAACGTAATCTTTCATTCTGAGTTTAAATTTTTCAAAAATACTTATTAGTTTTCTCAGGATTCGAAAAAAATGAATCCCCATTTGAATAGCATTGCAGCCGAAAACACGTACTCATCCTCGTAAGAGAATTTAATTTTTGTTATTTTTTTAAAGGTACATACATATATACACAACATGTTTTTAAGCAAACCAAGAAACATTCGCTTACATAATATGCTATACTCCCCGTGTTGGCTTAATCCGTTACTGTTCAAATTTATTTCTTACCTTTTAATCTATCTACCCAGGGTATTAAAATTAAACAATGGTTTCGAATTCACCTGTATGAAGTTGCGAGTTGGGAGAGTCAGGTAGTAAAAAAGTTACGAATTGGCCGATGTACATTTTGATTTGAAAAAGTTTGTCATTAAGAGTTACGAGTTGGCGCGTGTCCTTCAAATTCTGTCGGTCAAATTTTGCTATTAAACTTTGCAATTCATGAATCTACACCTAGTACTTTAAAATATTCATAACTTTTACTAGAATAATACTAAAAGCTTAAAACAGAAACGGTTGTCTTCAAAAAAGTGAGCGATATATAGTGTACAAACTTTGGAAAAAAAATTTTAAAACGGACCAGAGTTCTAGCGAGCTAAACGCAAAAAAGTGATTTATTTTTTTTTTATTTTTAGGGTACAATTGCACTTTTGACAATATTCCCCCACCTAAAATTTAAAATAAATTTCATTTTCGCTTTTGTCACGGTCAAAAACATAATCTAAGACCAAAATTACCCATTCACCACCCATGGTCAGTATCTCGAAAAATAAGCGTTATATTGGGGATTTCTAATGTCGACATTAAAAGTTGCACTATTTTTTTATATAAAACATTTTTATCTAAAACTTACCAGAAAACTTCTTTGTACTCTATACTTTAGCATAAATGTAATTAGGAAGCTGAATTTTAAACTTCGTCATACAACTTTTGCGATTAAACTTTGCAATGCACAAATCCGCACCTTTTCCTTTAAAAAATTAATAACCTTTATCAGGATCAGAATAAAAGCTGGAAACAGGTACCGTTGTCTTCAGATATGTTAGAGCTATATAGGGTGAGGCAGTTAAAGGGTCTATTAGAAATATCTCGAGAACTAAAGGCAACTGAATTATGAAAATTGGAATAAGGGGGGTTTGAAGACTGATCGATTCAATGATAATATTTTCATCGATTTGGTACTTCCGGTTATACCGGAAGTTGCTTATAACTTCGTTTTTTTAAATGGTATACCCTGTATATTTTTACATTTTTGGATTCTCCTCGATTTCCTCATTCTTAAAATATAAGGTTTTGTAACATATACAGGGTAGGTTAAAAGATAATTACGTTTTCTTATTAATTTCGTAGCACTATTCACACCCTGTAGGATTGTAGTAGTTTGACATAATAAACTCTATTTATGCTCATATGATTTTTAATATAGTCTACTATTATTAACAAATATTAGTGTAGCTGAATTTTTAATTTTAATGTACAGGGTGGGTCGAAACTCGGAATGAGTATTTTCTGAGTTTTCTTAAATGGAACACCCTATATTTTAGTATTGTAATGAAATGATATTTCATGGTACTTTTTTACTTCTTAAGCATTCCCTATACCTAACTACTTTAATTTGTGCTTAATTGTTAATCGCACCAACAATTTTAACTTCGATGGTATTTTGATACCTCAACCATTATTGGCAATTTTAAGCATCAGTCTAAATTAATATGTATTTATTTCCGAAAAATTATTTGTGATTGAATATTTTCACGGCCAACCTAATACAATTTCACCTATTTTGTGTTGCAATTAATGTTTGGTTTGAATCACCAATAACTCACAAATTAAAGCAGTTAGGTATAGGGAATGCTTAAGAAATTAAAAAGAACCATAAAATAGCATTTCATTACAATATTAAAATACAGGGTTTTCCATTTAAGAAAACTCAGAAACTACTCATTCCGAGTTTCGACCAACCCTGTATAATAAAATGAAAAATTTAACTATACCAATAACTCTTAACAGTAGTAGACTATATAAAAAATCATTTGAACATTAATAGAGTTTATTATGTCAAAGTACTACAATCCTACAGGGTGTGAATATTGCTACGAAATTAAAAAGGAAACGTTATTATCTTTTAACCTACCCTGTATAATATTACAAAACCTAATATTTTAAGAAAGATGAAATCGAGGAGAATTCAAGAATGTAAAAATATATAGGGTGTCCCATTTAAAAAAAACGAAGTTACAATCAACTTCCGGTATAACCGGAAGTAGCAAACAGACCAAAATATTTTCATTAAATAGTTTATATACTACATTCGCTCTCGCGAGATTTTTATTGACACATTCGGAATAGGAAACATACAACACAAAAATTCCTACCCCACACTATTAACTGCTAAAATCAACTCAAATCAACTTAATCTTTCATTAAAAAAAGAAGAATTATTAGAAATAGTGCGAGTGTCTACTAATCTCATAAAATTTTGTGAAGTTAATTTCTACAAAATATTTTTATTTTGTACAATAAATAATTTTCTCATTTGTTATCAATACATTATAATGGTGCAAATAAATAATTATTGCTTGGCGTAAGGTTTATGTTATTTTTATGCCTGTTTACTATTAATAATATTGGATATGAGCAGGTGCCTTGGTTTTGTAGTAATTTCCAATCACTTCTGACAACTGAACTTTTCAAAAAAGAAATTACTAACGTCAGTGTCAAAGTGAATCTCGATAGAGCCAATTCAGTATACCTGAAGACCCTTGTATTCCAATTTTCATTATTCTCTTAGCTTTAGTTCTCGAGATATTTCTAATAGGTCCTTTATCTGCCTCACCCTGTATACTGTAAAAATGACAGAAAAAAAAATAATAAAATGGAACGGAGTTGTAGCGAGGTAAACGCAAAAAAACGTGATTTCATTTTTTTTATTTTTAGGTTAAAATTGCGATTTTGACAATGTTCCCACATATAAAATTCTAAATAAACTTCATTTTCGTTTTCAGCACACTCGAAAATATAAAGTATGAATAAAATTAGCCATTCACCCCTCCGTGGTCAGTATCTCGAACACTAAGCGCTTTTTTGAGGGTGTCCCGCTCGTGTATATAGATTTGTATTCCCCTCATGACAATTTGACATAATTTTCCTTCTCTTCGGATCGGGAAATAAAAACTGTCAAAGGGTCACTGTAGATACAAATCGGTAATTTTAGAGTTCTTGTGTAATAATGTGATAAGAACTGGCTTGTCTAAAAGATGAAGTTTTTTTGCACATTGAAGGAAAAAATGACAAGACAGGTCAACTCATGTTATTAAATGTTAATCAATCTTTCCCATCTGGGATTTAATATCCTTTGTATAATCGTTGTTTACGTCCCTAAACCGACCTAAATTTTAACGTTGCAGAAAAAGCCCTAAAATCTAATGTATTTTTCATAGTTCAATTAAAGTCAGGTATACATAAGTCAACGTGTATCGTCAACTTATTAATCGGGTTTTCATTTGAAGGCTTTTTTGTGACATCATACTTTGGTGCAATTTTCATGGCGTTCTTATTGTATCCTTAATTTAGTTTATTTTTAGTGTGTCACAAGCAGGCTTTTCGATGAAAATCTAAGTTTTTAGTCATTTTCATTAATTTGGTTTAGATTTTCACATCCTTTTTCAAATCCTGTAATTTTTAGATAACTAACAATTGTTTTTTGCCTAGTTTTTTGTGGGTTTTGCCTAGGTTTTTACTTAGAACAAGAAATTGGTTAAAAATTTACTTTAACAAAATATTTTTTCTCCTGGCCTTATATTTCAAATAAACTGTATGAATTTTAACCTTAGGATTTTTACCACTTAGGATCTTTGTGACATTTTTTGCGTTTTTATAATATTTATAGCATAAAGAAAGTTTAATTTATTATTTTTGCTACAGTATCATGCGAGACATGCCGATATGTTTATATTTTCTACTTTGATTCTACTATTAACTCGCATTAACCTTTCCTCGTTGTTTGTTTGTTTATCTGAAGCGTTGTAACAAAAATACTACTTTGCAGTAGTATTTGTAGAACTAGAATGCTAAGGTGAAATGAGTAAGTGGGTGAGGAACTGATAATAGAAGTATGGGGAGACAGAGGCAAACTAAATAGAATTGGCTAGCAAGAGATGCAAAAGAACAGCTTGACACTCAAGGATGGGTACGGCTCATTTGCATGCCTGTCGAAGAACAGTAGCTCAACCTAAAGAGAGATGATGACTAGAAAAGGGAAATCTTAAGATAAAAATATATGTTCAGAAAATAAATTAGATAAATATAATAATATAATAAAAATAGAAGAATATAGAAGATAAATAAAATAGACTGAATTATGGGCGCCAGAAGTTGGAATGGACCAAAATTCCAGGTATCTTACACTGCTGTTAAATAGTAAATATATTAAATTCAAAAATGGAAAAAAAAATAATTGATATGCAAAACAAATAAATATTTATTAAATATAACTACCTAGATTATTGACAACCTCTGAGTTATGACAAGTGAAACTATGTAACTCTAAAATGACAATTTGACTCAATTACCTATCTTAGTATAAATATATAAGAATATGCGTATAAAACTATAGTTACATTAGTACTGGACAAGCTCTTATATGGAGCGTATCCCCAACTTACATATAGTAGGTTAAATAACAATCTTCACCAAATAATTTTACGATTATAATACGTACAACGTCAAATCCTATAGAAATATGAATAATAAAAATACCTCAATAATATAAATAATAAATATATATAACTCACAATGAGTTGACGGGCAACAAGCTCCTAAGTGAACCAACAAAGTCCTGGATGCAAGAGATCCTTTTGCTGACTCGTGGTTCTGAATAATTAACAAGTGAAACTAAAAGCTATCCTGAGGGGATAGGGATTAGTGAGTGAATTTAATTTAATTACAAATGAATTTAAGTTAAGTAAACAAAATTTTGAATTTAAATTACATAAAAAAACAAGCTAATGATATTAAAATATATATATAGTTATATGCAAAATATGGGAAACAAGTCTAATAATGGTGATAAAAAAATAAATGTAAGGAACTACTGTATAGGAAAAGGTTATTTGGGCCCAAATTATCCTCTTTTACAAAGAGACATACAGGTCTGGGAGCGCTATTGAATTATGTGTATGTTAATTACTTAAATGTTCTGGATATTATAAAAAAATAAGTGTATAAGTGTACTGGTATAGGTAGATAACTATTGCACTGTTAAATATAAAAAGTT
This sequence comes from Diabrotica virgifera virgifera, assembly GCF_917563875.1. Classification (NCBI taxonomy): domain Eukaryota; kingdom Metazoa; phylum Arthropoda; class Insecta; order Coleoptera; family Chrysomelidae; genus Diabrotica; species Diabrotica virgifera. The sequence continues at coordinate 180,780,112 of NC_065446.1, forward strand.
CCCGAAACAAACCCGATTGACCTGATATTGTCCCCACAAGTGTTCCTTGCTACTTCTCAGTAACGTCTTCGATCCCTAGTTAGGCACAGAATGGTGCTACACAGCTAACAGTAACATGGCAGTTCTCCAAAATGCAGCATAATGAAGTAAAAGAAAATTACATGGCTTTTAGAACTTGTCCCCTGGATGACTTGGTCGTAAAGCGGTCCCTCTCAGGTGGTAGGAGTAGTTAAAGATTTTTCCCCAAGTGGCTAAAAAAAATAGAATCCCGGTTTTACTTCATTGTAATAATGTAGGGAAGAGTCAGAGAAGAAAACAAAAATCAGGAAGTTTTTATTTAGAATAAAGAAGAATCAGAAAAAGCTATCTCATTAGAAGGAAAAAACAATCTTCCACGAGACTGTTTGGTGACCTTGTCATAATATTGGCATATAAAATGGCTTTGACTCGATAATATGTAGACAAGTAAATCTCAAATTTAAATGCTGAATATATTTATTTTGGAAATATCTATTCATAAAAAATAGTATAGTTATTAAATGATATGAAATAATGCCAAGGTAGTGTACAAATTTATGAAAATACCAAATATCGGAACAGAATCGGTGGATATGATGTACGGAATTTACTATGTTTCAGAACTTCATGACTATAATATACAAAATTGGAGTTGGGTAATATGTGATGTAACATAACCCCACAAATTACGAGAGATGATAATTTTATCAGATATTTATGACAAAATGCTTTCCCTCTGAGTGGATATTACAGACAATGAAATAGTTAAAAGATACTAGCCTTAATTAATAAGCTCACTGCAAGATTTAATAGTAATTTTTTTAAAGACGTCAAATTAGACAAACAAAAAAATATGGCGTTATATAGCGTGTAAAAAAAATTATTTACCAGATAGCCACAATTCACTGCTGGAAATATTCAATTATTGTTTCTTCAGCCCACTAAACACATATATAATAAACTCGGATAATTTAACTTGTCAAAATAATACTATGACTTGAAACATAAGATTGAAATATTCGCCGCTCTACTTGAATAGCCTATCTGCCACTCGAGTTGAACGCCCTGACCAAAGTGGCATATTTTCCGTGCAACGAGGACGATGTCACAATACAGTTAATTTTGTTGCCGCTAGGAGTACACCAGGTATACAAATATACAGGTCTGCTAATCTATAGGTTTGTTATGACGTCAGAGAAAGACGAAATATTTACTAGTTATTGTTTTAAGTATAATTTAATAACAGAACATTATTAAAATTTAAATAAAATAACAATAAAGATCATTAGAAGTTAACGAAATGTTATAATATCCTCCTACTAGGAGAAAAAAAAATTTTACGCAAAATTTTTTTTTTTTCCTAAAATTCAAATTATCATAACCAAGTGGTAATAATCTATTATTATACGGTGATCCGCAAGATTACAAGTAACCACTAATTAAGAATCAAGGGAAAGAAGTATAATCACTACACCAAAACTATGAATTGCAAAAGATGACTTGAAGTCATTAAAATGTCAGCGACATTTTGTCTGAAAGCCAAAACATAAGCTAAATAATATAATAAAGTTCGTAATGACAAATAAATGTCGAACTGGCACTAAATCCAAAATTGAACTATCCATGGACATCAAATTTAAAAAGGGTATATCCAAGGACGAACAACCAGGCAAAGGTATGAGCCAATTCGCACCATAACCCAAATAAATATTCTAAAGTAAGACAAAAGAAATCAAAACTAAAATCAGTGAAGAATCGAACACTTAATCCAAAATTGAACTACCAATGGACACCAGATTCATAATAGCATATCCAGAGAAGAACAATCCGGAATATTTATGGAACAATTCTCACCAGTACCAAATAATACAACTAGTAAGCATATCAAAGTTATCCAAAAACTCATTAATCAAAATAAATGTGGAATCGGACTCTCAATCCAAAGTTGGACTATCAATGGACACCAGATTCATAAAGCATATCCATAGAAGGACGACCAGGAAGATTTATGGACCAATTCACACCAATACTAAATCACATAAATTAATTAGGCCTATGTACAACCACAACCGGTAATACGAGCCTATACAACCAAATAAACAAAATAAGTGAGGACTCGGACGCTTTATCCAAAATCGGACTATCAGTGGACACCAGATTTATAGGAGCATATCCAAAGAGGAACGATCAGGAAGATTTGTGTACCAATTCTCACTAATACTAAATAAACTAAATTAGGTCCATCGACTCAAGTAAGTCGTTGACTAACTAAAATTGGTCCGTGCTGTTCACTAGCTATAGCTATAGCTGATAACGTACCAATTGTAATAATAAAATCTAAATGTGAACTGACAAGGTCTATGACACCATGATAAATGATAGGAAAAAATATGACAAGAAGGAGCAACCAATTTTGAATAAAACTGTAGATTCATACGTTCTCGCATACATAGAATTGTCCAGGAAATATTCCTGAATCTCAACAACAAACTAATGCCTCAGGAAAGAAGAGGAAATCTACTAAAATAAGCAATTCATTTGTCCAAACACCTCAAATACTAAAAGGAACCTACTACCTATGAAGTACGGGACATAATGTAAACTAAATATTCCCTATCAAATGTTAAAAAATGTAACTGGAATAATTGGAATAATTACACAAGGATGGTCAGGACATGTGGCCAACATTTCCTGACCAGAAATATTTTGATGAATAAACATCTGCGTACTCTGCTATGAAAACATAGGTTACGAAATCGGATAGCAGTGATCAGTTGCTGAATTTCGAACCCACGCATTCACTAGGTTACCTAGGAACCCAAATTACAGAGCATTGGCAGACTAGTTCTTAAGAAGAAATCCATACATACATCAGAATTCCAAACTAATTCCAGAATCATACTCAGGGCATAAGGATATGAATTATTATAAAGTATTTAAGATATCTGTGACAAATGTTGATAAAGTAAACCAATATCAAATTAAGAACCACCCCATCTTTCCAATATGACAAATCTCATAACCAGATAATAAAAGATACATATACAAAAAATAGTATGTACCTAATCAAATATCAAAAATACAACACACAACCTGAGATAAGTAGTGTATAATATTGTTAGTTCCATAGTTCCATACCAAATATCAATATTAAACCAACGTACTTGTATGAGCCTACATATTCAAATATATAAATATACAATAATCAACAACCCTTCTATGCTAAGGGGTGAGGTGCGCACTCTAAAAAATACAAGTAGGTTCTTATTAACTAGGTGATCCAACTGACAGGGTTAGTAATTAATAAGGTTGGTTCATAATAATTAAAGTGCAGCATTAATAATGAAAAAAAAAATGATAAGCTCATACATAAGAGTACTACATAAATAATTAACCTAATGATTCATACATTGGAAGTCATCTAACAACCATGCCAAAAGATAAAAATTGAGTTATGTACCTGCTCTATCTGGTGAATAAAATACTAAACTAAAATACTGAATCTTAATAAGGATCGAGCTAAAGACAAATAGAGGAAGAGGTTAGCTCAAACAACCCTATAAAATTAATCTTCTTCCGAAGATGACGAATCAACCTCATCCATGGTGTTATCAGGCAGTAAATCCTTTAAGTGAAATTGTCCAATTCGTTTGTTAGTCGAATTGTCCTTCAATTCATATACTAAAGGAGATATTACCTTCACAACCGTACAGGGAATATATTTCTGGCAAAATTTTGCCGAAATAGCATCACCCTTATTAGACTTCACAAAGTTTCGCTTCAACACTCTATCTCCAACGAAGAATCGCAGATCTCTTTTCCTCAGGTTATACTGCTGCTGGTTCCTGAGATAGGAAGTTTTTAACTTCTTCCGAATGTCAGAAAAAATTTGAGGTAGAGTCTGGAGATCATCTAAGCGATGAAGGTTATCGGATATCTGAGGGAGAGTTGCGGAAGTGTCTGAAATTGCACCAAAATAGTCACCAGATAAAGCAACATGTCTACCAAAATTGAGATATGCAGGAGAACATTGGGTAACCTCATGGACAGAGGTCCTTATGGCTTGAGCTATGGAATGGATATATTGATCCCAAGCTCTGTGATCTGGGAATGTATAGGACCTTAGGGCTGTGACAATACTGCGATTCACTCTCTCAGTATGATTGGCTTGAGGATGGTAGGCAGCATTATAGAAGGTCTTCTGAACCTTATGTTTAGTTAGAAGGTCTTTAAAAGCCTTCGAAACAAACTGAGGACCATTGTCACATGACACAATTTGGGGAACACCAAACAACAAAAAGACTTGTTCCTCTAAATATTTCAAAATTGTTGGAGTTGTGGCCTGACGAAGAGGACAAACTAAAGGAAATTTGGTGAAATAATCCACAACTACCAAGCAATAAGTATTACCCTTATAACTACGAGGATAAGGTCCAATGAGATCCAACGAGATCATCTGCCAAGGAAAATTAATATTCCTAAAGGAACCCATGAGTCCAGCTTGTGGTAAATTACTGGGTTTACAAGTTGCACAAACTATACACTTAGAGATATACCTTTTGATAGACTTGCGCATGCCAGGCCAATAATATAATTCGGCAATTCGATTAAAAGTTTTATAAAAACCAAAATGTCCAGCAGTAACTTCATCATGAAACATACGTAAGATGTTCTCCCTATTTGGCGTAGGTACAACTATTTTCCAATCTGACATATTGGATAAGGCCTCCATAGGCCTTAAAATATGTTTGTAGAGTACATTGTTCTCTACCTTAAAATCAGGATAATTTTGTGGGTCTTGAGTAACCCTATCAATCATATTCTGATACCACTCGTCAGGAGTTAAGGTGGACAAATCTAAGACATTAAGATCATGGACACGGGAAAGAGCATCAGCAACTACTACACTGTTGGCCTTTCGATGAACAATCTTATATGAATAGGCAGCCAGTTTGCATATCCATCGGGAAAGTCTCTGAGATGGGTTTTTCATACTATGAAGCCATACCAAGGAACTGTGGTCCGTAATTATGGTGAAATTACGGCCCTCTAAATAATAACGAAATGCTTCCAACCCATGTATGATAGCTAAGAGTTCTTTCTCAGTGGTGGAATAGTTTTTCTGGGCCTTATTCAATTTCTTACTCGTGTAAACTATGGGATGTTCCGAGCCATCTTTCAACTGGAACAATACGCCACCAGAAGCAGTATTAGAGCAATCAGTCATCAAATAAAAATGCTCATTAAAATTAGGTGACATCATGACTGGTGCGCTAGTTAAAGCCTCTTTAACGCGCCTAAAAGCTTCATCAGCCTCAGGAGTCCAGGTAATGGTCTGCCCCTTTTTCCTGTTCTTCAAAAGATCCGTAAGAGGTGACAACAAGGTAGAGTACGAAGGTACAAACCGGCGGTAATATCCACACATTCCCAATATCCTACGGACTTGGGTGGTGGTCTTAGGTATAGGAAAATTCTTAATAGCAACTATTTTCTCAGGATTAGTCCTTAGACCCTGATTATCAACAACATAACCCAAAAACTTAAGACTAGGGCGACAAAACTGACACTTATCCAGATTAATTGTTAGATTAGCTTCCTTAAGACGTAAAAACAATTTATCTAAAATTTCCATATGAAGGGAAAAATCAGGAGTGACTACTAAAATATCGTCCAAATAATAAAAAACATAGGGCTCTAACTGTGGACCAATGACTAAATCCATCAGACGACACATTGTCTGAGGAGCAGAAACAAGACCGAAAGGCATGGTGACAAACTGGAATAATCCTTTCCACTGACAGCAAAAGCAGTATATTTCTTGCTCTCTTCACTCAGTGGTATCTCTAAAAAGGCCTTAGACAAATCAATCGAAGAGATGTATTTGGCATTCTGAAGTTTGCTCAAAATCACGTCGATTCGGGGAATTGGATAAGCATCCCTGTTAGTGGTGATACTGTTTAGTTTTCGACCATCAAAGCAGATCCTGAAGGATCCATCCTTCTTCTTTGTTAACCAGAGTGGGGAACAATAGGACGACGTTGAATGTTCTATGATATTTAAAGCAAGCATCGAATCTACTTCTTTTTCTAAATCTGCCTGCCAGGCTTGAGGTATGGGATACTGATATAATCTGAAAGGAGTAGAATTTCCCACCTCAATAGTGTGAGATATTAATGAAGTACGACCTAGTTTGTCATTTGAAGAAATAGTAGTAAACTGAGAGATCATATTCTCCAATTCCCTTTGTTCAGAACTAGATAAACTGGAAAAATCATGAATAGCACTAAGGGTAGACAGATTAAATTCAGATATGGAAAAAGAAAAATCAGAACAACTTAAGGTGCTATTAAAAGCATTGAAGAAGTCCATACCTAAAATTATAGAATTCTGTACAGAAGGAATAACATAAAATGTAATTTTCCTACATAAATTTACCACTGTGATTTCAATTTGGAGTTTGCCTGTAATAGACTGAACTGTACCATCTGCTGTAGATACTTGCAAGGATGAAATGGGCATAATGGGGATATTAGCATTTTTCAATAAATTTAACGAATGTGCTCCTATCAACGAAATATTAGAGCCACTATCTAATAAAGCTAAACACGATTGTCCTAAAATTTGAATAGGTAAATATGGCCTATTATCATTTTGTTTCCTAACCAATAAAGAATTAATATCTAAATCTAAAATATTTGGTTGGCTACAACCGTTATATGGAACTACTTCACCATCAAAACTATTATTATACTTAACACTACTAATTAAAGAAGAATTTGTGGGTTTGTAATCATGTGAATCCCGCGAATTCAACGTATCCTGACTCAAAGTTAATTTCTGGACTGATTTTGATTTGTGGTGTGTGCTTGTTTCTTGAATGATACTCTCTTCCCTTTCCGACTGGAAGATGGGTTTGAGTTGCTGGGTGTGCTTGGGCCAGCAGTCTCGTTTTCTGATGGGGTTTGATTCCCTGATTGGGTGTTGGACGGAGAAACGCTCAGGGGACGGACCTCCGACATTTCGTTTCCCGAACACTTAAAACAATTTCTTTTAAGAGTATTTTCCCTACCGCAACCGTGGCAGAAAATACGAGTTTGTGGGATACCACAATCATTGAACTTATGATTAGACTGGTGACAATTCCAGCAAACAACAGAACTAAAAACAGAAACATTATGTTCATGGCCCTTATTTTGCCAAGAACGTTGTCTATAGGAAGTTGGCTGAGAAGAGGAATTAGAAGAGGGTCGAGATGAAGATGAAGGCTGAGAAGACCAGGATAACGTTTCCTCCAAATGTTTGCACTTTACAGTGAGATCATCAATACTCTGGATGTCCATAAGAGCTAACTGTTGATGGTAAAAAGGCAATAAACATTTTAAGATTATTTTTATTTTGGACAAATCAGATAAAGGAGTATCTAAACGGCTACACATGCCTTATATAGTATTAATGAACATAGTGACAGACTCTCCTGGTTTCTGCTTACGGTTTTTGATTTCATCCAAGAGATCATCCTGGTATGAGTAAGGAAGAAAATCTGACCTCAACTTGCGAACGAGATCAGACCAGCAAGACAAATTACCCCTATTATTCATGAACCAGGTGAAAGCAGGACCGGTAAACAATTCGGCTGAAGCCGCAAACAAATTTTCCTCGGAGACCCCTCTAGATACACGAAGACACTCAACCTTTTCTAAAAATGAAATCACATCCGTGTGCTGTTTTTCACCTGAAAATGAAACACCCCATTTGTCTACTTGAACGGGTTTGGAGTATGTGAAACTAGGAACGACACTTACTGGGGCATTAGGAGTAGATGTGGCTATGGGGTTAACCTTAGAATCAAGCTCACCCTCCAATGTAAGGATTTTAAGAGAAACAGACTTTTTAAAAGGTTCCTGCTCTTCCGTAGTACAATGTAACAAGTGTACACGGCCAGAAATATGAGTTAGACGAGATATTAATCGAGCATATTCAGTGTTTATACAGTTCCCCTAAACTTCTCTATTTTCTTAGACAAGCTATCCAACGTTTCGGATATTCCTTTCCGTTGGTCCTCAAAAGGGATATGTACAGCTGAAAGTTGAGTGAAACTCCTATTGCCTGCTTCTTGCTTCAAAGCACCCCGCAAAAGATTGCGTTTTCTATCGACTGTTGCCGACTCCTCTGTTACTATGTCCCTAATTTTTAACTCATAGTCCAATTCGTCCACCAGAAGATGTTCAACTTTAAAAGCACACATGATGAAACAAAAATTTTTGACAAGCAATCCAAAGGTCAGAAATACGAAATATACTTAAGTTTGTACGCAAAATATATAAGTTCGGAGAAAATATTAGCAACACACCAACAAAATCAAAAATGGCCAGCAAAATATATGTATCAAATAAATAAAGTAAATAAGGTATAATCAAGTAAATATAGTACCTAAATATTGGAAAAAAAATTAATTATTATACTTGTACTAGAAAAAAATATGTAAGTATTAACGATTACTGTACGTACAAATACAACACTGGCTGAAAGAGTAAAATAATATAATCTAATATATGTTAGTTACTTATACTTCGTTTCAAATTCAACCCAGAATGTAAGCTGTATGACAAAACTATAAACGAGGTTTCAAAATCTCAACTAATTAATAGATACAGCAGTGACAGTATACCTGTTAAGTATTAATAAGTAATTAAAAACAAAATAAATCAGAACAGAATGTATAAAAAGATATCAGAAGGAAATAACATAAATAAAAGGAAAAAAATGAACTAAAAGAACTACTGTCTTAGAACCTATAAAAGGTTGGCACCAAGTTGGGCTGCCGATGTAACAAAAATACTACTTTGCAGTAGTATTTGTAGAACTAGAATGCTAAGGTGAAATGAGTAAGTGGGTGAGGAACTGATAATAGAAGTATGGGGAGACAGAGGCAAACTAAATAGAATTGGCTAGCAAGAGATGCAAAAGAACAGCTTGACACTCAAGGATGGGTACGGCTCATTTGCATGCCTGTCGAAGAACAGTAGCTCAACCTAAAGAGAGATGATGACTAGAAAAGGGAAATCTTAAGATAAAAATATATGTTCAGAAAATAAATTAGATAAATATAATAATATAATAAAAATAGAAGAATATAGAAGATAAATAAAATAGACTGAATTATGGGCGCCAGAAGTTGGAATGGACCAAACTTCCAGGTATCTTACACTGCTGTTAAATAGTAAATATATTAAATTCAAAAATGGAAAAAAAATAATTGATATGCAAAACAAATAAATATTTATTAAATATAACTACCTAGATTATTGACAACCTCTGAGTTATGACAAGTGAAACTATGTAACTCTAAAATGACAATTTGACTCAATTACCTATCTTAGTATAAATATATAAGAATATGCGTATAAAACTATAGTTACATTAGTACTGGAGTAGCTCTTATATGGAGCGTACCCACAACTTACATATAGTAGGTTAAATAACAACCTTCACCAAATAATTGTACGATTATAATACGTACAACGTCAAATCCTATAGAAATATGAATAATAAAAATACCTCAATAATATAAATAATAAATATATATAACTCACAATGAGTTGACGGGCAACAAGCTCCTAAGTGAACCAACAAAGTCCTGGATGCAAGAGATCCTTTTGCTGACTCGTGGTTCTGAATAATTAACAAGTGAAACTAAAAGCTATCCTGAGGGGATAGGGATTAGTGAGTGAATTTAATTTAATTACAAATGAATTTAAGTTAAGTAAACAAAATTTTGAATTTAAATTACATAAAAAAACAAGCTAATGATATTAAAATATATATATAGTTATATGCAAAATATGGGAAACATGTCTAATAATGGTGATAAAAAAATAAATGTAAGGAACTACTGTATAGGAAAAGGTTATTTGGGCCCAAATTATCCTCTTTTACAAAGAGATATACAGGTGTGGGAGCGCTATTGAATTATGTGTATGTTAATTACTTAAATGTTCTGGATATTATAAAAAATAATAAGTGTATAAGTGTACTGGTATAGGTAGATAACTATTGCACTGTTAAATATAAAAAGTTCCCGAAACAAACCCGATTGACCTGATATTGTCCCCACAAGTGTTCCTTGCTACTTCTCAGTAACGTCTTCGATCCCTAGTTAGGCACAGAATGGTGCTACACAGCTAACAGTAACATGGCAGTTCTCCAAAATGCAGCATAATGAAGTAAAAGAAAATTACATGGCTTTTAGAACTTGTCCCCTGGATGACTTGGTCGTAAAGCGGTCCCTCTCAGGTGGTAGGAGTAGTTAAAGATTTTTCCCCAAGTGGCTAAAAAAATAGAATCCCGGTTTTACTTCATTGTAATAATGTAGGGAAGAGTCAGAGAAGAAAACAAAAATCAGGAAGTTTTTATTTAGAATAAAGAAGAATCAGAAAAAGCTATCTCATTAGAAGGAAAAAACAATCTTCCACGAGACTGTTTGGTGACCTTGTCATAATATTGGCATATAAAATGGCTTTGACTCGATAATATGTAGACAAGTAAATCTCAAATTTAAATGCTGAATATATTTATTTTGGAAATATCTATTCATAAAAAATAGTATAGTTATTAAATGATATGAAATAATGCCAAGGTAGTGTACAAATTTATGAAAATACCAAATATCGGAACAGAATCGGTGGATATGATGTACGGAATTTACTATGTTTCAGAACTTCATGATTATAATATACAAAATTGGAGTTGGGTAATATGTGATGTAACATAACCCCACAAATTACGAGAGATGATAATTTTATCAGATATTTATGACAAAATGCTTTCCCTCTGAGTGGATATTACAGACAATGAAATAGTTAAAAGATACTAGCCTTAATTAATAAGCTCACTGCAAGATTTAATAGTAATTTTTTTAAAGACGTCAAATTAGACAAACAAAAAAATATGGCGTTATATAGCGTGTAAAAAAAATTATTTACCAGATAGCCACAATTCACTGCTGAAAATATTCAATTATTGTTTCTTCAGCCCACTAAACACATATATAATAAACTCGGATAATTTAACTTGTCAAAATAATACTATGACTTGAAACATAAGATTGAAATATTCGCCGCTCTACTTGAATAGGCTATCTGCCACTCGAGTTGAACGCCCTGACCAAAGTGGCATATTTTCCGTGCAACGAGGACGATGTCACAATACAGTTAATTTGGTTGCCGCTAGGAGTACACCAGGTATACAAATATATAGGTCTGCTAATCTATAGATTTGTTATGACGTCAGAGAAAGACGAAATATTTACTAGTTATTGTTTTAAGTATAATTTAATAACAGAACATTATTAAAATTTAAATAAAATAACAATAAAGATCATTAGAAGTTAACGAAATGTTACACTAAACGTTTGGCATTCATTTCCTCAAGTAGCTGTAGCTTTCTCTGTGGATGTGTTAGTTGTTGCTCTAAAATCCTCAGGGTCTTCTAACATTATTGCCGCAAATTGATTGCATTGCTCCTGTAGTGATCCTTTCACAAGTTAACATACACCTATTGGTTTATACACCTAACTTGGCTATACCGTAGTGACGACGACTAAAGAATCAGAAATACGTATATATGGTTGCATTCCATCTTTAACATATTTTTTTTTCTCTCTTGTTGCGAGACATGCCGATTATGTACTTGCTACCTTGATTCTACTATTGACTCACACTATTTTACTGCCCATCGGTATCGATATTGCTATTATTTTATCATTTTTTAAAACATATTTTGCTAAGACCTCGACGAACTGATTATTGCTCTAAAGCAATCTCCTTTCATTTTTTACTGCCTAAACAAAAATTACCAAAAATTTTCAATAACCGTTTCCCCTATCGCCAATAAGAAGCAGGCCTAAAACGAATTTTTAAAAATATATATTCTGAAACTTAATCAACTACCATCAAAACAGTATTGAACGGGGAAAGACAAAACTGAGATAATTCCATTTTCACAGTAAATGGTTGAGCAGATTCAGAATAACGAGATATTTCAAGATTGAATTCCATGAAGACATTTTATTAGGTATTTTACTAATAAAGTTGCTTTATAATGAAATTTTAAAATCAGTTGTTTATATTTTATTATGTTGACGGTCCTTTAGATCCTAATAAATGAATGGATTAGAATCTTCGTTAATATCATAACGTTGACAATAATTAGCGAAAGTAGAATTAAGTCAATATTATTATCTATACAATAATAATTGGATTTTACTTTTGGGAAAATAACTTAGCTAACAAAGTAAAGAATATCATTTTAATTTCCGTAAGATTTATTTATTAAATATCCCAGAGAGCGGTAGTTCTCGTCAGTGGCACACAACCCTCTACATGCGATATTCATGAAATTTTCGATTTTCTAAATCTGACTGAATTTAAAAGTGGGCCAACTTCCCATCTTAAAGTTTAGGTATAGACTTGCCCATGCCCATCCATATGTCAACCTTCCATTTTTGTTCAAGGGTGTGGATATTACGGCCTGTTTTTCGTTCTCGTCTCCAAAACTCAATAAAATTTCCAAAATTTACTTCCGAACTTTGAGTCTTGTGATAGTACTGATCATTACCTTTCCAACGCAAGTCCAGTTTTGAAAATCGGTTGTACCGTTCAAAAGTTACCGAGCTCAGAAATTTGACTCAATTTCTATATAAAAAAGGGAAAATGTTTGTATTATGTATGTGTGTATGTATAAGTATGAAAAAGTTATACCGATCTAATTTTTTTTTCTGTTTTTCAAAAAGGGGCCTGGGCCGATTCAGAACCGGTGTAGTTTGTGACTTTTGACCACCCATAAGACAGCTATAGGACTGAGTAGGTACAAAACGGCATATTTTTTGGGGGTATTTATATTCAAGAAGAGACACAAAAACCGCAAGTACACCAAATCAATAGCGTTGAGTTAAACTTTCAAATGGTGCCTAAACGGTCAGAATCAGACATACACACATTACACACGGCTTAGTATAGCCGAAAAACTTAGAAACTAAACTTTGAATATTTTGGGTATTCGACAATTACTCAAAATTTCAAGCTACAAATGGCACCAATAACTGAGCGTTGGTAGGAGGACTCTAGACGCGTCCAATGGTGTCTTGTATACCTCATATCTGCAAAAATTCGAATTTTTAAGGTATAGGCTTTATAAGTATGAGCAAATTTATTTCTTATGGGAAAAACGGGGTTTCAAGCTCAATAATTCCTGCACTACCTTCAGTTATCATATGTGCTTGGCCTTGAATGCATCAGGTAATACTTGTCAATACTTTTCAAGCTTAAGTTTAGTGATCAAAATCGGTTACGCCGTTTAGAAGTTATCGAGCTTCAAACAATATAATCCATTCAACCTTCGGCCGGGCGCCCCTTTAAAAATTACAGCTTGGGCGCCCAGCTGCAATTTACTGACATGTAGTTTCTTATTATTTTTGACACTTTTTTATTATTCATTAAAGCTATCGTTATTTATTTGATCAAAAATAAACAATCTTTATTAATTCAACTAATTTTAATAAATTTTACAAAAAACTTTTATTTATTTGATCATTACAATTTGTAAATACAATATTAGATTTAGCATGTCGTTTACAAGTGAATGCATTACATTTTGTATATTTCATAGACGTATACGTTATAGGGTTAGACAAAACGTAACAATTAATGAATACAATTTTGAAGTCTTCAAAGAATTTAAGTAACTGGGAGCGATCATAACATCTGAAAATAAATATGAAAAGGACGTGGCAGCCAGGATAATTGCAGGAAACAGGTCATATTACTCATTAAGGACCCGACTTAAATCAAAAATACTATCAAGGCCAGCAAAAATAAGTGTATATAAGACAATAATTCGTCCCACAATAACGTATGGAAGCGAAACATAGACTCTGAACCAGCGGGAAACGACAAAATTACTGGTACTTGAAAAGAAAGATACTGCGGACTATCTATGGGCCTTGCAGAGAAGAGACAACAGGAGAATGGAGAAGAAGACACAACGATGAACTCCAGACAATATATGGAGGTGAAGACATAGTACACTACATTAAAGCAAACAGAATACGATGGGCGGGTCACGTGCTAAGATCAAGTGACGAAAGACTTCTGAACGCCACATTCTGGGAAAGGGCCGATGGAAAAAGGTCAGTTGGTAGCTCAAGAAAGAGATGGAAGGACGCAGTAGCTAGTGATCTCCGCAAAATGGGTGTACAGCAATGGGAAATAGCTGCTCAGGACCGACAACAATGGAGGGAAATAGTAAACGCGGCCAAGACTCACATAGGGTTGTAGAGCCAAATGATGATGATGATGATAGACATATACGACTTAATTTGTTCACTTTAACAATTGCAGCATCTACGACGTTAAGCAGTATTTTCGTCTTCTTGGTGAGGAACTGGTTGCTTAGGAAACATCCTGAACAGGAACTAGGTTATATCACTTGGAAGTATGCACTATTCACAACAAAGTGCGATAAATAACTACTTATACTTTAATTTCATGAGAGGATGATGGGCACTTACTGAGGATTAACCAATAAGGAAATGTTTGCTGAATTTAAAGTAAAATGCGTCACAAAAAGGATTCAAGATGTAAACTGTATCAAAGTTACTTTTTTGTGGCCAATTTTATTTCACATTTAGCAAATATTATGGAAAAATCTTTAGAATTTTATTTTCCATCAAAATGAAAATACATTTGCGGCGCAATAATATTGTATGCGCACTCATTTTTACGGCGTTTAGCGGTTTTTTATTCTTGTTTAATCTTACCGCACAATCACATTACTATATGTATATTTTTAAAAATATTAAGTTTTAGAACATGTTATTACATCATGTTAATAACATTTACTTAACAGTTTTTAGTATAGTAGTGACTGCTACAGAAATCATACGATAGGTACTTAGAAAAGAGAGGTTACTGGAAACCATACAAATAAAAAAAAATTTATAAAAAAAGTTAGGAATAGATCCATAAGCATATACATAATCACAGATGTGACATATGAAGTATAAGTATACTAAAAATTCTATTCAACTTTGATCATGATTAAACTGTAGAGGCTCAACAAATAAGATATTAATAGTTATAAATATTAAAGAAAAAAGCAAACACGGATTAATTGGAAAGATGGGAAAGAAAAATGCTCAGAGCTATATATTATATGGAGGCAAAAACACGGTGGAAGGTTGAGTACAAAGAACAAACCGTGAGCTACAGGAACTGTATAACGAACCAAGCATCAGTCACTTCATCAAGGCACAGAAAGTGAGATGGATGGGATACGTGATGAATACGGAAAGGAAGATGAAGCCAAAGCTGATCCTAAAACTGGGTCTAATCACGAAAAGAAGGAAAGGAAGACCCTGACAAATATGGTTTGACAGCGCACAAGAAGATCTCAGAAATGAGAGAATTATTGTTTGAGAAAGAGACAAACAGGGATAAATAGATGAGAATATTTTTAGTCAATTAAGTAGGCAAGGACCATGACTGGACAAGAAGACACACCATTTGATACAAGTTTTGTAATATATAAGTATTATATTATTGTAATAAATATATTAATAATTATTATTGTATGCCTTCAATACAAGGCCTGTTCAACTTTGTAAATAAATACAGGGTATAACGAAAATACAGGTCATAAATTAAATCACATATTCTGAGACCAAAAGTAGTTCGAATGAACCTAATTTACCTTAGTACAAATATGCACATAAAAAAAGTTACAGCCCTTTGAAGTTACAAAATGAAAATCGATTTTTTCGAATATATCGAAAACTATTAGAGATTTTTTATTGAAAATGGACATGTGGTATACTTATGGCAGGAACATCTTAAAAAAGAATTATAGTGAAATTTTTGCACCTCATAAAAATTTTATGGGGGTTTTGTTCCCTTAAACCCCCCCAAACTTTTGTGTACATTCCAATTAAATTATTATTTTGGTACCATTAGTTAAATTCAATATTTCTAAAACTTTTCTGCCTCTTAGTATTTTTTTGATAAGGCTGTTTTATCGAGTTGCGGTTTCTTTTTTAATATGTTTACATAAAAATTTTATGGTGGTTTTGTTCCTTTAAACCCCCCAAATGTTTGTGTATGTTCCAATTAAACTTTTACTGTGGTACCATTAGTTAAACACAGTGTTTTTAAAATTTTTTGTCTCCTTGTATTTTTTCGAGAAGGCACTTTTTATCGAGATATTACTTCTCTTTTAATATGGTCCAAAATATACCTAAAAATGTAAATCATAAATAAATTTTCATATTATTTCCTAGTCTCCATAATCGTACTTAGCCATATCACAGATTAACCCAACACAGATGCGAAACCCTGGCGATAACTCTGGTACCGAGTGTTGGTAAACTCCTCCCACTTTGAGTTACCAAAAGGGTAGTCGCTTAGTAGCTCACTTAGTATGTAGGCTTAGGCTTATTGTCAGTTCCTGAATAACCTCGACAGTACATGCGCTTATTGTAGTGTTAAATTGACGGGCTGATTATTGGGAATTTTCTCTATTTATCAAGTGTGTTTAAATAGTTTTGTTATATTTTTAAAAATGGTTGGATATACGTGTAAATGTGAAGGGTAGGTATTCATCTAAGACGGGTCAACAAGGATTATCATTTTTTAGATTGTTTATAGTGGCTTATTTTCAGATGTAAAATAGTAAACTTGTTTAAATAGATGTTCAATATTTTTTTATTTTACAGAAATAATCTTCTGTATTATTTTGATGGCTTAGCAGCAATATTAAATCAGGGGTGGGCAAACGCCGGCCCGCAAGCCGCATCCGACCCTTTTGCTTACTTTATCCGGCCCATTGAGAAATCCCTCAAGCAATTTTTTAAGAGATTAATGCATTCATTTTTTTTCGAAACCTGAAAAAACTAATAAGTATTTTTGAAAAATTTAAACGCAGAATGAAATATTACATTATTACCGAGGGCCGAAAATCCCTGAATATTTTATAATGTTTATCACAGAGGTAATAAAAAAAGAGAAAATTTAGTGTGCTTTTTAATTTCAAATTATACCTTTCTCCTTTTAATGATGGTCAAAAGTTCTCTGTTCTTTTCCATTCTGTGCAACACCATTTCGTTCGTAATATGATCGGTCCATGGTATTTTCATAATTCCCCTAAAAAGCCACATCTCAAAAGCTTGCAGCTTTTTCATTAAGTTAGCATTAACAATACAAAAAAGAAGAAGAGAGTTGACATATCATTTTTATTATTATCCCGGTTTTTTATAGCGTTCTCCGTCTTCCGGTTGCCAGTTTCCAGCTTCGTTGCATTCGTCAGGGTGAAGGTTCCTTTCCGACATGGCCTTCTGAATGCCGCCTATCCAGGATTGTTTCGGCGTTCCTCTCTTCCTTCTTTCCCTTGGCGTCCATTTTAAAATATGTTTTGGCAGCCTGCCGTCGTCCATTGACGTCGTACATGACCATACCAGATCAGTTGTCTCCTTTGTTATTATGGTAGGGGAGCCCAAGCGGGGATTTTTGCAGTCACTCGAGCGCGTCAGATTAGCATATGGTGAGAAACCTGGTACTCTGCAGATGCACCTCTACTATATATTGGCTCTTAACACAGGGGAGTTCGTTAAGGGGGGCCCGAAAAAAAAAATCTACCCTTAAAAAAACTCGAAATTGTCAGATTAAGATAAGGTAGGTTAAGTACATGCAAAAGAGTGTATATTTCAAAAATCTGACGATTTGAGCCGGGCGTAAGGAAATGGGTGAGTCCCAAAGTTTCACAAGAAAAAACCGAATATTTCGCGAAATGAATGGCAGATCGAAAAACTAAAAAATGTATGCTCAATATTTTTTAAAAATCTATCCAACGATACCAAACACGACTTCTCACGGAGAGGGGTGGGGGGTAAATTGAATATTTTAAATACGAATCCCGCGATATTTCGCGAAATGAACGTCAGATCGAAAAACTGTAAAATACACTTATAATATTTTTGAAAAATATGTCGAAAGGCACCAAACACGACCCCCCCTGGATGTGGGGTGGGGGGTTACTTTAAAATCTTAAATAGGAACCCTCATTTTTTATTGCAGATTTGGATTCCTTACGTAAAAATAAGTAACTTTTATTCGAAACATTTTTTCGAATTATGGATAGATGTCGCAATAATCGGAAAAAACGATTGTTGGAAATGGAAAATTAAATTAAAAAATGGCAAGCGCCCACTAAAATGGAAAACTTTACTTAACTTTTTTTGGTTTTAGGACCTACTCTTTACAACCCAATAGGTCCCCAAAGCGCTCGAGTGACTGCACATTTAGCATACTTTGCTCCCCTACCATTATGATGTTTGACTTGTCATAACATTTTGCCATCCAATATTAGATTTGCAGATTGAATCTTTGGCTACTTAAAAATTTTCTCATCTTCAAAAAGGCTGCTCTTGATTATTCTATTCTTAATCGAATTTCTGAAGTTTATTTTTTATCTGGATCCTTATTATTGCTTAATATAATGGACCATAATAAAAATTTCGTAATTTTACTGGGAATAAATTGTTCGCATGTACACACCAGAAAGACAGTTTGTTATTAAAAAAATGCAGGATCCTTTGTATTATTATTAACAGTTATCCAGATTTAGCCATACGGCTCACACTCCCTCTAAGAAAATTAACTCATCCCAGATACCTACGGTATCAAAAGGATTAAACTCTGGTGGGACTCTTTCCGTGTTATCGAGTCCTCTAGGTGACTTGGTATACAGGTGTATCTCGCAAAAATTTTCGTACAAATTTATTAATTTGTTATTATTAAAAGTCAAATGTTTTTCTCCACATGCTTTAAAATGATAGTTATAGTATTTTTGTCAAAAAAATTTCTTGGGCAGAGAAAAACCTCCACCAAAAACATTAGCGTACATACTGTATAGTGTATAGGTATAGTCATCCAGCCCGGTAGATATTTTGAAAATTTAATTTTGGCCCGCGCTAAATGTATTTGCCCACCCCTGATTTAGATTGTACTTTAGCTACCGTTATTTTTTTATAGTTCAGAGAAATAAGGAAAAAAAATATCGTGTTGGTGACACATCCCCCTCCAGGCTGAAACCAAATTTTTCGAGTAATATGGTTATCTATAATAATAACCTATATGTTTCCTGCAGCCGATTTTGATGATATACATAGTTATAAACAAATGAAGATCAGAAAACGGTAAATTTTCGCTTTTTTCGTCTATTACTAAAAAATTGGGCACTTTAAACAAATTTGAGAGTAATAAACTCATAAACCGTATAAAAAACTTCAATATGGCGTTCGCTGAATATGTCTATCCTTATTCGTTACTTAGAAAATTGCCAAATAAATCATAAATTTTGAGTTTTTATAAATATTCATAACTTATGTAAAAATTAACTTAGAACCTTCTTATTACACGGAAAGCTGAGACTTATGGTGCTTAAATTATACCCTAAATTTCAAAGCAATTGGTCAAATAGTATAAAAGTTATTTAATTTGTTTATCCAAAATTAATTTTTTTTGCAACACTGTAAGTCAGAAAATGATGAAGTTACAGTAATATTTTGGATAGTTTATAAAAGAAGAAAATTTATTTACAGTATTAATTTAATTTAAAAAAAATGACAAAAAATAATTATAAATATTGCAAAATAATTTTGCAAAATCATGTGAATTAAAAAATGGGGGGGCTAACTTTGTCCCTAAATCTCCTAGAACAGTTGTTTTTCTTTCTAAATGTGTATAAAAATTCAGTCTTTCTAAATATGAAAAAATAATTTTTCTACGGGTAACGGTTAAAAAGTTATTCTAATTGTTTATAAGTAAGCAAAAAATCGACATGTTTTTACAAAATAATTTTACACTGTTTAAAATTATTTTTTGTCATTTATTTTTAATTAAGGTAATAGTATAAATGTTCTTCTTTCATAAACTGTCCGAAGTATTATTGTAACCTCATAATTTTCTGACTTATAGTGTTGCAAAAAAAAATTAATTTGGGAAAAACAAATTAAATAACTTTTAAACTATTTGACCAATTGCTTTGAAATTTAAAATATAATTTAAGTATAAGAAGTCTTGGCATTCCGTGTAATAAGAAGATTCTAAGTTAATTTTTACCTAAGTTATGAATATTTATAAAAACTCAATATTTATGATTTATTTTGCAATTTTCTAAGCAACCAATAAGGATGGACATATTCAGCGAATGCCATATTGAAGTTTTTTATACGATTTATGAGTTTCTTACTCTCAAATTTGTTTAAAGTGCTTAACTTTTTGGTAATAGACGAAAAAAGCGATAATTTACCGTTTTTCGATCTTCATTTGTTTATAACTATGTATATCATCAAAATCGGCTGCAGGAAACATATATGTTAATAATATAGATGTCCATACTACTCAAAAAATTTGGTTTCGGCCTGGAGGGGGAAGTGTCACGAGAAAAACCTTATTTCTCTGGACTATTAATCCTTTTTCGCTTTGTTATCGAACTTGGTACTTTCAAAAGTAATCACTAGACCTCGTTTTTTTCAGCACACGTATTCTAAAATATAACTGTTATCTTTATATTATACTTACTGAAAAAGTAATTAATGTATTTATTATTAAAGGATAACGTAAACATCATTACGGCTGTTTGCCATTTTTCTAGTGATACACGTGCAGGGTTAATCCGACATCTTAAAAAAGTATCTCATTGAGAAACTGATGTATAATACAATTTCATGTTAAATACCTACCAATTTTGACATTTTCTTATCTACAACTCTTATCAGGTAATTATGAATTCTCCTCTAAAATAGTTTGTTGTGTATTGTAAGCTAATATTGTTTCTTAATTCAATAATGTATTAAAAATGAAATAGTTATGTTATTAATAAAATTCTGGTTTTGGAAAATTAATTTGATAATATAATTAAATGACTATCTACATATTATAATCTTTAAAAGTTGTCACTATTATAACATCCACTTGAAAACTCATCTTGAACATGAAAATCATTATATTAACTACACTTTATCTAGTTTTGTTCTGAAAGGCCATACCTGGAATTCCCAAATTACTGTCACCAAACGACTGTCACTTTTCTAATACCGAGTTTACTTTTTCTTGTTTTGTTAAGGCTATGGGTACATAATTCGCAAATATTTTACGTATATCCCTACTTTTTCTGTCTTTACACGGCAAATTACGTGTAGTAAAATTCACACTGGTATGGATACGTAAACATTACTAGAATGTCATTCTTCTTGAAAATGTCATCATTAATTTAAAGAGATGGGTTTTAAATGTTCTTGGATAACTGTTATTTTTAAAATTGCAAATTATTAATTCAGTTAGTAAAAATGTGATAATTTTTTCACTAACTATGTATTCAGTGATTGTAATAATTTATTTGTACAACACAGACTAATACTCAATCGAGAAAATAGGAAAAGTGTTAAAGTGATTTTTTAATAATACATTGTTATGGAACGCTTACAATTTTGAACATCTTTAACAACAAAATACTTGGATCACAGAATATATTATCCTAATGTATTCTCTGCTTGGATCTTCCACAAATAATACACAATAAATAACTTTTTATCAAGTTCACGTCTTAAATCAATTATTTATCAAATGCACTATATATCAATAATATTTAATCAATAACTCAACATAATCCCGATGCAATGTCAAATATTTAAAATTGTCACTGATTGTCAGTGTCTGACTGACAATATATGCTGACAATATTATATTCGGCTGAGTGCGTTGTAAGACAAAGATAGATTTGGAAAATATTACCACGGCATTGTGTTCATTTTTTTCGAATCCTGAAAAAACCAATAAATATTTTTGAAAAATTTAAACGCAGAATGAAAGACTAAGTTATTACCGAGGGCCGAAAGTCCCTTAGAATAAATAAAAAGTTTATTTTGAATGATATATTTGAAATTAAAAATCACACTAAATTTTCTCTTAGTTTTTCACCCCTGTAACTTATTAAAATAAACATTATAGAAGTTCTCACGGACTTTCGGCCCTCGCTAATAACGTAAGCTTTCATTCTGCGTTTAAATTTTTCAAAAATACTTATTAGTTTTCTCAGGATTCGAAAAAAATGAATCCCCATTTGAATAGCATTGCAGCCAAAAATACGTACCGATCCTCTTAAGGACAAAACTTTGTTTTGTTTTGTTTTGTAGCTAGTTTACTTTCTCTTGTTTTTTTTACCTACCTAGAATTCCCAACTTACCCTATTATATTTATCTCGTGTTCACTTCCAAGCAACTTTTTATTATTTTTCAATATACACAGAAATTTAATAAATAACCATTTATATATAAATCTTTAACGATTGTCACTTTTCTAACAGTTAGTTAACTTTCTCTTGTTTTGTTATGGATACAGAAACTTATTAAATGACCAATGTTTTGTTAAGTTTTGTTTGTCTTAATTTTTAGTATAAATATAGTAAATATCAAACTAGGTGTAAAAGTAAGTATTATAAACCAAATGAACTATTTTGTAAGTTATCAATTGTCTTGGTGCAAACACCGGCACAACAACTGTGCTCCTTAGTTTCAAGGTTACCAATTTTTGTACCGGCATCATAGCATAGCTTTCGCATCTGTGTTGGGTTAATCTGTGGCCATATACAAATATGTGGTGGATTTGACAAATCTTCAAAAAATCTCGATAAAAACTGACTTTTCGAAAAAGTACTAAGAGGCAAAAAAGTTTTTAAAATATTGTGTTTAACTAATGGTACTACAATAATAATTAAATTGGAATGTACACAAAAGTTTGGGGGGGTTTAAAGGAACAAAACCCCCATAAAATTTTTATGGGGTGTCCAAATTTCACTATATTTTTTCTTAAGATACTACTACCATAAGAATGCCACACGTGTATTTTCAATAAAAGATCTCTAACAGTTTTCGATATATTGGAAAAAATCGATTTTCATTTTGTAACTTCAAAGGGCTCTAACTTTTTTTATGTGCACATTTGTACTAAGATAAGTTAGGTTCAATCGAACTATTTTTGGTCCCAAAATATGTGATTGAATTTATGACCTGTATTTTTGTTACACCCTGTATAGTTCTAAATAACACTAATACTTCGTCTTTTCGTATCATATGAGAATTGACCGACGTTGGTGATAATCATTTTGAATGCTCCTTGACCTTCTGTCACATTGAATAATTGTTATGCACTTGATGTTTGGGTCCATTCACGAATGGTTTTTACCCAAAAATCTCTTTCCTTCCTACACCTCTCGAACCTTCTATTTTGTTTTAAGAATTAGTTGTCGTATTCTATATTCATTTCCCCTCAATATTTATAACCACTAAAACATTTTCCGGTGTTTAGCAGTCTTCAGTGATTTTCTTTCTTTGTTGACTCTCCTTCGTATCTTCATGTCAATTTAATTTACCGTCCAACGTACATACACATATTGAACATCTACCTTATAGCGGCAAGCTTTAATTACTATTTTTGTTAATTTTATTTTCTTAATTTTTCTCAAAAACGAAACAACATTAGTCATTCAAAATTCACATGTAACTACAAACCAGATATAAGAGGGACATGGTTTTACGAAACTGAATGTATCCTTCACCATCTGTTTTTCATTTGTGCGGTTTAACAAACTGCACCCCATAAATTAATTACCATATCAGACAATTATGTCAACAACTCATTTAATGCATTCGAAATTGTTTTCTTAAAACTGAAAAAGTAGACCTAAGTAATTTACGCCAGACCTAAGTGATTTATTGCCCATCTGGTAAAACAGATTAGCGTCTGTGGTTTTCTTTTCAGCCACTCAGTCAGTCGGTCAAAACACCCGAGAGACATCGGCCGCTCACTGGGACGAAAACAATAACAAGCCCTCTTACGCGATGTATATGCAAAGCACTATTTGTTACCCAAATAAATAAATTACTGTTCGTTGTTATACTTATTTTTTCATTAATTCCGTCAACCATACCACCGGAATAAATGTACATTTCTAACGATACATTTTGGTTCATACTTGATACCTTTTGTCAACAATAGGAGCTAAAAGGTAGAGTCGTAAGTCCCCCTCGAATGGACTCCAACTTGCATGCAAGGGGCTACTAGTTCACCCCCGGCCTGTTGGGTCCTCGTCCATTTTCTGGGTATGGACGGCTCTCCAGGTCATCTGCTTCGCCTCGGCCCTCCAGGTCTAAGACAATGGGCTTGCCCTGTGTGCCTTAACAAAGCACAGTGCAGGGGTTTCTTACATTAAACACCTAAAATAGAAACTGGAACTACTGCTACGCTGCTGAAGAGTTGTACTGAGTTCTGACCACAACAGAACTTAGTACAGTTCTTACACTACGAAATACTGCTTTACGCCAGACCTAAGTGATTTATTGCCCATCTGGTAAAACAGATTAGCGTCTGTGGTTTTCTTTTCAGCCACTCAGTCAGTCGGTCAAAACACCCGAGAGACATCGGCCGCTCACTGGGACGAAAACAATAACAAGCCCTCTTACGCGATGTATATGCAAAGCACTATTTGTTACCCAAATAAATAAATTACTGTTCGTTGTTATACTTATTTTTTCACTAATTCCGTCAACCATACCACCGGAATAAATGTACATTTCTAATGATTCATTTTGGTTCATACTTGATACCTTTTGTCAACAATAGGAGCTAAAAGGTAGAGTCGTAAGTCCCCCTCGAATGGACTCCAACTTGCATGCAAGGGGCTACTAGTTCACCCCCGGCCTGTTGGGTCCTCGTCCATTTTCTGGGTATGGACGGCTCTCCAGGTCATCTGCTTCGCCTCGGCCCTCCAGGTCTAAGACAATGGGCTTGCCCTGTGTGCCTTAACAAAGCACAGTGCAGGGGTTTCTTACATTAAACACCTAAAATAGAAACTGGAACTACTGCTACGCTGCTGAAGAGTTGTACTGAGTTCTGACCACAACAGAACTTAGTACATTTCTTACACTACGAAATACTGCTTTACGCCAGACCTAAGTGATTTATTGCCCATCTGGTAAAACAGATTAGCGTCTGTGGTTTTCTTTTCAGCCACTCAGTCAGTCGGTCAAAACACCCGAGAGACATCGGCCGCTCACTGGGACGAAAACAATAACAAGTCCTCTTACGCGATGTATATGCAAAGCACTATTTGTTACCCAAATAAATAAATTACTGTTCGTTGTTATACTTATTTTTTCACTAATTCCGTCAACCATACCACCGGAATAAATGTACATTTCTAATGATTCATTTTGGTTCATACTTGATACCTTTTGTCAACAATAGGAGCTAAAAGGTAGAGTCGTAAGTCCCCCTCGAATGGACTCCAACTTGCATGCAAGGGGCTACTAGTTCACCCCCGGCCTGTTGGGTCCTCGTCCATTTTCTGGTTATGGACGGCTCTCCAGGTCATCTGCTTCGCCTCGGCCCTCCAGGGCTAAGACAATGGGCTTGCACTGTGTGCCTTAACAAAGGCACAGTGCAGGGGTTTCTTACATTAAAAACCTAAAATAGAAACTGGAACTACTGCTACGCTGCTGAAGAGTTGTACTGAGTTCTGACCACAACAGAACTTAGTACAGTTCTTACACTACGAAATACTGCTTATGGCTTCTATCTTCTTTCTTCTAAGACTTTGGCTGGTTCTAAAAAGAACCAAGCCAAAGCAATTTCTTACGTTATGATATGAATTAAAACCTAAAAGAGAAACACTATGACTGGAACTAAACTAAACTACTGGAACTAAAATAAAACGACTTCTTGATTGTAGAAACCACCCCAGACCACAGAGTCAGGGTAGGGTAGAGTGCAGCGCCCCAGGCTGACGGGGCAAGCCCGTGCAGGCCGGAAGACGACTGCCGACTGAGACGCCGAGGATGCTGCTGTGGGATGTTTGGATGCTTTTCTTTTGTTTATTATTTTCTGGATTGGGTTTGTCCTGTTTTAGGTGATTTAACACCTCTTCAGGACGTATCTTATCTAGATGTGCGGTTGGATCGTCCTTGGCTTCTGGGTTGGCCAGATTCATCAGAGAAGAAAGGTTGTTGATACGGTTCTTTTCAGATTTTTTTTTCTTTTTTATCTAAAACAAAATTATTATGTGTGCAAGTGTATGGAAATTGGAATTTATTGATTAAATGAATTTGTTAAAAGTTTACGTATTTTTATTGATTTTGTAAAATTAAAAATTTGAGTTTGAAATTAAGATTTGAGTTAGATGTATTTAAAGTTAGTGAATAGTTGATTCGCGTTGAGGGCAGCTGTGGCTGTATCCTCCCTGGGACAGGTATAATTTTTAAGTGAGAACGGGAAACCACAGAAAACCGAACTCTCTCTGTTCGAGGAAAAGCTCTATGGAACCGCCAGCTTTTATAGAAACGTCGACTGTGACGTGCACGACAGCTGGGAATTCCAAAGCCTCGGCGGGTGGAGCCTCTGACTCGCGTCAGAGGAGAGAAGGCGACACTTTAGGTGTACTTATACTCCATACAAGAGTACAGACCAAACAGTATGGCAAAATATGGCAGTATTTTATCGTAAACAACATTCTTAGCAAAAATATAGCTTATAAAAAAGTGAAAACAATAATGGATGTACGAGGTCCGTAGACCAAGTAGAAGCAAATTTGTAGCTAATTAAAAAATAGGTTATCCTTGGTCAAATTCTAAATAGAATATTTCAACGTGAAATATTTAAATAATAAAGCACTTTTTGGGGAAAACTTTTCAAATCTATTTTAAATTGTTTAGGAGAAGCTTAATTTTTTTTAAAGAAGTTTCTAGCATGAAAAGTAAACAAGTTACGCTGAAAATAAAATATGGTCCCTTTTTTGGTAAAAAATAATCGTGAAAATAACACCTTAATTAGCATACCAAATAAAATCATTTGTTACTGCTTCACAAGTTAATTTACTGTCTATCCAACCTCAATTGAAAATTGAAATTTTACGAAGAGGTTCAAATAGATTATTTAACGGATCACGGATCTGTTTTACTATACGAAGCGCTGTATGTTATGTAACCAAGCTATACAAGGTATAACCAGCGCTATATGTTAAATCATATATTTCAACCTCCTTGTGAAATTTCTATTTTCAATTGACTTTACGACAGAGAGTACTTATGTATTGTTAATTATAAGCTGTAACTTTCATCGGTACAAAGTAATTATTTTTGAAAGGACTGCGGTTGAAAGAGCTTGAATGATTCACTAGTCATGAGTGTATGCAAAAATTTTGAACAGCCGTATCTTAACAAATTTTTGTCTTTCAGAAAAATAAAAAATACAAAATATTCAGAAAAGCAAAGCCTACCTTTTTTTTGTTTAAAATTTTGGTATCATTAACCATTTTGAAGTTATTTTGAAAAAAAAATCATTCTTTACAATATGAAAGAACATAAATAATTTACTTTAAAACCAGTTTTTTTTTTAATAAGCCCACTGGACCGATGAAACAGAATATATAAACAATATACAGTGCGCTGAAATAGTTGTTACCCCCTCCCCATATTAACTTATTTATTTTTAGCACATAAGCAAAACGCTTGGACAGGTCGATTTTTAAAATAGTCATAGTATATTATAGCATCAATGTTTCGAATTTTACGCGATACCTCTTCAGGTGATACCTTTAATTTTTTTAAATGGGAAAGCACATCATGTGACACCTCATTTAAAGGCCTTTGAAATACTCATTACAAAAATATATAATACTTCGGCAAAATTTCGGTCAAATGCTTTTTAAATGCATTCATTTTTTTTATTTCTAAGAAAACTAATAAATATTTTCGAAAAATTTAAACGCAGAATGAGAGGTTACATTATTACTGAGGGCCGAAAGTCCCTTAGAATAAACAAAAAGTTTCTTTTAAATGATATATTTGAAATAAAAATCATACTAAATTTTCTCTTCGCTTTCACCCCTGTAACTTATTAAAATAAACATTATAGAAGTTTTTAGGAACTTTCGTCCTTCGGTAATAATGTAATATTTCATTCTGCATTTAAATTTTTTGAAAATCTTTATTATTTTTCTCAGGATTCAAAAAAATAATTAATGCATTTAAAAAGCATTGGACCGAAATTTTGGGCAAGTATTATACATTTTTGTAATTAGTATTTCAAAAGATTTTAAAGGAGGTGTCACATGATGTACAGCCGGTTCCTAAAAAAACTGATACGACTCTTAGTAAGATTTGATCATGTTGAGCAGTGTATTTGATTGATCTGACATTATATTTATTATGACATACAAATAATAAAATAAACAAACAACTGATTACATATTATGTTAATTCATAAATTTTACTAATTATTAAGGTCTAAATGTTTATATTATTTTAAATATATCTAAACTTTTATATTAACTATCTAAATGATAGTTTTTACATCAAATAGATCACATAATTATTGTAAACGTGGATTATACAAAAAAACAAATTAATATTCAATTCAGCCCTGTAACTTATTAAAATAAATATTATAGAAATTTTCAGGGACTTTCAGCCCTCGGTAATAATGTAGTCTTTCATTCTGAGTTTAAATTTTTCAAAAATATGTATTAGTTTTCTCAGGATTCGAAGAAAATGAATACAATTAAAATACATTGAGAATTTTGACATGCGTCACAATTTTGCATTAACTCAATGTAAAATTCTAAACTGTTAAATTCCAGCTTCCCTAATTATTTGACATCAAAAGACATTAGAAACTATTTGTAGAGGATTGAAATCTGTATTGAAAACAACTGTTAAAATTGGTCTACGTAATTAAACATTTTCCAAAATTTTGTAAAAATGTAATACATTTCAGTTTTCAGCCCAAACTTAGGCCACACACAATGCAATAATGTTCACATTTTTGAACTGTCAATATTTTTATTTTATCATCTATTGTTTAAAAAAACCCAGTTGATAAGATACTCTCAGTTGCGGAGAAAGTATTAATAATAAAGATTAATAATAAAGTCTAATAACCGTGGAACAGAATAAGCTATCTGACAAATTTTAAGATTTGGCAGTGACATTGACAGTATGTAATTGTATTTATCCTTCAAAATACACTGCTCAATTTTCTACAAAATACGCTTCAAGAGTCGTATCAGTTTTTTTTGGAACCAGGTGTACTTTCCCATTTAAAGACATCAAAGTTATGATTGTCACCTGAAGAGGAAACGCGTAAAGTTCGAAACATTGATGCTATAATATACTATGAATATTTTAGAGATCTATCTGTCCGACAATTTTGCTTATGTGCTAAATATAAATAAGTTGATATAGGGTGGCGTGGCGTATAACACCTTATTATAGCGCACTGTATAAGTAAAGTAACTTGTGAAG
Source organism: Diabrotica virgifera virgifera (assembly GCF_917563875.1). NCBI lineage: Eukaryota > Metazoa > Arthropoda > Insecta > Coleoptera > Chrysomelidae > Diabrotica > Diabrotica virgifera. The sequence goes on from NC_065446.1 coordinate 180,809,534, forward strand.
CGGTAATAATTAATTTTATTTAGGATTCAAACTAAGGGATAATTTTCACGATTTTTTTCCAAAAAAAAGGAATCATCTTTTAGTTTGAGCATAACTTGCTTACTTTGGATGCTAGAAACTGTTTTAAATAAGAATAAAACTTTTGTCCACGAAAATTACTTAATTTTTTGGTTATTTCACGTTGAAATATTCGAATTGGAATTTGACAAACAACAAACTTACTCTTGATTAGCTTGTACTCTGCTTCTACTGGACCTACACAGACATCATAATTACATCATTTTTTTAACTTGATATAATATAATACCTATATTGTTTATTAGAATGCTTTTTTCGATAAAAACTTACGTTTTGAGTTATTTGCAAAAAACCGTCTGAAATGTGCTTTTTTTGTTTAAAAATGAACATATTATTATTCACTCGCAAATATCTTGAAAGTATTGACTGAGTGCAAGAACTCCACTGCTTATCCACTTCCGGACTTCTTTTGAACGTAGCTTTTGTTACTTCTACTTTCGCTTCCTTTTTGGTGACCGAATTTATTGCCACTATTTATATAATAATTTTCTCTTCCCTTTAATTTTATTTTTTCCTGGTCTCTTTATTGCCAAACTTCTTTTCTGACTTTTTTCAATATTTTAATAGCGGTATATTTAATGATACTGATCATCTTCCTTCAAACTGTATTAGGACTTTCTTTCATATTCCACATTTTTTGTCATATTCTTGCCCTCAGTAGACATTTCTCATCTTTTAATTTCCACCGCTTGATCCTTTGTGGTTTTCTCTGATTGAAACCTCTATACTCTGGGTATAGAGATTTTTGAAGAAAAAGAGCTGACGAAATATGGGAAAAATAGGAGAGAAGAGATTTAAGACAAAAATGAAGAGTGGCTTAGCTCAGGAGGAAAAATCAAAAGGGCAGAGAGACATTGAATCTCAAGTGAGTATTCGGGCTAGCTTCAATACACTGAATATTGGCTTTAGAGATATAAAAACAGATATACGGGATAATGAACTGAGGGAGACGGAAGAAAATGTGACCTGTTAATACAAAAATTTAATACAACTAGATAAGACCACTGGAACTAGATCAATCTAATAGGACGATGAAGAGAGAAGAAGAAGGGCGCCAACTCGGACAGTTCAGCTTCCTGGGCCCAGTATTTGAAAGCTCACTCTACTTTACTGTAGCGAAAATGAAAAAAAAAATCAAATTTTTGGACCCAGAATTTGAACAGCTCGAGATTTTTTAAGTAACGAACGACAGGAACTAAATGACACTGGATACAACCACCTGAAATACAAAAAAAATTCTAAATACTAACCTTGTTTTGCTATATTATATACTGGTGATACAGACTGCAATAAAACATCTATCTTTCTAATAACGAATATATTAAAAATAAATATATTATATATGTTAACAATTTACATATACCTCTAAAAACACAATAACAGTGGTAGTAGGTGTTGTAAACGTCGAACAGGACCACAAAGCCGCTAACAAGTAAATATCCACTACACACCGCACTAAGCAAAGGTATTAGTAACACAATCAAATCAAAGTCCGATAGAATAGCACAAAGTCCTTACAACTAAAAGTTAGTAATATTCCCTAAATCGAACTCGGCTAGAGTGAGATACACGACAAGAACGCTACGGTTACCAAAAATTAGGTATCTCATCTAGCAAAAATACTAATAATTATATAATGAGTTGGTCAGTGACTCTTTATATCCTATTTAAACAAACAAACATACCAGACATATTCCCTATTTAAAACCCTCGACGAAATTCGAACAACCCGATTCCCTATCAAATTTTAATACACAATTTATAATGATAATTAAACAACACTTATTTCATTGAAAAAACTACTACTTATATGGAACAAAACAAAGACCTAAAAAACCTATCTATCAAGAAAATATATGTACCTTACTTGATCGTATGCATACAATAAGTTTACACTGTACGAAAATATAGATTACCCAAAATATGTAATGAAAAGGTAAATGAACTTAGCTTTTACAACAACAGCTGGTTAAAACTAGAGTTGAAAATCCATAGGAATGAATCCTTTTGGCAATGTAAAGGTGATTAGCTGCTGTGCTGGGTAAGCCCTACTGGAGAAATGCTAATGTCCTACAGGTAATGGTATCTCCAAGCAGAAGCAGCAAACTCTAGGGGTAACCCATACCCGAGTTGCTAACAAGCTGGTACTAACTGGTACACAATAAACGTAATCGAGTAAGGAAAGTTTTCAAGTGCCTAAGTGACGGAATCTAAAAGAAATTTTATCAATTTTAATTACATTCTTTATAACAGTATGTCTATACAGCACAGGGTCACTCTACTGGAACCAAAACAAAAAAAACTCAGGTTAGGTATCTTGTGTCATGTCAAAATTTCTGAATCTACCTTCAATGCACACCGGCCAGACACTTGCGCGTAGAATGAACATGCGCAGAATACAGGAAGCTGTTTAATATTCGTTAAAACTTTTTATAATGTTACCTCATAAAAAAATGAAAGAAAAAGCCTAATGATAAGACATCAGATACATTGTAATTAAGGTTTAGACAATAAAAACTTGACCTTCTGTCCTTTTCAAATATTTAATGCGCCGTTACACGCGTCTTCTATTGTGACGTGGTTGCACGCGTATGAGCGTCGCCCTCACCTACATGAATTCGACTTATTTCGAGGAAGAATGAAGGCCAACATGTGGAAATATAAAATGGGTTGAATTTCCATATTATAGAAAGTCTCGTAAACCAATTTTTTTAATAATTTAACAAAACAAAAGTAAAAATAATATAGATCAAAAGCAAATTTTCTTAATTTTTAATTTCAGCAAGCCACTTAAGAAATTAACGTCCTTTACGCGAATTCATTTTACTAAAAATACAAATTAAAATTAACAACTGTTCTGAAGCTATTTCTTTGTGGCATTTATGTAATTTAACTATTAATATTTTGTATTTTGATAACGACGTCCGAGGTGGAATTCGAAACGTCAATAAAATCAATTTTTCAAGTCAAATTGTGGCTTATTTCCCAATTAGAATAGGTAAATTTAAAAATGGGTTACTAACCAGTGGCGCACCTAGAATTTTCCTCTGGGGGGGGGGGGGTTTGCTTGGGTACCGAAAGTTTTTTGTATTATTTGTGAAAGACAAGTTACATTTTCCTACTTTCTTTTATATATATATATATATATTTCTATATGCTCTGGGTGGGATTTTAACCCCCAAACCCCCCTCGTTGTGCCACTGTTCCAAACCTAATCCAAACAATAATATTTTAATTAAACCTACCTAAATATTAAATAAAAACCTAGAAGTTTCTTTGAGATAATAGAAACGTGATTTCACTGTGATTGCACGCGCAGTGAGGAATTCCCTCACTTGAAGAGGGATGTCTCTTCTTTCAACTATCACACAGCACACTGACCGCCTGAAATATTCTATAACTTTTTCATACCCTCTCATGAACCATGCTAAAGGCATTTCTGGGTGCTTAAGGTTATCGTATTAGTTTACACAGTTTCATTGATTATAAACAAATATGGTGAGGGATTCCCTCATAGCGCTTGTAATGGCGGGTTAAAGGATAATATGAGCTATAATTTGGAATTTATGTGGTAAATTAATCTAACGAAATACCTAACTACAATAATTAATTGAATTTTACAAAGGAAAAATGAGAAATATACAAATATATTACTTACTGAAACGAGTAGACATGCCCCGGCAATCTTCTCCTGTTATGTGGAGGATTCCACAGGATAAATTTAGTTCTGATGGAACAGCAATTGGAAAAATTTACTAGGCTAGTGTTCCTTTCTCTTGGTTATATATGTTTCGTTCTTATTCCATATTTTTTGTTCCAAATTTCGCCACTTAAAAGGTGAGAAAAATTCTCAATAGGGGCACGTCCGCCTTTGTTAAAGAGTTTGACCAAACTGATTTCCCATCGACAAAATTGATTTTGTGTCTATCTGATAGAAGTCATGCGCGATGCTTTCTTCTTGCTTCGCTGCGAATATAGGTAACTGTGTGATTCCATAGGCGTCTCCAAAATTAAATTCGTAAGGAGCAGTAAATGTGATTAATTTAAAGTATCACTAGCATGACCGCTACATGATATTTGGAATATACTTATATTACCATGACCTCCTGCACGATTTAACCAACACACCATTAATGCAGCCAAAGTGGGGTATTACCCCACACCCCCTTGTATTTTTCTATAAGCTAGGATCCGTTCTAGTTTATAGGAAATGGGATACATAAGGACTATTATGTATTGTTGTCCGTATCCCTTCACTAGGAAGCACATAAAATATGTACGTTGTTTATTAAACCTACTTTATTCGGGTTACGATATTTCTATATATCATACTAAATTTCTGTATATCCCAAAAAACGGTAGTGTAGTTCTCGCTAGTGGCGCATACTATACATGCGATACTGTATACACGCGAAGTTTTGGATTTTGTCAACCTAACTGAATTGAAATGTTTTTGGGTATGTGGGATGTGTGTGTGTGGAAAAGTTAGACCTATCTGATTTTGTTTCTTTGTTTCAAGAGGGAGTCGCAATCGGGGCCGATTCAGAACCGATGTAGCTACATGACTTTTGACCACACATATGCCAGGTAGGAGTGGGTAGGCACAACAGCCGCAGGAAAACCGCAAATACACAAAATCATAGTGCTTGAGTTTAGCTATCAAACGGTGTCTAAATGGTTATAATCAGACACACACGGCCAAGTATAGCCGAAAAACTGAAAAATTGAACTTTTAAAATTGTAGTTTTTCGATAAATATTTACTAAAAATTTCCAGCTATCAATTGCCCCAATAACGCACCTACGCGTTGGTACTCCAGGCGAATTTAAAGGTATATACCTGATATCCAAAAAAATTAGAAGTTTTAAGTTATAGGCCTCATAAATATGATTAAATTCATTTCACTTAAAAAATGTTTTTTCAAGATCATTAAATGCTATAATATCTTTAGATATCATAATTTGCATTGGGTGAATCAGACGCTACTTGTCATTACCTTTCAAATGCATGTTTAGTGATCAAAATCGGTTGAACCTTTTAGAAGTTATCGAGCTCCAAATTTATAGTCCACTTAACCATTACCGCCGAAATGGTCTAGTGGTTATGACTCTAAACTTGATCGGCAATCCGAGTTCACTTGCCAACCATCTCATTTTTTTCAATCTATTTCGAATAGAAAAAATCTAGTGTTTGTCCATTCTATTGACACAAAGAAATGATTGAAAAAAATATATCTTCATCACGTAATTGCGTTTTTAATTATTTACCTAAATGTTAAAATTAATATTTAAATTTTATTTTAAAAATCTCTATATTTTTTATTTCAAAATCGATGCCATTAATATGTTTACCGTACAGCATCTGTCACCGATAAAAGCAAATTTATTAAACCAATTTCTGGTTCCGCTACCGAGGTATACGGAGTTCATTTTTCATGTCTTTCTCAATTAAAATTGTTTCTTCGAAGCTTAGATTGGTTAAATTTTTCAACAAGCGGCAATTAATTGAAATTTCTTTCCTCACAAATTCTCTTTAAAAGTAAAATTCGAGTTAATTGGTTTGTCGAAATTTGCCGTCAATAGTTAATTCAGACAGCGCAAAATATAGCTCAGGGCAATTATGTGTTATTTTGACCGTAAAATGCACAACGTAATGGATCACCTTTATGTCACTGTCATTACCAGCTTCTCGCGTCTATTAAGGTAAGCGTACACATCGTCCACAGGCTCGCGTCGTACGCAACGGATTTTAGTTTGCCTTGTATAAAAACTTATGTAACTGCGTCCCCTGATCCGCATCGTACGGATCGCATCATCGGCAATGCCGAAGCGATTTTACGATGCGTGCCGATGAGTCATACGGAATATCGATCAGTGGACGCACCCCGCGCGTTTGATATTTTTAATATTACGTATACAAAAAGTTATAATATTATATATTATTTTTAATATATAACTTTTTGTACGTAATCAAACAAGTAAACTCAGTTTTAACTTTTATTTTATATTATATAGGTATATCCAGAAAAAATATCACAGGCCATGATAAGTTTATTATGGGGATTAAAATATCATAAATATTATCAATTTTTCATGTTTATTGGTCTTTCTGAATATATCTCGAAAGACTATTAGTATAGTATAGTTGATCCAAAAGATGGCATAACCCAGACATCCAAAGTGAAAGTTATTCTTCAACACCAAATTGTTCTATATAGTCCACACAATGTCCAGAAAAAAGTCACACCATTTTGAGCGTCGGATTTGGGGGGGAGAGGGGGGAGAAGTCGGTAAATTCGTAGTTTTTTAAGTATTTCGCCAATATTTCTGAAACTATGCGGTTTAGCATGAACAACCTTCTATACAAAATTGTTCTACATTAAATTTGAAATAAAAAAGGCCCTATACATAATCTTTCTAAAATGAATGGTTCCAAAGTTACGGAGGTGGTATAGTATAACTGGTCCAAAAAAAGGCCTAACACAAACATCCAAAGTAAAAGTTTTCCTCCAACACCAAAATGTTCTATATGGTCCACATATTGTTCAGTAAAAAGTTACACCATTTTGGGCGTCAAGTTTGGGAGGGAGATGGGAGAGAAGCCGGTAAATTAGTAGTTTTTTTAAGTTTTCGTCAATATTTTTAAAACTATGCTTTAGCGTAAACAAAGTTATATACAAGATTCGTCTTCGAGCGTTCAACGAAGCAACACCTAATTAGTTTAATCACAACTAGTTTTTGCGGTTTGTTTATAAACGTTGAGTACTAAAAGTGAAAAGTGTAAATTATCGACAAAAATTACCGATACTTGGACATTTACTGTAAGTTATTTAATTTGTTTAATTAAATCGACTTATTACCAATGATTGCGTGTTGGTGTAAGGACCGTACTCAGGTTCCGTAGATCAATATGAACGAAGCTTCATCATCAAATGTTTTTCCTCAACAAGAAATTCCCAAAAATGATACTACTTCACCAAAGTTATATTCAACAGTTTTAAATGAACCTACCAGTATATTATTCCCTTCCAAAAAACAAGCGGTTGTATTAAATTCAGTTCCAAATTCAAAAATCGAGGATTACCTGAATGCTGTAGCCAACTCAGTTGACCCCAAAAATATACTTGCAATATCCCGAATTGTTAATGATCGTATATGCATCTACTTCACTTCAGAAAATATTGTTGAAACATTTTTGAAAACAGACAATGGGATAATAATAGTAAATCAACATCGCATTCAAGCTAGAAAGCTAATTACTCCAAATGAAAAACTAATAATTTCTAATGTACCTCCTTCCATACCACATAACGTCATAGAAAATGAACTCAAGAAGATAGGAATCTATCAAATAACACCAGTAGATTTTCTACGGATCGGAACATCAAATCCTAGTTTTAGGCATATCATTAGTTTTCGACGTTTTACTTATATAGCCCCTAAAAATCTTGAAAATCTTCCCGATTCAATATTAATTAACCACGATCAATCGAACCACCGAATATATTTCTCACTAGAAAAACAAACGTGCTTTATTTGTAAACAAACTAATCATTTAGCATCTCGATGCCCAAATTCTAATAACCAATCCACCGATGACAATACAATAAACATTTCCCAATCACAATGTGATCAATCTATTAGTTCACTACAAAATAAAACTCAACCAACAGCAAATTCTCCCGTACTTACTAAACATATCAGTAATTCACAACCTACTGAAACAACCACTTCAACCACACAACAAAACTCTACTGAAACAATCACTTCACTCGCACCACAAAACTCTACTGAAACACTCACTGCACTCACACCACAAACCTCCACTCCAACAATCACTTCACCCGCACCAAAAAACTCTACATCTTTCGATAACTCCCAAACAATGGTGACGGAACCAGTTAAAACAAATGAAACTATAGCAGCAACTCAAACAGAAGGGCAAACACCTAAAAGAAATGCTTCTGATCTAACTTCTCCTGAAACAGAGGGTGGAAGTCCTTTTAAAGAACCCATTACAAAACACAAAAGAACAAAAACAGATCTCCAAACCCATCATAACGTAGCTGAAGATCTTACGACCTGTACAGTGAATTTTTTCCAAGATAAGTCGAACAGTAGCTGTTTAAGTCAAGAAGAGTTAATAGATTTATTTGAAAACGCTCACGGATCTCCAGATCCACTTAGTATTGCTAAAATATACACGGAAGATATCGAAGGGTTAATAGATCTCTTAAAAAAGCTTTATCCAGTGCTATCACATAGATACTTGAAATCTCGATGTACAAGACTGAGGAATAAGCTTAGCAAACTACAGGATGACTATTCTTCTACAGATTTTAGCGACACACCCACTAATTAACAACATTCAACTCCATAATTCAATGGAATCTGAACGGGTTTTACACCCGTCTAGAAGAATTCAAATTACTAATGTCAAAATTCACACCGTCCATCATTTGTCTACAAGAGACACACTTTAAACAGCAGAAATTTTATAAACTAAAAAACTATACACCATATATTAAAAATAGACTTAATGCAAACCAGGCTAGTGGAGGGACAGCTATTTATGTACATAACCAATATAATACTGAAATAATAGATTTAAATACACAATTAGAGGCTATAGCAATATCTCTGAAAGGACCTCAAAAAATAAACATCTGCAATATATACATTCCTCCCGGTACTGATCCTTCAGCTCGCGAATTATCAGACCTTTTTAATCAAATTCCTCAACCACGAATTATTTTAGGCGACTTCAATGCACATCATGTCCTATGGGGCTCAAGTAAATCAGATAGTCTAGGGCGTAAAATTGAACAAATTATAACTAACCTTAATGTCAACTTACTTAATGACGGTAGTATTACAAGATTTAATGTCTCTACAGGTGGCGGTTCAGCGATTGATTTAACTCTATGTGACCCTGTTTTACAACCTGGACTGTCTTGGCAAGTAACACCTTATCTACATGGAAGTGATCACTTCCCAATATTAATAACAAATAATAATGTAACTCCCTCTTCTATCCCGTCTAATAAATGGAATCTAAAGCATGCCGACTGGTCTTTATATTCTTCTTTAATATCTCGATCCGTATCTGAGCTAACTCCTCCCAGCGATGACCATGCAAGTATTAATCATATAGTTTCCAGTTTTATTCAGCTTATAACAACAGCTGCAGAATTATCCGTAGGTTTTATAAAATTTCCAAAAAAACACCCTCCAGTTCCTTGGTGGAATCAAGAATGTAAAGTAGCAATCAGAGAGTCAAAAAGTTCTTTTTACAAATTTAAAAAATTTCCTACACTTCAAAACCAACTCGAATATAAGCAAAAGAGAGCCTACTGTAGATATATATTGAAGAAAAGTAGGCGAGAAGCGTGGAAAACATATGTCTCGTCCTTAAATTCATCTACTCCTATTTCCGAAGTTTGGAAAATGATAAATAAAATGAATGGTAAAAAATCCTTCAATACAATCCATTATTTAGAATATAACAATCTTACTTGCTCGACGAAAGAACAAATAACTGCTCTACTAGCTGATACATATCTAAGACACTCCAGTAATGACAGTATCTCTACTAAGTCCATAATACACAAACAAAATTTAGAGAACACTTACATAGATTTAGAGGATCATACAGATTCTCCTCTTAATGCCATACTCTCAATGGATGAGTTACTATATTCATTAAACTGTATAAAAGATACCAGTCCTGGACCTGATAACATTCCAGTTACATTTTTAAAATCATTACCAGAAGAAGGTAAACAATACTTACTAAAAATTTACAATTTTATCTGGACAAAAAATGTATTTCCAGATAGTTGGTACCAGTCAATTATTATTCCAGTCATTAAGCATGGGAAAAGTAAATCAGACCCTGAGTCCTATCGACCGATCTCGCTGACATGTTCTATATGTAAAATTCTGGAGAAAATGGTAAGCAACAGACTACTGTGGTATCTAGAAGATAAACAACTTCTTACCCCTATTCAAAGTGGTTTTAGGAAATCAAGGTCTACTTTAGATAATCTAGTTGATATAGAATCCGAGATTCATGAAGCATTTGGATGCAATCAAGAGTGTTTAGCAGTTTTCTTTGACATAACTCATGCGTATGATACAATTTGGAGATCTGACATATTAAAAAACTTATCCAGATGGTCAATCAAAGGTAACATCCTCAAATTTATAAAAAATTTTCTAAAATTTCGTCAGTTTAGAGTTCGTGTAGATAATGTTTTTTCAGAGCCAACAACGCAAACTAACGGTATCCCACAAGGTTCTACACTAAGCGTAATACTGTTCCTTATTGCGATTAATGATATCTCTAAATCCTTTAGTTCATTAGTAAAAGCACGCTTATATGCTGATGATCTTGTCATATTTTCTAGAGGGAAAAATGTTTTAACACTTACCAGATATATACAAGCCTCTATCAATCAACTAGAAAATTGGTCAGAGAGATGTGGTCTACAGTTTTGTCCAAACAAAACAAAAGCAATTTTCTTTAGCAAGAACCCAAAAAACATCATATTACCACCTAATCTCACCTTAAACTCGTTACCTATTGCTTATGTTGAATCAACTACCTTTTTAGGAATGAAATTAGATCATAGGTTAACCTGGAAAGATCATATCTTTCATCTTCGACAAACAACTCAAAATGGCCTAAGTTTATTAAAAAGCATATCTCACAAACAATGGGGAGCCGATTTCCAAACACTCATAACTGTCTACAGAACGCTTATTCGTTCTAAACTAGATTATGGCGCAGTTGCTTACAATTCATCCAAAGCACCAATACTTAAATTACTAGATCCTGTACATAATACAGCGATAAGAATAGCGCTGGGAGCTCATCATACTAGCCCGATTGAAAGCTTATACTGTGAATCAGGTGAACCTTCCCTCCAACTAAGAAGAAACTTCCTCAGCCTTGTATATGCAGCTAAATTGTCGGCTAATCCACATATACCGACATTTAAAAACACGTTTGCCGACAGATTCACATCGACATTTAACACCTCACAAAGATTAAGTCCGCCGTTTTATATCCGGATACAGAGATTACAAAATAGCTTAAACATACATTTTCCTGAGACATACAATGTAACTAACCTTAAACATCAACCTCCTTGGAGAATACAGCTGCCTATTTGTGATACAAGTCTTACTATCCACGACAAATATGACACACCACATAGTATAATTAAAAAGAAAGCAGCAGAGAAATTAAACTCTGCTAAGAACTTCCACATTTTTACAGATGCGTCTAAATCTGACAATGGGGTAGGGGCTTCTTTTACAACTTTACACCAAGACTTCTCCTTCTCACTGTCCCTTAGATCAACCGTATTTTCAGCAGAACTTCTTGCTATTTTGCAAGCAATAACATTTGTAAACAATAAAAACATAAAAAATTCTTTGATAATAACTGACTCTTTAAGTGCCCTCAGCTCTATGAAACAGTTATACGCAAAACATCCCATCTTATTGCTTATAAAGTCAGAACTAATGAGATGTCAAGAAAACGATCGATTTGTTAAATTTCTTTGGGTTCCGTCACACTGTGGTATAACTGGAAATGAAAAAGCTGATCAGTTAGCAAGGGAGGCAACAGAAAATCCACAATCAACATTAGTCACTAAATGCGTTCATAGCGACCTGAAGCAACATTTTAAAAACAAAATAAGTGAGAATTGGCAACTTCACTGTAGCAATTCAGAGACATCTATGAAGAACATTAAAGAAGAGGTAGCTGTATACAATCTCCCACAAAAGCGACGAGACCAAGTATGCATCTCTAGGTTGCGTATAGGTCACACGAAGTTGACACACGATTACCTTCTAAGTGGCGAACAAGTTCCCATTTGCTACAGTTGTGATAGTGTAACCACCGTGAACCATGTGCTAGTGGACTGCCCTTTATACACCCTAGAGCGACATCAAGTTGGATTACCGACTACATCTAAAGAGTGCCTAAACGGGTTAAATAACGACAGAACTATAAGCTTTTTAAGAAATGCAAGACTCGTTCACAAAATTTAATGTAACATTTTAGCCATTTATGTAATTATTGTACCATGCTAATGACCCTTAGTGGTTGATGCAATTTTGTAAATAAAAAAAAAAAAAAAAAAAAAAAAAAGTTATATACAAAAATGTTCTACATGAAATTTAAAACAAAAAATGTTTTATACATAATTGTTATAAAATCAACGGTTCCAGAGTTACGGAGGGTGAAAAATCGAGGTTTTCGATACTTTTTATATTTTTTGGGCAATATTTATGATATAACTATACCAAAAACCCAGACATCCAAAGTGAAAGTTATCCTCCAACACCAAATTGTTCTATATGGTCCACATAATGTTCAGAAAAAAGTCACACCATTTTGAGCGTCGGGTTTGGGGGGGGGGAGAAGGGGGAGAAATCGGTAAATATATAAAGTATCGAAAACCTCTAATTTTCACCCTCCGTAACTCTGGAACCGTTGATTTTATAACAATTATGTATAGTACCTTTTTTGCTTTAAATTTTATGTAGAACATTTTTCTATAGAACGTTCCTTACGCTAAAGCATAGTTTTAGAAATATTGACGAAAAACTTAAAAAACTACTAATTTACCGACTTCTCCCCCATCTCCCCCCAAACCGGACGCTCAAAATGGTGTAACTTTTTACTGAACAATATGTGGACCATATAGAACAATTTGGTGTTGAAGTAAAACTTTTATTTTGGATGTCTGGGTTAGGCCTTTTTTTGGACCAAATATACTATACTACCTCCGTAACTTTGGAACTGTTCATTTTAGAAGGGTTATGCGTAGGGCCATATTTATTTCAAATTTAATGTAGAACAATTTTGTCTAGAGGGTTGCTCATGCTAAACCGTTTAGTTTTAGAAATATTGACGAAAAACGTAAAAAACTACGAATTTGCAGATTTCTCCTCCCTCTCCCCCCAAACCCGACGCTCAAAATGGTTTGGCTTTTTTCTGAACATTATGTGTACCATATAGAACAATTTGGTGTTGGAGAATAACTTTCACTTTGGATGTCTGGGTTTGGGTCTAACTATACCATACTATATCTTAAAACAATGAATTTTTTTAAAAAATATTAGAGTTGTTAATGATGTTACTGAGAGAGGTGTAAAATTGATGTTAGGCATTTCGTTGTCCCTCACAAGAGATGAAAAAGCAAGCAAAGTATGTTACAAGTACTTGACAACCACAGAAAATATTTTTCTGATTTTAGAAATGTAACAATGAATAATCTTTAAACAAACTCTTATATTTAACAGTTAACAAATATCTAAATTAAATTGTAGCAGCTTTGTGTATTCCTTTATATTTAAATAGAAAAATGGGCGCTACTATGCGGTCTACTGTCTCATTTCTACTATAGCTTGCAGTCTACCGTGAGAATCGTGGTATAAGCTGTAATATTACAATGTCGACAAAAAAATGTTTACAAAGTGGGTAAAAGTGTGATAGTGTGTGATATTCTCCATATTTCGATGTTTCTTGAATAGGTTGTGTATTCAAAAAATATGCTTCCATTTCTAGATTGTTTTTCTTCTTGTTCCTCATCTGCTAACAAGCAATAATGACTTTTGTTCTTCATCGCTTTCCTCCATTTTCACAAACCGTTTTCGCAGGTACCTAGAATCACTACAAAAATCCGAATAAAGTGGCATCGGCAATCTAATTGCTGATACTGGCGTCGGCAAATCCGATCGCTGCCAATACAGTGGACGCAGTATCAAAAATTAATCGGTTTGATGCGATCCGTCCCAGTGCCGGTTTAACCTAACTTTGGGCCCTGGGCGCTGGAGGTTTAGGGGCCCCCTTTATTGCTATTCGTTGTCAGTTTTTTAACAAGAAAACACATGCATTAACTATAAAGTGAAGAAAGTGAAAAATGTGTAAAAATATTTAATTTCCTTAGCTAAGCGCTTTCGACATATGTGTCATCATCAGAGCTAATGGTCAAAGTATATAAAAAAAGTATCGGCTACTTCGGGTTGTAGGTGTTTGCATTACGAACATTGGTCTGCTGTGCAACTCCGGATGATGAAATATTACTTTTCTTTGATTACTGTTGCAGTTGACTGACCTAGGTCATGCTCGCATCACTTAAAAATGGTTCGGTGATACCGTACCATGACCAAAATTTATATGTTTGTAACGTCTAAGTGGTTGTTCTTACTGTTTTATTATTTTTAATTAAAATCCAGTAATCAAAGAAACGTAATATTTCATCATCCGGAGTTGCACAGCAGACCAATGTTCGTAATGCAAACACCTACAACGCGAAGTAGCTGGTACTTTTTTTTATATACTTTGACCATTAGCTCTGATGATGACACATATGTCGAAAGCGCTTAGCTAACTAAGGAAATTAAATATTTTTACACACTTTAATATACTTCTTTTTTACTTTCTTCATTCATTCAAGTGTGTACAAAACTTATCTGTCTTTCAACTTTTTAACTATAAAGGTTTATTGTAAAATCCATAAAATATTTTTTTAAAACAAGCAAGAAGAATAACAAACGTAAAAAATAATCCAAAAAATACAGAAAGTTCCACAAAACAACACATGACAAGCAAAAAAACATATTCTAAAAAATACATAAAGATAAAAATGAGATCACTTTTTTTCTTGACTTGGCATTCGCAAACTGCCATATTTAATATTATCACAATTCAGTTTCTCTAGTTCTCCATTCTCTATATAGAATAGTGATAATGCGTCTAGGTTTTATTGACCCAAATTTGACCTTAAATATGTTTTTATTCTTTTTAAAGCCGAAAAAGACCGCTCGCCTGACGCATTAGAAATTGGTATCGTCAAATAAATTTTAAAATATTGGAAAAAGTTGCTTTTACATCCTGGAAGAATAAAATTTTTCATCAATTGTATGATGTTTTTTCAAATTTTGGCATTTATGCAAGTTCTCTCTGGTTTCATCAACATCGATTTTATGTTTCTCGCATAAAGTATTAATTGACGTTTTGACTTCTTCTTTATCTCTAGATTAAAAAAAAACATCTAAAAGCTGATGTTACATCCTTGTAGCATTCAATTCGCGATTCTGAAAACAGCGACTAATTTTCTAGACTCTAGATTTTCTGCGACAGCGATATTTTTGTCGCTGTGACTACAAATCGCAAGTGGAGTGCTAGCCTTAGAGGCCACTGTATAATGCCAAATTGCAATTTTTGTAATCACTTTACTTTTGAATGTTTGAAAGAGTGTGTACCTTGTTTGAAAGAGTGGGTATTGGCATTTTCGAGATTAATCTATTCTTTATCTATAAATTAGATTTATGTATATCTATTTTTGTCTTTCGTTTAACTATTTTAAAGGACTTATTTTGTTCCTATTTTAAAAGAACTTGTTTCAAAGCCGAAAAGTGAGATAGATTATTATTTAAGCCCCACAATTCAAAATGAAATTATTAGAAACTAAAAAAGCTCCGTTTGTGCGATTATTTTGTATACAATTCGAGACATGGCCATTGATTAATAACCTACACAGTTTTTACCCACTACCTGGGTAGTTTTTAATCAATGACATGGCGAAATCTTATGGAGAAATCTTACGACTAGGTCGAAGCACGTGAAGCGACATTCTGAGTGAAATAAAAAAATGTAACAGAAAAAGTTAAAAACTGAAGACGCGATTCAACCCTACGTGAACTACAGTAAACGCAATTTGAAATAGAGAAATTCCTCTCAAAATTTTGTGTTTACGATCCTTGAACAAATAAATATGGTTATTTATGGTGAGCGTTGAGTGACATGGGTTGGTGGTACAGGTATACATTTCAAAAACCCTTTCAGCTGGGCAAACCAGGGAATACATCAGTGTCGTCGTAATTTTGTGGTCTAATTACGTTGGGTTTTAATTTTTATCATTGTGTGAATTAACCAACTACTAATATTTTTAACGGCCCCACTGGCACGGTGTAATAAATATTCTTGAAGGTAGGATGTCCATGTCCAACCATGTGTCTGACCCATCTTATCACAAAGTAAATATTACTAATTTTACAGCCCTGTGGATTTGTACTGTGCTCTCTGTTGTTCTCACTATTATATATATTATTATCTCTCTTTGCCGACGTCTAAATTTTTAAATACCTGAAGCTCGTATCAACACGCGCTTCCACCTAGTCGTCAGATTTCTCCATTACAACTTTCTGTAGTTTTTGGAAAAGGGCCCCGCCACAAACACTGACACGTGGCCCCTGTGAGGCTAGGCTACGGCACTGTGTATAGGCGTGAAGAGATGTAACAATAGAACAAAGGCGTTTGCAGTGTATTGGCGTATTTTCGTATGAGATTTTTTTCGGAGAATATGTAAATTATTTAGCGACTTTATTTTTTTATAATTAGAAGGAACGGGCCCCTCCGGGGCCCGGGCCCCTGGGCGCCCGCCCCAAGCGCCCAGTGAATAAACCGGCACTGATCCGTCCGATGCGTACGATGCGGACCTGTGGACGCTTACCTTTAGAGGATATGAGACTCCTGCATACGTCTTCAGGAAATTCTATTTTGAGCAAGTTGTTCCAGTTATGCTTTATTCTCCATAGTCCTTACGCTTCCGAGTCTACATTTTTCGAAAATCGTAGATAAAATTTCACCTTTTTACTTATTATCTACTGAATTCAGAACGTCTGCTCATAAGCATCATAAAAAGGAGAAAAAGAGAATAGTTCGGCCATATAATTAGATAGAGGACCTAAATACCACATACTTTGCCTTATAATACAAGGAAAAGTGAAGGGAGAGAGATGGATTGGTCAAAAGAAACTTTCATGATTGCGTAATATTAGACAATGGTGTGGTTCCACGGTAGAAGAATTATTAGTAGAGAGAGTTTTCAGGAACTTGTAAACATGATGACAGCCAACGCCTGAATACGGACACGACAACTAAAGAAGAAGAAGACTTATTAATACATTATAAGAAATGCTAATTTTTCTTAGAAAAAACATTAACGTTAAACTGAATTTCAGGGATGCTCGCGATTGTGTTATAAAGGATTCAAAATGATACTAGCACAAAAATGTTTTTAAAATATAAATATAATATTGAAGACATTTATTCTTAGGTAAAAAAAATGCTTAATATGAAGCTTTTTCAAGTAATTTAAATTTTTTGGTAAACATTTATGTATTCGTCGTCATCCGTTCATAAGAAAATCAACTATCAAAATTGACATAATTTCTAGTGGTGCAAAACGTTTGTAATTTCTTTGTTAAAAATTATTTGTTTCTTCTTTTAGGGTATGATACTTCGGTTATAGCAATTGTTTAAATAAACTAAGGTAAACCGTGACATTGAAAAACATTTCAATGCACCATAATTTTCCATTTTAGACTGTCCCTAATAGTAAGGGAGCCCAACCGGGGATTTTTGCAGTTACTTGAGCGCGTCAGATTGTCGTATGGGGAAAAACCTGGTCCCCTTCAGATGTACATCTGCCATGTATTGGCTCTTAACACAGAGCAGTTCGTTAAGGGAGGCCCGAAAAAAAATCGATCGTTAAAAATACTCGAAATTGTCAGATTAATATAGGGTAAGTTAAGTACATGTAAAAGAGTGTATATTTCAAAAATCTGACGATTTGAGCGGGCGTAAGGTAATGGGTGAGTCAAAATGTTTCACAAAAAAGCGAATATTTCGCGAAACGAACGTCAGATCGGACAACTAAAAAATACATCTTCAATATTTTTCAAAATTCTATCGAATGGTACTAAATATGACCCACACGGAAAGGGGTGGGGTTAATTTTAAAATTTTAAATACAAACCAAGCGATATTTCGCAAAATGAACATCAGATCGAAAAACTGCAAAATATAGTTTCAAAATGTTTTTGAAAAATCTATCGAATGGTACTAAACACGACCCTCCACGGAGGTGTGGTGGGGGGTTACTTTAAAATCTTAAATAGAACCCCCAAATTTTTATTGAAAATTTGGATTTTTTACGCAAAAATAAGCAACTTTTATTCGATACATTTTTTCGAATTATGGATAGATGGCGCTATAATCAGAAAAAACGATAGTTGGAAAAGGAAAATTAAATTAAAAAATGGAAAGTCCCCACTAAAATGGAAAATTTCACTTTAATTTTTTTTTTTGGTTTTAGGGCGTAATAATCACAATCCAATAGGTCCCCATAACGCTCGAGTGACTGCAAATTTAGCATACTTTGCTCCCCTACCATAAGTCTAACGTTCTACAATTAGCAATTTGTATACTCTACAAATTACGTTTGACAAAATAGACATAATAATTATAATTTAATACACTATTTACAACTGTGATGATTGAAATCATTTAATATTCCATTACTGGATCTCACTATGATTTCAATGACGACTTCCTGTGAACTAAAATTATACAAAATATTAGCAAATAATTAAAACTATAAATATTAAAAATATAATATGTTGGATTTTAAAAATATTCAAAATATCTCGACAAAAACAGGCTTATCGAAAAAGTACTACGAAAAAAAAGTTAAAAACGTTTTAAAAACATTTAATGGTACTACAGAAATAATTTAATTGTAACGTATTTGGGAGGGTTCCAAGGAAACAAAATCCCCATAAAATTTTTATGGGGTGCACAAATTTCACTGTTATTTTTTAAAACCGACAGGTGAACTTTTTTGCCACTAACAGACAGATGGGGTGTGACAAACTCCAACTATTGAAAAAAAGTTAAAGAATCTCAAAAAATATCTTTACGTTTAGCTTCTTTGTGATATGTGAAACGTCAACATCTTGAAGCTAGTCAGAATAGTCACTATTTACGCTAACATTGTTGATTTCTTCACTTACTTCCGAATCACTTTTGTCAATGCATTCGTCACTGTTTGCTTCATCCCATAAGGCCTGAAGGTGTGCTTATTCTCGTTCGTAATTCATTTTAGCTTAGACTAATAAAAAATATGTTAAAACCTATAATAAGTATAATTCAATTACCTATACTTAGTTATTTATAGGAGTAAAATATAATGAAGATATTTCTACAGAAATTACAAAATCCGACTCGTGGGGTGAAACTAAACAGATGACTAAAAACTATGTGTCATCGCATAGATGAATATACAATAGAAAGCTATCTAGCCGCTAGTTCCACTGCATGTAAAATTTCCTTATGTTTTAGGCGCCTCGGCATTGTTGGGGTGTACTACACCCCACCTGTCGGATGCCGGGTTAAGATGTTCCTGCTAAAGCTGTTCTTTATATTGGTTCTGATCTACCGTCGTCGGAGGAGTTGTTATTTCTGATACCGTGTGTTTGGACGATTGAGTGTCAGAGGATGACGGAGGTTGATTTTGAGTCAGATTATTGGTTTCATTATCTGGCTGCATAGGTGTTTGTGTGGGATTTGAATCTAATGAAGGAATAAAATAGTTGATTGTAGTGGAGATTGTGAAGAATGGGTACTTGGTTAAATATCTGTTATATTGGGGTGATAATTTTGTATACAATTTGGTTGAGAAGAAAGCGGTGAATTTTCGAGAGACATTTTGTCTGTTTGTATTATTTGTGCGCTGATAGGCTAGATGACCTTGTTCTTTGCAAATGTAGCATGATTGTTTTCCAAGTGAAAATAAATTCGGTAATTGATTTGTTCATAATTAATTACTATAGACTGAGGATTTTTTTCCAGATTCTTAGGAGCAATTTAAGTGTAATGTCGGAAACTAAAGACATGCTTAAATAAAGAATTAGTTGTTACCATTCCTAGAAAATCCATTGGAGTTATTTGATAAATGACAATATTGTTTATCTGTCTTTATAATACTGTGAGATATTGTTGGGCAGACATTAGAAATTCTCAGTCTTGAAGCGTTTTACATGTCTGCTCATATGGGAACAAGGAAAGAACTAAACATAAAAATACTGGGGGGTCAGAATGGGGCTAGTAGAAGGAACAGACACGCAAACCTTCATGCGAGACGGCAGCTCATTTGTTGTGCGAGAGCTAGGTCGTAGATTCGTTAGGGAAGGGGAGGGGTGTTAAGATGACTAAACTACCATAACCAAATACAAAGGGTACTTACTCAGACTAGAGGATCTTTCTACTATTTAAAAAACAGGACGCCGTTCGAAACAAATCCTCTGGTTCATATTTGGGTACTTACAGGACATTTTTCTCACTTACGTGTACCAAAAGGGGGGACAATCATCATCGATTCCTCTTTGGGGTTATACTGGGCTACATCTTTTCTCTATACTGGCTTCTATGCCATATTCTTTTCTTCTGTACTAAAACTTATACAGTTGCATTAGACATTTGGTTAATAATTTTCTCCAAAGGGTTATACAAGAGAAATAAAATAGGTACACTTTCACAAACATTTATTCAAAACCTCAAACTTTAATTTTTTAAACAAAAAAAATGTAACAGGAAATGATTGACTTTACTACGGGATAAAAAAAATCTACAAATCTTTTACATTAATTCAATACAACAACTTTGGTTAGCAGTGTACGTCAACACAAGATTTGACGCAGCTGTCAAATGTCAAAGTCACTGTCATTTTAATTTATTTACATGATAAATATGCAAATTTATATTCAAACAAAACATTTTCAAACAACTATCATAGCAAAACAGGACTTTTAAATATTATATTAGGGGATCTTTAGATATCAAACTAACAACAAACGTTATTACAAGAAACTTTTCCATTTTGAAAGCGACTATTATACTTTTAAACTCTTTACCAATAAACTTTAGTATATTATCCTCTTGAAATTTAACAAAATTAGCAAAAGTATCATACCTTTATTTACTGTCACACGGGGTACACAAACAAAAACAAACGGGGTCATCGACCGGAGGCAGGGGAGGACATGGCTTCACTTCACTCTTCAGACAATCAACTGGGGGTGGGGTGTGGGGTAGACATTCCATAACACAAATCACAAAGGGGGCTTCTGAGAAACTGGAAACAAAACATCACGGGACAGGAACGACATTTCTTCGATGAAATCAGGGCTTGACCATCATACATAACACAGGAAACAAAAGACAACAATGCCGGTTTGTAGAACTGCGTATTTGACTCTCGGGAGGCTTCGATTTTCCATACAAATCCATCACTATGTGGAAAAAAATCCTCTCAGAGCACTCACCACACATTCAGATTTTCACAGCGACCATTCTACATTTTACCGGCGGGGAACAAAGGGACTTCGCCCTACTTCAAGCGAGTACCAGCCGAGGAGATGCTATCACCTTGGGACGTAAAGCCGGACTGAATTGCGCTTCGCTCTGAAGCTACAAAACGGGAAAAGTACGACGAAGTACCGAGCGATTTTGATCCTTAGGGATGCTTACATGACAAAAACTCACATCACTTTCGGTTGGACCAAACCATTTTTTGAAAGGGGGGTTAGCATTTCTTCTAGAAAATTCATCTACGCATCAGCACTTCTTACAAATTGTAACACATTGAAATGTTGTGCAATACTTCGTAGCTGTATACAGGGGCGGCTTGGGATATTTTAATGATATTCAACTTCACAAAATAAATTAAACAAATGGACATTCTTTTTGGGAATTGGAATATTAAATTTATGTTGGAGTTTTTTTAAACGCTACAGTCTTTCGCTTGGTAGGACTAATTTCCTAGCTTGGATACGTTCCTGATTGATTACTACTGTTCCATTATCTGTTCCTAAAAATTGTGCCACTGTTTCTTCAGTACTAACGTAAACGCAAATATGTTCATTTATAATCCTGGAAATGGCGAGAATTTTATTAGGATCGATTTTAGTATGCCATGGCATTTAAATAATCTTCAATATTAGTATCTGAAAGTGAATTGAACAAAATGGCTTGATTTTTTCTTGGTCATTTTTTGTTAGATTGGTTCACAGCAGTAGAATATAATTTGGATGTGTTGGATGGAGGAGTCACATGTTAAGACTTATGAAGTTCATAAGCTCCTTCCCCTGGATTTTCCTTCATATTGGATAATATATTACCTGATTACGACCATGGTACTTGAACAGGTTCATTAGTAATTAAGCACATTAATTAACTTTGTACTGGTATTTATGGCCGTTGTTGGTTAGGTAATAATAAAACAATGTTCTAACTTGCAGTCTATCCCACAATTGGATTGAATACTATGTAATACACTATTACACCACATTTGATAATTTTCTAATGAGTAAAAACAACTAAATTTTGATAAAAACTACGAGCTGATCGGAACATTGTTTACAAGAAACCAGTTTCGCATCCAACATAATCTTTTCATTTTTGCATTTGTCATATAGTGTAGGAAACAGAGGTTGAACCTCGCAAAATGGACACAAGTCCGGTTTTATTTTTTTTTCTGGTATATGAAGGAGTGTTTATTATGAGACTAAATTTTTCTTTAAAAATTTCGTCCCGGAACCCCCCTTTTCATCCCTTTAAATGGGGTAATTTGTGGTTTATGCGAATTGTAGCCCTTCCTGTACGTTTTGCCAAAAATTTACCTAATAGTAAAAAGAAGAAGACTATATTTCCTACTATTTATTCCCCGGCAGCATATGTCTATCACCCACCGTTTAGCGGGGGTGGTTCCCCAAAATTGACAAATTTTTACAAAGGATGTTTTTTTAAAAAAATTATTTTTCCCTAACGGTAATGAAAATTAAGAAGAAACTGGCAGAAAGGGCAATTGCAAATTTTTAAGTACAGAGTGTTACATTTTAAAAACTTCTTTTTATATCATCTGAACCGCCTATGTTAGAGTAAAAAAACTTTCAGCGATTATCCATGTACTGGTGTTATTTACAAATTTGTATAATGCTCCCCATATTTTTGCCGGAATCACCCCAAAAAAAGGAGAATTAATAAAGAAAATAATGAAAAACTGATTTTGGGTCACCACTGTGGTTTTAGAGTGCGAAGAACATAAAATATGCATAAATCAATATGTGTAGCAGACAGTGTGTTCTTTTATTTTCCATAAGTACGTTATCAATAAAATGAATAGGTGACGAAAAAAAAAAACAAAAACTGGAGCTCACCAAAGCATTTCTTAGGTTTACCATTTTGTCGTATCGATTGCTTATATGAAAAAAATGCATACGACTTTATTTGTTGAGAAAATAGTGGTCTTTAATTCTCTATAAGTTTTGTTTTAAAAAAATGCATAGGTAATGAGAAAATCATAAAAACATACTCTCCAAAGGATAGGGTAGTTTCTGCAGTTTATTTTCAAGGATAGGGGTAGTTTCCGCAGGGATGTTGCAATAATTATATATATTTGTGAAAAACCCCTTTTGATGAAGCATATGTCCATATGGGTCAAAAAGCAAAAAAAAAAATTTTTCAACCCCCCTTTATTTATTTATTTTTTTGCTACAGGGGTTGTATCAAGAAATCGCTTTTGGTGTCCATGCATGGGTAATAAGAACGTGCACAAAATAGTATATGAAGCATTTTAATAAAGGGTATGGTGTGTGAACTATTCCAAGAAAATCACTTTCTTTATTAAATATCCTTTTTTTGGGGTAGTTCCGGAAAAAATGGCGGTGCATTATACAAATTTGTAAATAAAACCAGTACATGGATAGTCGCTGAAAGTTTTTTTAATCTAGCATAGGCGGTTCAGACGGTATAAAATAGTTATTTATGAAACAGTTCGTGAAATATGCTTTTTGCGAACGCACGCGATTTTTAGAGCACGAGCGACAAAGGAGCGAGTGCTATAAATCGCGTAATTTCGCAAAAAGTACTTTAAGCATAGTTTCATACAATATTTTATCTACGATAAACAAAAATTAAAAAAGCTGTAACTCTTCGTTACTGGAATTTATTTCTATTCTACAATTTTTAGAACTTTGACATTTAAAAATTCTAACTACTTTCAAACCACAAAACTGTCAAAATTTTTGTTGTAATATTGCTCATATTGTCATCACCATGACAACGCGAAGGTTAAGGATTGTCACCATGACAACGCGAAAGTTAAAAACAGTGCGAAAAATAAATCCCATTTAAAATACATTGTTCCTTCACGCACACTTTAAATCCTTCACGCACTGCTATCTATAATGACAGTTTTCACAAACTAAAAACTTATACATAATATGACATAGAGTAGATAAAGGGGTTTTTTAAAATGTAACACCCTGTAATTAAAAAATTTGCAATTACCCATACCGAAAATCAGCCACTTATTTGTGATTAATTGCCGCAGCGTTCCTTCTTAATTTTCATTACCGTTAGGGAAAAATAATTTTTTTTAAAAACACCTTTTTTAAAAATTTGTCAACTTTGGGGCGCCACCCCCGCTAAACGGTGGGTGATAAACTTATGCTGTCGGGAAATAAATAGTATTAAATATAGTCTTCTTCATTTTACTATAAAATAAATTTTTTCAAAACTTACAGGAAGAGCTACATTTCGCAAAAGCCACAAATTACCGCCTTTAAAGGGATGAAAAGGGGGGTTCCGGGGAGAAATTTTTTAAGAAAAAGATAGTCTCATTATAAGCACCCCTTGATATACCAGAAAAAAAAAATAAAACCGGACTTGTTTCTATTTTTCGACGTTCAATTTCTGTTTCCTACACTAATAAGCGTTCTAAAATTAGCAATTTTTATACTCTTCAAATTACGTTTGACAAAATAGACATAATAATTATAAATTTAGTACACTATTTACAACTTTGATGATTGAAATCATTTAACATTCCATTACTGGCTCTCACTATGATTTCTATGAGAACATTATACAAATATTAGTAAATAATTATATATAATGGATTTCTACGGCTGTCGCAGCCTCTCCATACCCAGCTTCCAACTTTTTCTATCGTAACACATATCTTCATCTAATTGCTTCGAATCCATTGCCTCCTGAATATTGTCCCTCCAGCTTCTCCGTGGTCGTCCTCTTTTCCTTCTCTCCGGTGGGACCCACTCTAATATTTTTCTCGGTCAGTGAGTCTCATTCATTCTTTTAACGTGACCGAACCATGTCAGTTCTCTCCTTTCAAAATCGTCTATTATAGTTTTTTTACCTTCATATGTTCTCTAATTGTTTCATTTCTTACATGTTCTAATTTTGAGACCTGACAACTCCTTCTCAAAAAGTCCATTTCTGTACTAAGTAGCTTCTTTTTATTTCTTGCATTTATGCCCAAACTTCTGCACCGTAGATTGTAGCGCTCTTCATTATACTTTCGTATATCTGATATCTTTGCCCCGTAAAATTGAATTGAGAGATCTAGTGATACTTCTACCTTTATTGATTCTGTGTTGTATTTCATCTTCACTATTTCCTCGTTTGTTTCCTCGTTTAGTAATAATTACATATTAAATGTTAATTCAAAATTTCCAGAGACGAGGAAGAGACGAAATTGAAGTAACTAATAATACTTTACGAAATGTTGAAATAGGGAAGTTGCACATTTTTGTTTTATTAGATAATAATGTTCAATTTCATTTAAAAATAAGATATTGAGAATTTCACGCCCCAAAAACTCATAATACTACTACTTGTCGGTTTATAACGTTCTCCGCCATTCTCAGACTTCTAATCGCCACTTCGTCCTGTTGTTCCATAGGTCCTCTTCTATGTCTATTTTTCTCAGCTCCTCGTTTATTCCTTCGCTCCAAATTTTTTTGGAGCAATAATAATAATATATATTGTTATATTCCTATTTGACATAAGAAATAAAAGTCTGTAGTTATATTTAAAATTCAAATAAAAATAAAGGTTTTCGTTTTTCTCGACCGCGGGCATGTAAATTTGGAACACCCTGTATAAAACAAATTTTGTATAGGTAGTTTTTAAGAAAGTGTTTCGGAGAAGTGTTTACGAACCCCAGGAACAATACGAATCAAGTAAACAATTAGAGTGATGTTTAAAAAGAAAGTGTTCGTGGAAGGGTGTGAATAACCACCGATAATTCATATTCTAGCAAATAATAGGTTATTAAATTTGTAAAGAGGGTTAATGTGGAAAGTAAAATTGAAATGGGGAATATTATTTTTTCTTGAAATCCATTAAGATATTTAGAAAAAGGAAAGTTTGTGTTGGTAAATACGGATAATTGAAAGTTGCTTTGGATTGATTGATTTTTGAATGCTGGAAGGGGTATTTGGAAGGAGGAGAATGAATGAGCAATGAGAGTCAGTATGTTTTGGGCGATCGAGAGGCGAAGGCCAGTTTTCGAGAAGAGTGTACAAAAAAGTGAAACGCCGGGTTGGTTAGTTTTGTCTTTAAAAAAATAAAAAGTAAAATATCGTGGAGCGGGTGATAGACCGAGTCGCGATAGTATATAACTCCTTGAGTCTAGAGTATCCCGGTTTTTGTTGAGGTGTTTGAAAAAGGTAGAACACGGCATCAGGAGAAGACAGGAACGAGGGCTCTACGAGGCGTAGTTTTCAAAGGAACAGAGGCATTACTGGAAGACTTCGACGAGTCGTTGGATCGCAACCCAAGCCAATAGGAAACGTGTTTTGTGTGAAGACATTGTCAAATCATCAGAAGTCAGTCTATTTTGTTATGACATGAATGTATGGTTTGTGTATTAAATACCACATTGAAAATTGAGCCACACAATCACTGTTAAAAAAAGGAATTTCATCAAACTTAAATCAATTTGTTACTGATAAATCATAATAGTTCATTATAAATAAAATAAATTTGGAGACAAAAAGAAATAAGATTCCCATTTTTGTCACTGTTGTATTAAATAAAGATAGAAAGATAAGATATAAGAAATATTAAGCAAATATTGACATTTAGATAAAATAAACGATTTTTATAACCTCTAATTGAAATCCGTATGTGTGTATTATTTTACTCTCTTTTATCTATCCCGATTAGGAATCCACTGAGAAATACTTTGAAGCCACGAAAGTAAGTAATTGATATTATAATTTAGCCCTGAGATTGACACTATATTGGTATTTGATCTGTTTGATTAATGAGATAATTATTGATTAATTAATTAAGATAAATTACATCTGAGAGCATCATTAGATTTCAAAAGTAAGATCACAACAATATATAATGTAAATTTATAGGTTTCTATTGCTAACTTCCCACCTCTTCTAGTTTCATCTCTTTTAATTACACAACGTATTATGTTTTCCATCTTTCTGTTATTTTGCCGGTTATTAGCGCACTCCTCACTGTATAGCACAATGTATAACATACCTTATGTAGTCGTTAACAGCTTATGGTTCATGCGATAGTCTTCTATAAAAAAATCGGTATGAATGTATAATTTTTAGTTTATACCGAACCGATCTGACATTTTTTTAGATAAAATCAGGAAACAGTTTTAAAACAATAAAAAATCTTTATTCATTGTAAAACACGTTTACTGTTGCTGCATCTAAGCCATTATGTTTTGTTTCAATAACAGCAAAAACAACTTTTTAAATTTTAAGTACATGAAGTTTGCTATTAAGCACACAATGCGAGGGAAACGAGCATTCACCAAAAAACGTCTTCCTTGCAGCTTTACTTTATTGAAAGACAAAGAACAAAATATACTTAATGGTTCTGACCTACTGTTTTTCTTTCAAGAAAGACCCTTCATTAGTTAGGGCTGCCTTGCAGGAAAGATAAGGAGGTTCTATTATATCATATTGTCTCTTATCCACTAATTCAGAAACGAAAAATTGCTGAGAGCGACTTTTTGCCCCACTTCGATAATTTTTCTCATTACATTTAGTAAATGTAATCCATTTTGATTCTCTGGTGAGATATGCTTTGTTTTCTTTCAGAAAATAACTGTCTATTTAAAAATAATGGTTAGCAGTGTGTTCTTTCTTGTAGCCGTAAATATGTCTTTGTTTAGGGGGATAAAAATGTTTCTACTATTTTTTGTTTGAATAAAAGAATGATATCGAATAAAATAATCGTGATGCAACTTTTTCCATTCGATTAGGGAAAATGCCAGGAAATTTTGTGCACTAAATTGATCTTCGAGAGATGAAAATTGTATTTTGGTCATATGAAAAATGCATTTTCCACCTACCTCTACCGAAAGTATACTTTTCTGGACCTGATTTTAGGGAGCAAAGTTGTACTTTTTTTCCCTAGGGGGAAAAGTATTTTTCCTCCCTAGAGAGGAAAAGTAATAGCGACATCATGGTATTTCATTCATGAAATATAACTTATTATTAACGACCTGTACAATATCTATTTTTTATTACGTAAGTATCTATACATTTTAACGTTTATTTATAAAACACCCTGTATTTTGCAAAATGGTAAAAAACAGTAAATTGTTATTTTGATTTAACAATGTTTACATTAATAATTTGGCTTATATTTGACAGTTGACATTTATATTGTACCTACTTGTTAGTTTTAGTTCTAATAAATTTTGTTGGTAAGTTACATAAATAAATTAAGTAAAAATGAAAAGTTGACTTGTTATTTGAGGAAGGTGGAAAAACCATATGTATAACATGGGAGTAAAGTGCCTTTTATGAAAATGAAAAATTTAAACGTCGGGAAATATTGACGGAAATGAGTTCAATTTTTATACTTGGCGGTTTTGGGTGTCGCTGAGCAGGAATTTCATGACGGCGACAAGGTCTCCGAGGTACCTGGTGCCCAGGGTGGAACTCGTGGTCTGGAGTTTTATGGTATATTCATTCAAAATCAGTCAATAACCATTACTCGGCGGTTTTGGTGGTCGCTGACTACGAATTTCATGACGGCGAAGGTCTACGAGATACCTGGTGTCCATGGTGAAACTCGTCGCCTGGATTTTTATGTTATAATTATTTAAAATTAGTCAATAACCATTACCCGGAGATTTTGGGGGTCGCTCAGCACGAATTTCACGTCGGCGATAATCTCCAAGGTACCTGGTTGCCCAGTTTAGTTTTCATTTTTATTGGAAAATATAACTGACTCAATAAAAGAGACGGAAACAATCGTCAGAAAAGCTGCATCGGACAATAGACTTTTAGGGAGTCAAGGTTACAACCTTTGCTAAAGGAAAAGTGGTTGTAAAATAATGAGTGTACATATCGTGCAAACAATAAAATTTGTAATCCAAAATGCCATGGTTCATTATCTTGTGAAAAAAAATTATTAGTCTCCAAAAGTTGTTTTAAATTAAAAATAATACATCATGGATAATAGAGATTAAGCTTGATAAGGTTTATTTGTCACTTTGAAATACATACGACATACATTTTACAAAATGGTATCGATGGATACAGTTAGTTTGATACTCATGTATCCTATCTCTAACGAACATTAAATCTATTACTTTCATGGATACTATTAATTTTAATGTAAGTTTCAGTTTGAAAATTTTTTAAAACATCAATAAAATGGAAAATATTCGGATGAGCATGGTAAAAATTATCATTAAAACGCGAGTGGAACGATTCACAAGCATTAGTTGTTAATTCTAAACTCTCACTCATCGTAGCCCACATCTCCGGCGGAAATGTTGCGTGGTCGCCAATGTAGTTGTCCAATAAGTAGTCGGAAAACTTTTCAAGTTTTGCGTCCTTTGGTTCAATAGCCATAAAATCATATATGAAAGATTCTTCGACTTCTGAGGGAGGTAAAAATGGCAGCCCAAAAATATATTTCAGCCATTTACATATTTCACTGTCTGACAATTTATATTTCCGAATTAAGCCACAACTGCCGATATTACGATACCAAGCTTGCATAAGATGAAAACGGCACCCTTTAATGTGCACATTTGGAAATTAAAAACGCGCAGCATTGTGGATAGCAATTTCAAAATCGGAGAAAATGGTTTTTGGATTGAATTTCAGACCAATTACTTCACATTTGCTTTTCAAAACATTAAATAGTTTTATATAGGTTTGTTCCGATTTGTCGGGAAGTAAACAATAACACAATGGTATATAATGTCCGTTGATAAATACATGTATGGTAAAAACTTGCTTGAAATATTGAGCACAGTAACCAAATGTACCGTCCATATAAATCGTTTCACTGCCGCACAGAAAACGCATGTTAGTGTTACACGAGAAGATGATAATGTTAGAACTTGGTTCAACCGCAAATATAAAATTCTCGTCTTTAAGGGTTTTGATATTCATAACATTTACCGCAGCAATAGTTTCTTCTTTACTTTTGGGCAGTTTCGGTTGAGCCATTCGCCGTTCACTGTATATTTGATTTCGTATTAAATTAACGTCTTTAACAGACATGTGGATCAAGCAATCTACATTTTCTTTCAACGCAATATATATGATTTTGGACGGCCTTTCGGTCAAATTATCCTTAGCCTTCCTTTTGGCACTGCTATGCACAATCTGTCTATTAAGCGTCTTGATATCACACTCGTGATTATGTTTTAGATTACTTCGGATCACTAATTTTCTGGCCCTTTCGTGAATATCTTCGCTTTTTTTGTGAATATCTTTCGCACGACCGTTTTACGCACCTCCAATACATTTCTCCCGATTTTAGTACTTTATCTTGAGAAAAAGTAAAACTGTTCACTTTCAGCAAAATTTTACCACGATTACTTACTAACAGATAATATGTCATCAGATGTTAATATACAGAATGTCTCACCGAATAAATCCTATTCTACCTCTTACTCTACATCAGTGGAATTTATACAACCCGTTGGATGTGCATGATTTGGACGCTAAATTTAAAAGACCCAAAGGAGGAAGACCCAACCCTTTGGTCCTAACTTTACTTTCTGGCAGCGTCCAAAACACGGGTACTTTTAAGACCCTCAGGTACTTTAGCGTCGAAAACATGCCCGCCCAATTTTATTTATTTATCAACATTGGTGATTTGCTTCTGGCCACTGTCATTACTGACCGGTTATTGATTAAAACTCTATTTTCAGTATATTTTTTTACAAGATTGGTCAAAAGCTCATATTGTTGTCGTTAAAGGCCGGGAATTTTCGTTAATAACAAGGGGAAATGGATATTCACGACAATGGCCGGTCTTTAACATTCATTTTACATTATTTTCTGTAACATATACAGGGTGAGTCATGAGGAACTGTACATACTCCTACCTCGTGTAGAGGCCCCTATGGGGAATAACAAATGACCATTAAAAAGTGTCTGCTCCCATTGTTTAATAATATACAGGGCGAGATTCGCATTTTGACAGAAATTTGTATTCGTCATAATTTTTGAACGGTTAGATCGATGTGTCTCTTTTTTGGTCAATCGTTACACTATTGTCACCTAATCAACTGATTTATTCAAACTAGAAAAAAATCAGGTACGGCTTTAAAAAAATTGGTTCGTTTGGGTCTTAGAAAAAATTTCACCCTGTATAAGATTTTTGAAAACTCTAATATGAATTTTACAAATTAGACAAATAATCAATTAAAATAACATATTAATTTATTTTTTCCGCACACGATTGCTTAATTTTTTATAAAAAAATCAATTTTGATTATGAATTAAAAGTTTGGTAAAGTGAACCATATATTTAACAAAATTAACTTTTATTACCAAAATTAATTTTTTTTGAACAAATATTTAATTTATGTTACCACCAATTAACTGATTTATTCAAACAAGAAAAAAATCAGGCCCGGATTTAAAAAATAAGTTCGTTTTGGTCTTAGAACAAATTTCACCCTGTATACGCTTTTTGAAAACTCTAGTATGATTTTTACAAATTAGACAAATAGGCAATTCAAATGGCATATTTATTTTTTTCCTTACACGATTACTTAATTTTTTATAAAAAAAAATCCAATTTGACTATGAATAATTAAAAGTTTGGTAAAGTGAACCATATATTTAAAAAAAAAATAACTTTTATTACAAAAATGTCTAACATCACTTAGCACATTGTAATGGCATAGTATATATATATGACAGTCCCTTCTTCCATTTCTGACTTTCTGCACCATGGTTCATTCACCTCACCTAATTTGTATAGAAGACTTATTAAACGGCAATAACCAGTCTCAATTTCAGTGACCTTTTTGATCTCTCTCAGTTATTGAGATTCATAAAATTGTTCGTGAGTTTTTTATCAATATTTTTTCTTGATTTTTTGTCTGAATTTACCCTTGAGTGGCTCTCTATTTCTTTTGATGGTTCCGTATCAGCCATTTCTAAACCTCGTTTTTCGGAGCGTCTCTATTGACGCCACAGAAAGGTTCTGGGCCTTCAAAGGCTTCTCTCGAAAATTCTTTTGCTAATATTATAATACCAGCGTGGATAACAAAGGCAAAAAAAAAGATAATATGTAAATAAAAATATACTTCGGCTACGTAACTTTACGGAGTGCCTCGGTAGCTCTAAGTCTTCAGAGATCTAGGGGTTGGATTTTTAATATATTTTAAATATAATAGAAACTCAATTGCTCGGGTGCGCCATAATTAAAAAAAATTAAAGATAAAACATACTTAAAACTTCAAAAAAAAATTAAAGTAACAAGTTAATAAAAATATATATGTAGTCATCACAATATACAAACACGTAAATATAAATATATCAGGACCGACCTTAGTGTTCTCATGTTGATTTCTCACTTATGAACAAGAGAAAGGGATCAGATAATAATATTATCAATCAAAAAAAAATATTATAAAATTAATCAACTTTTTATTAAAATTAAAACATAAAAAAAATGAAATGATGGATCTCTGGTAGACAATATAAGAGATTCTGTTTTTCAAAAACAATAAAAAGGTTT
This sequence comes from Diabrotica virgifera virgifera, assembly GCF_917563875.1. Classification (NCBI taxonomy): domain Eukaryota; kingdom Metazoa; phylum Arthropoda; class Insecta; order Coleoptera; family Chrysomelidae; genus Diabrotica; species Diabrotica virgifera. Next base: position 180,842,327 of record NC_065446.1, read on the forward strand.
ACAAACAATACCTTGTCATATAGTCCTGTCCTCATTCTTTACGTTGTGAATGCAAAAGGACCCACATTTCACTGAATTTAGATAAAGAATAGTACAAAAATGTTCATTTCTTTGAAAAATTTCAGCAAAAAAATTAATAAACTTACTAAGTTTAATCCTTCCTCCTTTCATCAATGACTAATAAAAAATTAACTAAGTTTCCTATACTTTTTATGGACCAATAGGGAAAAACAAAATATATTTTAAGCCTAACCTACTTAGTACGGAACCATCAAAAAATCATTTCGCAAAGTCAGCATCCTACACCTGCGCTTTCTGATACTTATATTAGCACGTATTGTGTATCTAAACTCCAAAAACCGCGGCGCCAAAGGCCATTATAATATACAATGTAACTCTTTTTTTACATCACAAACTGAACGTTAGAAGTTCAATTTTCGAGCGATAATATAAACACAGAAAGCCGAAATTAGACATGACTGCAAAATAATATAACGTATTTCTTTAACAAAACTGATAAACTACAATTGAATTATACTCACGTTTTTTTTGGAACAGAGCTAAATTCCTTGAATTCGTTGTTATGTCTACAGGGTGAGACAAAAATATGTAACAATGACAATTACGATTTGTGGTTTCCGGATAAGGCAAAATGATTGAGTTCTTTGAACCGTTTCAATATATCTGCTCATTTATTCCCATGCACCCCGTCACTACCTGGCTCCCATGTTAAAGACATTTTTTTGTCTTTTGCTAGTTTGTTGAGGAGATCTATGCAGTTTTATTTAGCAATCAATCCCTATGTAGGTGTATACAGAGTGACTTTTATGTAAAGAAACCCTCAATTATCTCGGAAACGGGTTGCATGATTTTTATAGATTTTGCTGAGTAGGGGTTTTCTAATACACCCGATATAATAGTGATAATTACATTGTTGTCAGATCTTCAATTTTTCTGTAAATCTAATGAAGTTTCAAATCAACACCCTCTATATATTTTTGCATTTTGAAGTCGTTAAGATATACTGATTATTTTTCATTTGATATTCCCTATACCTAAATGCCATAGTTTGGGAGTTATTGCTACATTTATTTAAAAAGAAAAAGAAAATTTAAAAAGAAATTTTTAAACAAATTATAAAAATCAATTTTTTCGGCCCGTATAGACAATGTTTTACATTCTTTGGATAATTGGGAACAAAATAGGTCTTGTGTAATTTTTCTCTAAAGTTAATCGTTTTCGAGTTATAAACAACTCAAAACTGAAAAAATTGAATAATTTTTCAAGGTTCAATTTGTGATTTTGAAGGTTCAAAAACACAAATAAAAATATTATTTTTGAAACTGCGGAGTACCCAAATTCAAGCTAAACCATTCTTCTAGGGGCTCGTTATAAAATTTTTTGGCACGTTTTCTTCCAAAACATCGCTTTTTAAAATTGTTAATGAAGCGTATATGAGCGGACGAGCATTAACAACTAAAAAACAATATCTTAGAATAAAACGAGCTCAAATTGCTTATTGGTAGCTGATAAAATAAGGCTATAGCTTTAACTTGTGTACTTCGTGGTTTCAAAGATAATATTTTTGATTTGTGTTTTTGAACCTTGAAAATCGCCATTATTCTATTTTTTTTTCAGTTTTAAATTATTGTTTATAACTCGAAAACGATTATCTTTAGAGAAAAATTACGAAATAACTTTTTTTGTTCCCAATGGCCCAAAGAACCTTAAATAGTGTCTACCCGGGCCAAAAAAATAGATTTTTATAATTTGTTTAAAAATTTCTTTTAAATAAATCTAGCAATAACTCCGAAATTATGGCTGTTAGGTATATGGAATATACATGAAAAAAATCAGTATTTCTTAAGGAATTTAAAACGCAAAAAATATACAGGGTGTTCCATTTGAAATAAGAAAGTTAATTAGATTTTCAGAAAAACGGAAGATCTGACAACAATGTAATTACCACTCTAATATCGGCCGCATTAGAAAACCCCTATCAACTAAAATCTATAAAAATCGTGTAGGCTGTTTCCGAGATAATTGAGGGTTTCCATGCATAAAACTCACTCTGTATAATTCAATTACAGTCGGAAAAATAAAAGATTACCCATGAACGATCACATCAATTACTTATTTTGTATTTGCTGTCTTTTTCTATAAATAACAAACTTTTGTTATAGAAAAAGACAGCAAATACAAAATAAGTGATTGATCTGATCGTTCATGGGTAATCTTTCATTTTCCGACTGGTTCAGTTTACATGCGTTCATATAGGTCTGGATCCCGCGTATGGAAGAAATGTTGATTAATAGCAAGCTGCAAATTTGTTAATAGCTTAAGGGTGTCTAATCGGTCAAACTTTGATATATGGGAACACTGGAACAGGGGCAGTTTTAACTGTGGAACAGGTTAAAAATTTGGAACGGTCAGACCACGAAAACGGCGCATTTATTTTGTCCGACAGAACAGACTTAAACTCTCCGAACAGAGATTAAACTCTCATGCAAAAATCAGACTGCTATTTATCACCTGTCACAATTCCTGTCATTTGACATATTCTACATGTTCCACTCATTAAAACGCCCATTTGGTGATAAATAGCAGTCTGATTTTTGCATGAGAGTTTAAGTCTGTTCTGTCGGACAAAATACCTGTGCCGTTTTCGTGGTCTGACCGTTCCAAATTTTTAACCTGTTCCACAATTAAAACTGCCCCTGTTCCAGAGTTCCCATATATCAAAGTTTGTCCGACTAGACAACCTTAAGCTATTAACAAATTTTCGGCTTGCTATTAATCAACTTTTTTTTCATACGCGGGATCCAGACCTAATATTGTTACGTTATGTTAGAGTTTAAAAAACTTAAATTAATTGTGTTTCAGGGCTCTAGATTTCGTTATTTTAGTTTTAACTCAATTCATTTTTATTTAACATTACGTTTTAGTTCCTGGGCGTTTTAAGTACACATTTAAACTTTAATGCGAATAAGTCGTGCTATTATTTGAAGCGAACAAAAACAATGTCGACAGTTTAAGCTCCTGTATACCTATAAGGATTTTACTGTGTCATGAAGTCATGACATTCTTGAACAAACGTTTTATATCTTGTTTAAATCTTTCCAAATAACTCGTGTAAAAACTTGTACGAGATAATTTTAACGACCAGAATATGAATATTTTCGCAGTCAAACCTGAGGCAGAAAACACAATTTCCATTTACAAATTTGTCGAATGAGCGCACAATAAAAGTGGATGAATGCAAAATGGGAGAAAGTTTTGCTTTCGTACAAAATTATGTCTTGTAATTTGGGAACTTTTCAAGAACTAACTTCCCTTCCGTGAAATCCAATGAAATAAGGTTAAAAGCAAATGAAGAATAATGATCTCGCTTTCTTTGTTTGTAGTGATTTTTGAAATGCTTACTGTCGTTTATATCAAATATGGTTTACACTATAAAATAACCGTTTAAAAGGTAAAATATTGCCTTTGTTTATAAGTAAATTATGAGATAGTGACTATTCTCATCGTAACGACACATCTACCGTTACAATGAGAATAGTAAATAATTTATTTTACCGAGCCATTTAGTATAGGTTTGTTCCAACTAGCGGTAAAACCAGTCAGAAACTATCAGCGAATAGTTGACCAGCGCGAGTAGAGGGGATAGCACTGACGACTGTATTATGTTTTCGAACTGGCCAACTGTTTGTTCACTATTTCTGACTAGTTTGACTGTTGGTTGGAACAGACCTTAAAATAACGTGTCATTACTATTAGGTCAGTATATGAACGTAAAATACGCAAATACCGTGTAGTTTTCCGCGTCACTACGAAATCTGTTCCAACCAACAGTCAAACAAGTCAGAAATTGTCAGCAAACAGTTGGCCAGTGCGAGAACATAATACAGTCATCAGTGCTCTCCCCTTTACTCGCGCTCGTCGACTATTCGCTGAAAGTTTCTGACTGGTTTGACCGCTAGTTGGAACATGGACGGAATTGCATGAAAATTTGGACTTGGGTGCCTCTTAACCTCCACTTCACTTTCAAATGTGTGCCGTTGATTGCTTTTACTTGGAGTAAAATGGTGAAAGCCCCCCTTTTAGGGGGTTAAAAAATATACGTTCCAAATATGTTCGCAAATGTATAAACTGACTAATTCTAAGCAACTTGTTCTGTAGCGGTTTTTCACTAAGTCAATATTTTCGAGTTATTTATAAGTGAGTATGATCATTTTTCTTCAAAAAAACACACATTTTAGACGGTTTTCGCAAACAACTGAAAAGTAAGAATTTTATAAAAAAAATATTCTTAGAAAAATATAACTTACATAAACTTATGTCTGCATGAAATCTGGCATCCACAAGGAACACAGTCGAGTTGTAGCTCTTAAAAAGTAGGTAGGTACATAGGGGAACACGGGGCGGAATGGCACGTCTAATGTAGATGCCTTGGCTAGTCAACAAGTTTTTATTGAAAATGAAAACAAAGTGCAGAAATTAATTAATCAATTATTCTTAAAGATAATAAATAGAATAAAACTTTAGAAAAAATAAAGATAGTTGACAATTTTACTTGATACGAAAAGTAGTTCACTTTTCCCGTTCCGCCCCGTATGCGGGGCAGAACGGGATTTAATTTTTTTAATAGGTTTTAATGAATATAGTCATAAGAAAAGCATGGAAAAAAGTATAATTAGTGGGAAATTACTTTTATTAATATTACGCCTAACACAATTTTTAATTTACACATAATTCACAGATGAAAACTGATTCATCATCCTCACTATCTACGTCTGCACAAGAATTATGTGCCCAACTGTAGCACGATGAGCATGCTACCCATCCTTCATTGGAAGTTGAATAGAAGTCTTGGCAGTATAAACACTCGGCATCATCTTCAGTGTCACTGGAATCAGAGTCTCTTGTCTTGTCTTTCAGACCTTTATTTAACAACACCCTCTTCTTTTTAACCACTTTCTCTTTAGTGGCGTTACTTCCGCCTTTACTGAAGCTGACTTTTCTTTTTACTCGCTCTACTTTTTTAGCCGCCTTAGTTTTTGTTTCTTCCTTGGCCTTTTTCAACTCTTCGAAATATGGCGATAAAGTCAGAATTGCTGTTTTTCCTTTTTTTCGAGAAGTTCTTTTCTTATTCTGTTCCACTTTCGGTATCGGTAGAACATGTTGAGGAGAAGCAGTCGGAAATGACGTTAGGTTACTTGTAGCTGAAGGAATTTGAACAGGATCTGGCATCCATGAACACTGAGGAAGAACGGGTAGGTGTTCACCGTTAGATGCTGGTGTTTTAGAGTTTGTTCCGATGAGTTCAGTGGTGGCATCATTTTGACTAATTTGTTCCTCCTCGGCTACTTCATTTGCCGTTGACAAATCACTGGCATTTCTGGGCTCCAAATTATCATCTATTTCTATTTGAATATCTGTTGATGCAGATGGAAGGAAATCGTCTTCAGTAAATGCATTAACATCTAGAGGCCAAATTGCTGTTTTCTTGAAGCCGTCCAGTGCTGTTTTCATTGTAGCTGCATTAATAAATGCAGTTCCAAACAACGATGCAATCTGAAATAAAGTCACTACTTTTCCAGGGTTTGATCTTAACCATCTTCGCACTTCCTCTTCATAATAAATACTAATAGGCCTCATCAGTGAAACATCTAAAGGCTGAAGACGGTGCGAACAGTGGGGAGGAAAGCAGAGCAATATAACTCCGTTATCTCGAGCAAGATCAATGAGTTCAATGTTCTTCGTATGTGTCGAATGTCCGTCGAACAGAAGCAAAACAGGAGCATTTTTGTGGCCTTAGAAAAATATATAAATTTTTTAAACCAACTGACAAACGTTTCGGTTGTAATCCATCCCGAGTCGGAGACTTCTGCCCAACCTCCAGGTGGCAAACCCAACTCGAAATCTTGCTGCTTCCGTCTCCTGGTGAAAATTAACATCGGGGCCATGTAAGATCCACTGGCAGAAAAACACAACTCCACAGTCACAGTTTCACCTCTCTCAGATGATGTTAGCGTGCCTACCTGCCGTCTCCCTTTCGTTGCTATGATTTTGGAATGTCCTTTTGGATTCACGCTAATGCCGGTCTCATCACAATTAAAGATACGATCAGAATTCAGTTTATATTTATCAATGCATTCTTTTAGAAGAGATTGGAATTGTGCTACAGCTACCCGATTAAAGCCCATCGCACGAGCTCCAGAGGTTGCCTCAGGTTTTCTTATACTTAAATCGGGATGTCTCTTCAAAAAGTCATTAATCCAGTCTTGTCCTGCCGTTTGATTAATTTGGTTAAAATTATGAACGATTCCATTGCGGTGTGCTAACTGATACGCTAGCCTGCGTAAATCTTTCATGGATAATCCAAACAATATTTTTTCCATGTTTTTAACATAATTAGCAAGTTCTAACTCCTGCTGTTTATTGAAAATACACGTAAATTTTCCTGACTGTTTGCTAATGCGAAATTCCGGACTATCCCGCTTTTTCTTCACATATCGAGCCAATGTTGATTTTGGTACACCATATTGAGACGAGGCTTTGTCTAAACTTGTATTACCGTCAATTGCTGCGGATATTGCCTGGTCCATAGAATCTACAGGCCAACTTTGTCTCTCTGTTTTTCTAACATAGTTTCGCACCATCTGTAACAAGAAAAGTTGAAGGTAGTTTTTTCTTAAGCAACAAAAGATAAAGCGGGGCGGAATGAGATATGTCTCATTCTGCCCCGTACCGTTCCGCCCCGAAGTTCGTTATTTTGAATTTCAAAGTTTTATGAGGTTATTTAGCAATATTTTAAAGAACTATGGGGGTTTACAGCAAGCTAAAATGTCTATTTGAATAGTACATAATGCTGAATAAGCAATAAGAAAAATTTAACCACCTACCTTCAAGTCTGAAATGGACAAAATATGCAACAAAACAACTGAAATTCACAAATACGTTATAAATACCACCTTCGCTTCGCAGGGAACAATGGCGACTACCAGATACAGAACTACTCATCGGAGCGTAGCTTACTACCAAATATCGTAGATGGCAGCATAATACACACTTCAAAAAATACAAATCTCATTCTGCCCCGCCGGTCCATTCCGCCCCGTATTCCCCTATTCGTCAAACTACAAATCTAATATTTCAACGTAAAAAAAAAACAAATAATGAAGTCCGATTTAAGGAAAACTCACCAAAACGTATTAAAATTTTTAAAAAAAGTTTATTGACGGTATACTTCTTTATGCGCGAGTGGGAAAAATGCTGAAAATGAATTTTTATAAAAAGGACAGTATGAACTACGAGCGCACAGACATTATGAATTTAGTTGCTAAATTTTTCAAGTTACGTATAGTACGTAAAATAAAAGATTACCCAATAGTGATCATAGCAAACATATCTTTTCTATGTTCCAAAAAGTAATTAACCAGTACCAGTATTATAAGAACAGTTTATACAATTATTATTACGTAATTTCGCTGACCAATTTTTTTTGTGACAAGGTGACAAGAAAAAACAGCGTATTTTATATGTTCGTTCATGGGTAATCTTTCATTTACTGTGCTTTATGTCTGTATTTTATATATTATATTCTAAGAGCTGGGAGCGGATTTTGTGCGTGATAAGTAATATGGAAAAACTATACGGGGATACGTTGAATTAGTTGTGTACATGCCTTTCACCAACGGCCGGAAACCAGAGTCGGGGCCGAGGGTAGTTATAAGGGGTCAAAGTCGCGGTTTTTATTATTTTTTTAAGACGCTCATGATCGAGATAGTCCACGAAAATTTGGGAATAAGTAGGTTATGACGTACCTAAGTAAAATATCTAGGGGCGCAACACTGCGTGGCCGACAAAGAGGTGGGGGTAGGGGTGAATATAAAAAATATAAGGGGTTTTTTGCGACGTTCGTGATTGAGATAGTGCACCAAAATTTGGGTTTAAGTAGACCATGACATAAATAAGTAAAATCCCCAAAGCCGGAAACCAGAGTGGGGGAGGAAGGTAGTTATAAGGGGTCAAAGTCCCGTTTGTTATTATGTTTTTTTGTGATGCTCATGATCGAGATAGTGAACCAAAATTTGGGAATGAGTAGGTCACGACGTAACTAAGCAAAATCTCCAGAAGTGGAACGCTGCGTGGCCGACAAAGGGGTGGGGCAGGGGTGAATATAAAAAAATGTAAGGGGTTTTTTGCGACGTTCGTGATTGAGATGGTGCACCAAAATTTGGGAATAAATAGACCATGACATGACTAAGTAATATCCCCAGAGGCGGAAAACAGAGTGGCGGACGAGGGTAGTTATAAGGGGTAAAATACGCGGTTTTTATTATTTTTTTTGTGGCGCTCATGATGGAGATAGTGCACCAAAATTTGGGAGTAAGTAGGTCATGACGTAACTAAGTAAAATTTCCAGGGGCGGAACGCTGCTTGGTGTACAAAAGCATGGTAGGCTGGGGAGAGTATAACAATATATGGGGGTTTTTTGCCGTTCATGATCGAGATAGTGCACCAAGATTTGGGAATAAGTAGATAATGACACTACTAAGTAAAATCTCCAGGGGCGGAACGCTGCGTGGGGGACAAATAGTGTGCCGGGTCACAAAACAAAATAATTCACACTGCGACTTTGATCCCTTAAAACTACCCTCATCCCCAACTCTGGTTTCCGGCTCTGGGGATTTTACTTAGCTAAGTCATGGTCTACTTATTCCCAAATTTTGGTGCACTATCTCAATCTAGGCCGTTGCAAAAACCCCTTATATTTTTTGTATTCACACCTACCCCCACCCCTTTATCGGCCACGCAGCTTTCCACCCCTGGAGATTGTACTTAGTTACCTCATGACCTACTTATTACCAAATTTTGGTGCACTATCTCAACCATGAACGTCACAAAAAAAATAATAAAAACGGCGACTTTGACCCTTTATAACTACCCTCGTCCCCAACTCGGGTTTCCGGCTCTTAGGATTTTATTTAGTTATGTCATGGTCTACTTATTTCCACATTTTGGTGCACTTTCTCAATCACGAACGTCACAAAAAACCCCTTATATTTTTTTATTCACCCCTGTCCCACTCCTTTGTCGGCCACACAGCGTGCCACCCCTGGAGATTTTACTTAGTTACGTCATGACCTACTTATTCCCAAATTTTTATTGCACTATCTCGATCATGAGCGTCACAAAAAAAATAAAAAAAACGGCGACTTTCACCCTTATAACTACCCTCGTCCCCCACTCTGGTTTCCGGCTCTGGGGATTTTACTTAGTAATGTAATGATCTACTTATTCCCAAATTTGGGTCCACTATCTCAATCACGAACGTCGCAAAAAACCCTTTGTATTTTTTATATTCACCCCTACCCCCACCCCTTTGACGGCCACGCAGCGTTCCGCCCCTAGAGATTTTACTTAGTTACGTCATGACCTACTTATGAGCGTCACAAAAAAAATAATAAAAACTGCCACTTTGACCCCTTATAACTACCCTTATCCCCGACTCTGGTTTCCGGCCGTTGGTGAAAGTCATGTACACAACTAATTCAGCATATCCCCGTATAGTTTCGGGGATATTTCCATATTGCTTATCGCCCACAGAATCCGCTTCTATCTCTCCGACTATTAGTGCAAATATAGTGTAAAAAAATTTATTGATGATTTTAGTAAATATACTTATTATATTAAGTGAAATTTAATAAAAAATTTTCCTCTTGGTAAAAGGTATATTAGTTTAAAAAGCCCTAAAGGGCTACGAACGTATAAACAAAACGTTTTCGCTCTGTAAAATGAGCATCATCAGTGTTACAAGAACATGTTGAGCCAACCAAAAAATACAAAGGTCAAAGACTTTAAAAAACAGACAAAAGTCTTATATAGATGAACACATCGAAAAATCCAAAGGATGGATAAAAATCCTAAGGAGACGGCCCTAGGGCAACATATGACTCCCACACGTGGTAAGTGGGTCAAAAGATAGCTAGGTCATTATGTTATAAGAAGTGGCAGTTTTTTGGTTGGCTCATCATGTTCTTGTAACACTGATGATGCTCTTGTTACAGAGTGAAAACGTTTTTTTTATATATTTGTAGCCCTTTAGGGCTTTTTAAACTAATATACCAACTACAGGAAGTTCTTCCTTGTGGATACTTATTATATTGTTTGTGTCTTTGAGTTTTTCTTCGTCGGGAATAGGATAATAAGTATTAACATATTATGAAAAGAGGATTAACGAGCAATTTTAGTTGACTGGCTAGTTGACTTCAGTCATAATTATACGTCCAAAAACATTATATTTGAATTTCCCATGTTAGAACAAATGATTGAATAAATTAAGACAGATGCTAATAAAAGAGCGTTAATTAATAGGCATTTTAGTTATAAACCAAACTAATAATTCTAAAGATAACTTAACTAAAATATTTTACTAAACCTTATAAAAAAGGTCATATTATAATGTATAATAATCATGTCTAAAGTCAACTAGCCATTAAGCTACCGTCTAAAGGTGGGAAACTTCTATGAAATGTGATGTAAATGTATAGGTTTCTAACCATAATTTTCCACCTCTACTAGCTTTTCATTATACAACGTATTATGTGTGCCATCTTTTCCGGTATTTGTCGGTTTTTATGAAAATATTTTTAAACAAATATTTTATACCCATTGTAGTCCAGGGTAATAAGGATTTTCTCGGGCCACTCAAAGATCCAGGTAGCTGACTACTTTTTTAGTTATTGTAGACCTATAGGAAGAAAACCTACCTGTTTGCTGCCTAGATTTCGCGTCCGTTTGTTAATTATTAACAATTTAGTGCAAAAATCGCGATTTTTTGCACTCCATTCAAAATCTAAATAGTTGAAATAAAAATTACAAGATTCAGTTTTTTAGAACATTGAAAAACCTTCAAGATGCCGATTTTTAAAAGTTAAAACTTAATTTTTTGCTACGCAAACTGAAAAATAAGTGAAAATTGTTATTTGTTAATAACTTTTACTAAAACTACCTTAGAACTTTAGTGTTTCACCCAAAGTTGTATATTGGGGTACTTAACAAACCCTCCAAATTTGAGACCGATCCATTAATTAGTTTAAGAGTTATTCTATTTGTTTATCCCAGAGACCCTTATTTTGCAATAAGATTAGACAGAAAATAATGAAGATAGAGCAATTCTGAGTATGCCAAATGAAAGTAGAAGAATGATAGTATCAAAATTTATTAAAAAAAGATAAAAAATGGTTAACATAGTCAAAAATCCTAATGCCAAATTTTTAAAATTTTATAGTTTATAAACATTTAGAATAACTTTAAAAATGTTGTCCGTAGAAACAATCTTTTTATATATTCAAACAGATAGTATTTTAAGGCCGGCCATTGGTAATGTTATAAGTATAGCCGATCCCATCACCTTTATAAAGTACACCACTCATAATCTAGAGCATATATGTATACCGAAAAATGCTTAACCTACTAACAATATATGTCGCTAGTTCCAGCCATATTTTTGTTATCCTACCTGTTGTGTATTGTTTATAAAAAAATGTGAAAGTTTTGCTTTTTTCTCAATAAATATAAGAGCGTTTATATCTAAATTACTTAAGTATTTAAATGAATTTCATGATAAAATTCCGTTTAGCACTACAGTAGAAGTAATGGAAGGATATAACGTTAAAAAAAATGTGAATTAATAAAGTACTTTTTGCGTGGTGTACTTTTAAAATAAATTTCTGAAATTAATAGAAATTGGCATGTGAAACGTAAATATTCGACATATAATACGAATACAGTATAGGAATCTGTAAGAATCTAAGCTCTGTTAATGTAGCCATTATGTATAAGATGGCGCTACGAAAAATATTATATACATGTGCAAAATTCAGGAGCGGTATGGCCCGTTTGAAACTTTCCTTTAGAAATTTCGGTACTGTATAGAGAGTAATACCGTTTTGAGGGATGCGGGTGGTTCATTATTGCGTACTTGGAATAATATCAGGGCCCCGTAACCGGGCGTGCAACGCGTGCGGTGCACGCGTGCGTAACCCCAATGGGGCGCCAAACCGAAGGATTGGTAAATAAGAAATATTTATTTTAAATGAGATAATCATTTTTTATATACAATTTTATTTATTTCATGAACAGCTAGAGAAATCTCAAAAATCAAATATTGTGTTATTACTGAAAAAATGATTATTATTCCCGTCCTGAAATGTTGAACGTACTCCGTCTAAAATATATTACATTTTATTGTCCCTTCCTAATTTTTTTCTTTGAAGTATGTAGATAGATTGAATTACGCTTGCCATATGAAAATCAAACATCAAATCACACTCCTTGACGACTAGAAACATAAATTAGTACCCATAACGCAACTTAGCAGTTTTACTCCTATAAAGTGAATCTTTTACTCTAATGATAATTACCCTTAAGTAAACACATACTCTATGAATTATGATTATGTATTTAACTTGGGTATTACCTTTTCCCGTAAAATTAATAATGTATTAATAATAATTAAAATTAATAATTAATAAAATTAATATGAAACCATATGGTTGCTAGTTATGCAGACACCCTATATAAAATTTGTTTGAAAACTTTGATATAACAAAATATTATTGTTTATTTACTTGAATGTATATTTTTAATTTAATACACAGGGTGCTTCATTCATGTTGCAAAAAAATTTAAGGGGAAAGACGCAAAATGTCGCCTCTCAAAATTTTCCTGTGTTTTAAATGTGTTCATTTTTTTCGAATACTGAGAAAACTAATAAGTATTTTTAAAAAAATTAAACGCAGAATGAAAGAAAACGTTATTGCCGAGGGCCGACAGTCCCTTAGAATAAATAAAAAGTTTCTTTTGAATTAAATATTTGCAATTCACTAAATTTTCTCTGTTTTCACTAAGTTTTCAGGAGAAGTTTTTTCAGGAGAAGAATAGGAGAAGTTTTAATTGTAGAACAGTTTAAAAATTTGGAACGTCAGATTACGAAAACGCTCCATGTATTTTTTCGAACAGAACTTCCAATTGATTTGTTACTGTTTCATTAAACTCTCATGCAAAAATCATATTGCTATTTATCAAAAATATAATTCCTGCCATTTGACATGTTCTTCGTGTTAAACTTATTAAAATGCCCAGTTGGTGATAATACCAGTCTGATTTTTGCATAAGAGTTTAATGAAATCGTAACAAATCAGTTGGAAGTTCTGTCAGACAAAATACATGGAACGTTTTCGTAGTCTGATGTTCCAAATTTTTAACCTGTTCCACAATTAAAGCTTCGCCTGTTTCAGTGTTCCCGTACATCAAAGTTTGTCCGACTAGACACAGTTAAGTTAAAAATTTTCAGCTTGTTATTAATCAACTTCTTTTTTGTACGCGAGATCCAAGCCTATAATTCAAATTTAACTTATAAATAAGTGATTTTTACTCAGGTCAGCCGTTATGATGAAACATTTTATTTTAGGGAATATAGTATGGTATAGTTAGACCCATACCCAGACATCCAAAGTGAAAGTTATCCTCCAACACCAAATTGTTCTATATGGTCCACATAATGTTCAGAAAAAAGTCACACCATTTTGAGCGTCGGGTTTGGGGGGGAGAGGGGGGAGAAATCGGTAAATTCGTAGTTTTTTACGTTTTTCGTCAATATTTCTAAAACTATGCGATTTAGCATGAACAACCTTCTATACAAAATTGTTCTACATTAAATTTGAAACAAAAAAGGTCCTATGCATAACCCTTCTAAAATAAACGGTTCCAAAGTTACGGAGGTAGTATGTTATAATTGGTCCAAAAAAGGCCTAACCCAGACATCCGAAGTAAAAGTTTTCCTGCAACACCAAATTGTTCTATATGGTCCACATATGAGTGATCGCGTCTAACCTTAATTTATACCGTTTTTTTTTAGTTGTTATATGCATGTTTATCCGATTTTTTTGCCGGTACGGCGAGCTCTATTTCAAAAATCTTCTAGTTTCCTCCAAATAATATTTTTTCTAGATTTTTTGTGATATTCTAAATAAAATAAGTTTCTTGACATTTTTCTCCAAAGTTAATGGTTTTAAAGTTATAAGCGATTTAAATCCGAAAAATGCCAAAACGCATTTTTGGATTTTAAATCGCTTATAACTTTAAAACTGTTAACTTTTGAGAAAAATGTCAAGAAACTTATTTTATTTAAAATGTCCCAAAAAATCTAGAAAAAATATTTTTTGGAGGAAAACTGGAGATTTTTGAAATAGAGCGCGCCGCACCGACAAAAAAATCGGATGGACATGTATATTTAACAATTAAAACACGACGGTTTAAATTAGGGTTAGACACAATCACTCTTTAGAATCTTCAAGCTGAATGTTTAAACTTCAATTTAAGAATCTGGCAACCTCAAAAGTTCTAATTTAAATATGAGTTTTTAGGCCTCGTAAATGAGCATTTTCGCACTTTTCAGATTTTAAATCGCCTATAACTCGAAAACTATCAATTTTTGAAAAAAATTACAAGATACCTTTCTTGTTTAGAATGACCCACTAAACTTAAAAATATATGTTCCGGGGCAAAAAAACGTGATCTTTTCTATTTGTTTATAAAAATTGTTTAAACAGTTTCTGCCCAAAAATTCCGCCCGGCACCCTTCAGATTTGTTTAGAGGGGACATGTTTGAATAGGAATCCACAAAGAAACCGAATCAGAAATTTTCCCAGACGGGAGCGGTCTCACCACATGGACTAAAATAGATTTCTCCAATACTTTTGGCTTAGATTTTACCACGAGATACGAGCACAGTATTTATCCAAGTAAAATTTTCAGCGAGACCCCGTCCTTAAACCGCCTACTAAAAAATTAAAAGTTCGCACCTGATATATAAAACGATTTCGAGTCATCTTAGCGAGGCCGCACCTGCATACTCTCTGTACTTAACTAAACTATCGACTCACTAAAAATTCTGCCGTTTGCGGCCTCGCTTAGATATCTATTGCGTTATTTCTCCGATAGAGGCAGCATCTCTCGGGAAAGAATCTTTTCTCTCTGTTGCGCCGGCATTTGGGGACCTCTCTTTCATACAACGGCCGGCCTTAACACGAATTTTTAAATAAAAGTAATTAGCCTGGACTCATTTGGGACAAAATTAGCCATATGTTTTTTTTTTATTCACAGCTAATTTGTTTACAATATTTAAGGAATCTCATTAATGCCATTTTAAAGAAGGGGATGTGTATTTTTTCTTAAAAATTTTGCACAGACATTATACTTTCACAGCACCCTCTACGATTTTTCAAAAATATAGTGCAAACGATTACTAGGGGAAACCTAAAAATCCAGCGAGTTTAAATACCGAAAAATCAATTTCAAACCAATATAATTTGCTGTATCTCCGGATCAGCTCAAGGGATTTTGATCTTTCTTTTTTTAATTGGTATTTAATTTGTACGTACATTACAAATATGCAATTTGTTTAAATTTATTAATTAATAAACAGTCTAATTTGTTTAAACGTTTCTTGAAAAAATTTTTTTCTACAATTTTTTTTAATCATAGTACCTATCATTATTAATCACAGAAAAAGTTAAAGTACACTTTAATAGATAAATGATTTTTATTAGATAATTATTTATTGAAGATAATTTATTTAATAAAGTATGCCTTAACTTTTTCTATAAATAATAGAAATAGTATGATTAAAATTATGGATTTTTGGGAAATATTTTTTTTTTAAATTGTTTAAACAAATTAGACTGCTTATTAATTATTAAATGTCTAGACAAATTACATATTTGTAATATACAGAAAAATTACATACAAATTAAAAAAAGAACGATCAAAATATATTCAGTAGATCCCGAGATATAGCTAATATATTTGTTGGCTCCCAGCTCCCCCTTCACTTACCACGACTAGTCACCAGTTAAACTACATTTTTAAAAATTCGTGTAAAATACCAGATTTGTAATATGTAAAATAACTTTTTCTACACACAATATTTTTAAAGTTATTCTAAATAATTTTACACTACAAAATTTCACAAATTTGGCATTAGCATTTCTGACTATATTAGATAAACTTTTTATCGTTTTTTTTTGGTACATTTTCATAGTATCAGTTTTCTACTTTCATTTGGCATACTCATAATTGCCCTATCTTCATTATTTTCTGTCTTATGTTATTGCAAAATAAAGGTCTCTGGGAAAAACAATTAGAATAACGCTTAAACTAATTAATGGATCGGTCTCAAATTTTGAGGGTTTGTTAAATACCCCAATACCCAACTTTGAGTGAAACACTAAAGTTCTAAGGTAGTTTAAGTAAAAGTTAACAAATATCGATTTTCATTTATTTTGTCGTTTGCGTAGCAACAAATTAACTTTTTAACTTTCAAAAATCGGCATTTTGAAGGTTTTTCAATGTTCTAAAAAACTGAATTTTGTAATTTTATGTCAACTATTTAGCTTTTGAATGTATTGCAAAAAATCGAAAAAATCGCGATTTTTGCACTAAATTGTTAATAATTAGAAAACGGAGGCGAACTCTAGGCAGGAAACAGGTAGGTTTTCATCCTATAGGTATACAATAACTAAAAAAATAGTCAGTTACCTAGATCTTTGAGTGTCCCGAACATGGTCTATTTCTAGCTTATTACCCTGGTCTATTGTCTTACTACAGATAATTGATAGTGACTACTTGTTTCAGGAGAACACCCAGCTGCAATGCAACATGGCGGCCAATTAAGACTAGAGTACCCATTTTCTGCTGTCCTCCTCAGCATAGTTGTGGCACTAGCAGGACCATAAAATTACGTTTAAAAACCCTGACATAAAATTGTGATGAACTTTTTAATTACAAAGTGTAGTTTAATGCAAAAGACTAATATTGTTTTGTGGATTCTTAAAAAGTGTACATAAAGAAAAGATTTTAGAGTGGATTTTTTAAGTGTATGCTCAACGAGAACTAAACAATTTTGTTCATAACGTTAAATTATTTTTCTTTTTAAGGTTGGTATAACACGGTTATGTTTAGTAGTAGTTACTTATAAAGTATGCTCCAAAATAAACAGTATGTACTGAAATTACTATTGAAATGTTTATGATTATTTATACAGTGCTAGTCAAAAGTTGAATAAGTTATCCGCCTTTGAATTTTGGTGTTACAGAAGAATCCTACGAATATCATGGATTCAAAGAATGTCGAACGTGGAAGTAACTAGAAGGATAGGAAATCAACCGGAAATAATACTAACTATCAAAAGACGAAAACTTGAGTACTTGGGACATGTGATGAGAGGGCAAAAATACTCATTATTACAACTTATTATGCAAGGCAAAATCCGAGGAAAGCGAAATGTGGGAAGACGAAGAACATCCTGGCTTAAGAACTTACGGGAATGGTTCGAATGCAGTAGTGCAGAGATATTTAGAACCGCAGTCAACAGGGTCCGCATTGCCATGATGATTTCCAACCTTCGATAGAAGATGGAACTTAAAGAAGAAGAAGTCAAAAGTCCGGTCCCCCCTCGTATTTTTTGAACGGTTGTACTTATAACAGAGAAATTTGGAGGGATTAAATAAGCGGATGGAGGCTTCTCAACTAGTTATAAAAGGTGACGTAATAGTGACAGATGACGTTACAGTGCCACTGTGACAGATTTTTAAATGGGACATTATGGCAAGACTCTTTTGAAAGGTATAGAAAATACCTATTTAATCATACTAATTTTGTTTGTGTTTAAGGTGATTTAAATTTAAGTTTGTTTGTGTTTAAGTAGTATCGTATTTAAATAATAAAAATTGAAACAACCGCCTATAGTTATTTGTCCAAAAAGGTGTTGTTGACTTAAATACAACAAGAGAATTGAAAACCACCAACTATTTTGACAAATAACCATAGGCGGATGTTTGAATTTTTATTAATTAAATGCCAAACCGGAATTTTAGTGTTTATTTCATTTATTCGTCAAAATCGGCTTAAACCGATACAAAATTAGTGTGATTGAATAGGTAGGTAATTTTTTCTCATGATCATCTTTCAGTGCGTCACAGTTTTTCGATTTCTTTCTAACGCATTAAATTGAATGTGACAGAAAAAAGGCACGTCCGTGATTACAGACATTTACAACATTAATTCTAGTTATTCTGGTTGTCGATAGATAATTTTATTTAATTAAATAATAATATTACAAACATATTCTGTATAATTTATAAGACTATAGAAATCAAAGAAAATACCATTTTATAAATGCATGAAACACATTTGATTTGTTTTTATTCCAAATTTAAAATAAAATGTGACAAAGATGTCAGATTTAACTAAAATGTCATGTTAGAATAAATGTCATAAATGTGTATTATCACGG
Source organism: Diabrotica virgifera virgifera (assembly GCF_917563875.1). Taxonomy (NCBI): domain Eukaryota; kingdom Metazoa; phylum Arthropoda; class Insecta; order Coleoptera; family Chrysomelidae; genus Diabrotica; species Diabrotica virgifera. The sequence continues at coordinate 180,860,691 of NC_065446.1, forward strand.
ACTTACCCTTTTTCCTATCATTTGTTACGCACTGAAAAATGCTCATGAAAAGGACAATATATTAAAATTGTAGTTTCACATTTAATTAATAAATATTTAAACTCCCGCCTCTGATTTTTTGTCAAAAAAGTTGACGTTGAAGTAAATAATGAAAAAACGTCAAACCTTATGACAACCAACTAGAGGCGAAGGTTTGAATATTATTTATTAATTAAATGTGAACCTACAATTTTAGTATTTAAATTATTATTCATCAAAATCAGCTTTAACTCAAATAAAATTAGCATTATAAAATAGGTAGTTTCAGTACCTTTTAAACTAGGTATCATTAGCCATTTCTTCTTCTTCTTGTAGTGCCTATCCATTTCGGATGTTGGAGACCACCATGGCAATCTGTACTTTGCACACTGCTGCTCTGAAAAGATTTGTAGTGGTTGTGTTTAACCACGTACGTAGATTTTTCAGCCACGAAATCCTTTGCCTTCCTGGTCCTCGCTTTCCCTCTACTTTTCCCTGTAAGACCAGTTGCAGCAGTCCATATCTTTCACTGTTCCTCATGATGTGACCGAGGTATTCGACTTTGGCTGTTTTTATTTTGATTAACAGCTCTTTTTCTTTTTGCAATCTTAGCAAAACACCCTCATTGGTAATGTGGTCGGTATAAGATATCTTCAGAATTCGACGATAAAGCCACATCTCAAAAGCCTCAATTTTCTTGCAGGTGGCGTCTCTGTGAGAATCCACGACTCAACTCCATACAACAGTATAGGAAAGATATAACATCGTAGTAATCTGACTTTTATGGGTATCGACAAATCATGACATTTGAACAACTTTGCCATTTTTTTAAATGCAGATCTTGCTTTCTCTATCCTATATTTAATTTCTATAGAATGGTCCCAATTTTTATTGACGTCCGTACCAAGGTAGGTATATGTTTTTACTCTTTCTATTTGTTGACCATTCACACTAATTCGTCCAAATTGCTGTTTGTTCTTAGAGAAAATCATACATTTTGTTTTCTTAGTATTTAGTGAAAGTCCGTATCTCTGACTGACTTCTGCGATTCTCTTCATTAGCTCCTGTAGGGCTTCAGAACTGTCAGCGAATACCACAGTGTCGTCTGCGTATCTTATGTTATTGATACATTCTCCGTTAATTCGAATTCCGGCTTCAACATCATCCACTGCTTCTTGAAAGATTTCCTCAGAGTAGATGTTAAACAGCAGTGGGGATAGTATACATCCCTGACGGACCCCACGTTTGATTTTGATATCGTCGGATTCTCCTGCCTCTGTCCGGATAGAGGATGTTTTATTCCAGTACAGATTGCTGATAATCCGTAAATCACAGGTGTTATTTCCAATATTGGTTAATATCTCCATCAGCTTGTCGTGCTTTACTGTATCGAACGCTTTATGGTAATCAATGAAACATGCATAAATATCGCAATTTACGTCTCTACATCGTTGAAATAGCACTTGTATACTAAATAGAGCCTTTCTTGTACCCACTGCATTTCGAAAACCAAATTGTGTTCGGCTGATATTTTCTTCGCACAGTCTATATATCCTTTGATGTATAATTTTTAGAAATAGTTTAAAATATGGCTCATTAATCTGATGGTTCGGGAATCACTGCAGGATACGGACTTTGTTTTCTTTGGTAAAGCAACAAACGTCGACTTCAACCATGTTTTTGGTATTACTCCGCTTAAATATATATGTCGTTAAATATTTTGGTTGGGCGTTGAGTACCGTCGGTGTTAAATAGTTTTATGAGTTCAGCATATGCATTGTCAGGTCCAGGAGCTTTGCCCTCTTTTAGTTGTAATATTGCTCTTTCCACTTCATCTGATGTGATTGGTAAGTGGTCATCACATATATAGGATGGAGGTTGTTCGGATCTAGTATCATCAAAGAGTTTCTGTATGTATTTTGTCCATATGCAGATTTCTTGATTTCTGTCTGTGATGATATTCCCCTGTTGGTTGGTTTGCCATTTGACTTTTAAAATTATTGCTCACAGTGGCGCTGTAACGTCATCTGTCGCTATTACGTCACCTGTTATGACTAGTTGAGAAGTCTACGTCCGCTTATTTCCTTCCTTCAAATTCCATTATTATAAGTATAACCGTTCAAACGAAACGAGGGAGTACCGGAGTTTTGACTAGCACTGTAAATTTAGTATACATGATGGGGAGGTTTTATTGTGAATCTCACGTGGTGAAAAGGGGTTAATTATTCTCTTTAGCTTAATTGGACATCGGTGAATATTTTTGGATCACACGCGACGTCCGGGAGAAGAGAAGCTGTCCTTCGATATATATAAAAAGTGAACTTTTGGTCAACTGGTTCTACGATTAATTTGGTATTGGTTTAAAGCTACTAAAAGCACAAAAATTTTATGTATGAGTAGAGAAATAAATTAAAAATATTAAGCCGCAAAATTTTATTAATAAACAACGAATTTAACAAATAGGCGATCTAACGATTAAAAGAGTCTTTATTAGCGAAATAGTTTATTTAACCTAATTATTGCGGAGAGCGACCTTATCGTACCTGTACGGTGAGAAGAGAAAAAACACATAAATACATGAATTATTGTTCGCTTAGAGGCTGAGAGGGGACCGCAAAAATTCTACTCTAAAACTGCATAATATCTTACTTTACACTCTTCTGTCTGCTAAAAAGGGCCGTCACACATGTTTATGCCTTCTCCACCGAAGACGCTAAATAGCAACTATATGTCCGTTTTATCGTTGTGCCTAAGACAACATCCTTAAAAACAAAGTTCTTAAATCTTACTAGCACATGGTACAGATTGTCCCAACATAATTAAAAGCTAGATTTACAAAAATTCAAACTAATCAAAACCATTTTAAACGTTGTTTTTACAACAAAAATGATACTTGTAAACATTATTCACGAAGGCGTTCCCGATAAAAAAAATATTAAAGATGCCCTCTGCCACGAAAAAATCATTAGTTCTTGTCCGCAATTCCATAAGGACAGACGGTGGATCAGTCTGACTCCTTTAACATGTTTCGTATATACACATCAGGTGACGTTAGTTCTGGTGAGTGGCGATCTCTCAAAATGATCGCGCAGTATCCGAAAAGATTCAATGGATGTGTGACAAAAGAACTTATACACATAATATATTTGACCAACTCCGAAAAATAGCGTAACGCTGAGAAGTTCGGGTCGGTGGTCTACCTATCTATCTCTACTGGCGCTTAGCTTTTTCTCTCTAGCATATGATGGCTGCCACGTCTGTGTAACTGTCGTTCCATTACTTCCACCTCTTGGTAGATACGCTCACACTCGCACGACAGACAAAGATAACTAGACCAACGTACTTGATATCGACGTTACACTCGATGCATTGTTTAGCATATCCCTAGCCAGATGTATTCTTGACATATCTCTGTGTGTGACAGGTGGCCCCGACCTGCTGAAACCATTATTGATCTTAAGCCTGGACCGTTTTCGCGACGTTTTTCCGTATGACCGAAAATAGTAAACTACGATAAAAATTTTTCTGCGAAACTGATAACAACCTGAAGCACCTAACATTAACACGACATTCATATACGTTATAAGGACATTCGAAAACCATTTAGTACGTTTCGACGCATGAAACATACCAATTAGAGGCATACGCAATTCAGTACTGTTTATTTTGTCGCATACCGTAGTAGTCTATGTGGTGAGACCGCTCCCGTCTGAAAAACATTTCTAATTCGGTTTCTCTGCGGACTCATATTCAAAAATTTCCCCTCTAAACTAATTTGAAGGGTGCCGGACGGAATTGTTGGGCAGAAATTGTTTAAACAATTTTTTTAAACAAATACATAAGATCACCTTTTATTGCTCCAAAAAGTATATTTTTAAGTTTTCTGGTTCATTCTAAATAAGAAAATTATCTTGCGATTTTTCTCAAAAATTGACTGTTTTCGAGTTATAGACGGTTTCGAGTTATAGGTATAGATCTAAAAAATGAGAAAATACGCATTTTCGAGGCTTAATCTAATATTTAAATTGGTATTTTTAAGGGTGCCAATAACTTGGATTAAAGCTTTAACATTCCTTTTCAAGATTCCGAAGAGTGACCGGGTCTAACTTCAATCTAGACCGTAGTTTTTTAACTGTTAATAATTATGCGTGTCCATCCGGTTTTTTTGCCGGTGCGGCGCGCACTATTTTCAAAAATCTCCTATTTCCCTCCGAAAAATATTTTTTATAGATTCTTTGGGACATTCTAAATAAAATAATTTTCTTGACATTTTTCTCAAAAGTTAATAGTTTTAAAGTTATAAACGATCTAAAATCCGAAAAATGACAAAAAACACATTTTCGGATTTTTAATCGCTTATAAACTGTAAAACTAGTAACTTTTGAGAAAAATGTCAAGAAACTTATTTTATTTAGAATGTCCCAACGAATCTAGAAAAAATATTTTTCGGAGGAAAATAGGAGATTTTTAAAAATAACCGCGCCACACCGGCAAAAAAAAACCGGATGGACACGCATAATTACCAATTAAAAAAACGACGGTCTAAATTGAAGTTAGACCCAATCACTCTTCGGAATCTTGAAAAGAGATGTTTACACATTAATTCAAGTTATTGACACCCTTAAAATACTAATTTAAATATGAGTTTTTTGAGCCTCGAAAATGCGTATTTTCGCATTTTTTTAGATTTAAATCGCCTATAACTCGAAAACTGTCAATTTTTAGAAAAATCACAAAATAGGTTTCTTGTTTAGAGTGACCCAAAAAACCTAAAAATATATTTATGCAGCAATAAAAGGTGATCTTATGTATTTGTTTAAAAAAATGTTTAAACAATTTCTGCCCAAAAATTCCGTCCGGTACCCTCCAGATTTGTTTAAAGGGGACATTTTTGAATATGAATCCGCAGAGAAACCAAATTGGAAATGTTTTTCGGACGGGAGCGGTCTCACCATATGGACTATAGTTATTTATTTATTATTTAGCATATAATATTTCGACATTATTTAGAAGATTACTTATACAAGTTAAAGCAAATGACGATGTTCACTAAGCATCAAAATTAACGCACCACCTTAAAAATGGGACATTTTTGATGTCTGGTATTTCCTAAACCTGTTGTCCGATTTTAGTAATTGTTTTAACATGTTATAGCTTTATTCTTCGAGAATATCGGTCTAATAATACTGTTGCTAAACAGGTAAGTGTCATTTTATACAGGGTGTAACAATGATATGCTTTTTCTCGTGAGAAAAAGCATATCATTGTTCTCATGTTTTTCGATTCCTTTCTAACGCATTAAATTGTATGTGATAGAAAAAAACGCACGTCGGTGATTACATTTCGTCGGTGACATTTATAACATTTATTCCAGTTGTCAATAGATGGCGCTATAATCGAAAAAAATTATTTAATAATTATATAATATATCTACAAATATACATACGTACAATTTATAAGACTATACAAATCAAAGAAAATACCATTTTATAAATGCAATAAACTCAATTGATTTGTTTTTATGTCAAATTGCAAATAAAATGTGAAAACTGTCAGATTTAACTAAAATGTCAATTGATTTTTTTTTATGTCAAATTGCAAATAAAATGTGAAAACTGTCAGGTTTAACTAAAATGTCATGTTAGAATAAATGTCATAAATGTTTATTATCACGGACTTACCTTTTTTTATATCATTTGTGACGCACTGAAAAATGCTCATGAAAAGAAGCATAGTGTGTTTTTTCCTCAAAGTTTGGAACACCTTGTGGAATAATTATGGCGTATATAAAATATTGAAATTAAAACTCAACTGTAACCGTAGGCTTTCTTACATTATGCTTTTTGATTCATTCACTTATGTTGGATAAAAAAAGTAGGTATGTACTTTAACAACTAGCAACGTTCTTCATCAATACAGGGTGTTTCTAAATAAGTACGACAAACTTTAAGGAGTAATTCTGCAAGAAAAAATAATGACCGTTTGCTTTATAAACATATGTCCGCAAATGCTTCGTTCCCGAGATACGGTATGTTGAATAATTTCTACTAACTGACGATTTACTTATTGCTCTAAAACCGGTTGCGATATGCAAATGAAATTTGGTAGGTTTAAGAGGTAGTTATTGCGCATTTTTTGGCAGACAATTAGGAATTTTATATGACCCGTATGCACGCCAATGGTGAATATAACATTCTTAATTGTATGTAAAAAATGCGCAATAAACACCTCTTAAAACCTACTTAATTTTATTTGCATATCTCAACCGGTTTTAGAGCAATAAATAAATCGTCAGTTTGTAAGAAAAAAATCAGCATTCTGTAATTCGGAAAATAAGCATTTGCGGGCATATGTTTATAAAACAAATGGTCATTATTATTTCATGCAGAATTACCCCTTAAAGTTTGTCGCACTTATTTAGAAACACCCTGTATTGATGAATAACATGGCCAGTTGTTAAAGTACCTAACTTTTTATTATCCCACATAAGCGAGTGAATCGAAAAGTAAAATATTAAGAAAGCCTAAGGCTACAGTTGAGTTATAATTTCAATATTTTATATAAGCTATAATATTTCACGGGGTGTTCCAAACTTTGAGGAAAAAACACACTATAATTGTTACACACGGTATACAATGACACTTACCTGTTTAGCAATAATATTATTACATGGATATTCTAGAAGAACAAGGCTATAATACATTAGAAAAATTACTCAAATTGGACAACACGTTTAGGAAATACGAGACATAAAAAATGTACCATTTTTAAGGTGGTGCGTTAATTTTGATGCTTAGTGTATAAAAATATTTAATCATAAACAATTTATTTGGGATTGTTAATTTAGTTAACCGACTCAGTAGGGATGGCGGTTTTTGACAAATTACCGGTTTTCGGTTATACCGTTTTTTTTGCTTACGGTTTAACCTGGCGATTATAAACGGCCAAAAAAAAACCGGTTTTTCCAAAAATTGGTTTTCGGTTTTTTTAATCCAATAGGTTATAATGTTACATTTACAATGCACTTTAGTTTGCGATACTCGACTCGATTCGATACTCATATCAATATGGTCAAAATTAGTACTATCGGAAAAACATCAATATCAATATAAATAAAACATAATTTTTAATAAAACCGTTTTATTCTATTAATTATTATATTTATATATTATTATTAAATATAATATAGCGTAAGATTAATATACATATTGCAATAATATACAATTTAACCCAACCATTTCAACTTATAAAAAATTTTTCTTTTGGTAAAAGATATATTGGTAAAATTTATTATTAAATTTCACTTGTAATTAATGGTATACAGCCAACTCCAGGAAGTTCTTCCTTGTGGATTTTTATCAACATTAATATTTTACTTAAAAATAAATTGGATAATGCAATTTACCTTTTATTTTTACTACCATCAAAAAAAAATATCATTTATTTCTTTTAACACGTTTGTATATTTGTATAATAAGTACATTTTAACTCATATAATACTTTCTGTATGGGTGTATCGCTTTGAAAACGTAGGGAAATCCTTGGAGATTCGTATTCGTAATCAATAATTTGATATTCATAGTCAGAACATTATTTTTGGTAATCAGAAAAACTCATTCACCCACTTTCAATGTCAAGAATCAAGTGTGAAAAATAGGTGATGTTTGCGTCTACTTCAACCAGATCACTTCTTATGTAAATATTATGATTACAAATACTTTTCAACGAAATATTATAATAAAACTTAATTATTGTTTCTGGCTGATGTGAGTTTGCACTTTCAGTTTGCTTCTGTATTTATAAAATAAAATTTGAATTATGGTTTTTTTGGAATAATTACTTGAGTATAATAATTATGATTGAGATCCAAAATAATACCTAACCTAATCCTAATCACCGTAAAAACCTAATAACCGCTTTTTTCTTTAAACAGATAAAACCGGTTATAGCCGGGACAAAAAAACAACCGGTAAAACCGGTTATTGTGAAGTAAAAAAACCGGTTTTAGGTTAAAACCGGTAGGTTTTTCCCATCCCTACGACTCAGGCGTCCAAATAAGGAAATCTTCAGAACTGTCCTTGTAATCTCGCTGGTGACACTCCTCTGTTATGTGCTTGATAGTTTGGACCTCGCCGCAGCTACATGGCCCATCTACTACCCATCTGATCTGTGGTCTGCCTCTTGGTCGTTTACCTTCGTAAGGTCTCAAATGTTGTGTTGTGGCGTTCCAAAGTTGGTCCTAATGCCTTGCAGTGTGGCCTGCGAAGCTCCGTTTGAGTTTGGAACTTGTTGTTGTTATATCCTCGACCTCTGCCTTTGATCGTTCCTATTTTTATCCCAGTGATTCCTATTTTTAAATAAACAAAACAGGATAATTCCCAAAGGTTGGCTGTATACCATCTAGTTAAATAAAATTTAACGTGAAATAAAACACTCCCTGGTGTAGTTAGTATATTTTAATAAATATTTAAAATTTTTAAAATTCCAAAAGGATTACGTTCAAAACGTTTTGTGACTTATCAGTCCATCATCAGTGAACCCAAAAGTAAGTAATCCCACTTAATAAAATTGAAAAGGGTGAAATTTTAACTGTTAAAAATTGAAAAGTGAAGTTAAGATTACTTACTCCCTATCCTTGCAAAATAACCACAAGGCCAAACACTGGTTAAGTTATATGTTCCAACTACATAGTAAAAAGTATAAAATAGTTTGGCTTAAAGTGGATGACAATGGATTACTTCCAGCAACATGATGCTCTACTATTTTACGTTAAAATATTTTTTGTTATGAAGACCTAATAACAAAAAATATTTTAACGTAAAGCAGTAAAGCATCATGTTGCTGGAAGTAATCCATTGGCATCCACTTTACGCCAAACTATTTTATACTTTTTACTATGTAGTTGGAACATATAATTTAACCAATCTTTGGCATTGTTGTGGCTATTTCGCAAGAACAGGGAGTAAGTAATCTTAACCTCACTTTTCAATTTTTAACAGTCAAAATTTCACCCTTTTCAATTGTATGAAGTGGGATTACTTACTTTTATGTTCACTGATGATGGACTGATAAGTCCCAAAACGTTTTGAACGTAATCCTTTTGGATTTTTAAAATTTTTAAATTTTTATTAAAATATACCAACTACACCAGGGAGTGTTTTACTTCACGTTAAATTCCTATTTTTATCTGACAGTCGCATGCCCAAAATTGTTCTTTCCATTATCCTTTCCGTTGTGACTAGTCTATTCATATTGGTTAGTATCCAGGTTTGTCATATGTATGTCATGATAGGAAGTATGCACTTTTTCAACACTTTGGTTCTCCAGTATGGGGGTCTTTTTCCGTTCTTAAATATCCAACTAATATTTACAAATTCTGCCCATGCTAATCTTGCTCTTATAGTGACTTCGGCACTTTAGTTCTCTTTGTCAAGTTTCAGAGTTTGGACTAGGTAGATAATATTCCTGAAGAAAGATGTTAAGCTAAATATTGAAATCCAAGGCAAAATAATAGAACAGGTAGATACATTTAAATACCTTGGAATAATTTTGAATAAGAAGGGGACACAAGAAGACGGAATCGGAAATAGGATAAAAGCAGCCACAAGAACATATCATTCGCTGTATAAAAACTTCCTAAATAAAAAAGAAATAACAAGGAAAACCAAAATGATAGTATTTAAAACAATTTACATACCTATCACTACATATGGAGCAGAAAATTGGGTATTGAACGACAAACAAGGAAAGAGATTGCAAGCCGCGGAAATGAGGTATTTAAGAAAAGTGGCGGGAGCTAGGAGAACCGATATAAGACGTAGCCATGATATTAGAAGAGAATTAAAAGTAAAATCATTAAAGGAAAAAATTCATGAAAAGAAATTAAAATGGACTGGGCACTTACTCAGAATGAACGACGGCAGACAGGTTAAAATGACATGGGAAGCGAGGCCGATAGGGAAAAACAGGAGAGGCCGACCAAGGGAAACGTGGAATACCAGTGTGATGTATACCAGAGGAAAATCGTGGTAGGAAGCCAAAGAAATAGCTAGGGACCGAAAAAAGTGGCGTAAGTTCGCAGAGAATAACGAGTAAAGAAGACACCTCGACACCTTACGGTATAAGAGGATAATCGATTATGTATGTATGTAGATAATATTCCTGGACTTGTTTTACCTCACTGCTATTTATAGTTATACGTGTTAGGTGATATCTGTTAGAGCAAACACAACTGAAAAATCAAGAGTAAAATTCGTTATCTCTCAAACTAAAGGAACTAACGACAGTAGTCGAATAAGTTAAAAAGGAATGTAAATTTTTACTAAACCGAAACAAAACCAAATTGATGGTGTATACTAATTAAGTCGCGGTAGATTTAGACAGCACATTCTTCTTCTTCTCGTGCCATATCAGAATTATTCGACGTTGGCGATCACCATTGCGAAGGCTTCTCGATCTTCTGCAATATGAAATAATATTGTTCTGCATTTGATATCTGAGTCCATTCACGAATGTTTTTTAACCAAGAAACTTGTTTTCTTCCTACACCTCTACGGCCCTTTATTTTGCCTCTAAGGAACAGTTGTAATATTTTATATCGTCTTCCCCTCACTATATGTCCCAGATAAGACATTTTTCGATGTTTAACAGTCTTTAGCAGTTCTCTATCTTTGTTGACCTTCCTTAGTACTTCTTCATTAGTTTTCTTGCTGTCCAGGGTATCTTCAGCATCCGCTTATGAATCCACATTTCCAATGCTTCAATTCTGTTCATGATCTATACTTTAACGTCCACACTTCTGCACTATACAAAAGTACGGACCAAACATAGCACTTGATCATTCTTTAAACGAAAAGAAAATGTAGTATGTCAAAGTGTGTAAATAATTTATTTCTTTAGCTGAGCGCTTTCGACATAAACGTCATCATCGGAGCTAATGGTCAAATAGTAAAAAGTACTGCCACAATTGAGGTGTAATCATGTGTATCTTATGAATATAAATGTGATTTTCGATTGAAAATGTTAACTTCTTTGTCCTCCATACAACACTAAACAGTAAAAAACAGAAAAAACGGCCACATACACGTTGCACAAAAACATAAAAAGTTTTTTCATGGTATGGGTCTAGGCATCACTGAGGTCAGTCAGCTGTCTCTACTAGGTCAAGAATGGATGGGTGATGCCTACACCTATACCATGAAAAAACTTTTTATGTTTTTGTGCAACGTGTATGTGGCCGTTTTTTCTGTTTTTTACTGTTTGGTGTTGTATGGAGGACAAAGAAGTTAACATTTGCAATCAAAAATCACATTTATATTCATAAGATGCACATGATTACACCTCAATTCTGGCGGTACTTTTTACTATTAGACCATTAGCTCCGATGATGACGTTTATGTCTAAAGCGCTCAGCTAAAGAAATAAATTATTTACGCACTTTGACATACTACATTTTCTTTTCCATTATTCATTCAAGTGTGTACAAACTTATTAGTCTTTCATCTATGATCATTCTTTGTCTTAGCTCTAAAATGAGATGATTATTGCAAAGAAATGACTTCATTTTCATAAAAGTAGTTTTAGTCATTGCCATTCTACGTTTTATTTATATGTCTTGATCTAGTTGGTCCGTTATCATAGTTCCCAAATATGTCATTTTGTGAACTTTCTCAACTTGGACTCCGTTTAATTGAAGCTTTGCATCGAGATGTATGTCACGACTAAACACTAAAAATTTGGTTTTGTTTGAGTTTATTTTAATGCCAATTTCCTCTTCTACCTCGTGAATACGATCAAGCAGAATTTGGAGACCTTCAATTATCTGACAGAAATCCTTCAACTATCTGACAGAAACTGTATAAAATACTCTGTAATTGGAATATAATCATTTTTAGTAAAAGATATGGCCAATTATTGGTAATACAAACAATTATTATAAGAAATAATCAGTGTTAGTAATAAAACCAATAATAATTATACCTCTCTCCCGTATTATCAATACGTCCCTGAGAGTATGCTTGAGGATGGCAACTACAAGCTATACTGGGACCGCACTGTGCTCACGGACCAAACAGTGGCACATAATAGACCAGATCTCGTACTAGTTAATAAATTAACAAGACAAACAACACTAATTGATGTGGAGATACCTAACAACCATAATCTACGTAGTAAATTTACTGAAAAGATCGCCAAGTGCAGAGATCTGTAAATTCAAATACGCAGGCAATGGAGAATGCAAAGTACCCAGACGATACCGATTATTATGTCTACTACTGGAGTCATTCCGAAGACCCTCCTTGAAAGCATAGAAAAGCTGGGTCTGAATGAACATCTTTATAAGACCATGCAGAAAGCTGTACTACTCGCGACGGCCAGAAGTGTACGAAAATTTGTGGGAGATACACCTGCATTCCAAATCACCTAGGGCTCGATAACACGGAACGAGTCCCACCAGAGCTCAATCCTTTTGATACCGTAGGTATCTGGGATGAGTCAATTTTCCCCTTAGAGGGAGTGTGAGCCGTATGGCTGAAGCTGATAATACCTCAGTTATAAACATTTTAATAACCTCAGGTATAAATATTTATTTTTTCATGGAGTGTTTTGCCTCTATCATTGAGTATCATTGCCTTCTTGCTCTTGCATCTGTTTGTGGAACAGTTTTTGTTGCAGCTACATTTGACAAAACCTTGTCCTGATCCAACTGAATCTCTCGTAGCTGCAACTCTTAACCCCCTCAGTGCCTTAGTTTTTTATCTACTAACTCTAAAAAAGTGTGATGGCAAATGTCGAATTCTGGTCTGAAACAATTAAAAACCTTTTAGAGATACTAATAAAAAAAATTAGATAAATTATCTCTAAAATATCGCTAATGGTTGTAGCTACGAGAGATTCAGCTGGATCGGACAAGGTTTTGTCAAATGCAGCTGTAACAACAACTGTTGCACAAACAGGTGCAAGTGCAAAAAGGCAATTATACTCCGCAATTCTAAGTGTCACCAAAACATTCCATGGAAAAATAAATAATAATTTTTATAATTTATTCATAAATATTGCTTTTATAAAAAAACGCCTATTATTTTTTATAATATGATTGTTTGTATTACCAATTGTCCATTAATTTTAACGACGATTTGTTATCGTTTTAATAAAAATGATTTTTTTCCAATTACAGATCAGTTTATCTATTTATTTTGGCTTTGTAGGTGTACCTACTATAATATTTATACTAGGTCGTACTACATTACCCTACGGTGTCCGTATTAATTTCAGGATAAACTATTTTGGCCTGGGCCAAACTAGATTGTCCTGAAATCGGGTTTGGGCGGTATGTTTTGATAATTTAAAAATAAAAAGCTTGTCGTGTCCTCTTAGATGTAACATCAACATTTTTATCTATCAACCATCGTTATCGTTGTATAGGACGACTATAAAATTGTTTGACTATTAAATTTTATTCTTCTTCTTTACGTGACATCTCTGCGACGAAGGTTGGCAATCATCATTCCTATTCTAATTTTTGACACTACAGCCCGAAAGAGTTCAGTTAAGCTGCATCCAAACCATTTAGGTCTGGATCCCCCATATAAAAAAAAACTTGATTAATAGCAAGCTGAGAATTTCTTAATAGTTTAAGGGTGTCAAGTCGGACAAACTTTGATGAATGGGAACGCTGGAACAGGGGAAGTTTTAATTGTGGAACAGGTTAAAAATTTGGAACGTTAGACTACGAAAACGTCCCATGTATTTTGTCGGACAGAACTTCCAATTAATTTGTTACCCTTTCATTAAACTGTCCTGCAAAAATCAGACTGCAATTTATCACCAACTGGGCATTTTAATGAGTGACAGGAATGACAGGAATTATGACAGGTGACAAATAGGAGTCTGATTTTTCTATGAGAGTTTAATGAAAAGGTAACAAATCAATTTGAAGTGCTGTCTGACGAAATACATGGGACGTTTTCGTGGTCTGGCGTTCCAAATTTTTAAATCGTTCCACAGTTAAAACTTCCCCTGTTCCAGTGTTCCCATACGTCAAAGTTTGTCCGACTAAACACCTTTAAATTATTTACAAATGTTCAGCTTGGCACTAACCAACTTTTTTTTCATACGCGGATCCAGATCTAATTCTCTGATAGGACATTTTTATCCATTATCCATTATCGATTATCTCCATTGCTGTCCTCTATTTTTCTTAGTACTTCTTCATTTGTTATTCTGTCTGTCCAGAAGATTCTCAGCATTCTTCGATATGTCCACATTTCAAATGCTTCCAATCTATTGAGATATTTTTTTTAAAAGTCCATGTCTCCACGCCATATAAAAGAGCAGAAAATACATCATAACATTTTATAACTCGTTTTCTAAGATTTAGGTAGAGGTCTCTACTACATAATATTTTTTTCATATTATTGAATGCACTTCTAGTCTTTTCTATTCTAACTCTGATTTCTTTGATATGTTATAGTCAAAGCCCGAATTTCAGGCACTCCTAGGTTTGACTAGGCAATCCTCAGGTCTGACTGGCGGTCTTAGTCAAAGCCCGAAATAAATTACAGTTTCGGCCTTTGACTAGTCAAACCTAGGAGAGACTAAGTTGGTCAGGCAAAGGGCGAAATTTAATTTTATGAAATCGGGGTTTGACTAGTCAAACCCCGATCAGCTATTAAAATGTCGTAATTTGTTAGATTGGGTTTAATAAAATGTCAGTTTTTAATTTTAATGTATATTTTCGTAATTAAAATAAAAAATAGTGTTTATTCTCACATGTTGAGGCAGTAGGGAGGTAGTAGGTAACATTTACAGTTACACAATACGTTAGACATTTTACACTTACATAATTTTGAAGAGCAGTTTTCTTATTGCAGTAGAATTTTATAAAGCCTTGTCTTCCCAGTTTAGAATCTTTTGTTCTAATTTCTCTTAGAGACAGCTTAACGTCTGGAACATCTTCGAAATCAAAAAAATTCTCTTTGAATTCTCTTATTTGATTTCTTGAAAAAAGTGTGTTTGTTGTTCCGTATTTTATACCAACTCTATAAAAACCATCAATTGTTTTATCTTGTATGATACCCAAAATATTTCGAGCATCTCCTTTGGCTCTATCGAAGCTGGGAATAGGGATTGTTACAGTTTTTCCAATCGAAATTGGAGGATTTTTTTTTCACTATATTGTTTCATAGCATTAGCCTGCACATGAAGACCTTCAATCGCCTTTCCTTTATTTATCTTAATCTTTTCTGTCTGTGCACAATGCATGCATGTAACTTTTCTTTCAAAACCTTCATAGTATGCACCAAGTGTGCAAGCGCACACAACATGTACCACCTGATTACAAATTATGCACGTATATGTGCCAGATCTCTCTTTTTGGCAAATACAACAAACCGCATCTGAAGAAATTACCAAATTACGTGTAAATAAGAATCAAATTCCGTTCGCTCAACTCAGTCGGATTTTGATAGATTCAGAGTGGGAAACGTACAACACAAAATTTCCTGCCTCACAATTTCATTAAAAAAAAAAGAATTATTGGAAATATTGGGAGTGTATACTAAACTTATACAATTCGGTGGAAGCTATTTCCTTAAAATATTTTTATTCTGTGTAAAAGTTTTAATAATAACTTTAAATATTTAATGACATAATTTTCTCATTTGTTATGGTGTAACACACATTTTTTTGGTGTAATTTCCTCCAATTTCGATCAAAAAAAATATAACAATACCTATCCCCAGCTTTGATAGAGCCAATGGAGATGCTCGAAATATTTTGTGTATCATACAAGATAAAACAATTGACGGTTTATATAGAGTTGGTACGAAATACGGAACAATAAACACACTTTTTTCAAGAAATCAAGTAAAAGCATGCAAAGAGCATTTTCTTAATTTCGAAGATGTTCCAGACGTTAAGCTGTCTCAGTAAGAGAAATTAGTACAAAAGAGTACATTAGACTCTTCTGTAAGAGAAATTAGTACAAAATATTCTAAATTTGGAGGACAAGACTTTTAAAAATGCTACTGCAATAAGAAATGCTCATCAAAATTATGTAAGTGTAAAAGGTCAACGTATTGTGCAACACTAATGCCTGGTTGCACCAACATATTTTAAGCTCCAGCTTAGCTAAGCTCTACTTATAGATAGGGCCCCCTTGAGTATCACGTACGTTGCACCATAATTTTAGATTCTTACCTCATTATCCATTATATCTATTATTATATTATGGTATTCTTATTGTAATATATTATAATTATATTATATTAATTCTTATGGTATTCTCGACTTAAGCTTAAGATCTGTTGTTGCAACCGGGCATAAATGCCATACTGCCTCAACGTGTGAGAATAAACACTAATTTTTTATTAAAATAAAAAATGACGTTTTAATAAACCTAGTCTAACAAATTACGACATTTTATTAGCTGATCGGGGCTTGACTAGTCAAACCCCGATTTCATAAAATTAAATTTCGACCTTTGCCTGACCAACTTAGTCTCTCCTAGGTTTGACTAGTCAAAGGTCGAAACTGTAATTTATTTCGAGCTTTGACTAAGACCGTCAGTCAGACCTGAGGATTGCCTAGTCAAACCTAGGAGTGACTTCTAGGTTTTGACTATAACAGATATAATCGTTTGTTTCATTAATGTCTGTCCCTAAATAGTTATAATTCTGAACTCGTTCTATCGTCTTATTATTTACATGTAGATAGAAATTTCTAATATTTTTCTTTAATAAAACCGTGAATTTTGTTTTCTTTATGTTTAGTGACAGACCAAGTTCTTTACTCGTCGTCTTCTTTAAGCGCCATCTCCGCGACGGAGGCCGGCAATGATCATAGCTCTTCGGATTTTATAGACGGCTGCTCTGAAATGTTTACCTGATGTACATCGATACCATTCTCTCAGCTTGCGCAGCCATGATATTCTGCGTCTCTCTATGCTTTTTTCTTTGAATCTTTCCTTGCATAATCAATTGAAGCAAGTTGTATCTCTCTCCACGTGTAATATGTCCGAGTTATTCCAGTTTTCTTGTTTTGATCGTACTTAAGTTTCCCATTTCTTTATTCATCTTCCTCAGAACCTCTTTGTTTGTGACGTATTGTGTCCACGATATTTTAAGAATTTTTCTGTACACCCACAGCCCGAATGATTCTAGTTTTTTCATTGATGCAGCATTCACGGACCAAGCTTCCATTCCATGAAACAAAGACGAGAAAACATAGCACCTAGCCAATAGGGTGGTGCGAAAAAAGTCAAATTCATAATCCCGTATCGCTATAGTGCGGAAAAGTTGCGATTGGTAATTACAAGAAAAACAAAACAAAAATTATTAAAATCGGACTTTACATTCCGATCCCGCAACGGGCCTAAAAATTATAAAAAAATGAAATTTTACCTTTTTTTCGGAAATTTTTATTAATCCTCCCCGTACGTTTTATTTATCGCTATAGTAAAATTTATTTACAGTTTGCATGGTTGCATAATAAAAACAACAATTTTACGCATCTAACGAATATGTTCCGATCCCGCAGGGTCAATCAAAATCTATAAAAATTTGAAATTTTCGATGACTTTGATAATTTAAAAAATATTAAGTTATCTCATTTTTCTCCTACATTGTGAAGTTTTTCGCTTGTTTATATATTGTATGACAATACTTAAACCACTCAGAACTCACAACGAGGAGGTGGTTGCACTTCTAGCTCCACACACACCCTTCTCTCCAACCAACCAATAAGTGTAATTTTTACATTATTTACATAGTAAATTTTTTTTTCATGTTTGTATCCAGCTTTTAAACGTCAACTTTGTATTCTGATTTGGTGGAAGAATCTGGCAGCATGGACCTTGGTTTAAGTGTTACCCTTATGAATCCATCTCTTGATTGGGGCCCACATAGATGAGACCAGGTGTGACCAACTTAATCGGACTCGAGATCTACTGTCTGCCTTTCTAATCCTCTGCAATCTACCGAGTAGGAATTTTCTTAATATTTAGGACGGGAATAAGTAGGTACGTAGATAATTTTTTCTTGCCATCGATCGACTGACCTAGGGTTCGCGATCGACGGGTTTGCCTCCCCTGCATGAGACGATGCTTCCGTGACCAACTTTAGGCACCTCTCATCAGCTTGCGTGTGTCAGGGATAGTTTTGTATATTCCAGTCTGGTATGTCGCCCAATGTAATGCAAGAACTTATATCTTCATTTGACACTTCGAAGGAGTAGTGGAGAAGATAGTTTTGCAGCAGTCTGCAATAGTTTTGCAACATTATATTCCAGTCTATTATTTCAGTTTAGTACCGTGCTTCAAAATTTCAAGTACTAGGGAGAAAGTGTTGTAATTAGTAATAAGATTTTTATTTTATTTCCGCGGCTATAACTCCGCTGTAGTTTTAATACAAATTTGTTAAGAATTACAGATATAGTACTTAAAAAATAGGTCAATTTTTATAGCAGCTAGCAAGCGAGAGATTCAATCACGCATCAAGCACAATAAGTAAAGTACGCACATTCAACTCACAACACTCACATCGACAACGCAACGAGCGCTCTTAGATTTTGTCACTCTCCGCTGTAGTTAGTTTAGTTTATGTTAGTGCTATATTTTGTATAGTTTTTAATAATAAAGTTCTCCCTAGTACCAAAACCAGTGTTTTTAAGTATAGTAGAAGTGTGGTCATCCTCTCTGTATTACCAAACTTCGTCTGCTCTGATGGGGAAAGGGCGTGCCTAGAAATATCGAAGGAAGAATTATAACAGCCGAACACCAGCTACATTTAAAGCACCCTACACCCCAGAAAGGAAACACATTAGAGAGCTAGGGCTAAGGAGAGTGTTAAAAGCCGAATAGACTAAAGCCAAGGGCAAAGGTATTAGAAATTTCATTCCTCCTACTTTAAATTTTGAAGCACAGGACTACACTGAAATATTAGATTGGAATGTTGCAAAACTGTCTTCTCCACCAGTTTTTCAATGCGTTTCAAATGAAGATATAAGTCGCTACATTATATCAGGCAACACACCAGACTGGAATGTACAAAACCATCCCTGTCATACGCAAGCTGTCCAGCGGTACGTAGAGTTGGTCACGGAAGTATCGTCTAATGTATGTGGGACCCAATTAAGAGATGGATTCATCAAGGCAACCCTTAAATCAAGGTCCATGCTGCCAGATTTTACCACCAAATCAAAATTCAAAGTTGACGTTTGAAATCTGGACACAAACAAATGAAAAAGAAATGTACTATGTAAATAATGTAAAAAACACACACTCATTGGTTTATGGAGAGAAGGATGTGGGTGAAGTAAAAAGTGCAACCACTATCTTGTTGTGAGTTCTGGGCCGTTTAAATATTATTATACAATATCTAAACAAGCGAAGAGCTTCACAATGCAACAGAAAAATGAGATAACTAAATATTTTTTAATTTATCAAAATCATCAACAATTTCAATTTTTTATAGATTTTGATTGATCTTGCGGGATCAGAAAATATTCGTTAAGTGCGTAAAACTATTGTTTTTATTACTCAATCATGCAAACTGTAAATAAATTTTACTATAGCGATAAATAAAATGTACATGGGGAATAAATAAAAATTTCCGAAAAAAAGGTAAAATTTCATTTTTTCATAATCTTTAGGCCCGTTGCGGGATCGGAAGATAAAGTCCGATTTGAATAAATTTTGTTTTGTTTTTCTTATAATTACCAATCACAACTTTTCCGCACTATAGCGATACTGGATTATCAACTTGACTTTTTTCGCACCACCCTACTAGCCAACCTAACTCTTAGCTCCAACTTCAAATCTCTTGTTCAGAGCAATTTCTCACTTTGTTCAAATTTGCTCTAGCCTTTTCTATTCTGATATTGATTTCCTGTAGGTAATCTCCTGTGAAGTTAATCATTGACCCAAGGTATGCATACTGGTCGACTCGTTCGATATTGGATCCGTTTATGAAGAGATTCTCGTTATTACTTTGAGTTTTTGATATTCTCATAAACTTTGTCTTCTTGACCTTCATTGTTAGACCGTATTCTTAACGAAACTCCGCTATTCTGGTCACCAGCCTCTGAAGATCCCCAATATTTTCACTGGTTGCAACAACCTTATCTAAAATTCTTTGTAGATCTGTAATATTTTCTGGTATTAGTGTTGTATCCTCAGCATATGTAATTTCGTATATGGGTGGGTCATTTATTTTTATGCCTGCTAAAGATTATTTATTATATATTAAATTTATTATATATTAAATTTTCTGCTTTGGTGTAAAAACTTATTTTAAAACAAAGTTAAAAAACACTAAAAAACTATTTTTTGTCGAATATCTTATTATTTGAATAGTTTTATTACCCAAAACGTGTCATTAAAAAACCAAAAGATGTTTAAAAGTTTTTAATTTTATTGCTTTTTATTACTTTAGATAGCTTTCCTCATTAAAATTAGTAGATTTGCACTATAAAAAACTGTTAAGAATGCAAATAAATTTTATTTCATGCTGTAAAGTGTCAAGATTTACAGAATAAAATCAGATCTTCACTTTTAACGCTAGGAAAATTCAGACGTAAAAATTAATTGTGTTGAAATTGCAGCAATTAATTATGCAGTAGGAATGGCACGTTTATTTTAGTATTTAAGCGGATAAAGCAAAAGAGAAAAATATATTTTATTGTATGCAGACAGCTTTCAAGTTGGTTATTCTAAATAGTTTTTTAGGCTTATTAATTTATTATTCTTAATTTTTTTGGATTTTAATAATGTTAGAATTAGAGCAGAGTTAATAATTTTGCTTGATAATTATTAACTCTACTGTAGTAGAGTTAACCTTTAACTACACGCGCTGGCGTACTTTGTACGCCAGATATAAGAATTCTAATGGAAATATATTTAAAAATTTAATTTTTGACCTTGTTTATCTCTCTAACCTATAACTGGAATGTGCTTTACAATTTGGTTTTAGTTTTGTTATAATCGGCGTTCTGGAAAGATCGTAATTTACAGTTTATTATTTGTTGTTTCCGGTGGTGGACAATATACCCCAGAATTATATTACTATAAGTCGTAATATAAGTACATATTTTAATTGTTTTTTGGTCATTATGGCACAAAATATATTTATCTTTATAAGCAATACTTTTTCTCCTGTAAAAAATCACATTTAAAAAAATTTTTTATTAGTAATTTTATTTATCATGGAATCCAGTTATTCCATGATTCCTGTTATAAATCCCAATTGACTTACTGAAAAGGAACTCCAAGTATTCACTGATGCCGAATAAGGTTTATAACAAACAACTAAGTGTATTTTTTCAAAAAAAGTCAATCAAATCCTCTGTTTTTAAGTGTATTTCCTTGTGGCGTACAAAGTACGCCACGCGTGTAGTTATGTCATAACTTAATGCGCGGGTAGTTAAAGGTTAATGCGCTTCACAATATGAACAACAATAAATTCCCAGGTAAAGACAAAATAATGTTCAATTAATTTCTGTGCGAAGCTATGACACCGACGCAGTGGAATAACACGGAAATAATCTTACTTCATAAGAAAGGAGGTATCAGCGACCTTAGAAACTTCCGCCCCATTAGCTTGTTATCACAAGTATGTAAGCTATTCACAAGAGTTTTTACCAACAGGCTAGAAAGTATGTAAGTTGGATTTCTATCAGTCAAGAGAGCAAGCAGGTTTTAGAGCAGGATATGGCACGAGTGATCATTTACAAGTAATTTAGAACAAAACAAGAATGTTGAATATATCAAGCCATTATTCCTGATATTTGTTGACGACGAAAAACATTTAGACACAATAAGTCATCACAAAATGTTAAAAGCGCTAAACGCGTGCCCTATAGGTCATTCCTATATATAGTATTTTTACTACAAAAGCGATATTACGTAGGTCAAAATTTTTGACGTAAGAGAACTGTCAAAACATTAGATTGTGACTTTTCATTATTGCCATGTAGGTTGCCTACGTAGGTAAAAATTTTTGACGTAAGAGAACTGTCAAAACATTAGATTGTGACTTTTCATTATTGCCATGTAGGTTGCCTACGTAGGTCAAAATTTTTGACGTAAGAGAACTGTCAAAACATTAGATTGTGACTTTTCATTATTGCCATGTTTATAACAGAGAGGTAACATATATTAACATAGAGTGAGCCTACTTTCCGCGCTTCCTGACGACAAGATCTCATGGACTGGTTTGCGGCATCTCTTTCTAACACGTTGTATCGAGAATCTGTGATGACATTCAGTGTGAGTATAGCATAGATATAACAGAATAGATTAGGCCAGTTCGAAAAATAGCGTAACGCGGAACAGTTCGGGTCGGTGGTCTATCTATCTCTCTCTACCGGCGCTTAGCTTTCTCTCTCTAGCATATGATGGCCGCCGCCTGTGTGTCACTGTCGTTCCGTTATTCCCACCTCTTGGTAGATACGCTCACACTCGCACGACAGACAAAGATAGCTAGACCACCGTACACCCCGATGCATTGAGTGGCATATGACTAGCCTGATCTATTTTCTTTACATATCTCTGGAGTATAGGCACGGAAGGGGAGGTCAACTGTAGCAGCTTTACTATGCGTAAGAGTGAAACAGCACTAATCCAAATAAAAAAGATGGTGTCGTCACTTCGCTTAGAATGACACTCTCTCTATGCTAATATATAACTCTATGGTTTATAATAAACATGGCAATAATG
The DNA here is from genome assembly GCF_917563875.1 of Diabrotica virgifera virgifera. Taxonomy (NCBI): domain Eukaryota; kingdom Metazoa; phylum Arthropoda; class Insecta; order Coleoptera; family Chrysomelidae; genus Diabrotica; species Diabrotica virgifera. Next base: position 180,883,423 of record NC_065446.1, read on the forward strand.
AAAAGTCACATTCTAATGTTTTGACAGTTCTCTTACGTCAAAAATTTTGACCTACGTAATATCGCTTTTGTAGTAAAAATACTATAAACATGATCAAATAAATCTATCAACATGTGACAGCAAGCGTGAAACTGGCAGATAAAAAAACCAACGCATTTAAAATAAAACGGGGAGTGCGACAGGGAGACAAAATTTTGCGAAAATTGTTTACAAGTTTATTAGAGCATATTGTTACAAAACTTGACTTTTCTATGATCTTTTAGGCACTAATGTTTAGTTTTAGTTGACTTTATTTATTATGAATAACTTACTTATAAACAAATGAAAAACACTAAATTTATATCCTTTTTTTACAAACTACGATATCTAACTTATTTATTACACTAAGGGCCGGTTGTTCGAACGCTAATCAACATTGATCACTATCAAATACTCAATTACTGTCACAACTGTCAATGTCAACTTTGGTTGGGTTGCCGAAAACATAATTATTGATGACAATTATGAAATTAGTTAATCAATTATGTTAATAATTGTTATGTTAATTGACTAACTAATCTCATAATTATAATTAACTATGTTTTCAGCAACCCAACCAAAGTTGACATTGACAGTTGTGACAGTAATTAAATATTTGATAGTGATCAATGTTGATTAGCGTTCAAAAAACCGGCCCTAAGGGCCGGTTGTTCGAACGCTAATCGACAATGATCATTATTAAATATTTAATTACTGTCACCAAAACTGTCAATGTCAACTTTGTTTGGGTTGTTGAAAACATAATTAATTACAATTAACAGATTTATTATTAATTATGTTAATAATTATTGTTATATTAAGTGATTCTATTCTCAGAATTGTAATTAATTATGTTTTAACAATTGACATTGACAGTAATTAATTATTTGATAATGATAATTGTTGATTAGCGTTCGAACAACCGGCCCTAAATCTAATAATTTATCTAATTATAAATTCAAAAACATACCGCGCCCGTTACATATCAAAGTACACTGACGTTTTCAAATTCACAACTGCACTACTAATTCCAAAAACCCTATTTATACGTTGTTACAATTTTCTAGAAATAAACAACATCTCGAAAAAGGTTAAATAATAATATTTACGACTTTAAAAGAATTTACTTCAGAAGTCTAGAACAATCGAACATCATAAATCATAATAAAATAAGGGTCTTGTTTACATTAAAATTATAATAAAGGCTATAGCAGGATAAGATGGTCAAAAATTCCCCCGCACCGATCAGTCCAGCTACTTATGTTTTCGATAAAGGATATAAAATTATGCCCTCATGCAAATTTTTAGCTTCCCAGATGTCCTAAAACCTCTTAAATCGAGAAAAGAAAAATTTTTAGGTTTTATTTTTTTGTGAGCGCAATTTTAAATTAAAAAATCTGAAAAAATTCAAGGGGATGTATATTTTGAATACAAAGCAGCCTGATTTTTTTCAGATTTTTGTATTGAAAAATGAGGCCAGGAAAAATTTTTGAAATTTTCAAAAAAATTTTAGGTTATGTAAATATGATTTGGCCAACTTTTAAATAGTATTTTTTTGTGTATTTTTTGTCGTTCTTTTGAATGGCAGAGGCAGAATTTTTAATATCTGAGCGGAAAGAACGAAAAAATTGAAAAAACCGTTTTTGGCTGTCTCGAGATGCATCTCGGGACAGCCAATTTTAGGATTTAGGATCCTAACTACAACAACTGAAAAAACACTAAAAGTGTGAATTTTGTTATAAAATTTGGTATGTGGGCTTATAATAATATTAAGAACAGCTTTTCCAATTAACTTTTTTCGAGATCTCTAACGCAAAGCAAATCGAATCGCATATCAAAAATTCACCCTGTTTGTGGATTCGCAGTAGACCGCGTTTAAAATTTAAATTTCAGTTGACTATTTTAAAAATTGTGAACCATCAACCTGTATGACTGTGCCAAATTTCAAATCTGTATATATTTCGATAGCCGAAATATAGGGGTGTCTTCATCTTAAATGCGACACACTGTATAACTATTATCAATTTGATAATTTATTGCAACTAATATAGTCGTATTTTTTATACCTAGATTCAAAATATATATTCGAAATATTGACTAATTCACTAATTTTATCATAAAAAGTTCAAATTTATTGCATTGAAGTATTGAACCATTTAATGCGTATTAGTATAATATTATAGTAATTATAATAATATTATAATTATTACTACTAGGTACTAACTACTCTGTATATTATACAGAGTGAGTTTTATGTATAAAAATCCTCAATTATCTCGGAAACACCTTGCACGATTTTTATAGGTTTTGGTGGGTAGGGGTTCTCTAATGCAGCCGATATTATAGTGATTATTACATTGTTGTCAGATCGTCCGTTTTTCTGGAAATCTAATAAACTTTCTTATTTCAAATAGAGCATCCTGTATGTCTTTTGCGTTTTGAAGTACCTAAGAAATACTGATTATTTTTTATGTTATATTCCCTATACCTAAATGCCATAGTTTCGGAGTTATTGCTACATGTATTTCAAAAAAATTTAAACAAATTATAAAAATCAATTTTTTCGGCCCGTGTAGATATTATTTTACATTCTTTGGATCATTGGGAAGAAAAAGGTCTTTTGTAGTTTTTCTCCAAAGTTAATGGTTTTCGAGCTCTAAACAATTTAAAACTGAAAAAAATCGAATACTGACGATTTTGGAGGTTCAAAAACACAAATAAAAAATATTATTTTTGAAACTGCTGAGTACCCAAATTCAAGCTAAGCCCTTCTTCTAGGCGCTCGCTATAAACTTTTTTGGCCCGTTTTATTCTAAAACATTGCTTTTTAATAATTGTTAGTGAAGCGCATATGAGAGGACGGGCGTTAACCCTTAAACGCCCAACCTTTTTTAAGTTCCATGTACGCCCAAGGGTGGGTAAAAAATGTCCACCTCGAAAATAGCTAATATATTTATTGAGAGTTGTTGGAAATGGATTAAACTTTAGAATCTTATGCTTAATAAACACAGCATCTTCTAAAAGATTAATATAAATAATTTACAAACTTTACAACAAAATTAAAATGTACATCAAAATTAACATACCAGTAAAAGTCGGTACTTCAGATTTGTCGATTTTCTCCACATTCTTCCTTTCAGCCTCCTCATTGGCGGATAATTATGTAGATAATGTAATTACACGTCGATAATTATATGGATTATCTTCCTACCAACGAGAAATTATATAGAAACCTTTAGGAACAAGTTTTACCAAAGGTGTACTTTTTTTGCCCACCCATATTTAACTCAAGATGCTACTTTTATTTTCAAAAATATCGGTAGAACCAAATTAACATTCGATAAAGGGCTGTCTTTTTAACAATAAATAATTTTTTAAAAATTTTTAAACACGTAATAAATATGTTACAAGGGAATACGCAATAGGTGGACATTTTTTACCCAACCTTGGGCGTTTAAGGGTTAACAACTTAAAAACAATATTTTAGAATGAAACAAACTTAAATTACTTATTGGTAACTGATAAAATAAGGCTTGAACTTGAATTTATACTGGGTAGTAACAAAAATAATATTTTTGATTTGTGTTTTTGAACCTTGGAAATCGTCATTATTCGAGTTTTTTTTTTAGTTTTAAATTGTTTAAAACTCGAACTGTAACTGTAAAAAACTGTAACTCGAAAACGATTAACTTTGAGAAAAATTACAAAAGAACTTTTTTGTTCCCAATTGTCCAAAGAACGTAAAATAATGTCTACCCGGGCCGAAAAAATTGATTTTTATAATTTTTTTAAATTTTTTTTTAAATAAATGTAGCAATAACTCCTGAATGATGGCCTTCAGACATGGGGAATATAACATAAAAAATAATTAGTATTTTTTAAGGACATCAAAACGCAAAAAATATAGAGGGTATTCCAATTGAAGTAAAAAGTTTAATTAGATTTTTAGAAAAACGGAAGATCTAAAAACAATGTAATTATCACATAATATCGGCCGCATTAGAAAACCCCTACCCACCAAAATTTATAAAAATGGTGCAAACCGTTTTCGAGATAATTGAGGGTTTCCGTACATAAACCTCACTCTGTATATATTATTACACATTAATTGGTTCAATACTTCAATGCAATCAATTTGAACTTTTTATGATAAAATTAGTGAATTAGTCAGTATTTTAAATGTATATTTTGAATCTGGGTATAAAAAATACGACTATATCAGTTGCAATAAATTATCAAATTGATAATATATCCACAAACAGGGTGAATTTTCGATATGCGATTCGATTGCTTCGCGTTAGAGATATCGAAAAAAGTTATTTGGAAAAGCTGTTCCAAATATTATTATAAGCCCACATACCAAATTTTATGACAAAATTCACACTTTTAGCGTTTTTTTCTGTTGTTGTAGGCAGGATCCTAAATCCTAAAATTAGCTGTCCTGAGATGCATCTCGAGACAGCCAAAAACGGTTTTTTCAATTTTTTCGTTCTTTCCGCTCAGATATTAAAAATTCTGCCTCTGCCATTCAAAAGAACGACAAAAAACAAAAAAAATACTATTTAAAAGTTGGCCAAATCATATTTACATAACCTAAAAATTTTTTGAAAATTTGAAAAATTTTTCCTGGGCAAATTTTTGATTAAAAAATCTGAAAAAATCAGGCTGTTTTGTATGCGAAATATACATCCTCTTGATGTGCGCTCACAAAAAAATAAAAACTAAAAATTTTTTTTCTCGATTTAAGAGGTTTTAGGACCTCTGGGAAGATAAAAATTTGCATGAGGGCATAATTGTATACCTATCCTTTATCGAAAACATAAGTAGCGGCGCTGATCGGTGCGGGGGCATTTTTGACCATCTTATCCCGCTATAGCCTTTGCCAGGTCGTGAGCAGCTGCAGCGTCATAATCTGTTTAAGAACGCAAATCTGAGTGAAAAAGGAAATAATGTCGACGGAGAAATACTTAGTCATTTGAGCTCCGCTGACGATATTGTTCTTTTTGCTGACAGAATTGATGATGCAGTATCGCAACTGGAGAAACTTTACCTAGCCTCCTTACAAACTGGATTAAAAATCAACCACACGAAAACACAAATTATGATAAATCTTGTATTAAGCCAAAATATTCCAGTAAATGTCATACATATTGAAAAAACCGCCTATTATAAGTACTTAGGATGCGCATGACATATGCACAGAAAGAGATAATCAAACATGCGAATTGACAAGTGAGTCCCAAGCCGCCGCATAGGACTCACTTGGGTGGTATTTGTCAAGCTGAGCTATGTCCTTAAGTCAGAACTGCCTTATGTGTCTCAAAAGAAAATCTTTGATCGGTGCGTGTTGCCAGTACTTACATATTATGATGCAGAAACTTTAACAGTAAGAAATAAAATAAGAAACAAAATTTTTGTTACTCGGAAAGCCATGGAACGCTCGATGTTAGGCACTTCTCGTAGGGATCTGAATTCGAACAGGGAAATTAGATGAAGAACAGGAGTGACAGATGCTATAGCAAGAATTATGACCCAGCGAATAATACAATGGAGACCAAGACAACAAGCATATCGCAGTAAAGGTTGTCCGTCAACAAGATGGTCCGATGACATAAAAGGAATCGACAAAAATTGGATGCAAACAGCACAAAACACGAATGCATCTAAAAGACTGATGGAGACCTACATTCAGCGGTGGTTAGATCCGAGTTAAATGATGATGTCGGTGAATAATTTTGCATATTGAATATTTCTTCTTCTTCTTCTACGGCACTACAGCCCAAATTAAGCCTTGGCCTCCTTTATTTTTTGCCTCCACCTTCGCTTGTCTGTGGCTGTTCTTCTCCATACACGGACTCCTAAAAGGGCTTATGCGTCGCTGCTTACAGTCTCTTTCCCTGCATTCTAGCATTCAGTGCTGTTTTTGGTAGCTTATCCTCTCCCATTCTTATCACATGTCCGGCCCATTGCAGTCTTTGTATTTTAATTAGTGTTGCCCAAATGCAAGACCAATACGAGACTTACACAGTCTTGGTCTTGGTCTTGCGCCAGTATACCTAGTCTTGGTCTTGGTCTTGGTATTGCGCTCCCGGTCTTGGTCTTGGTCTTGGTCTTGCAGCAAAAGTCTTGCAAGTCTCGCAGTTGCCTACTAGCATATTGCATATCTTTGAACAACGTAACAGAGAGGTACATTTTAAGCTGGAATATCATAGCCATAGTAAAGACCAGCCAAATTAATAAATATCTACACCAGCGGTTCTGAATCTGTGGTGCATGTACCACTGGTGGTACATATCATTATTTGCGGTGGTACACAAAATGCAAAAACAGCCACAATTATTTTAGTTAATTAGATTACCTAGCTATTTCAGTTAGGTACTAACCAAAATAATAAAAATTATTTTGTGGTACATGGCATAAAAAGATTGAGAATTACTGACCTAGAATCTAGACAATTGACACCGGGCGGGGTTTGAATCCACGGTCTAAGTGATGCGTGCCCTTGGTTCTAACTAACTAAAGTTTATTAGAAACTTATTATTTTATTATTTTTATTATCCAATATAAGCGAAGGAATAAAAAAACATAATGTTAAGACAATATGAGGCTATCGTTTTTATTTCAGTATTTAATTGCTATTTATTTTAAATGCTAGAATATTCCACAGAAAGACCATGTTGCTTTGAGTCCTATTCCTCTGAGAAAAAAACACAGTTTGATTGGTACCTACACCCGGTGTACAATGACAATAATTTGTCTAGCAACAATAATATTACAGCGATATTTATAAAAATAAGACAACATATTAAAAAAATCACTTAAATCGGCCAACAGGTTTAAGAAATTCGAAACATTAACAATGACCCGTTTATAAGATGGTGCGTAATTTTTTTGGAGAAGTGTATATCGTTATTAAATAATATTTCGATATTTTGGTAGGGTTAGGGTATCCGGCATTAAATATGTTCTTTTGTGTCGGTATCATACTTTTAAATAATATACGCGCAGTTTCGGCAAATTTTGTTTAACTGAGTGACCTCATTGTAGCACATTCAGCAAAAACAATACATAATAGTCTTACTATTCTATACACCGATAAGATTTGTGTATTTAAATTCCTAAAAAACTAATAATGAAAAAAATTAATTACTTATTAAGTATATTTTTTATTAGCTAATTTTAAAAAGCTTGGATACGATATTCGATATTACCTACTATCGGCGTCGCAAATCAAGAATATTATGTTATGATTAGAAGGCGACTATTCTCATAACAGGGATAATTAATTTTAGAGGAGTTGTCTGCTGGGAAGGAATGTACAAAATATTTTATTTTTACATTGTAATAATGACCTCTGATTACGTGTCAGATAATGTGTGAAGTGTTCTTTAAATGGATATTTTGATTAGATATGTATGTTTATGGTATTGTTCGTAATGCGCAGGTAATGCGCAATGCGTACGTTCGAAAACGCAAGAACAAGACCAAGACTGCAAGACCAAGACCGATTTTGGGCAACACTAATTTTAACAAAATCTGAGAGGAGTGTTTCCTTACAAAGTTGATAAAGCTCGTTGTTGTATCGACTTTTGAAAATTCCGTTTTCACTCACAGGTCCTATTATTCTCCTCGGTACTTTTCTTTCAAATGTATTGAATCTTAACTTACTTCAAATCTTGAATTGTTTTAAAAAGCAAAGTTCTGTATTTCTAGTTAATGTGTCTAGGTTATTGAAGTTGTAAGAGCGGCACATTATCAGAAAAAAAAAATCTGGAATAGTCTACTCAAAAGCGGTGTGTGGTTATGAGCACGTCTTTATCTTTAAATTAGTTAGACTCATTCGAATGACGATTACGGACACAGTCGGTCAGATACAGATACAACATGAGATGAGAGACCAATTCCAAATTACATCAGGATTTAAAAGGGTAATGTGCTGGCATTAACACTGTTTAATTTAGCACTAGAATACGTAAATAGAAAAATATCAGACCGTAGAAACAACACAGTAATAAATCAGTCCAAATGGCAGCATACGCATATGACATAAATATCATGAGTAGTACTAAAGCAACAGGCGAAAATACGTTAAATTCTTAACAAATAAATATGGCTATCAATAAACAAAAAATGACGGCAATTCTGTTAAAAAGCCAATTGGAGAGGCAACAAAACAATCTGACAACCCGACATTTGGAAATTCAGGAAAAGTGTCTTCCATTTCTTTACATTGTTTTTATTTAATTAGAGTGATTTCATAGCAATCACGTGTCAAATTATGGGGGTAAGGAACATGCAAATTGAAATAACTTCCCAAATTCGCAAATGATAGACTGTGTCGTGAAGTTCTCATATCTGAGACCTTGCAGTCCATTGGCTTATAGGGATCATCCTATACATTTGTAGGATAAAAACACAGAGTTGTGAATAAGGTATAAACCAATGTGAGACACTATCAGGCCTATCAGCATTCTGGCAAAACTGTGGGAATGACACCACAAAAAAATTACAAAACAAAACAAAATATATGGCCTTGAAGATGACTCACAAATGAATGGTCCTTCTGAATATACACATGTAAGTATACATAGTAGGTATACATAGGGTAGTCCCCTTCGGGTCGTGAAATTAAAACTGTTAAAGTGTCACTCGGGAAAAATGCGATAATTTTAGAGCTCTTGTGCTCTATTACTACTGACAATTTTCTGATTAAATGCTGGAATTTTAGATTTGCTTAATATTTATTTCCATAGTACTTATTTTATAACTTTCTAAACTTAGTACTGAGTAGTATTAAAAGTATGTATTCCATGTACGTATATTTAAATTTTTAACTAGTAGTAGTCCATTCTTTCACGGTTTTTGCTCTAAATTTTAAAGAACCGCTTGGATTGACATAAAGTTTGGCATCCGTATAGCTTACATGTCGAAGAAAAAAAGTGATATTGTACCGATGTGTGCTTTTGCCCTGGGGGTGACTTTCACCCCCGCTTGGGGGTGACTTTCACCCCCGCTTGGGGGTGAAAAAATATATGTCCAAAATAAGTCCAGAAATGGGTAAACTGACTAATTTTAAGTAACTTTTGTTCTATAGAGCTTTTTCGCCAAGTCAACACTTTTCGAGTTATTTGGGAGTGAATATGTTCATTTTTCAACAAATTAACCACATTTTTAGAAGATTTTTCGCAAATAACTCAAAAAGTAAGTAGTTTGTCGAAAAAAACGTTCTTAGCAAGAATAGAGCTCATAAAAAAGTAAAAAAAATGGTGTACGCGTTAGGTCTCTGGATCTCGTAGAACCAGAGTTACAGCCAATTAAAAATAGATTCATATTCACCAAATTTCAAATAGAATATTTTGACGTGAAATATCCAAAAAATTAAGCACTTTTGGGGAAAATCGATTAAAACTTTTTTAAAGTGTTTAAAAAAAGCTTTATTTCTGTTTTTCAAAAAGTTTCTAGCATTAAATTTAAGCAAGTTACGCTCAAATTAATGTTGGTCCCTTTTGTTTTTGCAAAAAAAAAATCGGGAAGACCAACCCCTAATTAGCAACTTAAATGAAATTAAGCGTTACCGCTCCAAAAATTATTTTACTTATGTTGTGTTTATATGATCTGTAAGTTTCATCGACTCAAAGTGCTTATTTTTGAAAAAATTTGGTTTCAAAATAAAATTTTTAAAAATTTAAATTTTGAAAAATATGCTTTTTTTCAAAATAACTTAAAATTGGTTAGATATACCAAAGATCTCGAAAAACAAAAAAGTCAGATTTGCTTTTCTGAATAATATGATGTATTTTTTTTGTTTTTCTGTTAGACAAAAATTGATTAAGATTTGGTGTTTCTTTTGCATACATCCGTGATCAGTGACTCGTTCAACCCTTTTTAACTACAGCCATTTCAATAATAAGTACTTTGAACCGATGAAACTTACAGATCATATAAACAATATATACACGAGTCAAGAAACTTGTGAAGTCGTAACGATTAAGTTCATTTAAGATAATAATTAGGGGGTGATTCTCTCGATTTTTTTACCAAAACCAAAAGGGACTAACTTTATTTTGAGCGTAACTTGTTTAATTTTGATGCTAAAAATTTGTTTAATAAAACAAAAATGAAGCTTTCTTTAAACACTTTAAATAAATTGTAATGAGTTTTCCCCTAAATGTGCTTCATTTTTTATTATTTCACGTTAAAATATTCCATTTGGAATTTGACGAATCTGAACCTATTTTTCATTAGCTATATCTTCTACTAGGTGCAGAGACGTGATGTATACACCATTTTTTTTTTAAATTTTTTACAGGCTATATTTTTGCTAAGAATGTTTTTTCGACAAAATACTTACTATTTGAGTTATTTGCGAAAATCCGTCTAAAAGCGTGTTTATTTTGTTGAAAAAATGAACATATTCACTGCCAAATAACTCGAAAAGTATTGACTTAGTGAAAAAACTCTATAGAACAAAAGTTACTTAAAATTAGCCAGTTTATCCATTTCCTGACTTTTTTTGAAAGAATATTTTTTCACCCCCAAGAGGGGGTGAAAACCACCCCCAGGGCAAAAGCACATATCGGCACAATATCACTTTTTTTTGACTCGTTAGCTATGTGTATGCCAAATTTCATGTCAATTCAAGCGGTTCTTTAAAATTTAGAGGTTTTGCAATATTTTACCGTTAAAGAACGGAGTATAGTGATTACTTACATGTACATAATGTGGTTTGGCTATAAGTATATAAATTTTATTTTTGCTCAAAGATATGAAATAGGAATGTCATCATCAACGGTAAAAACAGATATTTCAATAGGAGAAAGAGATAAGGATCACCATATTGACATCTCTATAGTTATACGTTCTCATCCGTATTTTAGCAGCTCGTTGGTTATTCCCTCTGGTCCTGACGACTTTCTATTTTTGAGTGAATTTATGGCTACCTTTACTTCGTAAAAATGATTTCTATTTCGTGTCTTAAGTCAGGTAGGTTATTGTTTTGATTATTATTTTCCTTTCCTTTAAACAGGGCCGTCAAATATCTTTCCCATTCGTTTGCTGGTGTGTAATTGTACTCCTTTAATTCTGCCATTTCTTTCCGTTGGTTTCTTATAAATCTTCATATTTGTGTTTGTGTTCCGTAGAAGTTGCTTTACATCCTTTTTGTAAACTGTTCCCAGTGTTCATTTTTTGTTCTTCTTACCAATTGCTTTGTTTCATTTCGTATTCATTCTTCTATAGGTGTCTCTGGATTTTGGAGTGTTTGATGTTTTATATTTCATATACGCCTCTCGCTTCTCTTTACATTTCGCTTTTATTTCTTAAAGAGATTATCAGATAAACAACAGGGATTCAGATCCAGAAGATCCTACGTAGACGCCGTATTTGTACTGAGACAAATCACAGGAAAAGCCATTGAGTACAATAAACCAGCATATCTGTGTTTTATAGACCTGACAAAGGCTTTCGATCGCATCCAAGTCGAAGACGTCCTACATTTACTGTATAGAAGAGACATACCAATCAATATTATGCAAACCATGGAAAACATCAACTTTCATAATCGAATACAGGCAAAGATAAATGGAAAACTAACGCAGTTTATACCAGTACAAAGCGGAGTCAGACACGGTGATTTGTTAAGCCCACTGCTCTTTAATATAATAATGGACGAAATAATAGAAGCAGTACGTAAAGGACATGGTTACAGAATGGGTAACCAAGAAATCCAAAAATTATGTTATGCAGACGACGCCACATTACTCGACGAGATAGAAGAATATCTCCAAAGATTAACACACGTCTTCAATACTTCTTCTTCTTCTTTTGCCCTTTAACTCGTCCAATTTTGAACATAGGCTTCCCCCAGTTTCCTCCATTCGCTTCCGTTTAGTGCTTTCTGTTTCCAGTGCGTTCTTCCTATCTTTTTAATGTCGTCTCCCCATCTCATCTGGGGCCGTCCTCTTGCTCTCTTTCCTGTCCATGGTCTCCATTGTTGTATCGTGCTATTCCACCTATTGTCCGTTTGTCTAGCGTTATGACCTACGAAGCTCCATTTTAGTCTGACTATATGTTGTCCTGCTTCTTTGAATTTTGTTTTATTTCTTAACCAGTTGTTTTGCTTTTTGTCTGTCAATTTTACTCCTAACATTGCTCTCTCCATGGCTCTTTGTGTCTTCATTATTTTATCCATGTTTGCCTTGGTCAAGGTCCATGTTTGGCATGCGTATGTGAGAATTGGGAGTATGCACTGATCAAACACTTTTGTTTTTTAGTATTGTTGTATTTTTTTATTCCTTAGGACCCATTTTAATTTTCCAAATCCTGCCCAGGCTAATCTGACCCTTCTTTTTACCTCCGCTGTTTGGTTTTCCTTATTTATTTTTATCATTTGTCCCAAATATATATAATCATTAACCGCTTCTATTGTCGTGTCGTGTAGTATTACGTTTCTATTTTCTTGTGTGTTTGTCATTGTTTTTGTTTTGGCAAAATTCATTTTTAGACCTTCTTCAATACAACAGCCAAGAAATACAATATGATAATATCAGCAGAAAAAAACCAAATGTATGACATCTAAATACCCACTACGATGTAAAACCGAAATTTAAGGGAAAATAATAAAGCAGGAAGCAAGGTTTAGATATCTGGGAATAGACATAACCAGTTATGGAGATGTTGAAGAGGAAGTACGACAACAAAGCTTAAAAGCAAGTAAAGCGGCGGGATCTCTTAATGACACAATCTGGAAGAACAAACACCTAACACAAGAAATAAAAGCAAGAATCTATAAAGCAGCAATTAGACCTATATTTACATACACGGCGGGGACAAGACCTAACACATCTAAAACGAGACGACTACTAGAAACAACAGAGATGAAAATACTCCGACGAATATCAGGGAAAATTTTGTTGGATAGGGAGGGAAGCGAAAACATAAAAAGATCATGCAGTGTAGAAGACATAAATGGATGGGTAACAAAACGGAAACAGGAGTGGAACGAACACATTAGTAGAATGGCAGAGGATAGGATAGTACGAATAGCACGAGATAAGTCACCAAATAGACGAAGAAGTACCAATAATAATGGCAGACCAAGAAAAAGATACTGCGACAACTTAAACAATTTAGGAGGCTAATATTGAAGAAGAAACAGGCTTTAAAGTCTACATACAAGAAGGAAGAAGAAGAAGAACCATATTGACAAATTCCCTGGATCGACGTTACTAGGAGAGGAAGAAAATTGTTCCACAATAATTGAAATTACTCCCTCAGGTGTGATTTGTTGTGTTAGCAAAAATGAGCTCTGGCGCACATCCGTGCAAAATTTGTAATTACGTTGTACATATTGTGTGCGCTTACAGCAAACTTGGTGCATACTATGAAGGCTTCGAAAGTAAAGCCTAAGTACATGCATGCCTTGTGCAGAGACAGAAACTATAAAAATAAATAAAGAAAACGCAACTGAAGTTCTTAATGCTCCGGCTAATGTTAAGAAACAATTAACTGGACAAAAATGTTCGACCAATTAGATCGGAAAAACTGTAACCATACCTATTCCCAGCTTTGATAAAGCTAAACGAACTGCTTGACATATTTTCGGTATCACACAAGATAAAAAAGTTGACCATTTATACAGAGTAAGGACGAAACACGGAACAATAAACACACTTTTTGGGGAAACGAGTAAAATAATTCCAAAATAATTTTCTTACAAATTAAGTAAAATATAAAATCATATTAAATTGAAAACTTATTGTTCCATTTTTCTGGTATTCTTTTTCTCGTAGACATCTTCTAGTGCGTCACAGTTTTTCGATTTCTTTCTAACGCTTCAAATTGTATGTGACAGAAAAAAGCACGTCTGTGACTACAGACATTTATAACATTTATTCAAGTTGTCGATAGATGGCGCTATAATCAAAAAATAATAATTTGAGAATTATATAATATATCTACGAATATAATCTGTACAATTTATCTTCTTCTTCTTCAAATGCAAATCCACTAATGGATGTTGGCGATCACATTTTCCATTAACTCTCTGTTTCTTGCAATGTGGATCAGTGATTGTATGTCGGTAATCCCTGTCCATTGCCTTATGTTTCGGAGCCAGGACATTTTCTTGCATCCTATTCCTCTCTTGCCTTCAATTTTACCCTGGATTATAAGTTGAAGGAACTGGTATTTTTCGTTTCGCATGATGTGACCCAAATACGCCGTTTTTCTTTTCTTGATGTTTTCGAAAAGGTGACGTTCTTGGTTGATTCTTTTAAGGACATCCACATTTGTGACTTTCGCCGTCCATGGTATCTTTAGGATACGGCGATAAAGCCACATTTCGAAGGCTTCTAATCTGTTTATATCCCTCGTTTTGAGTGTCCAGCCCTCTATGCCATATAGCAGCACCAACCACACGTAGCATTTAGTAAACCTTAGTCTCAGTGTAAGGTCGAACTCTGAGCAGCTCAGTACCTTCCTGAATTTTACGAAAGCTTGTCGAGCTTGCTCAATGCGACATTTTACTTCCCTGTCCGATGCCCAGTCTTCAAAAAGCCACGTTCCTAGGTATTTGAATTTGCTCACTCTCTCAATGGACTTAGTATTCAGTGTTATGGTGGAGTTTTCAAATGCATCCAAGTTTCTGGAGATGATCATGAATTTGGTCTTTTTTGTATTAATCTCTAATCCCATTCGCTTACTGTATTCTCCGATTATAGTGACAAGTTGTTGAAGATCTGCTATGTTGTCGCAAATTAAGACAGCATCATCAGCATATCGTATGTTGTTGATTAATACTCCATTCACTTTGATTCCCATCTCTGCATCTTCCAAAGACTCTTGAAATATGGCTTCCGAATAAATGTTAAATAAAAGAGGGGAAAGCACACATCCCTGCCGAACACCCCTTCGTACAATTTATATGACTATACAAATCAAAGAAAATACCATTTGATAAATGCAATAAGCACAATTGATTTGTTTTTATGCCAAATTGCAAATAAAATGTGACAACTGTCAGATTTAACTAAAATGTCATGTTAGAATAAATGTTATAAATGTGTATTATCACGGACTTACCTTTTTTCTACCATTTGTGACGCACTGAAAAATGATCATGAAAAGAAGCATAACACCTCCGCGGCTTCTAAAAACTGTAAGCCATAACGGATGCTAGAGCAAAGAAGTCGAGGGAATTCTATAATTTGCAATTCACATCCCATCTGTCCAGCGCGGCAAATTCCATCAAAAAATGGACCTATGTTACTCAGATAGGAGTAATAAAAATATAAATAAAAATAAATATGAATAGCCATTTTTATTTAGTTACAATGCGAAGCCAAAGCTGTCTTAATTTTCAGTTAGGTTATAGAGCGTAATCAGCACTCTCAGCGACGCTTTCACAACTTTTTAGTCGTTCCTCAGATAATGCATAGGTTGCTATCTCTTAACAAAACTGAAATAATCCAGTCTATTAGTCCCGTATTAACTGAAAATTAAGACAGCTTTGGCTTCGCATTGCAACTAAATAAAAATGGTTATTCATTTTTATTTTTATAATTTTCTTAATTTCGAAGATGTGCCCGACGTTCAGTTGTCTCTAAGAAAAATCAGTGTAAAGATACTATAGGGAGACAAGTCTTTATAAAATGTACTGCAATCAATAAAAATGCTTTTCAAAATTATGTAAATGTAAAAGGTCTAATGTATTGTGCAATTCTAAATGTTATTATATTTTGAGCATGTGAGAATAAATAGTATTTTTTTATTTTAATTAACAGTACAAAAATAATAAGCACTAAAATTTAAAAAATGGGTATGATGTATTAAACCAAATCTATCAAAAATTATGATACCTAATAGGTCTGGATCCCGCGTATCAAAAAAAAAGGTGATTAATAGCAAGCTGAAAATTTGTTAATAGCTTAAGGGTGTCTAGTTGGATACACTTTGATATATGGGAACACTGGAACAGGGGCAGTTTTAATTGTGGAACAGGTTAAAAATTTGGAACGGTCACACCACGAAAACGGCACATTTATTTTGTCCGACAGAACAGACTTAAACTCTCCGAACAGAGATTAAACTCTCATGCAAAAATCAGACTGCTATTTATCACCTGTCATAATTCCATTCATTTGACATATTCTACATGTTCCACTCATTAAAACGCCCGTTTGGTGATAAATAGCAATCTGAATTTTGCATGAGAGTTTAATCTCTGTTCGGAGAGTTTGTCTGTTCTGTCGGACAAAATAAATGTGCCGTTTTCGTGGTGTGACCGTTCCAAATTTTTAACCTGTTCCACAATTAAAACTGCCCCTGTTCCAGTGTTCCCATATATCAAAGTTTGTTCGATTAGACACCCTTAAGCTAGTAACAAATTTTCAGCTTGCTATTAATCAACTTTTTTTTCATACGCGGGATCCAGACCTATAAACTTACGTGCCTAGAAACTGGCCGACTTAAAAATTTAATCATATTCGATGTCTCGTATTTCCTAAACCTGTTGGCCGATTTAAGTGTTTTTTTAAATATTTGTTATAACCTGATTCTATAACAATATTGCTGTAGAAATATTGTTGCTAAACAGGTAAATTTTTATTGTGTACCGGGTGTGCGAATCAAACTGTGTTTTTTCTCAAAGTTCGCATCAGCCTGTGGAATATTCTAGCATTTATAAAATACTGAAATTAAAACCCAACTATAGTCTCAGGTTTTCTTAACATTCTGTTTTTTGATTCATTCGTTTATGTTGGACAATAAAAAAAGTTGGGTACTTTAACCACTAGACATGTTCTTCATTAATACACGGTGTTTCTAGATAAGTGGGAGAAACTTTAAGGGGTAATTCTGCATGAAAAATAATGACAGTTTACTTTATAAACGTATGTTTGCAAATGTTTTGTTTCCGAGATACGGGAAGTTGAATTTTTTCTTACAAACTGACGATTTCCTTATTGCTCTAAAATTGGTTGAGATATGCAAATTAAATTTCGTAGGATTTAAGAGATAGTTATTGCCGATTTTTTGACATAAAACTAAGAATTTTATATTCACCATAAGCGTGCATACGGATAACATGATCGGTTTTATTGCCCGTATACGCGCTAATGGTAAATATTAAATTCTTAATTGTGTGTCAAAAAATGTGCAGTAACTACGTCTTAAAACTCACCAAATTTCATTTGTATATCGCAACTTGTTATAGAGCAATAAATAAATCGTCAGTTTGTAAGAAAAAATTCAACATCCCGTATCTAGGAAACGAAACATTTGCAAACATACGTTTATAAAGCAAATTGTCATTATTTTTTCATATATAATTACCCCTTAGTATTTGTCGCACTTATTTAGAAACACCGTGTATTGATGAAGAACATGTCTAGTTGTTAAAGTAGGTACCTAACTTTTTTATTATCCAACATAAACGAATGAATCAAAAAACAAAATGTTGAGAAAACCTGAGGCTATAGTTGGGTTTTAATTTCAGTATTTTATATGTGCTAGAATATTCCGTAGTGTGATGCGAACTCTAAGAAAAAAACACAGAGAATCAGGCTATAACATATTAAAAAAATTACTTAAATCGACCGACAGGTTTAGGAAATACGAGACCATATAGAATTACCCCTAGTGTTTGTCGCACTTATTTAGAAACACCGTGTATCGATGAAGAACATGTCTAGTTGTTAAAGTAGGTACCTAACTTTTTTATTATCCAACATAAACGAATGAATCAAAAAACAGAATGTTGGGAAAACCTGAGGCTATAGTTGGGTTTTAATTTCAGTATTTTATAAATGCTAGAATATTCCATAGTGTGTTGCAAACTCTAAGAAAAACACAGAGAATCAGGCTATAACACATTAAAAAAATTATTTAAATCGACCAACAGGTTTAGGAAATACGAGACATCAAAAATTACCAAATTTTTAAGTGGGCCGATTTCTATGCACGTAAGTTTACTTTTTAGCAATGGAGATGCAATAGCAAATTGGAGTTTGACTGGTCAAAGCCCGATCTCATGAAATTAAGTTTGGACGTTTGCCTCGACAAATTAGTTTCTCCTAGGTTTGAGTAGTCAAAGGAAAACATAAAATTTATTTCGGGGTTTGACTAAGACCGTTAGTCACACCTGAGGACTGACAAGTCAAACCTAGGGGGACTGGAACTTCGGGGTTTGACTATAACATTATACACCTTTTCAATTTACAATTTAAATGAACTTTTTTCTAATACTCTTTTTTTATTTTTACAGGTTTCTTTATCAGGATCTATAGAAGACGGCCTTTTGGAACCTCCAGAACATACTTTTAACACTAATTGATTGTTGTTTCTATTTAAGACACTATATGTAAATACTAATATAGAAAATATATGAACTAAGTACCAAACTACTGTCTAATATTAGTAATTTTACTACAGACCAAGCAAAGAATTATCCGATATTATTGAGTTTTAAATAATAGTTATTTATGTATGTACTAAGTCAGTAAAGTGACTCTCTATCGAACGAGTCTGATATTACGAGCAGAGGGAGCGAAGCGAGGGAGGCGAGTAACAGACGAGTTCGATAAAGAATCTTTACTGACGTGGTGCATAAAAAATTTTATCGCCAATCATAAAAAACATTAACACTTACTTAATACTTACTTAATTACATGCTTCTAATGACAAAGGAGTGTGTGTACTTTGTACGCACGTAAGAAGTTATACTTATATTATTATGATTTCAACGAAATATATATATTTTAAAAAATGTAATTGTTTTTTTATTTAAACATTTTCTTAAAATAATATCTACCAAAAATTAAAAATATCGTTAATAATTACGTCAGTGTTTATGAACTGTATTGGGACCGTGCAAGTTCGGCAAAGCGACCTCTATTTCTGCGCTCTGTACTTTTATTCGCACTTTTAATTATATTGGCCAATTATATTAGTCCTGGTTGCTGGATAATTGTCAAGACCATAGTCCAAAAAAATAATAAGAAGAAAAAATAAGATGCAGGTTATGTTTAGCAAACGTAAACAATTGTATGTAGTAAATAAAATCAGTTATTAAAATGCAGTACTGCAAGCAAAATACAATTAATTAAATTTACCTTTATATAATAATTGCATATCATATCAATATTGTGGAGCAATACATAATTTTTCTGCGTCAATGACAGAAGGTACGAAATATACGTCAATTTGACAATTTCAATTGACAATATGAATTATTTAAGATAGTTGCAATATTTCTCCGCGACTCGCGCACGGTCGTTTCTCGTTTCCCTTTCCAAGTACTTGCACACCGCGATGAATGCTTTTCTCTTGATGAATCTGCTTTTCTCTTGATGAATCTCATTGCTTTTCTCTTGATGAATCTCATTGCTTTTCTCTTGATGAATCGTAGACAATCTAAATAAATATATTTACTAACAAATTATCAATAAATATCTATCACCGTCCTATAATCGAATTAACAAAAACACAATTTCACACATTTTTTGCATTAGTAGGTATAATAGTACCTAACTTAAAAGATTTAAGAAATTTATAAATTTTTGACGTAATAAAAATTTTGAATGACAATGACAGTAATGACAGAATGCCTTTGCATTATGGGCGGTTTCGATGTATAATCGATAGCTGTTTCAATATTGAATAACTAATTACTAAATTTGTAAGTTTTGATTTATTTTGTATGAATATAATTATTGCAAAATAATACAAAATTCCACTTTTTGAGATTAAATTTAATTAATAATAACGTAAATTTTGTACAATAATTTTACTAATCAAAGTAAATAAATTTTAAGTTCACACAAATAAATAATCGATTACTGCCATTCACCACTTACATTCAATCTTGATTCCTACAATTTGATTAATCGCGAAAGGTAAAGTAAAATTCTTCTTTCAGTACAGTAAAGTGTTACTTTACTGCCGCAAATGAGGGCAAATGAGTACAATAATGAATGACTTTAGTGACGGTTGGCGATAAACATAATTACTTTTTGTCGATATATTGTAAGAATAGTATAAGTAACAAATAATAATGATTTTATTTCTGATAGTTTTTACTCTCACTCAGTTACACACAAGTATCATTTCATAACCTTTTCTACTAGAAATAATGAGAGAAATGTAAACTTTTGCAAAATAATTATTTATTTTCAATTATTTAAACAAATTACTCGGTTATAGTTCTTCCAAGCTAACTTTTCCCATGCGTCACGATTAATTTTCAAACAAGTTACATCAAAAAATAAAATGAAACGTACGTCGATGTGTAGTATTGATATGTACTGTTAGTGTCAGTGGTAATAATTCGGAAACAGCTATTTTCCCGTAAACGTATTTTATAAAAATTTTTCACTGTTAAGGAGATCGATGGACTCAATATTAAACAGCTTGAACACCACACAGACTATTACAAATACAAAGATTAATATACAGAGTGTCCCTAAAATATTGGTCATAAATTATACCACAGATTCCGTGGTCAAAAATAGGTTGATTGAACCTCACTTACCTATATACAATAGTGCACACAAAAAAGTTACAGCCCTTTGAAGTTACAAAATGAAAAAAAAATTTTTATATATATCGAAAACTCTTAGAGATTTTTCATTGAAAATAGACATGTGACATTCTTATGGCAGCAGAATCTTAAATAAAGATTAAAGTAAAATTTGTGTACCCCATAAAAATTTTATGGGGCTTTTGTTCCATTAAACCATCCAAACTTTTGTGTACGTTCCAATTTAATTATTAGTGTGGCACCATTAGTTAAACACGCTGTTTTTAAAACATTTTTGCCTCTTAGGACTTTTTCGATAAGCCAGTGTTTATCAAGATATTTTGAATATTTATCGAAGCCACCACATATTTGTATATGGTTAAGTACGATTATAGAGACCTGTTAATAATCTGAAAATGTATTTATAATTTACATTTTTAGGTAGGGCAGGGGGGTATGATGGGGTAGCTAAGGAAAATAAAAATACAACATAATTACTACGTTTATTACTATTACTAATTGATGGCGCGTTACGTCATTAATCTAACTATGATTTGGTACAATCTTTGGAAAATCAACCTATCACATTTTTTAACAATTAGCCATTAATAAGAACATTATGAAAAACCATCTTGCCCCCTACTATGGGGTATGATGGGGTATTGGAATTGGGGCATGATGATGGTGCTAATTAATTCTCACAAAACAAACAAAAATGTGTATTTGCTCCAAATCTTCATTGTCCACCCTAGCACAAGCATTGTGTGCTCAACATCCACAGATCTGGCAGCCTACCCAGGGTTCTGACGATGTCACTTTATCTATGGCTGTTTTCATAACATCTCTCGACCACTCTCCTCTTTTTGTTTTTTTCTTGTAAGTACGTACCATGGTATTATCTAAAACAATAATCCAATGGTATTTATTAAGAAATTTAAATTAACCCGGACTTACCACCAATGTCCCATCATACCCCGTACCCAATACCCCATCTTGCCTCAAAAGGTAAATTTGAAGAAAAAAAAATCACTAATTAAATGTTTAACGTATTCACACAAACAATATGCCATTATCAAAATAAGAATACTAGTAAACAACGATAAAAAAGACATTAATGAGGTGATCATAATTACCTTAAAATAACGATGGTTGTCCTTGCACAAAATTAGATCAACGGAGCGCTAAAACAGTTTTCCGTTTGTGAACAAAAAACGCGTGCACTCTCATTCACGGTTTCTCTTGCAGTGACCGTTAGTCGAATGACTCTTCGACTCTTCCTATTGAGTTACTGCATGCTATTCACCAATGTGTAGTTTCTTGTTTGGGTGCGGTACCCCGTCTTACCTCGCGACCCCGTCATGCCCCCCATTCCCCTATATTTTGAAAAAGAAGCCACATCTCGATAAAAGGTGACTTATCAAAAAAAGACTAAGGGGCAAAATAGTTTTAAAAACACTGTGTTTAACTAATGGTACCACAATAATAGTTCAATTGGAACGTACACAAATATTTGGGGGGTTTAAAGGAACAAAAACTCGATTATCGAAAAAATACTAAGAGGTGAAAAAGTTTTAAAAACGTTGTGTTTTACTAATGGTACCACATTAATAAATTAATTGGAACGTACACTAAAGTTTGGGGGGTTTAAGGGATCAAAACAGTACTTTAAAAAAAAAACAAAAACAGTACTTTTACAGATGCTAGCGTGTGTTGACACTAGAGTGTTGAAATCAGTTAGGGTTTGGAAAAACGTTACATTTACAAATACTAACAGATTTGGATACCAAAGTGTTGCTAGCTTTTTTAGTGGTTATATATGCATAGATGCTAACGGCTATTGACACTGATTTTATATACCTACTGTTCTGGAAAAATATTTACGTGTTTAGGTTTTAATAAGTAACTAAACGTTGTTGGGATATAAACAATAGGTAATATATTAACACAAAAGAACAACATAAAAATAATGTTGTTCTCAGCCTATTTCCTTGTGACATTTTTATTATTAACTATTTAGATGGTAAATAAGCCATAATTAAATAAAAAAAATAATTTTATTAACGTTTCAATGCCCAAATCGGGTGTCGTTTTCAAAATACAAAATACTACTAAATTAAACAAAAATGCAGTTGCTGAGTAAAAAATTCTTGTAATAATTTATTTAATCTGACTCATTTATATTGGCAATTCAGACATATATTATACATTTTAAAGTATTGTTTACTAATCAACAACATTTTTGTTTAATTTAGTAGGATATTGTATTTTGACAACGACATCCGATTTGGGCGTCGAAACGTTAATAAAATTATTTTTTTCAATTTAATTGTGGCTTATTTCCCATCTAAATAATTCATTTTAAAAAATAATATTAGATTAATGAGCAGATCCATGCCCTATAGCGTTAGGTTGGTTCTCTGTGATGTTTCTCATCAGGTTTCTGGTTCTTTTTTCCTTTTGTTGCCTCGGTTTTGGAAAAACAGTACGTTTACAGATGCTAGCGTGTGTTGACACTAGGCATACATGCATAGATGTGTGTTGACATACATGCATAGATGCTAACTTCTATTGACAGATTGACACTGCTTTTAAATGCGCCTGTCATGGCGGCTATTTCGTTGCTGGCTTGCGAAAAATATTGGGAGAATATAACTGTTTACATAAATTAGTATAAAGAATTAGTTAATAAACAAAATTAATTACATTAATCAATAAGCGAGATAAAATATTTAGACTTTTATCGATATTACTTAATTTTGTTATTATTAATTGAAGACCTAAGTGGAAGAAGAAGGTATGTTACAAAGCCTACCTTTTGAGATATGGTCAGCTAAAGTTTTTATTCCTCTACTTTTATCATGAAAATACTGTTTGTTTTATTTGGTTTTATTTATATTGCTATTATGTATAAGCATTCCTTTACATATAGTGTTGATAATTTGTTTTTATTTTTAGTATTTTTTCTAAAAATAAATAAAAACTGTATTGCTATTATAAGCATTCCTTTACATATAATGTTGATAATTTGTTTTTATTTTTAGTATTTTTTCTAAAAATAAATAAAAACTGTACATACCGCCTTCTTCCATTAATTTTAGTTTGTAGAACTATCTTTTATCTGAATGGATGAAAGGGGTATGTGGCATGAAATAATACTCTATAATCAGCTTTACAGAAATTTATGTAATTGAATACAAAATAATCTTCTTCCTCATGTGCCGTGCTCGATTATTGAGCGTTGGCTATCAAATTGGCTATAGTAATTTTGTTAATGGCAGCTGGGTAAAGGGATGCAGAGGATATGTTAATCCATTCTCACAGGTGTCTAAGCCATGACGGTCTTCTTCGACCTGGCCGTTCTTCTTCCGTATACCTTGCCTTGTATTATTAAATGGATTATATTATACATACAGACTGAGTTTTATATATGGAAATCCTCAATTACCTCGGAAACGGCATTCACGATTTTTTATAGATTTTGGTGACAAAGGGTTTTCTAATGCAGCCGATATAATAGTGACAATTACATTGTTGTCAGAAATTCCGTGTTTCTGTAAATCTAATGAATTTTCTTATTTCAAATGAAACACCCTGTATATTTTTGCGTTTTGAAGTCCTTAAGAAATGCTGATTATTTTTCGTGTTACATTCGCTATATCTAAATACCATAATTTCGTAGTTATTTAGCTACATTTATTAAAATAAAATTAAACAAATTAAAAAAAATCAATTTTTTCAACCCGGGTACTTATTTTAGGTTATTTTGATCATTGGAAACAAAAAAGGTCTTTTGTAATTTTTCTCTAAAGTTAATAGTTTTCGAGTTATAAACAATTTAAACCTGAAAAAGACGAAGAATATTTCATACCTCCTTCTTCCATTCAAGAATTGTATTTTACATGTTACATACCTCCTACATCCACTCGAATATCTCTTATTAAGCTTTTTAGAGGTACAGTATAAGTGTCATATGATAGTGAAGTTACATACCACCTTCATTAAATAAGAAACTCAAAATTTTAGAAAATGTTACATACCCCCTTCTTCCACTTAGGTCTTCATAGTATATTGTTCAACGAGCATGCTTTGATAGGCAGCTACTACTTACGATGAAGTTTGTGGTACGAGCCGAAGGCGAGTGTCCTAATTCATCAGAGTAATTGCCATTATATGAGAGTAGAATACTATACTTTTTCTACGACCTTTTCTATTTTAATTAGTAAAAAAATAATATTGTTAGCTAGGTACTCGAGATTAAAATTATAATATACAAAAATAAATGTTGCTTTATAAAATAAAAAAAAAAACGGCAAAAACTGTCTTATGTATTGTAAAAATACAACAAGAAATAGTGAATTCAAGTTATATTCGTTTCCGAAAATTTTAAGCACTTTGTAGCTATTGTCAATGTAATAAATAAGAAATGGCTATTATTGGTGGACGTATATGTTATAAAGTTATAATGTACGTTTTTAATTTAACTATATAATATAATATAAATAATTATATAACTATGTTATAATATATTTAAGACAATATAACTTTATAAATAAACACAATAAATGTAAGTTATAAATTCCAATAAACACAGCAAATGCGCTAATGTCACTCTCACTAAAAATTATAAAATATAAATTCCAATAAACACAGCAAATGCGCTAATGTTGAAACGGTTCAAAAGAACTCGATCAATTTGCCTCATCCAGAAACCAAAAATCGTAAATATCATTGTTACATATTTTTGTCTCACCCTGTAGACATAAGAATATCGCTTCATATGCTAAGTAAATTCATTGAATTTATTTCTGTTCCAAAAAAAATACGTGAGATTTTGTAGACATAAGTATCTACATTCGGTTTTCAATGTTTATATTATCGCTGGAAAATAGAACTTAGAACAGTCAGTTTGCAATGTAGAAAAGAGTTACATTGTATATTATAATGGCCGTTGACGCCGGGTTTTTTGGAGTTTTGGATACAAAAAACGTGCTCATATCAATAGCAAAGAGCGCACGTGTAGGATCGCTAACTCAACAATATCTTTACTTAGAACTGTAGAACGGAGTGAGTTTTGCTGACTTTGCAAACTGATATTTGATGGTTCCCTTTTGAGTAGGTTGGACTTAAAACATGTTTTGTTTTTTTTTTTTTTCTATTGGTTAATGATGAAAGAAGGAAGGATTAAACTTTGTCCTTATTGGTTCAGATTGAATTATAGTGTTTTGAATTTGTAATTGGTCGATGGGATCGACCCTGTGATGTTTTTGAGAGGGCGTTAATTTTGAGAGATGTTAGTTTGGGGAGAAGGAGTTAATCAGTTCCATTAGGGCCATCATCATGTTCGGTTCTGTTAAGCAGTTCCTGTAGTGGAGCCACCAAGTTAAGTTCTGTTAAGAGTCCCATGAGAGTTCAAGTTGAGTTAGCCTGGAAGAGTCCGTTGCTTGCAGCGGTACCTGAAGAGTTAAGTTAAAAGTGACGGCAAAATGTAATTACCAAGTCTTTGGCCGGCTGAGAACAACAGCGCGGTGGTGCAGTGTGGTGTAACACAATGGAACTCCGGCAATTTTCGTTGCTGTCAAGCGAATCGTCGTTAATTTGTAGATACCATTTTTGGTATTTTGTTTTTTCGTGCAGTCAGAACCAGGAATTATGTCCTATAAGTTTTCTTTATTTGTTTGTTACTAGTTTCAACCCCCTAGTTGAATACTACTAAGTTTGCTAGTAAGTTTTGATCCAGTTTAATGAACTTTTAATAATTTTGTTCAAGTAGAGGTAAATTTTGATCCCGTTTAACGAACTTTTAATAATTTTTGTTCGAGTAGAAAGCTGAATTTTTCTATAACTTTTGTAATGAACTATGGATAACCTTACATACTGTTGCTGTAGCTATTAACAATGTGAAGTGATTTTCGTCTAGTGAAATAGCGTCTTGGATTTTAAAACCAACCAACAACCAGAAGAAACCAGGACAATGATTGTAAAGGTATCATTTTTATGTTTGTAGAACTTTTTGTTTCAATCCTTTTTTTGATTTGGAAATCTGGTCTCTATTTGTAACACCGAAAGATCAGAGATTCATTTTTTTTGTTTTTTAATAAATAATGTTTGATTTATAAAATATAAATTTATTATTCCTTTCCTTCTCTCTTAAATCGTAAGAAAAATAAAGGATTGACTGCGTATAGCATATTTGAGTATATAGTAAATAAGGTAAGTTACATTATAATATTTTGTATTTTATATACAGGGTGAGGCAGATAAAGGGCCTATTAGAAATATCTCGAGAACTAAAGCTAAGAGAATCTTGAAAATTGGAATACAGGGGTTTTGAGGTATGAACTATTTATTGAAAATATTTTCTTCTCTTTGCTACTTCCGGTTATACCGGAAGTTTGTTGTAACTTCGTTTTTTTAAATGGGACACCCTGTATATTTTTACATTTTTTGATTCTCCTCGATTTTTTCTTTCTTAAAATATAAGGTTTTGTGTAATATTATACAGGGTAGGTTAAAAGGTAATTACGTTTTCTTATTAATTTCGTAGCAACATTAACACCCTGTAGGATTGTAGTAGATTGGTATTAATAAACTCTATTAATGTTCAAATGATTTTAATTGTTAACAGTTATTGGTATAGTTAAACTTTTCATTTTAGTATACAGGGTTGGTCGAAACTCGGAATGAGTATTTTCTGAGTTTTCTTAAATGGAACACCCTGTATTTTAGTATTGTAATGAAATGTTATTTTATGTTACTCTTTAATTTCTTAAGCATTCCCTATACCTAACTTCTTTAATTTGTGAGTTATTGGTGATTAAAGCCAAACATTAATTGCAACACAAAATAGATGAAATTGTATTAGGTTGGCCGTGAAAATATTTAGTCACAAATAATTTTTTGGAAATAAATACATATTAATCTATACTGATACTTAAAATTGCCAATAGTGGTTGAGATATCAAAATACCATCGAAGTTATGATTGTTGGTGCGATTGACAATTAAGCACAAACTAAAGCAGTTAGTTATAGGGAATGCTTAAGAAGTAAAAAGTACCATGAAATATCATTTCATTACAATACTAAAATATAGGGTGTTCCATTTAAGAAAACTCAGAAAATACTCATTCCGAGTTTCGACCCACCCTGTATACTAAAATTAGAAATTTAGCTACACTAATAATTGTTAACAATAGTAGACTATATTAAAAATCATTTGAACATAAATAGAGTTTATTATGTCAAACTACTACAATCCTACAAGGTGGGAATATTGCTACGAAATTAATAAGAAAACGTAATTATCTTTTAACCTACCCTGTATATAATTACAAAACCTTATATTTTAAGAAAGAAGAAATCGAGGAGAATCCAAAATTGTAAAAATATACAGGGTGTCCCATTTAAAAAAACGAAGTTATAAGCAACTTCCGGTATAACCGGAAGTACCAAATAGATGAAAATATTTTCATTAAATAGATCAGTCTTCAAAACCCCCTTATTCCAATTTTCATAATTCAATTGTCTTTAGTTCTCGAGATATTCCTAATAGGCCCTTTATCTGCCTCACCCTATATATTTTCTGTGAGACTATTTATTTTGTTTTACTTTGATTTAATACTATTTTTCTTTAATATTTTCATTGCATGAAAGTTTGGTTCCTTTAGGTAACCAATGGCGCCCAATATTTTATTTTTTTTATTTTTATTTTACATCCTTATTTCGATTTTTCTATCTTTTTAAATTTTTCTAAGTTAATAAGAGTATACTATTAACATCTATTAAAAATCCACCCCACATCTCTTCCGATTCTGAGCGACCGAGCCCATCTTCTTCATTATGTAACATCCCCTTATATGACATATCAACATCTTGTCAAATTTCAATTCCATTTTCATGTTATGCAAATAACACTCTCTATTTGGGGCACGTGTCAATGTCACTCTCATTAAAAATGATAAACGTCAAAATTCATAAAACAAGGTATAAACGTAAAAGCATACTCACCCATTGTTACATTTTTTATAATTCTGTATAATTTTAATCTCGAGTAGTTGATAATCATGTTTTTTACTAATTTAAATAAAAAAAAGTCGTAGAAAAAGTATAGGATTATACTCGCACGTAATGGCTATTATTCACTCTGATGAATTACGACACTCACCTTCGGCTCGTGCCGCAAACTTCATCATCGTGACTTCATATAACTTCATATATTATCTGCGGTTTATACAGAGTCGGTATTTTCTTATCGATGGTATGGGCCTTAATAAGAGCAACAAAGAGACATGCATTTATTATACATTTAAAACGGGTTAGAAGATATTGGGCGGCCGAAGTAGGAAGAGTCACCAAAAAATTTCGCGTTGTAGGTATGGCTTTGTCAGACAGCGTTGCCGAATTTGGAAATTATCAAAAGAAAATATTAAAGTAGAAAAAATAATATAGTTAACTTTTTGTAAACAAATATAATAAACAAATTATTTAAAAATAACAAAATATTGTTTTCACCCATTTAAAAAAAATGTGAAAACGTTGAATTATAATTCAACGTTTATTTTTTTACTTATATTTTTCTTTTAAATAATTTGTTTAGTAGATGTACTTATTTGTTCACAAAAAATAATATAGGTACAGTAATGAGTGCGCTATTAAGAACCGGCAAAATAACGCAAAAGATGGAAAGCATAATACGTTGTGAAATAAAAAGAGATGAAACTAAAAGAGATGTAAAATTATCGATAGGAACCTATAAATTTACATAACATTGCATAGTTTCGCACCTTTAGACATATCTGAGGAGTATAACAAATCTAACCGTGACAGGAGAATTTTATAAAATTCTAAATGTTTTCTGTCACAGACGTCTATGAGGGAAACTATGTAGGTACCTGATGTAATGTAAACTTATAGGTTCCTATCGATAATTTTACACATCTACTAGTTTCATCTCTTTTTATTTCACAACGTATTAAGTTTTCCATCTTTTGCGTTATTTTGCCGGTTATTAGCGCGCTCATCACTGTATTATTTTTTTTTTCTACTTTGATGGATAATTACGCATGTCTGTCTCTCTCAGAGACTTTGTAAACACAACTTTTCCGTCATTAGGTAAGACAGGACAAATGAGCTGTCGAATGAAAGTTCATTACCCAACGATCTTATTAAGGTAAGAAATTTGACCTTGCACTTCCAGTTTTAGAGTTGAAACTTGAAGTACTATTTTAAAGTCGCCCAATAAATATTATAAACGACTTATTATTGGACGCGCTTTAGCAAGACGAAAACCATTATATTTTTCCGGCTTTGTGCAAGTCTGTCCGTCCGTCTGTCTATCGAATATAACTCCTACGTTATTAAAACACTCAACTCCGGTAGCAAGATAATATAGCAGGAGACCTGAAAGCTACGGGCGTGAAGAACTGGACAGAGATTGTCTAAGACAGAGAAGAATGAAGGCATGCTGTCGAGTGGGCTAAAACCCACGAAGGGTTGTAACGCCACGTAGTACGTAGTAAGTATGCGGTGTCGAATTAAGGATGGTATTAAAGCTGAGAAATTGGACTTCACACTTCCGGTTACAGAGTTGAAACTGGAAGTAGTGTTTTAAAGCCGCCGAAATATTACAAGCGACATATTATTCGATGCGCTTTAGCAATACGAAGACAAGGTATCAAATTAGATCTTATAACCCAAAGATGGTATCAGTTGCAACCGGAAGTACTGTTTTAAAATCACCGAAATAGTACAATACATTTGTTTTCGTCTTGCTAAAGCGTGTTAAATAATACATTGCTTGTATTAATTCGGCATCATTAAAACCGTACTCCCGGTTGTAACTCTATAAACGGAAGTCCGAGGTCAAATTTCTTACTTCTAATGCCATCTTTGGGTTATAAGCTCTCATTCGACACATCATTTGTCATTCTATTTTTTTGTCGGACGGACTGACTTGACTAATACCGGAAGCATCTTGCTACGGCGCGTCGAATAATATGTCGCTTGTACTATTTCGGCGACTTTAAAATAGTACTTGTGCGATCAAGTTTCTCACTTTAATAACATCCTTGGGTTAAGAGCTTTCACTCTTACACCTCATTTGTCCTTCTGTCTGACCTTATAACGGAAAAGTTGTGTTTACAAAGTCTCTGGGACAGAAAAACTTGTATAATTAAAGTAGAAAACATATTGTATTAATTTTTGTTAACAAATAGTGTAGGTACTAACCAAATTATTTAAAAGAAAAAACTAATAAAAAAATAAACGTTGAAATATATTTCAACGTTTTCACATTTTTTAAAATTGGCGAAAACAATATTTTTTACTTAAGTTTTTTTCTCTTAAATAATTTGTTTATTATATCTGTTTACAAAAAGTTAAATAATATTTAACTAATAACTTTAACTAATAATTTTAATATATTATATTATTTTTTCTATTTTCTTTTGATAATTTCCAACTTTGGCAACACTGTCTGACAAAGCCATTACCTACGACCCGAAATTTTTTGGTGACCCTTCCCAGTTCCGCCACGTTCAATTGTCCCACATCTTCTAACCCGTTTTAAATGTATAATAAATGCATGTCTCTTTGTTGCTCTTATTAAATGCGCATACCATCGATAAGAAAATACCGACTCTGTATACAACTAATATATAGTCGGTTCGCTAAACTCAGACGCAAATGGCAAATGCTTTTAGTACGTAACTTTTTTGTTTTTTGCCAATTTTGACAAAATTTGCAAAATTACTAAATAGTAATTACTATTTAGTAATTATTTTTTTGGCAATTTTATCAAATTGGCAAAATTACTAGCTTAAATCACTAGCCAGTTGAGTCTGAGTTTAGCGAACGGACTATACTAAAAGTGGCATGCACTACTTGAACCTTTAATTCAGCCCGTGAGTAATGACCAGTGAGTAATGAAGTATTCCTCACGGGTAAAATATTGCATGTTATTATCTATTCATATTTCTCATCTAGATAGTTAATTATTATGTATAAAAATGCGACATGGAAATAGCTTCAGAACAACATTATTTTTATGATGCTCTTTTGTGTTAATATATTATTGCTTATATCCCAACAACGTTTAATTATTTATTATTACCTAAATCCTAAATCACTTAAATATTTTCCACGGCAGTAGGTATATAAAATCAGTGTCAATAGCCGTTAGCATCTATGCATGTATAACCACTAAAAAAGCTAGTAGCTGTTTTCAACACTCTGGTGTCCAAATCTGTTAGTATTTGTAAATGTACTGTTTTTCCAAACCCTAACTGATTTCAACACCCTGGTGTCTACACACGTTAGCATCTGTAAATATGCCACCCGGTACATCTGAATAAGAGCAGAACATACAAACTTTTTTTATAAAAAATGTTTAGGGTCGTTCATAATATTTTGATACGGGTACGCTTTTGAAGAGATTGGAGAAGTGTTTACCATTGAAAACTGTATATTATATGGTAATAGTTTGCTAATATTTTTCTTATATATTGACAATTTTCTACTGTAGAAAACACTAGATGATGTCTTTGTCTTGGTCTGCTGGTCTTATTAAGTTTATTCAGAGTTTAAATTACAAATTTTAAAGATATTCACTTTATTTGCCTATAGAAATTTTATTATAATCTGGTGGAAATTGTTATAATCATCTGGTTGTGGTGTCAGTTTAAAAATAACAAATTAAAACTGTATAGAATAAATAGAGTTTTGGGGAAAAAATCAGAACAAAGATTTATAAGAGAAAAAAATTTTGGTATAACCCTGTAGTCTTGTTCATTTTCTATAACAAAGTACATATTATACTATTTTTCAAAGAAACCTTAATTCAGGTAATTATTTAGTATACGTACATAGCTTAGACATATTTAAAAAAATAAAAAATTAAAACAGCATTACTTGCTCTACATAAAACCCGTTGGTATATTAACAATTAAACAAATATGTATTTAGTCCAGTAAATGACCATTTTGGAGTGTACTTTTCAGGGTCAACTCCGAATTGCATGCAAATTTGCATTTCCGTTCTACTAACCCTACACTTAACAGTTGAACTTGTGCCGTTGGTTGCTTTTACTTGAGCGACGACAGTCACCCCTTCTCGTGAGTGAAAAGCGCGCGTTTAAAATAAGGCTGGAAATGAATAAATAGACTAATTCTATGCAACTTTTGTTTTATAGATTTTCTTAAGTAAGTTTCAAAATTGGCGTCATTCAAATTGGCTTCACGCGAGTGGTATCCTTCTGTATACCGTACTATACAGTGCTAGTCAAAAGTCCGTACCCCCCTCGTATCTTTTGAACGGTTATACCTATAATAGTGAAATTTGGAGGGAGGAAATAAACGGACGTAAGCTTCTCAACTAGTTATGACAGGTGACGTAATAGTGACAGATGACGTTACAGAGCCACTGTGACCGATAATTTTAAATGGGACCTTATGGCAAGTGATACCTCGTTTGTTGTTGTTGTTTGTTTGGGTTTATATGACTGCGGACACTAAATCCATTCGCCAATTTTACTATTTTTTATTTTATTAGTCATTTTTTCGTATCTTATCCTAAAACTAATTCTAATATAACAAACAATTCTACTAATAAATAATTATTTTTGTATTTTTTTTTAATAATTTTTTATATATATATATTTTTATTAATTTTTTTCCAAATGATGTTCTCAGAGTTCCACAGCAAAAACTGCAACATTCTTCTTTAGCCCTCTACTTCATTCGAAAGCTATTTTACTATGGACTGTCCAAGTTCGTCATTCATTTTTTTCTACATATTTTTTTTTATATTTTTTTTAATTATTATATTTTTTTTTCTATTTTTTTTATATATCTTTTTTATATTTTTTCTTTCTTTTTTTTTTTTATTATTTTTTTTTTTTTTTTTTTTATTTTTTTTTTATTATTTTTTTTTTTTTTTTTTTTTTCTTTTTTTTTTCTTTTCTTTTCTTTTCTTTTTCTTTTAACATATAACAATTTACAAGAAATACTTACTCTATATTTTACAATTACAATTTAAGCTTAATATCTAAAATATGTTTATACAATAGTCGGTATACCAACTCATTATTTTCTAATGTTAATAAATAATTTAAATTAATGGGATGGTGGACATCAGTCAAAGAATACAGTGAATTTAAAAACATATTAACTTTATTAGAGAT
Source organism: Diabrotica virgifera virgifera (assembly GCF_917563875.1). NCBI lineage: Eukaryota > Metazoa > Arthropoda > Insecta > Coleoptera > Chrysomelidae > Diabrotica > Diabrotica virgifera. The sequence continues at coordinate 180,917,131 of NC_065446.1, forward strand.
AAGAGAACAGGTCAAAATTTTGTGTTGTAGATTGCCCAACTGTCCACAAATACATTGTGGACTATCAGCTATATTAATTTTAAATAAATATGATGGAGTAAGACAGTGGTCAAATCTCATTCTGCATATGGTTCTTATCATATCTTTTGTCGACTCCATTTTAGAAAACCAAGGTTTATCCGTTATATAGTTTCTGATTGATCTGTAGTGGTTTCCTGTATTTACGTTTTCATCAATATACCTTTCTTTCCATTCTTTCTTAATCTCTTTGAATAAATTTGATTCAATATCTTTTGGCGTACAAAGATAATGGGTTAGTACTCCTTGTGTCACCGCGTTTTTAGCCAATTCATCTACCATTTCATTTCCAGTTATTCCACAGTGGCTTTTAACCCATGCCAACTTAACAGACTTTCCTTGTTGCTGAAGTTCTTTAATTTTATTTATGATATATAATTCAATGTAGTTCACTTTTGATTTAGGATTTATAGCACTAATTTTACTAAGAGAACTTTTACTGTCACTAAAAATTATAAACTTTGAATGATTTATATTAGATAAATATTTTAGTGCTTCCATTATCGCTATTAATTCAGCTGTGTATATACTCATAATAGAATTTAGTTTAAACATTTTACTAATTTTATTACTGCTATCCCAATAGGCACATCCTACACCTTCAATATTTTTTGATGCATCTGTATATAGCATACAATAATCTTTGAACATTTGTGAACTGTCGGAGATAAACACTAATTTTCTTAAAGATATAGGCAACTTGCTATAGTCCCTTAAAAAGTATACCTGAACTTGTTCCATACTATTAAAGTCAATATTATAATTTGGGTTTATGTCATATTTATAAAGTTGTTTATCATATATTGTCATTTTTGAATATAAATCTACCATATTTAGAGTTTTCTTTTTTATCCAATATTTTTCTTTCAAGTCTGCTAAAAACAGTTGATGTATTTTGGAAATTAAACTTGCCTTTTTTTCATACAATCTAACTAAAAGGTTGATGCCAAGTTTTTTTCGTCTTATATCCATCGGCATTTCACAGCATTCAACTTGTAGATTATTTATCGGTGTACTTCTTAGGGCTCCTATACACAATCTAAGGGATTTATTAATGATTTTGTCTATTTTATTTAAATGACACTGTGATGCGTCACTGTATAATATTGATCCGTAGTCGAATATAGCTCTTATATTATTTTTAAATAACAACAAAGAAATATTTGGATCTGCTCCCCAACGTAAGTGTGATACGAATCGAAGAAGGTTTATTCCTTTTTCTGTTTTTTTAACTATATTGTCTATATGTTCTTTCCAGAGAAGCTGTCTATCCAGAGTAATACCCAAATATTTAACATAACTTTGTACAGGATAGGATATATTGTTTATTAAGATGTGATTGGGTATTTCTTTTCGTTTTCTTGTAAAAATACATAATTTGGTTTTGGAATCAGATATATTTAGTCCATGTAATTCACTCCATATTTTAATATGTTTGTCTCCTTCTTCAATGGATTTGACTGCATTTTCTATTTTAATGTTTTCTTGATAAATAACTATATCATCTGCAAATTGTAAAATTTTTGTTGAGTTTAAATTTTTTTCTATATCAGAAGTGTAAATTAAATATAACAAAGGGCTTAATATTCCTCCTTGAGGTAAACCACCCATCGCTACTCTTGGACCAAATGTGTTATTATTTACCGATATATAAATTTTTCTACAGTCATACAATTTTATTATTTTTTGACAGAAGCATTCTGGCAGACCTATTTGTATCATTTTGTTATATAGTATATTTAAATTAACGTTGTCGTATGCTGCTTCAACATCTAATAAAAGAGCGATTACTGAAGAATTTTTCGTAAACGCTAAATTTATATCTGTTACCAAATGACTAACAGCTTCCACAGTAGAATGATTTTTTCGAAATCCAAATTGTGTTTGTGATAATTTATTGTTTTTTTCTAGCCAACTTTCGAGCCTAAGTTTTATCATTCTTTCCAGTGTTTTTGTTATGCAGGAGCTCAATGAAATACCTCTATAAGATTCTGCTGAATCAGGATTCCGATTTGTTTTGAGAATAGGAATCACCCGGTACTCTCTCCAGTTATCTGGAATATCTTCTGATAACCATATTTGATTAAAAAAATTTAATAGTGTTTCTTTCCCTTTTTGATGTAAATTGGCCAACATAATATAATGTACATTATCTATACCTGGAGAAGTATTTTTCTTATTCTTAAGGCTTATTTCTAATTCACAGAAACTAAATGGAATTGAAAGTGGATGCATAGAGTTTTTTCTTTCCATTACATTAAGTTTTGAAAATATATTATCTGGACATAATTTTCTTAAAAACTCCTCAACCCATTCTCCTTCAGTCACTGGATTTACTTGTGGTTTAAAAATGTTTTGTAATCGTTTGGCTTGATTCCACATATCTTTAATTGGTGTATTTTTGTTTAAAGTTTTACAAAAATTTCTCCATGCATTACGCTTACTCTCTAATACAACTTTTTTGGTTTTCGCTACACATTTATTATAATTTATATAATTTTGTATATTAGACTGTAGTTTAAACTTGCGTAAAGCTAGTTTTTGTTCTTCTATTACCTTTTTACAATTGTCATTCCACCAAGTTTTTCTAAATCGTGGATTAGTCCCTGTTCTCTTCTCCGGTATACATATCTTACAATATTCGTTTAATTTATTTAAAAATTGTTGGTAATTTAAATTATTATCTATTTCCATGAAATTATCAGTGATAGAAGAGAAAAGAGACCAATCCGCTTTATTTATGTTCCATTGGAATTTTGTATTTACACATTCCGCTTTATTAACATTAATATTTGACTTAATAATAATAGCAAAATGATTTGATCCTAATGTCTCGTCCACAACATCCCAATCGAAAAAATGACTAATATTTGCTGAGCATATTGTAAGATCTATTGCAGATTTATTATTGCTATTCGGTCTACGCATCAAAGTTTCTTTACCATTATTTAAAATTACAAGATTACAGTCCTCAATAGCTTCTAACAGATTTTTTCCTATAGTATCTACAGTACTACAACCCCAAACATAATTGTGGCTATTAAAATCACCACCAATTATAAAAGGCTTCTCTAGACTATTAAAAAACTTTTTCCATTCATTTAGAGTGATTTTAAGATTTGGTTTTACGTATATTGAATAAATGTTTAACTTTTTTCCGGATTGAATTTTAATTGATATGCTATTGCACATTATGTCATTAATTTGGTGAAAAGTAGGACTGTTGTAAAATTTTATTAATTTTTTCAAAAGGATGGCTACTCCACCATATCCATCATCTCTATCATTCCTAAAGACATTATAACCAGTAAAGTTAATAAAATTACTTTTTTTTAACCAAGTTTCTGATATTAATCCTATATCTATTTTATTGTCATACAAGAATTTTTCTAAATAACCCTTATTTGTTTTAATTGATCTCGCATTCCATTGAAGAAATGAAACGTTAGCCATCACGAGGTAATAATAATTGTGAAATATTGTTTTTTAATAATTCCAACGTTTTTTTATCTAAATTGTGATTAATTTGATTTAATGTTGCTGAAATAAAGTTTACTATTATTTCTCCTATATTATTTTGATTATCGTTTTGTGTTTGTGTTGTGTTAGAATAAATGGGATTATTAAAATTATAACAAGGCTGACTTTGTATTCTTGGTGTTTGCAAAATTTTTCTGCGTGCTTCGATTGTTTCTTTATCTACACTACTAGAATCAATACTACTTGATCTTTTTCGTTTAGATATTGTATATTTATTTGAAGTATTTTCTTGGTCTTTACTTACTGTTGAATAACATTTTTTATATTTATTATTAGCTTCATAATATGTTATATTTTCATTATTCATAATTTTTTTAATATATTCCTGTTTTTGTCTTTCTGTACAATCTGCTCCCTTGTCAGTAGCGCTGTGTTTTCCTTTGCACAATACACAAAGTAAATTATTCGGATTGGAACAATTAGATTTGTTGTGTTCTTCGCCACATCTTTCACACCTATCTTTTCCTCTACATTGGGCACTTATATGCCCAAATCTCAAACACTTTAAACATTGGATTATTCTGGGTGTATAATTTTCCACCTCGTATATCATTTTTTCTATTATTACATTTTTTGGTATAGACTGACCTTTAAAAGTGACAATTACGGTTCCTGTTTTTACATAATTAGTATTACCATTATCTTGAATCACTTTCCGCATAATTCTTTTTACATGTAATACTTCGAATTTAATTCCAAATCTAGGTTTAATTAATGATAATAAATCATTATCTTCTATCTCTTTATCTACCAATTTTATAACACCTTTCTTTTGAGTAAAAAACGTTGGAATATATGCCTCATACTCTTTGCTTTTAAGACTTTGAGAATCAATTAATTTATTAGCACTAGCAAAATTATTTAGTTCTACCTTGATTTTATTTCTACCAACTACTGTAATTTGTGTGATATTATTTTGAATTTCAGGTACTGCACTTAAAATCAAACGGGCCGTGCCGATCCTGTGTAATCGACCAATGTTACCGTTTTTATTTTCTATGTGTACTATATAAGGTGCATTATCTCCAAATTGATATCTATGTTTTAATCTTAAATTTATTACTTTATTTAAATTTTGCTTACCTGACTTATCTGTTTGATTTAAATTTGTCAAATTTTCATCGTTATTGCAACTAAATTTGTTACTTACCTCAATAGTACTACTTGTTTGGTTTTGTTTGTTTGTTACCTTATTATTTACTCTATTGTTATTTTTATTTAATTCCTCATATTCCATCATCCCATCTCCTTCCATTTCTACATAAAATTTACCTTTATCTGGAGGTTCGGGTGGTATACCTTCCATATTATTTGTTTTCTCAAATTTAACTTCTAGGCGCTAAATTTCACACTTTCTTACAGATCACTGGTTTAGTACTTCTTTATACTACTCGTAATACTCAAAAAGTTAAGAAAAAACCTTAAAAATTAATAATTTTTAGGAGAACTTCTAAATAAACTGCCTTTCAATTTGACGTTTATTTGACATTCGATACCTCGTTTGAAAGGTATTTAAAATACCTATTCAGTCATACTAATTTTTTGAGTTTAAGTTGATTTTTATTTTGGTGAATAAATTAAATAAATATAATATTGTAGTTTCGAATTTAATTAATAAAAATTCAAATGTCCGCCTATGGTTTTGTGATCAAAAAAGTTGACGTTTTTTAATTCTCTAGTAGTTTTTACGTCAACGTCAACCTGTTTGACAAGTAATCATAGGCGGAATTTTGAATTTTTATTAATTAAATGCGAAACTACAATTTTATATTTATTCATCAAAATTAGCTCAAACTCAAATAAAGTTAGTATGACTGAATAGGTATTTTCAATACCTTTCAAACGAGGTATCACTTGCCATAAGGTCCCATTTAAAATTATCGGTCACAGTGGCTCTGTAACGTCATCTGTCACTATTACGTCACCTGTCATAACTAGTTGAGAAGCTTACGTCCGTTTATTTCCTTCCTCCAAATTTCACTATTATAGGTATAACCGTTCAAAAGATACGAGGGGGGGTACGGACTTTTGACTAGCACTGTATATACACTTCTTTGTATACACTTATTATTTATTTATTATTATTTATATTTTCAACAGTTATATTGTTATGCTCTGCATTTCTCTCTTTTATAAGATTGATGAGCAAATCCTTAATTTAATTAATTACTCAATTATTTTAATTACTGCTTATGTAAAACAAAACCAAATTTAAATTAAATTTTCTAATAAACTTTATTCTCAGGGCTATTTTATTTTTGATGCTTTGCCTTTGGTTTGTGGCTTCTGGTATCTCTAGTTGCTTACTCCATCCAGGACAAAACAGGGAAATTAGACACACTCAATATCATATAAATGTTAAAAAATATTATTTATTTATCCAATATACCATAAACATAGGATTTAAAAAATATGATAAAATCTAAATTTGAGCAACTATTTCTCATCTACTAAATAAAGCTTTAATTCTGATATCTCCTCTGTTTTAACAAAAAAAAATTATTTAAATAATTCGTTATTTATTTTTACAAAATTTAATAAAATTTACTTTACTTTTTTTGAATTGATTACTTATTTCTTCTTCAAAAATTTGGACTGACTAATTATGTTATAGAACTGTTCAATACAAAAATTAAGTAAATATGGTGTTAATATAAACAAATTTTCTCCGTTTCACAAATGATTTGACTAAACTTTCTGTTTCTTCTCTTCTTCTTTTCCCGGATTGCGTCGTCCTCGATTCTCCCACACGTACTCTTAGGATGTTGCGAAAGGTCCCTCTCGTCCAAGCTGCTTCACAAACAAACAAACAGGACTTGAATTCTCGACTCAGTTTTCTCTCTGCTCGATATCTTGTGCAAATAGATACCAATCGGCTACTCGTTCTAGGCAGAACCAGGAATTTTCCTCAGATACAGAAAAATTACCTTCTCAAACCGGTCAACGATTTTGTTTCAACTTGATTCTGCTCGCAAAGGCCAATTTCACCACTTTACGCTGACTTCTAACTTTTCAAAAACTGGACTCCTGTCTGCAGATATTCATTTCACAGTGCCTATTTTTTCTCTCGTCAAAATCAGACTCCACACTCTCATCCCTTCCATCCATCATTTTCCGCCAATCACAAAACATCCTTTCTACCCACTACCCCATTTTATAATTTCTTAAGAACCAATCTAGTTTGTATACAACTTTCCAATTTGTTAAATTCCGGGAGACATCAAATTACTTTCGTTGCTAAACAAAAAGTCTTACGTTCTAAACTCAATAAATTTGTTTACCGCTTAACCTTCTTCGAATTTTTTATAAAATATCTAATTGTCCATTGCAAAGCGAAATAAACTGTATTGTCTAATCTGACCGCACCATTGGTTAAGTCCGTTCAAAAACCCATTAAGAAAATTACCTCCTTAACGATTTCACTTTTCCGCGAAAACACTTATTACTCACGAAATTATCCTATTACAATTTTTGGTCATATACAGGGAGATGAAAATATATAGGGTGTCCCAAAAGTAGCGGAACGGTCGAATATTTCGCGAACTAAACATCGGATCAAAAAACTGAAAAATACATGTTCAATCATTTTCAAAAATCTATCCAATGACACCAAACACCAACCCTCACTACACCCCCTGCAGGTGGGGTGGGGGGCAACTTTAAAATCTCAAATGGAAACCCCCAGTTTTTCTTGCAAATTTGGATTCGTTACTTAAAAGTAGGCAACTTTTATTTAAGACATTGCGAACTGTGGATAGATGGCGCTATAATTGGGAAAAACGGTTTATCCTGATACCATAGGTAAATTATTATAGAAACGGTCTAATATCTCACGAAATACACTTCCAAATGAGAAACCAAAAAACAGATTTTTAATATTTTTCGAAAACCTATCGAATAACACCAAACATGACCCTCCAACCCACCCCCTGGAGGTGGGGTGGGGGTAACTAAAAAATCTTAAATAGCAACCCCCACTTTTTATTGCAGATTCGGATTCACCATAAAAAATTAAGCAACATTTATTGGAAACATTTTTTAAAATTTCTGATAAATGGCGCTAATAAATCGTATTTTTCCAATTAAAGTGCCATCTGTTAACAATTCTAAAAAATGTTTCGAATAAATGTTGCTTAATTTTTCGCGACGGATCAAATCTGTAATAAAAAGTGGTGGTTGCTGTTTAAGATTTGAAAGTTACCCCCACCTCATCCCAAGGGGGTGGGTTGGAGGGTCACGTTTGGTGTTATTCGAAAGGTTTTCGAAAAAGATTAAAAATCTGTTTTTTAGTTTCTCATTTGGAAGTGTATTTCGTGAGATATTAGACCGTTTCTATAATTTACCTATGGTATCAGGATAAATCGTTTTTCCCAATTATAGCGCCATCTATCCACAGTTCGAAAGATGTCTTGAATACAAGTTGCTTACTTTTACGTAACGAATTAAAATCTGCAAGAAAAACTGGGGGTTTCCATTTAAGATTTTAAAGTTACCCCCACCCCACCTCCAGGGGGTGTAGTGGGGGTTGGTGTTTGGCGTCATTGGATAGATTTTTGAAATTTATTTTTGAATGTATTTTTCAGTTTTTCGATCCGATGTTTAGTTCACGAAATATATGACCGTTCCACTACTTTTGGGACACCTTGTATAATACATATAAATTATATAATATAATAGAATTATATAATATAATATAATTAAATTGAATAATATTATTTAACCAAATTTTGTTATATTCAAATAAGAATAAATTATGTTTGTGTATATCAAAAAAGCATGCGTTATTTACGTTTGAGTTTGACAGATCCCTCAAAGTCAAACAAAATTTTAAATGACACATTTATAAAACATATATTATATCATTTGATAGTGAATTTAAATTACTATATAAAATAAATAAGATGTTTAAAAATACAATTTGAGTATAATTTGAAAGGAATTATTTAACAACTAACTTTAAAAAGTTTATGTTTACATTTTTGTATAACGGATGGAACGGAAATTTTGTTCGAGTCGAATCGAATTGAATCGAATCGAATATACAGTATGTCCCTGTAAGTTGTATCCATATGGAAAACTTTTTTATTATTAATTTTACGAAAAAAAGTTATTCTTTATAAAAAGCTCTGCATGGTCCAAAACCTAAGATTTAACCATCAAATATCAAATTTTTTGAATATTATACGATATATGTCAAAAAGTTTGAATTTCACTCAAGTGTAAATTAGCTTTATTTTTCGTAATATTGGAAAATGCTATTATGAAAAGTTGTTTGGAATTAAAAACTATATTCTAATATGCAATTACATTCTTCTAATTGTAAAATTTTTTTTTGAGAAATTATGGATAACTATCATTATTTTTTCAGTTATTTCAATTCTGATAACTCTTTTATTATTAATTTTACGAAAAAAACTGATTCTTAATAAAAATTTCTGGATGGTCTAAAACTTAAAATACAACCATCTTATATCAAATTTTATCAATTTTATAAGAGGTATGTCAAAAAAGATAAATTTAGATCAAAAGTAAAGTACCTTTATAGTTCAGAATATTTCAATTAGAGGGATGTAATTACATACTGAAACATAGTTTTTAATTCTAAATAACTTTTCATAATAACACTTTTTGATGTTGTGAAAAATAAACGTATTTTACTCTTGAGCGAAATTCATATTTTTTGACATACCTCGTATGAAATTGATAAAATTTGACAAAAGATGGTTGTATTTTAGATTTTAGACCATGCAGAACTTTTTATTAAGCATCACTTTTTTTCGTAAAATTAATAATAAAAGAGTTATCCATAATTTTTCAAAAAAAAAATTTCAATTAGAAGGATGTAATTGCATACTAGAATACAGTTTTTAATTCCAAACAACTTTTCATAATAGCAATTTTCAATATTGTGAAAAATAAAGCTACTTTACTCTTGAGTGAAATTCAAACTTTTTGACATACCTCGTATAATATTCAAAAAATTTGATATTTGATGGTTAAATCTTAGATTTTTAACCATGCAGAGCTGTTTATAAAGAATAACTTTTTTTCGTAAAATTAATAATAAAAAAGTTTTCCATATGGATACAACTTACAGGGACATACTGTATAACAAGTTTTCACTTCTATGAAGTGAACCTCTGTGTTGAAGTTTTTAATTTTTTAACCTCTAATATTATTAGCTATGTATGTACATATTATACAAACATATTAAAATTTAAATACAGAAAAAAAAGACAATGTAATTCATGTTAAAACAACGTTATAATCAATAATTTATTCTAAATGTTTGTTATTAAACTGACAACCACATTACTGGTAAAAAAAAAAGTTTATAGTTGTTTAAATAATATATTATTTTTTAATATTTCTACGAGAGTATAATAAAATTCACAGAATCTTAAAATTAACGAATTTAATTGTATAAATTTATTTTCATTTTGTGATATTATTGTTAATGTGTTAAGCAATCACAAATAAACGTTAAGCGGACAATACATATTTTTTATTCTTCTTACATTTTTCAAATACACTTACCTTAGAACCGTTTGGAAAATTGTTTGGAAATAGTAAGGAATTCCAAGATAAAATTACCCTGGTGGAATAAAAATCTTGCACATCAAAATCAATCAAAAGCTCAGACTGAATATTTTACTGAATATTTTTGAAACATATTGCATATTATCTCCCCTGTCTCTAGAATCCCCTGTAGATGGAGAACTGTCTCCCCTGTTTGACATGAACATTGGGGTGAGACAGGGAGACGCACTTTCAACCATGCTGTTCAACCTAGTTCATGAAGCAGTCATAAGAAAAACCAATGTAACCGGCCATATAAACACCAAATCAGTACAAATTACTGCATACGCAGACGATGTCGCCATTATTAGTAGAAGCAAGACACGACTAAGGGAAACGTTTAAGGAAATTGATCCCGAAGCACAAAAAAGAGGGCTTAAAATAAACGAAACAAAAACTAAATACATGACCATCAAAAGAACTCCTGAGAATGAAAATAATGTAACAATAGACAACTATAGTATTGAACGTGTGGATGCCTTCACATGTCTGGGCACAAAAATCAATCAGAAGAATTCCGTAAATAGCGAAATTAATGCACGTATTTCCAGTGGAAATCGTACATACTATGCTCGTGATTTAACGAATGTCATTTTTTTAACATTCGCGAATACGAATGCGAATGCGAATATCTGCTACCGACATTCGCGAATGCGGATGCGAATGCGAATATTCAGTTTTTTTAATTTGTTTCTATTTTGTAATCTTTCTTAAATATATAATGAAAAGTTAATTGATATTTAGTGTAAATCAATCTGAATATTAAGCTTTATTACATAATACCAAATAATAAAAAAAAGTGAAGGCTGATAATGTGATTACACAAGGTTAAGTTCTATCTATCTATTGCCCTTCATTTGTCCAAAGTTGAACATAAGCTTCCCCCTTATTTTTCCACTCTTCTCGGTTCAGTGCTAATGCTGTCGTGCTGTCGGTCTGGTCCCTGCGTACCTTTTTAGGATATCCGACCATCTTGTCTGTGGTCTGCCCCTTCCTCTTTTGTAGTCCCAAGGTCTCCAGTGACCCAGTGAGTTATCGCTTCATTCCATCTTCCGTCTCTTTGTCTGCTGTTGTGTCCTGCATATTTCCATTTGAGGCTGCATGTTTGAGGTTAAGTTACCTTTTCTTAATAAAAAAAGATGGGAAGTGAATAGATTTTGATTTTATTAACCTAATATTATCTTAAAATTATTTTTTTTTCTGGTTTTCATATTCGCAAAACATTCGCACAAATTTCGCGAATGCGGATGCGAATGCGAATATGCAAAAACATGCGAATATTCGCGAATGCGAATGCGAATACGAATATTCGTTACATCACTATTACTATGCTAATAAAAGATTGATGACGTCGAAATTATTAGACAAAAGAACCAAAATGACTATCTACAGAACCTTGACTAGACCCGTAGTAACTTATGGTTGTGAAAACTGGGTAATGACTTAAAAAGATGAACCCTAACTCAGGATATTCGAGAGAAAGATACTGAGAAAAATATATGGCCCGGTGCAAGAGGAAGACGGCACATGGAGAATCAGGAGAAATGACAAGGTTAATGATCTGAATGAAGGGTATGACATTGTAAGATTTGTGAAAAGTCAAAGACTGTCATGGCTGGGACATGTTCAGAGACAAGAAGACACGAAGACGACAAAGAAGATGTTACAGTGGAAGCCGGTAGGAAGGCGGAAAAGGGAAGGCCCAGGACGAGATGGTTGGATGACGTGGAAGACGACCTGAAAACCATGAATATAAGACAATGGAGGAGAAGAGCCCAAGAGAGATCTGAATGGAAGAACATAGCCAGACAGGCAAAGACCCATCCAGGGTTATGATGCCAAAAGAAGAAGAAGAAGAATTGCATATGTCTCAATAATCCAGACTGTTTAGTCCCTGAAATACATGTTACTCCACTTGAAAAAGAGTCAGGTAAATATGCTCATGATGGTGAAAAAATACTGAAAGAATTTGTCACTTTGCGCTTTCCATAGTGGAAAAAAATAGATACCACCAGTCATTTAGCAGCCGACTGGACTCGAAGCCCGAATTTATGGGTTTAGCGTAAACTGGTGTAAGTAACAGAAGTGGTCTATTAGGACAAACACACATCTTATGAAACAAGCGATTGGACTTCGTAAGTCCAAGTATTAGTCTAAAACCTTGTTTACACGTAACGAGTATTGTAGCGAGACAGTGTTCTCGGCCGAGTGCGCGTTTGGTATAAACATATTAACGAATACTTGACCGAGCACTCGACCCAGTCATATGGCGAGACAGTCACTCGGATCTCGTTCTATTTGTTCTATTTACTAGGCCGAGTCTTTGACCTCCCACCCTTCAATCGTATACTCGCCAATCCACTCGGTATGTGTAAACAACACTCGCTGTGTAACTGTTATGTGCATATTACTTCATCAGAGGAGACGACTTGTGTTAATCAATGTGATTTGTGATTCTCAAAAATAGCTAATAAATGGAACTCAGAAAGGACAATAAAGTTTAGTTCAATTCTATTGATAAGTCACACCCGTGATTATGAAATTTCAAATATCTGGGGTATAAAAATAAACAAAAACGTGATGCAGCATATGTATCGATTGTAGAAGAAATAAATATTGTTGGCTTTAAAACTCAAGAAGTCAAATAAAATAAAAAACTTAAATTTGACATATAGACAAGAAATAAAAAAATCAATGAATCGAAGGAATCGTGAGCAGCGAGATTTGGTCTTCTTAAAATCCATTGTCTATAATCCAAAGACACTTATCTCCTTCTCATAATATATCCGTCAATTCGTGTATAAGCAGTGGTATAAGCCGTTTGATATATTTTTAATGTTAGCTTTACGATCCATAAGTACACTACTCCTTGTCTTGTGAATCGAAACTGAACTGACTCGCCTCCAAATTCAAAAATTGCCAAATACGTATAAATCATTTGCTGTCTCGCCACTGTACTTGTTACGTGTAATCAAGCCATAAAAGCTGGGAGCGGATTTTGTGCGTGATAAGCAATATGGAAAAACTATACGGGGATATGTTGAATTAGTTGTGTACATATGACTTTCTCCAACGGCCTGAAACCAGAGTGGGGAACGAGGGTAGTTATAAGGGGTCAAAGTCGCGGTTTTTATTATTTTTTTGTGACGCTCATGATCGAGATAGTGCACCAAAATTTGGGAATGAGTAAGTCATGACGTAACTGAGTAAAATCTCTAGGAATGGAACACTGCGTGGCCGACAAAGGGGTGGGGCAGGGGTGAATATAAAAAATATAAGGGGTTTATAGCGACGTTCGTGATTGAGATAGTGCACCAAAATTTGGGAATAAGTAGACCATGACATAACTAAGTAAAATCCCCAGAGCCGGAAACCCGAGTGGGAGACGAGGGTAGTTATAAGGGGTCAAAACCGCAGTTGGTATTATTTTCTTTGTGACGCTCATGATCGAGATAGTGCACCAAAATTTGGAAATAAGTGGTCATGACGTAACTAAGTAAAATCTCTAGAGGTGGAACACTGCGTGGCCGACAAAGGGGTGGGGCAGGGGTGAATATAAAAAATATAAGGGGTTTTAAGCGATGTTTGTGACTGAGATAGTGCACCAAAATTTGGGAAAAAATAAACCATGACATAACTAAGTAAAATCCCCAGAGCCGGAAACCAGAATGCGGGACGAGGGTAGTTATAAGGGGTCAAAATCGCAATTTTTATTATTTTTTTTGTGACGCTCATGATCGAGATAGTGCACTAAAATTTGGGAATAATTAGGTCATGACGTAACTCAGTAAAATCTCTAGCGGTGGAACACTGCGTGGCCGACAAAGGGGTGGGGTAGGGTGAATATAAAAAATATAAGGGGTTTTTAGCGACGTTCGTGATTGAGATAGTGCACTAAAATTTGGGAATAAGTAGGTCATGACGTAACTCAGTAAAATCTCTAGGGGTGGAACATTGCGTGGTCGACAAAGGGGTGGGGTAGGGGTGAATATAAAAAATATAAGGGATTTTTAGCGACGTTCGTGATTGAGATAGTGCACCAAAATTTGGGAATAAGTAGACCATGACATAACTAAGTTAAATCTCCAGGGGCGGAACGCTACGTGGGGGACAAATGTTGTGCTGCGTGACAAAAAAATACAAACTGCGACTTTGACCCTTTAAAACTACCCTCATCCCCAACTCTGGTTTCCTCCCCTAGAGATTTTGCTTAGTTACGTCATGATCTACTTACTCCCAAAATTGGGTTCACTATCTCGGTCACGAACGTCACAAAAATCCCTTATAATTTTTATATTCACCACTGCCCTCACCCTTTGTCGGCCACGCAGCGTTTTGCCCCTTGAGATTTTACTTAGTTACCTTATGACCTACTTATTACCAAATTTTGGTGCACTATCTCGATCATGAGCGTCACAAGAAAAAATAATAAAAACCGCGAATTTGACCTCTTATAACTACCCTCGTCCCCCACACTGGTTGCCGGCTCGGGCGATTTTACTTAGTTATGTCACGGTCTACTTATTCCCAAATTTTGGTGCATTATCTCAATGACGAACGTCGCAAAAAACCCCTTATATTTTTTATATACACCCCACCTCCACCCCTTTGTCAGCCGCGCAGCGTTCCTTCCCTGGACATTTTAATTAGTTACGTCATGACCTACTTATTCCCAAATTTTGGTGCACTATCTCTGTCATGAGCGTCACAAAAAAAGATAATAAAATCCGCGATTTTGACTCCTTATAACTACCCTCGTCCCCCACTCTGGTTTCCGGCTCTGGGAATTTTACCTAGTTATGTCATGGTCTACTTATTCCCAAATTTTTGTGCACTATCTCAATCATGAACGTCGAAAAAAACTCTTTATTTTTTTTATAATCACCCCAACCCATACCCCTTTGTCGGCCACGCAGCGTTCCGCCTGTCGAAATTTTACTTAGCTACGTCATGAGCTACTTATTCCCAAATTTTGGTGCATTATCTCGATCATGAGCGTCACAAAAAAAATAATAAAAACCGCGACTTTGACCTCTTATAACTACCCTCGTCCCCCACTCTGGTTTCCGGCCGTTGGGGAAAGTAATGTACACAACTAATAATTCAACATATCCCCGTATAGTTTTTTCATATTACTTACTATATAACCAAAAGACGATATCTAAACTCTTCGTGTAACTTTGCGCCGACTAATATACGATTTCACTGATTTTGAAACATTTGTGCCAAACTTTCGGTCATCACTTTTTTAACCAGAAATGACATATCAAAATCCGAAATAAAACTATTCGACCTCCACTAAGGCCATGAAGAGAGCTCGTCTCGAAAGTTATTATTCCTGTTCTTATTTAAAAAAATTATAAAAAATTTGCCCTGTCGACTTTATACACAAATATTAAAAATGTGGGCTTTAAACATAAACTTAAATGCAAATGATGATTCACGCAGGCCTAGTATAGTCCATAAACTTTATTTTTAATAGAGGACCCTGTCTATATACATATACATATTCTTAATTTTTTTTAAAGCTGCTTAACAACCTGATTTCAACGAACTATAGGCTATTGATTATGTTCTATAGAAAGGAACTACAACGTTAACGGGGTTTTATTATTTCATATGGTCAATGAATTTCTATATATGAAAAAACCGCGGAGTGCTACCATTTAAAGGGGTGCGTTTTTGAGATATGGGTGAATTAGTCTCTGGGCACAGGTTACATTAGGGTGAGTTCTATGCACTTTTGGTACAAACACGTCTACATAAAAATTGTTCCTGGTTAAATTTACTATCTAAGTGTAACTTTTTAAAGTAAAGGATACTTTTTTTTACAAAAATATATTCAAACGAAAAAGTACAAAGAAACCTAAAAGAAAGAAATTTTGTTTTTTGTCCCATAACTTTTGTCCACGGGGATATAGGTATACACATTGCTTCACAGAAAAAAAAACTTACATATTTTCTCTTTAAAATGATGTTTGGTAGAGGACATTAGGATTTATAGTTTTCGAAATATGATTTTTCAAATTTTGCCACTCACAGCAATTTTGGGCAATTTTCTTTGTTATTTCGCAAATATTTTTCTGTAACTTTTTTCCACGTAACTTTAGGCATATGCGATGGTACATGTAAAAGGAATAGAAATCAATTACCTTTATAATGTTCTACTGTATAATGTTTTACGACTTCTTTTAAAGAGGTTAAATCTCTCCTTATAACTTTTTTTTCTACATTTAGGTATACCTATATTATAATATAATAAAAAATAAAGCTTATGCTGTTTACGTTATAATGGTGTATTATAAAAAATCTAGGATTATTTTTTAATAAGATATGCTTTTTCAAAATGTAATAAGTACTTGCAACGATTTTTGATTTTAGGATTATGTTTTAAATTTCTCATTATAAATTTTTTATGTGATTGTGTGTTATGATTGAATCTTATTTTGTATAGGTAATACTTTGGTTCCACTTGACTCGGCCAAGCTAACTTCAAAGTATGGATTAATTACAATATTGACTGTCAAAGCTCCTGCACCGCAAGATTTGCTTGAAAAAATAGCATGTAAATGTACCAAAGGATGTACAAAAAACTGCGGTTGTAGGAAGATAGGAATTATTTCTTCAAAATTCTGCAAAGAGTGCATGTGCATGGGTACTAATTGTGGGAACTCTAAGATAACTAAGGTGTCAGAGGAAGATATTGAAGCACTGAAGATATCAAAGTCCATCTCTTTGTTAGCATTACAAAAAGATGGACTTTGATTTTGAAAATTTTTTAAATGTCTGTAATTGAGTAAATGAAAATCACTCGGTTTCCATTATTTAGATATATATGATACACCATTTTAAAGAACAGAAAGTAAGCCCTCTTTATTGAGCAATATATAGTATATTCATGTACAAGAAAAAAAAGTTATAATGAGAAATTTAAAGAAATAATCCTAAAATCAAAAATCGTTGCAAGTACTAATTACAAAATAATATCTTATTCAAAAATAATCCTAGAATTTCTTGTAATACACCATTTTAAAGTAAACAAAATAAGCTTTTTTTATTATACAGTGCTAGTCAAAAGTCCGTACCCCCCCTCGTATCGTTTGAACGGTTATACCCATAATAGTGAAATTTGGAGGGAGGAAATAAACGAACTTAAGCTTATTAACTAGTTATGACAGGTGACGTAATAGTGGCAGATGACGTTAGAGAGCCACTGTGACCGATAATTTTAAATGGGACTTTATGGCAAGTGATACCTCGTTTGAAAGTTATTTAAAATAAAAAACTCTAACAAGAAGTAAAACCACTTCTATGTAAATTGGTATATTTATTAAAACTTAAAATCCCAATGGATTGAATAAAATAAGTCCAATTCAGAACGTTTTCAGACCTATCGGTCCATCATCAGTGAATGTGCATACTTGCTAAATAGACCCAGAACCAAACAGTGGTTGAATTTAAAATTCGATTTACATTATTTAAAAATAATATTCAACAGGCTAAACGCCGATGTTACAGGATATTGCCTATGGGAACATGGTGAAACCCTACCAAAACCTCAATCAACCATCTTAGGCCAACTTTGACTATAAAGTCTGGCCTAAGTTGGCCTAAGATGGTTGATTGAGGTTTTGGTAGGGTTTCACCATGTTCCCATAGGCAATATCCTGTAACATCGGCGTTTAGCCTGTTGAATATTATTTTTAAATAATGTAAATCGAATTTTAAATTCAACCACTGTTTGGTTCTGGGGCTATTTAGCAAGTATGCACATTCACTGATGATGGACCGATAGGTCTGAAAACGTTCTGAATTGGACTTATTTTATTCAATCCATTGGGATTTTAAGTTTTAATAAATATACCAATTTACATAGAAGTGGTTTTACTTCTTGTTAGAGTTTTTTAACTATATGGTATACAGCCAACCTAGGGAACTTCCCTTCTAGTTTATTTAAAATACTTATTCAGTCATACTATTTTTTTTTGGTTTAAGTTGATTTTGATTTTGGTGAATAAAGTAAATAAATATAATATTGTCGTTTCGCATTTAATTAATAAAAATTCAAATGTCCGCCTATGGTTTTTTTTGTCAAAAAAGTTGACGTTTTTTAATTCTCTAGTAGTTTTTACGTCAACGTGAACCTTTTTGACAAGTAATATAGGCGGAATTTTGAATTTTAATGAATTAAATGCGAAACTACAAGTTTATATTTATTTCATTTATTCATTAAAATTAGCTTAAACTCAAACGAAATTAGTATGAATGAATACGCATTTTCAATACCTTTTAAACAAGGTATCACTTGCCATAAGGTCCCATTTAAAATTATCGGTCACAGTGGCTCTGTAACGTCATCTGTCACTATTACGTCACCTGTCATGACTAGTTAAGAAGCTTACGTCCGTTTATTTCCTCCCTCCAAATTTCACTATTATAGGTATAACCGTTCAAAAGATACGAGGGGGTACGGACTTTTGACTAGCACTGTATAATATAATATATAATATAATAAAATATATATTTTTTTTTTTATTTTTTATTAATGGCTTTGACAGAGCCAATTAGCCAGACTATTTGTGTTTTTTTGTATGGTATTACAATAACAATTTTAAGTTAATATCTAAGCCTACTTATTATCTAAATTTACAGAGTGTTATACTGTCTTAATGGATACATTTTTCAATTTTGTGTGATATTTTTACAATTTTATAATTTTATTATCTAAGCCTATTTAAAATTTAAATTTACAGGACGTTACATATTCGTAAAGACATTGTAACGTCTGCTTATTTTTTGGAAAAAGAATTTCGTTTAAATTGACAGGTAATGGACAATTTAGATCAATTAACTTTTCATACATTACTTTAATATTTTGTCTGTACAGTCCACACTCCAATATGAGGTGCTGTAGATCTCCCACTCCACCACAGGCGCAATATGGGTTATCACTGATACCTATGCTGTGTTTGTATGCTGGGGTTAGTGCGTGATTTGACCTCATTCTGTTTATTGTTTTTATAAATAGCCTATTTGATTCTTGTTTAAACCATCTCTCATTGGGAATTAGTGGCTGGCAATTTCTAAAATTTATTCCCGTTGTACTTTGGTTATATACACGTTGCCAATTTTGTTTGCAATGGTTTTTACTGATATTATCTATATCGGTTACTGGTAGAAGTATGTTGCTTATGTTTTGTTTGGTTAAAGCTGCAGATTTAGCTAATTTGTCGACTTCTTCATTTCCTAATATTCCAGAATGTCCTTTCACCCAACAAATAATAATTGAACTGCCCGAGGAAGTAAAATCATAATATAGACTCTTAATTTCTATCTCAATGTGGTTTAGATTTTTTGTCGATTGGATAGAAGTGAGTTTGTCCACAATACTTCTACAATCGGTGAAAATGATATAATTGTCCATACCAACAGAGGCTATATATTTTAACGCAAGTAATAAAGCTGATAATTCGGCAGTATATATTGAAGCTTCATTAGGCAATCGGCATGATTCTTTGTATTCAGAATTCCAGTGATATATTGCACATCCGGTTTTATTTTGAATTTTGGAGCCATCAGTAAAAATATATTGAAACATAGGCCACCTGTCTTTAATTATTTTGTTGATAATATTGCCTGGAAGGTTTGAATCCATGTAGTTTGTTTGTATTACCTTGGAAAAGAGAGTTTCAGGAGGTTTAGTGTAAATTAAAGGTATTTTATTTTTGTACATTTGGTTTTCATTCATTGTCAACTTCCTGTAGCTTTCAACGTATATGGGGGTTTTTTTAGTACACCAATATTTATGGCTTAAATCTAATATATTCAAGTTACGAATAGTCCTTAAGTAGCTGACGTTTTTTGAGATAGCTCTAGCTACAAACTTATCTGTACAAAACTGTCTACGTAGAGTAAGTGGTGGTTCCTTAGCTTCAATCTCAATAATAGTAATAGGAGTAGATTTTAAGTAACCGAGACAGAGTCTCAAACATTTATTTCTTTGGATTTCAACTTTATTAAGGTATCCTGTTGACGCAGACCCGTATAAATGACAACTATAGTCGAAAATTGGTCGAATCATTGAGCGATAGAATAGCAATGCAATATTCGGGTCAGCTCCCCAACCGGTTCTACAAAAAGCTCTAAGGATATTCATAGAATTTTCTGTTTTCTTTATAATAGAATGAATTTGATCCTTCCATAACAATTTACGATCCAAATACGTTTCAAGATATTTAACACAATTTTTTATCGGAAATTCTATTCTACCTAATTTGAAGGTGCCTTGAGGAATTTGGCGTTTTTTGGAGAAAAAACAAATTTCAGTCTTTGTGGTTGATATGGATAAGCCTAGAGAATGGTAATCATTTTTTACACAATCTAATGTAAATTCAAGTTGACGTCTACAAATGTCTAGGGAAGAATGGGAGGTGTACAACACAACATCATCTGCAAATTGTAAAATATTAGAGTGTGGAGGTACTATATGTTCTAAATCTATATTGTACAATGAAAAGAGAAGTGGACTTAAAATACTACCCTGTGGTATACCTATACTCGTTAACCTTGGTGGTAAAAGGTTCTCGTTTATTTTTAAGTAAGTCCATCTATTCTTGTACAAGGATACAATGAAATTTGAAATTTTAAGTGGCATTCCAAGATCTACTAATTTTTTATAAAGAATATCTAAATTTATGTTATCAAACGCTGAAGTTACATCTATAAATGCTGCAGCTGTCGACGCCTGATTTGTAAAATTGACCTGTAAAGAAGAGACTAGGGAAGTGAGAGCATCTTGTGTAGACCTGGATTTTCGGAAGCCGTACTGAGATTTGGGAAGGATATCTTCGGACTCAAGCCAGTATTCAAGCCGATTTTTGATTAATCTCTCTAGAGTTTTTAGTATACAGGAACTTAAAGATATAGGTCTATAAGATTCAACTTTGTTATCTGGCTTTCCTGGCTTTTTTATAGGTAATACAATATAGTCCTTCCATGCTTTGGGAATTAAATTTTTGTTTTGCCATATAGTGTTAAAAATTTGTAGTAATAATATTTTATATTCTGTAGGTAGAAAATATAGCATAGAATATGATATACAGTCCATCCCTGGAGATGAACTATTATTTTGCTTGAGTCCATGATTTAATTCCCATAATTCAAATGGTTTCTCTAGATTGAAGTTTTCTCTGGGTACGGTAACTGTAGCTTCATTTATCTGACTTGGAACCCAAGGAGGTGAAATCTTGAAATGGAACTCTTCTATCCATGCAGCTTCGGTGTTTATCGGAAGTTTATTGGACTGCTTTCGGTTTTTGTAGCGATTTACTTTCTTCCAGACGTCGGAGTCTGAGATTGGAGTGTTGGAGTTTAAGCTTTCGCAGTAATTTATCCAAGTTTGTTTTTTTCTAATTTTAAAAGTTTTCTTTGCTAAGGCATCTAATTTTTTGTATTCAATTAGATTGTGAAGATTAGGATTTGTTTTATAATGTCTATATGCTGTTTTGCGGTTATTTGCAGCTGATTCGCAGTTATTATCCCACCATGGTTTTGGTATCTTGTTTGTAGGATATTTGTTATTGTTGTATGATTTTGGAATTGAAATGGTTGCGCATCGGTTTATTTCGGTAACTAATTCTTCATAAGTTTGTGGTTGTTTTCCCGAATAAAAGTTCGACGAATACAAATTCCAATCTGCTTTATGTAAATTCCATCTTTTGTGTGTATTGTCACCAGGTTGTATTGCTTGTTCCGAGTTTTCCAAGGCTATGATCAAGGGTAGATGATCAGAACCATGTGGATCTTGAATAACAGACCAAGTTAATTTAGATACAATGTCCTGGGTACATATTGTTATATCGATTGCTGATGGGCTGGAAGTTAGTGCAAGAGTTGGAGAACCATCATTTAAGTATAATAGATTACATTGTTCTATCGCCCCTAATAAAACTTTACCGTGAGTATCATTATTTTCGCAACCCCATGCCATGTTGTGAGCGTTGAAGTCCCCTCCAATGATGAATGGAGAAGGAATGTTTTGAAAAAAATTGACCCATTCTTCAACCGTTACTCTAATACCTGGTTCTTTATATACGGATATTATATGTATTGGTTTCTTGATACACGAAATTTTAACAGCCATGCAAGTATAAGTAAAATTATAATTATCCAATAAATTTATCTCTTCTGTAATTATTTTATTTTTAATTAAAATTGCTGTGCCTCCATACCCATCAGGGCGATCAGACCTAAAGCAATTATATCCTGAGAAGTTATAAAATTTTTCTGGTTTAAACCATGTTTCTGATAACATGGCCACATATACATTTTTTTGAATAAGTAAGGCTTCTAAATTTGGTTTATTAGAAACTGCTGAGCGACAGTTCCATTGTAAAAAGTTTAAAGGGTTAGTTGTGTCTGACATGATGTTTGAGATAGTAAGTCTTCTTGTGAGATCGCTGCCGTACTTAAGTATCTATTAATTTGTTGTATAATCTCTGTTTTTGATTTGTCTAAATTTTCAGTGAGTTTTAATGAACTAATTATATTAAGAACCAATTCTAAAATTACATTATTTAATTGTGATGGTACTTCTTGTGTTTTTAAGTTTGTTGTATGTGTATGCTCTGTATATTTAGACGTATTATAAATACCACCTTTTTGTCTAGGAATATTTTCTTGAGAAGTATTTCTTTTCTAGCTGATTCCAAAGTATTGGGAGAACTTGGCCGGTGTCGCTTAAAATTTATTTTTTCTGGGTTATTACTGCTGAGGAACATTTGTGAGGAGAATTTCTTTGCGGATGAAGCTGATTGATTTGGAATTACTTGATAAGATTGCTCATTCTGATTAGAATTGGTTGGCAAGGAAGAACTACTATTTCTGGCAGCAATATTGGCATATGAAACTTTCGGAATTTGTTTACATGCATCAAAGAAATTTAGATTTAATGATGACATCGTATTCTTAATTTGTTTCTGTCTAGAAAATTCAGGACATGAACTTAGGTGTGTAGTCAAATGATTACCTTGACAGCTGAAACAAGTTGGAGTATATTCATTTACTGTACAATCTTTTGTATTATGGAAATCATGACATTTGTTGCACCTGGGACGTGCTTTACAATTAAATCCAAGGTGTCCAAAACGAAGACAAGAGAAACATAATAGAACTTTTTGAACATAGGGTTCAACGTCTTTGATCACTTTATTAATTGTGATATATTTAGGAAGAGTTTGTGCTTTAAAATTAACAATACATGATTTTGTTGGAACTTTGTCTATTATTGTTTTATCTTCGATATGTTTCTCTACCTTTCTATTTATTCTTCTAACCGAAACTACTTCGAACTTACAGTGCATATCGTATTGTTTAATTTTATTTTTGATATATTCTTCTGAAAATTCTATATCTATGTCCCTAATTATACCCTGTCTATGGAGTATAAACTTCGGAACGTAAACATCTAAATTGTTGTTTGTAAACAATGAGCAAGTTTTTTGATTGATTAAAAAATTGGCTGATTGATAATCTTTAAATTTAATTCTAATTCTATTCTTGCCTATTGAATCAATACTAGTAATTTTGTTATCTAAATTCGAAAAATTAGAGAGTATAATGTCGCCAATTTTGATAGCATTAATCTGACCTTTAAAGTTTGGAGTATTATTTTCTATATATATATATGGAAAGGTCCTACGTCACTGTTCTGATATAGGAAATGTTCTCTTATATTGTCTGTAGAAATATCAGATTTATTACTTACAGTTTCTCCTTTATTTTTTGATTTACCGTCCCATGTGTTATTTATATTGATGTTACTTTTCTCTATATTATCATCTTGATCCATCCTATTAATATCTGGAGGTTTATCTGGAGGTCTCCCTGCATAGTCCATATTAAATTTTAAAGTTTTTAATAACTGAACACTTTGTCACTTCCAATTATTGACGTCTCCAAACGGAAACCCCAAATGGGGTAAAATAAATTCAAATACAATTAACTTCTAGGTTTTTCTTGGTCACGGGGAATAAAAAACTATTAAGGATGTAATAGATCGAGTTTTACAATCCCAAAATATATTATTTCACTATTTAAATAGTAATTTTCAGAAGCTGTTTTTTATATGACTGTAATTGACGTCTATAAAAGTCAAAGTGTATAATAAAATATAATATATAATATAATAAAATATTATATTAAATATACTATATATAATTATAATATTATATAATACACTCACCGGCAGAGAAAACGGACACCCCAAAAAATGGGTCATTTTTAATGTCTTGTATTTCCTAAACCTGATGTCCGATGTAAGTAAATTTTTTAATATGTTATAGCCTTATTCTTTATCAATATCGTTGTAATAATATTGTTGCTACACAGGTAGATTGTCATTGTATACAGGGTGTACGAATCAAACTGTGTTTTTTTCTCAAACTTTGGAACACCCTGTGGAATGTTCTAGCTTTTAAAAAATACTAAAATTAAAACCCAACTATAGCCACAGCTTTTCTTAACATTCCGTTTTTTTATTTATTCGCTTATGTTGGATAATAAGAAAGTTAGGCACTTTAACCACTACCCCTGTCTTTCGTCAATAAAGGGTGTTTCTCAATAAGTACGGCAAGCTTTAAGGGGTAATTCTGCATGATAAAATAATGACAGTTCGCTTTATAAACTTATGCCCGCAAATACTTCGTTTCTGAGATAGGGGGTGTTGAAATTGTTCTTACAAACTGACGATTTATTTATTGCTCTAAAACGGTTTGTAATATGCAAATCTGTGGCATACAATTGAGAATTTTATGTTCACCATTGGCGTGCATACGGGATATATCTAAAATAATTATACGCGTATGCACGCCAATGGTGAATATAAAATTCTTAATTGTATGCCAAAAAATGCGCAATAACTACCTCTTCAAATCTACCAAATTTCATTTGCATATCACAAACCGTTTTAGAGAAATAAATAAATCGTCAGTTTGTAAGAATAATTTCAACACCCCCTATCTCGGAAACGAAGCATTTGCGGGCATACGTTTATAAAGAAAACTGTCATTATTTTATCATGTAGAATTACCCCTTAAAGTTTGCCGTACTTATTTAAAAACACCCTGTATTAACGAAAAACAGGGGTAGTTGTTAAAGTGCTTAACTTTTTTATTATCCAACATAAGCGAATGAATCAAAAAGCAGAATGTTAAGAAAACCTGAGGCTATAGTTTGGTTATTATTTTGAGTATTTTATAAAAGCTAGAACATTCCACAGGGTGTTCCAAAGTTTGAGAAAAAAACACAGTTTGATTCGTATACCCTGTATACAATGACAATGTACCTGTCTAGCAACAATATTATTACAGCGATATTGATAAAGAATAAGGCTATAACATATTAAAAAAATTACTTAAATCGGACATCAGGTTTAGGAAATACAAGACATTAAAAATGACCCATTTTTTGGGGTGCCCGTTTTCTCTGCCGGTGAGTGTATATAAAAATATTATTTTATTTTATATTATACCGGGTGTCCACTTATATTTTCCCCCATTTTAACTGCTTATAACTTCTAAACGGCTCAAGATAGAAATATGCGGTTTCACTGAAATATTTTATTTTAGTAAAAGTTTTGTCTGAATGGACGGAATTTTTTATATCACTTTCAAATACGCAATAAAAAATGGCGGATTTTTGAAAAAACTTGGTTGAATTTTTTTTAATGGAGCACCCAGTATATTCTTTTGCAAATTAAAAGGACGGTCATTCACCTATCTAGCGATATAGTTTTTCAAAATCGGTTGTCAAATCACTGAGTAATTAATTTTTAAAATGAGAGGTGCAACGTGGATATCACATACCTAAATAACATAACTAAGCAAGTTATGTGATTTCCACATTGCAGCTCTCATTTTAAAAATTAATTGCTCAGTCATTTGACAACTGATTTTAAAAAATTTTATATCGCTGGATAGATAGATGACCGTTTTTTCAAGGTTTTAGGTAAATGACCATTTTTTATATCGCTTTTAAATAAAAAATGGCGGATTTTTGAAACAAAAACTTTGTTGACTTTTTTTATTAAAACACCCAGTATATTTTTTTGTGTCTTGAAAAAACGGTCATTTACCTATCCAGCGATATAATTTTTTTTAAAATCGGTTGCCAAATGACTGAGCAATTAATTTTTAAAATGAGAGATGCAATGTGGAAATCACATAACATAATATCATTTTGCTCAGTTATGTTATTTAGGTATGTGATATCCACGTTGCACCCCTCATTTTAAAAATTAATTACTCAGTGATTTGACAACCTATTTTGAAAAACTTTATATCGCTGGATAGGTGAATGACCTTTCTTTCAATTTACAAAAAAATATACTGAGTGTTCCATTAAAAAAAGTCAACAAAGTTTTTTTCAAAAATCCGCCATTTTTTATTTCGTATTTGAAAGCGATATAAAAAATTCAATCCATTCACACCAAACTTCTACTAAAATAAACATTTCAGCGAAAACCGCATATTTCTATCTTGAAGCGTTTAGAAGTTATAGGCAGTTAAAATGGGGGAAAATATAAATGGACACCCGGTATTATAAAAAATTGTAAAAGGTATAAAAACTTGAAAAACCATAATCTCTTTAAAAAAAGTCGTACAGCGTTACACAGCAGACCATTTTAAAGGTAATTGATTTCTATTCCTACTACGTATACAATTGCATATACCTAAAGTTACGTAGAAAACGTTACAGAACAATATTTGCGAAATAACAAGGAAGATTGCCCAAAATTGCTGTGAGTGGAGAACTTTGAAAAATTTTATTTCGAAAACTGTAAATTCTAATTACCTCTACTAAACAATATTTTAAAGAAGGAATATGTAGATTTTTTTTCTGTAAAGCAATGTCTATACCTATATCCTCGTGAACAAAAGTTATGGGACAAAAACAAAATTTCTTTCTTTTGGGTTTCTTTGTGCTTTTTCTTTTGAATATATTTTTGTAAAAAAAAGTATCAATGACTTTAAAAAGTGATATGTAGATAGGAAATTTAACCAGAAACAATTTTTATGTAGATATGTTTGTACCAAAAGTGCATAGAACTCACCCTAATGTAACCTGTGCCCAGGGACTTATTCACCCATTTCTCAAAAACGCACCCGTTTAAATGGTAGCACTCCGCGGTTTTTTTATATATAGATGTCCATTGACCATATGAAATAATAAAACCCCGTTAACGTTGTAGTTCCTTTTAGCTATCTTATTTTGAATATAATCAATAGCCTACTATAACATGTTAGGTGTGTTATGAATAATACAGGGCGAAATTTTGAAATCATAAATTATGGAAACTACGTTTGAAATAAAATAGCTTGTGTCCTTATTTTAGAAAACTATAAAAATACTGGGTTTAAAAAAAGGAAAGCTTTTAAATTCAAATGGGCCTTTTATAAACGTAAAGTCAAATATACTAGGCGATTGACGCAAGTATAGCTCTTTAGCTTTAATGAATATTTTCCTGTATGTATATATTTATGTTTTTGCACGATTGATCATTTTTGACTGTTTACCGTGACAGATTTTACGTCAGTAGGTGACATTTACTAGCAACTCGACGGTAAGTAATCCAACTCGACGTTAAGTACTCCAATTCGACGGTAAGTAATTCACTTACCGTCGAGTTAAAAAATCTCTTAATTTTAATTTATTTTTTGAAAGAATAAAGAAAACTAACGAATTATTTATTAATATTGAAACTTATGGTACAATTTGTTAAATTATTTAATGAAATCCCACTTGTTTGGGCTGTGGTTTCACTTCTAACAGAAACTCCTGCAGAATCGCATACATTAGTAGTATTACTAGTATGGCACAATATTTTTTCGGCAAAATCTATTTTATTTTGAAGAGAATTTTCCACATAGCTTTCTGCCACTGTCGATGAACGCCAACCAACCTGACGCTTTAATCCGAGGACATCAACACCTTTATTAGCCAAAAACGTTGCTTATGTCCTCCTGAACGAATGGCCAGTATAGTCCTCGGGATTAGGCAAATTTAAGAATTTGGCAATTTGAGAAGGCCAGCCCCCGATTGTTCCTTTCCCTATTACTGGAGCACAACATTTTCCTTTGGCGTATCTTAAGAACAAATGATTTGATTTTACTTGTAATGGACGAAGTTTTATATTCTTTTGCAGAATTTCTAAATATGGAATTTTATCGTCTGGTTTATTAACGACTGTAAAAGTACGCTGGATGTTCGTTTTTGTATTGGGTACTTTAACAATCATTAAACCATCGGTTTGTTGGATGTCATTCATAGTAATATTATATATTTCTTCTCTTCTACAGGCACCAGATATTCCCAATATCATTGCTACCTACAAATTATGAAAAAATCTTCATTAGAGTATTTCTTTTACCTAAACTAGCTTATATTACCTTGTGAACTAGAAATTCTTCATCCGGTGCTTCCATCAGAAATTTTTCAAATTGCTCCCGTGTAAAAATGCTCGCTTTCTTAGGCCTATAGCCAACATTTTTCTCTTCAAATACGCGATCAAAGTTGAAAACTTGGAAATATCAATGCCATAATAAAGAAAAACCGTGGATTTTATCATTGAATATTCTGCCCAGAGGCTTCCAGGAGCTTTCAACTGCATATGTCTTTGAACGAAATATGCCAATAGAGTCTTTTCTTCGATTCTTAAATTCTTGCTTTCGCACCATTTTTTAAAACTTTGGTAGGTATTTTGATAACGGATTTTGGATTTTTCGGGAATAATTGCGGAACACCCTTCTTCCCAAGCCCGTTCAATTTCTTCAAATTCACTTTCGCTCATATTTTAATTTATAATAATCAAAATTGTACTTAAAATTACTATAAAAACTCAATTCTCCATTGTTGTTATGCACCCTAGTAACTACCTAACAACCAAAGTATCTATCTTGACAAATGAATGAAACTATTTATATTTAGTCAATATGACGAAAATATTTAATTCTATAATTTATAATGGTATCAATCGTGCAAAAAACGTTATGAGCATGTCGAACGTTAAGGGTAACCGATCTCAGAAAATAATTGGAGTCGTCGCTCCGCTCCTCCTCCAAACAATTTTCTTCAATAGGTAGAAAACCCTTACCGTTCTCCATACTTAATATACTATTTTCGAAGCTACATAACAATCCCATTTCAAAATAGTTATTTATGAAACAGTTCGTGAAGTATGCTTTTTGCGAACGCACGCGATGTTTAGAGCACGAGTGACAGCGGAGCGAGTCTTACTGGCTTTCTTACTGGGCTTGTGCCTATAGGCGACCGGCAGCAACCCATAAAATTATGTTACACCGACCACGAAAATCAACTTTAAGGTTAATGACCAATTTTGGTGTTTCTTTATGTTTTCGAAGTCGCTGAATCTGAATATAAAATTTATTTTTATCTAGAATTGGTGGAACATGTTCAAAAATCCAATTTTAGGCAAAAACGCGAAAAATCAATTTTGATGATTTTGCAACTTTACCTCGTTGTATCTTTGGTCGCTGGAAATATTACTTATTTAGATAACAACGAGCTTCGTACAAAATGTTTATACGAATTAAAAGAGGAGTTGTTAATTTTTAAACATTTTGTTGTCAGATTTCGTTAGTTTCATGTTTACTTAAAAAAGTTAAGTAAGAAACTTTTTAGCTTATAGTTTTAACCAACACAGCAATAAAACATAATTCATGAAGAGGTTTTCTGAAACATTTTAAGTTTTTAAGTCAAAATATGCAATAGGAAAAAAGTTATGTGACTTTATAAACGAGCGGAACACCACAAAAAACGCTTATTTCTCGAGATACTGTGTGGTATGATGACGACCGTGTGGTGAATGGCTATTTTTGGTCATACTTTATGTTTTTGAGAGTGCTGAAAACGAAAATTTGGTCTATTTTGAATGAAGGTTTTGAACGTGGAGGACCATTGGCAAAATCGCAATATTACCTTATATTTCTTACCCTTCTGAAGACAATGGCACCTGTTTTGTCTCATTATAATAAAAGTTATGAATTGTTTATAGAGTAAGGTGCAGATTCCTGAATTTTAAAGTTTAATCGCAAAAGTTGAGTGACAAAATTTGAAATTTAGCTTTTTAATCAAGTTTATGTTAAAATACAGGATTTTTTTATTTTATGGTAAAATATAGGATACAAAGAATAAAATGTTTATAGAAAAAAATAAGGCAACTTGTAATTTTAGGAAAAATGTGATTTCATTTTTTTTTATTTTTTTGGGTAAAATTGCGATTTTGAAAATGTTCCTCAATATAAAATTCAAAATAAACCTTATTTTCGTTTTCAGCGCCATCAAAAACATAATGTAAGACCAAAATTAGCTATTCTCCACACATTGGTCAGTATCTCGAGAAATAAGCGTTTTTTGGAAGAGTGCCATTCGCCTATAAAGTCACATAACTTTTTTCTTAATGAATATTTTGACTTGAAACTCTCCAGAAAACTTCCTCATGAATTATGTTTTATTGCTTTGTTGGTAAAAATTATAAACTAAAAAGTTTGTCGCTCAACTTTTTTAAGTAAACATGAAACTAACGAAATCTGACGACAAAATGTTTAAAAATTAACAACCCCTCTTCTAATTTGTTTACTCACTTTTGACAAATCTCGCTATCATCTGAATGCTATAAAGATGATACATTAAAATTTTCAAAAGGAAAAATTTACACCGACCAAAGATACAGCGAGGTAAATATGAAAATTCATCAAAACTGATTTTTCGCATTTTTGCATAAATTTGATTTTTGAACCTGTTCCACCAATTCTAGATAAAAATAAACTTCATATTCGGATTCAACAACCTCGAAAATATAAAAAATGACCAAAATGTTCCATTCACCTATCATGGTCGCTTTTTCGATTTCTAAGCCTCAAATTAGGGGTGTGTCGCTCGCCTACTGTGTCAACGTTCACTTGCATAAAATTTGGCAATATCACGGCGACTTAAGCTGCAGTCTTTCTTAACTTTATCAAAAGTTGTTACAACTATTATTAATTCAGCGTCACCTGATACTTGATGAACTATACAACCACATCTTTACAAGTGTCCTGTGAGAAGTGAAATTAGGCACAAATTTTGTAGTTAGCGTTATAGACCAGGGTAATAAGCTGGAAATAGACCATGTTCGGGCCACTCAAAGATCCAGGTAGCTGACTACTTTTTTAGTTATTGCAGACCTATAGGAACAAAACCTACCTGTTTCCTGATTAAAGTTTGCGTCCGTTTTTAATGATTAATAATTTAGTGCAAAAATCGCGATTTTTTCGATTTTTTGCACCCTATTCAAAAGCTAAACAGTTGACATAAAACTACAAAATTTAATTTTTTAGAATATTGAAAAACCTTCAAAATGCCGATTTTTGAAAATTAAAAAGTTAATTTCTTGCTATGCAAACTGCAAAATAAGTGAAAATCGTTATTTGTTAATAACTTTTACTAAAACTACTTTAGTACTTAAGGGTAACAAACCCTTAAAATTTGAGATCGATCCATTAATTAGTTTAAAAGTTATTCTATTTGTTTATCCCAGAGACCTTTATTTTGCAATAACATAAGACAGAAAATAATGAAGATAAGGCAATTCTGCGTATGTCAACTGAAAGTAGAAAAGTGATACTATCAAAATGTACTAAAAAAAGATAAAAATATTATCTAATATAATCAAAAATAGTAAAGCCAAATTTTTGAAATTTTGGTGACTAGTCATGGTAAGTGAGGGGAGCTGGGAGCCGACAAATGCACGAGTTCAAAAACTAAAAGGCAAGTTAAAACTACTATCATTTTCTATATCTCGGGATCTACTGAATATATATTTTGATCTTTCTCTTTTTAATTTGTATTTAATTTTCCTGCACATTACAAATATGTAATTTGTCTATTTGCAATTTGACATTTATTAATTAATAAACAATCTAATTTGTTTAAACAATTTTTAAATAAATAATTTTTCCCCAAAATCCATGTTTTTAATCAGACTATCATTACTAATCATAGAAAAAATTTAGTTGTACTTTAAAATAAATAAATTACCTTCAATAAATAATTATCTAATAAAAATAATTTATTTATTAAAGTGAACTTTAACGTTTTGTATGATCATTAATGATACTATGATTAAAAAAATAGATTTTTGTAAAAAAATATTTTTTCAAGAATTGTTTAAACAAATTAGACTGATTATTAATTAATAAATTCATAAAAAAATTGCATATTTGTAATGTACGTAGAAATTTCATACAAATTAAAAAAAGAAAGATGAAAATCCATTGGGTTGATCCGGAGATACAGAAAATTGTATGAGTTGGAAATTGCTTTTTCGGTATTTTAACGCGGTGGATTCGTAGGTTCCCTCTAGTAACCGTTTGAACTACAATTTTGAAAAATCGTAGAGGGTGCTGTGAAGATACAATGTTTATGCAAATTTTTTAACAAAAAATACAAATCCCATTATTTAAAATGACATCAATAAATTTCCTTAATTATTATAAACAAATTAGCTGTGACTTAAAAAAACAAATGGCTAACTTTGTCCCTAATGAACCCAGGCTAAATTTCTGTATACGAAAATTCGTGTTAAAATACTAGCTCTCCGAATATATAAAAAGATTGTTCCTACGGACAATATTTGTCAAGTTATTCTAAATGTTTATAAACTACAAAATTTAAAAAATTTGGCATTAGGATTTTTGATTATATTGATTAATTTTTTCATCTTTTTTAATACATTTTGATAATATGAGTCTTCTATTTTCGTTTGGCATACTTAGAATTGCCCAATGTTTATTGTTTTCTGTCTTATGTTATGGCAAAACTAATGTCTCTGGGATAAACAAATAGAATAACTTTTAAACTAATTAATGGATCGGTCTCAAATTTTGTGGGTTTGTTAAATACCAAAAGAACCAACTTTGGGTAAAACCCTAAAATTCTAAGTTAAATTTAGTAAAAGTTATCAACAAATATCGATATTCATTTATTTTGCAATTTGTGAAGCAACAAATTAACTTTTTAACTTAAAAATCGGTATTTTGAAGGTTTTTTAATGTTCTAAAAAATTAAATTTTGTATTTTTATGTCAATTGTTTAGCTTTTGAATAGGGTGCAAAAAATCGAAAAAATTGCGATTTTTGCAATCAATTGTTAATAATTAAAAAACGGACGCGAACTCTAGGCAGGAATCAGGTAAGTTTTCTTCCTATAGGTCTACAATAACTAAAAAAGTAGTCAGCTACTTGGATATTTGAGTGTCCTGAGAAAATCCTTATTACCCTGGACTATTAGCTAAAGATTTATTTTGGTTTACATTTACATTAATTGAGTCTTCAAGTTTTACTTCAATGATAGAACGTGTTCT
The DNA here is from genome assembly GCF_917563875.1 of Diabrotica virgifera virgifera. Classification (NCBI taxonomy): domain Eukaryota; kingdom Metazoa; phylum Arthropoda; class Insecta; order Coleoptera; family Chrysomelidae; genus Diabrotica; species Diabrotica virgifera. Next base: position 180,950,747 of record NC_065446.1, read on the forward strand.
GCGTATTGTGTTGTGCATTGGTTGTGCATCTTGTCCTCCATTGAACAACAATGTGATTACACACTATGGATGTTTAATAAAATCCACTAGTTATTTCTATTGAAAAATCTAAAAATTACAATAATGTTTACACGTACACCCTCCGGAATTTTGGAATCGTTCGTATTTATTTATTTATTTATTATTTTTTTATAGAACACTGTTCACGCTAAACAGCTTAGATTTAGAAATGTTAACGAAAAACTTAAAAAAATACTAATCTACCGATTTCTTCCCCTTCATCCCTAAACCCGACCCTCAAATTGGTATAACTTTTGACTGAACAATATGTGAACAATATAGAACAATTTGCTGTTCGAGGGAAGCTTTTACTTTGGATGTCTGGGTTAGGTTTTTTTTCTGGGCCAAATGAATCATACTAATAGCATTTGTATCTGCTTTCAGCTGCATATAAAAACTATTTTAATAAATTCAATGAAAAACTGGTTTTAAAGATTTATTAAAAAAATTATCACAATACAGAGTTTCGAATTAAGTTGTATTCTTAAGATTCAAATTCGTGAACTTCGCCATAGACGTCAGCAAAAATTGGATTGGTTAACATTGATCGATATTCATGGTCGTATGATACTGATCCTACTCTAAACGTGTATTCAGATTCATTTCCTTTGTATATGAACACTGGTCTGGTGACATAAAATTTCTCGAAATTTTTGGAGGTGTTAAATCCCTTGTAGATGTACACCTAAAATAATTTTTTATTTTTTATTAAAAGATAACTAACACTTAAAAATTAATATATATATTTATATAAGATATTTGTACAATTATTATCGACCGTACTGTGTCAAATAGTATATAGAGATATTTCTAATAGGCAATTTATCTGCCTCACCCTATATATCTTATAAAAATAGTAATGTTTGAATAACGGCGATTCGGTCAGTTGCAAGAAAACTCTATTTGTTGTAAGTCTTAATATTTCGTCACTATTTGGTGATTTCTTCAGGAGAAAACTGCAAATTTATTAATATTAGACATGGACAAACTTAAATATTTCGATACTTACAACTATAAGAGTAAAAATTAAATTTTTTTTTAACGACGATTCGGTCAGTTGAAAGAAAACTCTATTTGTTTTAAGTCTCAATATTTCGTCACTATTTGGTGACTTCTTCAGGAGAAAACTGCAAATTTATTAATACTAGACATGGCCAAACTTAAATATTTCGATACTTACAACTATAGGAGTAGAAATTTAAATTCCTTTAACTTTTTTATTTTTTTCTAAATCTGTCATTTTCTAAATCAATGTTTCAAAATAATGTTAGAAATTTAAATTTTTACTCTTATATTTGTAAGTATCGAAATATTTGAGTTTGTCCATGTCTAATATTAATAAATTTGCAGTTTTCTCCTGAAGAAGTCACCAAATAGTTACGAAATATTGAGACTTAAAACAAATAGAGTTTTCTTTCAACTGACCGGATCGCCGTTATTCAAACATTACTATTTTTATAAGGTATATAGTGTGAGGCAGATAAATTGGCTATTAGAAATATCACGAGAACTAAAGGCAACATAATCATGAAAATTGGAATGAAGGGGTTTTGAAGAGTGATATATTTAATAAAAATATTTTCATCTATTTTCTACTTCCGGTTATACCGGAAGTTGCTTATAACTTCGTTTTTTTTTTAAATTGGACTATTATTTGGACGTATATTTTTACATTTTTGGATTTTCCTTGATGTCTCCTTTCTTAATATATGAGGTTTTACATTATTATACAGGGTAGTTTAAGAAATAATTACGTGTTTTTATTAATTTCGTAGCAACTTTCACACCCTGTAGAAGTATAGTACTTTGACATCAAAAACTCTATTTACGTTCAAATGATTTTTAATATAGATAATTTTAGTATACAGGGTTGGTCAAAACACGGAATAAATATTTTCTGAGTTTTCTTAAAAGGCACATTCTGTATTTTAGTATTGTAATGAAGTGATATTTTATGATACTTTTTTATTTTATAAGCATTCCCTATACCTAACTGCTTTAATTTGTGAGTTATTGGTGATTCAAACCAAGCATTAATTGCAACAAAAAATACGTGAAAGTTTATTGTCTTGTGTATTGGTCTTGAAAATATTCAGTCACAAATAATTTTTCGGAAATAAATACATATTAATCTAGACTGATCGTTAAAATTCCCAATAACTGTTGAGCTATCAAAATACTTACGTAGTTAAGATTGTTGGTGCGATTAAGAATTAAGCACAACTTAAAGCAGTTAGGTATAGGGAATGCTTAAGAAATAAAAAAGTAACATAAATATCATTTCATTAAAAAATAATAATAAATGTCAAACTGAAAAGCAGAAATTAAAAAGTTCTCTTAAAAAATATTAAATTTAAACGATTTTGGAAAGAAATTATGTAAAAATGGTAAATGAATTTGATAAACTAATCGAGGAAATATTGAAAATTAAAAGTGAACTGAAAAACGCAATACAGGCAAGTTAATTAAGGATACTACTAAACATAGAAAACTTGAACGAAAAGATAAAAAATTTAGAAAAGGAAAATTCACAATTAAAAGAGAAAGTTGAGTATTTAGAAAGAGGCCAAATTAAAAATAATTTATTAATTTTTGGTATTGAAAACTCCGAAAACTTAGAAGTAAGCGAATTTTGCAATAAATTAAGTCAACTTTTAAAAATTACATTTAGTGTTAATGATATAAATAATTTCTATTGCTTAAAAAACGTCCGGAATAAACCACTTAAATTAAATCTAATATCAAACCTTAAAAAGAAAGAAATTCTCAATAATTGTTTTCAATTAAAAGGCACAAAAATTTATGTCGTAAATGATCTAACTTACAACCAGAGAGAGGAACAAAAAACGCTAAAAGAACATTTAAACTATTATCGAGAAAAAGGAACTGCAGCATACATTAAAGGAAATAGACTTTACGTTGATGGTACAAGCTATACCACTGATAACTTAAAACCACTTAACACAACTGCGCAACAAACCATCAGTGAACCATTGACATCAAATTCCACCAAGCACCAAGAACCATTAAAAGACCGAAACAATCAACATAGCAACAAAGAAGAAGGTGAAACTGATGAAAGTGAAAGGAAAGAACATATTATTATCTCTAGTAAATCTATAACTTCTTCTAAATCTTCTATAACTTCTTCTTCACAAGACACTCTGAAAAAGAACACAGTTCCTGATAGACTACAAAATAATAATAGGCAAACTAATGTTAACAAGTTTAAACAAAGAACAAGATTACAAAATAAAAAATAAATACAAAATAAATAAATAAATACTATAAAATATTTAAAGGTGAAAATCATTTATCTTGTTTTTGTTTTCACAAAATCTGTTAACATTTATTTATCAAATATTTATGTTCTTTATACCAACATTTCTTTAACATTTTAATAGCTTTTAAATTTTTTATTTTTTATTTAACTATTGAAATCAAATTCAATTTACTAAAAAAAATATGAATGCATTTATTCAAGAATATGAAGTAGTTGATAAAAAATCATGCATACTAGAATCAATGACAAACTTTAACACTTTAATTAATAATTTATTACAACCTCTTAATATTATGCATATGAATATAAGAAGTTGTCAAAAAAATTTTGATGCTTTTGTAATTTTTCTATCTGAATGTAAAACAAATTTTGATCTTATAATTTTAACGGAAACTTTTAAACAAAATGATTTGGATTTATTTCAAATTGAAGGTTATGCATTAATATACAATTCAGGTACATTTAATAAAAACGATGGAGTAATGATTTATATAAAAAAGTATATTAACCATAAATACAAAATAGTAGATATAACAGTAACAAAACTAGTTGAGTTAGAAATTTTAATTAACAACAAGAAGATAATTTTAACAGCTCTGTACAGGTCACCAAGTACTTGTCCAATAACATTTAATAATAATTTAATGAATTACTTAAATAATATCAATAAATCCGATATTCATATTCTTGTAGGTGATATAAACATTAATCTTTTAGACTGTAATGAAGAATTCGTGGAAGAGTATAAAAGTATCATGAGTGAGTATGGATTTATATCATATATAAACGAATATACACGTCCCGCAAGTAAAACTTGTCTGGATCATTTATTTGTCAAATGTTCTTTAAATTTTGAGAATAATATTACATCTTATATTTTTAGATACCATGATATAACTGATCATTCACCTATAGCACTCAGTATTAATAATTTTAACAACACAAATATAAATGGCATGCAATCAAAAATGTTTAAATATTTTATCAATTACGAAAAACTAAAATTAGATTTAGAAAAAGAAAATTGGTTTTTAGTTTACTCTGAAACAGATGTTAATAAGAGCATGGAATGTTATTAAAAAACTACAAAATTATATAAACATTAATACTAAGAAAATAAAAATTAAACACAAAGAAAGATACAAAAAACCATGGATAACACCATCGTTACTTAGATTAATAAATGAAAAAAATAATTTATACAAATCATTAAAAACTCATCCCGATGATAAAAATTTACAGAACAGGTACAAAGTAAGTAAAAATAATTTATCAAGACGTATTCAACAAGCAAAAAAAACTTATGCAGAAGGGTTAATAAATACTAACAAAAATATTTCTAAAAATTTATGGAGATGCATAAATAAACTATGTGGAAAAACAGTTTCAAAAACAAACATAAAACTGATAAAAACGCAAAATAATGAAATACTAACTAATAATACAGACATATCAAATGAATTTGTTGACTACTATACCGATTTAGGAAAACGATATGCAGAGATGATCCCTGAACCAACTGAATTTCGAGAAAACATACTGGAAATAAAAAATAGTATGTACCTGTCTCAAACAACTGAAAATGAAATTGAAGAAATTATAAAATCTTTAAAAAATAAAAAGTCACCAGGGCACGACAATATTAGATCTGAAACTTTAAAAGAAATAACAAAACAGATTTCAAATCCCTTAACATACATAATAAATTCATGTCTTAATTTAGGCATTTTTCCAAATATATTAAAAATTGGAACTATTAAACCACTATTCAAATCTGGCGAAGAAATATATTGTCAAAATTATAGGCCTATAACACTGATCTCAAATATAGGCAAAATATTTGAAAAAATAATTAAAATAAGACTTACAAATTTTTTTTTAAAAATTTAATATACTATCTGAATGTCAATATGGGTTTCAAGAGGGAAAATCAACGGAAGATGCAATCTGTACTCTAACAGCTAACATCTACAAAGCTCTTGATAATGCAAAACCATCTCTTTGTATATTTGTCGATTTAGCAAAGGCATTTGATACGGTTTCACATAAAATACTGCTGAATAAACTTCAAAAATATGGTATAAGAGGACTTGCATATAACATCCTAGAAAGTTATCCGCTAAATAGACAACAACATGTTTCTATAGATGGAGAAATCGGTAAATTAAGAATTATATCTTACGGAGTACCACAGGGAGCAGTCTTGGGGCCAATTCTCTTCAATATTTATATTAATGATCTATTTAGACTGAATACCACAGGTAAGATAATAAGTTTTGCAGATAACACAGCTATTTTCTATGATGCAAATACATGGAATAACTTAAAACAAAAAGCTGAAACAGATTTTGCTACAATTCAAAAGTGGTTTCAGTTTAATAAACTTACCTTAAATGTAGAAAAAGCAAAATATATGCCATTTACATCATATGTTAATAACCTTCCAAATCTTGGCCCGTTAAAAATTGATGCAAAAAATGAAATTCCACATACATACGAAATTAAATATCTAGGTATAATAATTGATAAGCATTTAAGATGGAACACCCAAGCAAATAATATAGTAAATAAATTAAGAGGACTCTTATCAAGATTTAAATTTTTAAAACAATTTTTAGGAATAACTCATTTACGAATTATTTATTATGCACTTATACAATCTCAACTCACATATGGTCTTTTAGGATGGGGTGGAATACGCAATAATTACTTACATTCTATAAATATTATTCAGAAATGAATAAGTAGAATTATATACGGGAAAAATTTAAGATATTCTAGTGAGCTGTTATATAACGAAAGTAAATTTTTAACTGTACATAAATTATTCTGCTATAAAGCCCTTATACATATACATGAAAGAAAGATAATATTAAATTTTAACAGTCATGCCCATCAAACTAGATATATAAAACCTAATGCAATTCTACCAAAATGTAATAAATCCATCCTCCAAAGATATGTTGGTTACATAGGGCCCAAATTGTACAATTTACTACCGGATAATTTAAAACAATTTAAAAATTATAAAAAACATAGGTATAAATATGAAATTAAACAATGGATTGGGAGCAAATCAACAAAATTTTGCGAAGAACTTATTAATGGACAATTCTAATAAATAAACTTAAGTATGAAATAAATACCGAAAATAAAGTTTACATCTATAGAGATTTTTATTATCAACTGCAACATTCCTTGAATTGATGGACACATTTATATCACAAATTACATATAGTAAAATTAGTATATTTTTATTTTTTTCTTATTTAATGTTAGAGTTTTTAGTATTTTTATAAATTCCCATATAACTGTATACATTTATACAATTGTTAAATATTTTTTGTTTTTGTTTATATTGTAAGTTAATATATTATATTTTTAAGTCTCACGCACAAGGGGTGCTACTTTTGTATGTATATTAATAATATATATACAAGGTAGCTCAACTTCAGTGAGTTATTTATGTTTATTTAGGTAGTACTCATTATGCTTTTTATTTCTTGTAAATCTTTATTGTTATTCCTAAATAAATATTATTATTATATTACATTACTAAAATATAGGGTGTTCCATTTAAGAAAACTCAGAAAATATTCATTCCGAGTTTCGACCAATCCTGTATACTAAAATTCAACGATTAGCTATACTAATAATTTCTGACAATAGTAGACCATAAAAATCATTTGAACATTAATAAAGTTTTTGATGTCAAACTACTCCAATTCTACAGGGTGTGCAAGTTGCTACGAAATTAATAAAAAAACGTAATTATCTTTTAAACTACCCTGTATAACAATACAAAAGCTGATATTTTAAGAGAGGAGACTTCGAGTAGAAACCAAAAATGTAAAAATATACAGGGTGTTCCATTTTAAAAAATCAAGTTATAAGCAACTTCCGGTATAACCGGAAGTAGCAAATAGATGAAAATATTTTCATTAAATATATCACTCCTCAAAACTCCTACATGCCAATTTTCATGAGTCTCTTGCCTTTAGTTCTCGAGATATTTCTAATAGGCCCTTTATCTGCCTCACCCTGTATAGTTTGATCCATGTAATAACGTATTTAGGGATGGGAAAAACCTACCGGTTTTATCCTAAAACCGGTTTTTTTACTCAGCAATAATCGGTTTTTCTGTTTGTTTTTGTGTCCCGGTTATACCCATTTTTTTAATTTTTGAAATAATAACAGGTAAAAAACCGGATATATGAAAAACAAAAACGTTTCTTTTAGGAGAAAGTGTCGTAAATAAAATCCTTTTGGAGAAAAACTGTATTATTTCGAATTACAATGTCGTTTTTTAGTTGTTATTTTCTTTAAACATATAATTTTCTTACATTACTCTAGCCCAGCTGTAACAGGTAAAATACTAATACACAAATTGATGTTGGTACAATACCTAAGATAAAAAAAATTATTAGGGAATAGACCAAGTAAATAAGTATTTTATAATTGATGGAATTAAAATACTCTACTGTAAAATATTAATAGACCAGGGCATTTAGCACTAAAAACACCCGAATAAATAAATTTTTAAATACAGCACCTAGAGACTTGCAGTTTTTTGCAATATGTTCAGGATGACGTCAGGAAAAGAGCCTACTATTCAAAAATGGGTGGAAATGCATAATTGCACTGTAAAATGCATAAAATGCATCCAAAATGGCATAAATATAAAAATTAAGTCAAAATCAGTATACTAAGGAACACAATTTATTATTTGGGGCGTTTTTGGGGTCACTGAATACGATTACGCCATCAGAACTGATCCCCGGATCACCTGGTGCCCAAGGTCACGGCAAGAGACATCATCTTCTGGAGTTTCGATGGTTTTCGGCATTAAATCGATGCAAACAGATTACTCATGGGTTTTAGGGGTGGCTAAATAAGAATATGATATCAGAATTGACCTCCGGAGTATCTGGTGCCCAGGGTCGCTACTAAGGCACGTCATCTTCTGGAGTTTCGAGAGATTTCGGCACTAAATTTATGTAACTGGACTACTCGGGAGGCTTTTGAGGTGGTTTAACACGAAGATGTCATTAGGATAGACCTTAGGATCACCTGGTGCCCAAGGCCACGGTAAGGGACGTCATCTTCTGGAGTTTCGAGGATTTCGGTATCAAATCGATGCAAACGGAGTACTTACGGGTTTTTGAGGTCGCTAAACACGAATATGCCATCAACACCGACTTCCTGTGCATCTGGAGCCCAAGCTCATTGCAAGGGGCGTCCTCTTCTGGAGTTTGAGTGATTTCGGCATTAAATTGATAAAAATGGATTACTCGGGGGGTTTTTGAGTCGTTAAACATGAATATGCCATCAGAACAGACCTCTAGATCACCTGGTGCCCAAGGTCACTGCAATGGACGTCATCTTCTAGAGTTTCGAGGGCTTTCAGTATTAGATTGATGCAGACGGATTACTTACGTGTTTTTGGGGTTGCTAAACATGAATATAATATCAGAGTTGAACTCCGGAGTATCTGGTGACCAGGATCGCTACTAGGGCACGTCATCTTCTGAAGTTTCGAGTATTTTCGGCAAAAAATGGATGCAAATGGATTACTCGGCGAGTTCTTGAGGTCGCTAAATACGAATATGCCATCAGAACCGAATCCCGGACAACCTGGTGCCCAAGGTTATTGCTAGGTGCGTCATCTTCTAGAGCTTCGAGAGTCTTCAGTACTAAATTAATGCAAACGGATTACTCATAGGTTTTTGGAGTTTTTGAACGCGAATACGCCATCAGATCTCACCCTCGAAGCACCTGGTGCCTAATGCTGTTCATCTTCTCTTGTTCCAAGGGTATTCGGCATTCAATTCATATAAACAGATTATTTACTAATCCGATTTTTGCGTTGTTGAACACGATTGCCTCATCAGAACAGAAACCAGAGCACCGGGTACCTAGGGCACGTCATCTTCTGGAATTTAGAGGGTTTTCGGCACTTAATTGATGCAATTGGATTACTAATGGGGTTTTGGGGTTTCTAAACATAAATGCGCTGTCAGAACAGACACCTGAGCACCTGGTGCCTAAGGCACGTTTTAGTGCAAACGGATTACTCTTGAGTTTTTGGGGTTGCCGAATCTGAATATGCCATCAGATCCAACCCACGCAGCATATGCTACTTAAGGCAGGTCATCTTCTAGAGTTTTGAGTGTTTTCGGTACTAAATTGATGAAAACGAAGTACTCATGGGTTTTTCAGGTACCTGAACACGAAAACGCCATCAGGAGAGACACCGAAGCACCTGGTGCCTAAAGCACGTTGTCTTTTGGAGTTTGGAGGGTTTTCGGTACTAAATTGATGAAAAATGGATTCCTTTTTGGTTTTGGGGTTGTTGAACACGGTTATAGCTTACATGAGGAATTCTAGAGTATCTAGTGAATACGGTAATCACTAATAATGTCATCGCATTATAAAACTCATGTAAAAAAATTAATTAGATCAACATAGTACAGTTCGTATTCCGTGAACCCAAAAACACATGAGCAATTCGTTTATATCAATTTAGTACCAAAATTTTTCTAAACTCCATGATATACCTTAGGCACCAGGTGCTTCGGTGTTTGTTCTGACGACGTATTTGTCTTCAGCAACCCCAAAAACCCATGAGTAATTCGTTTGAATCTATTTAATACCGAAAACACTCGAAACTCCAGAGGATAACGTGCCTTAGGCCCAGATGCTCCGGTGTCTCTTCTGATGGCGTATTTGTGTTTAGCAACCACAAAAACCCGTGAGTAATCTGTTTGCATCAATTTAATACCGAAAGCACTCGAAACTCCAGAAGATGACGCCCTTGCTGTGACCTTGGGCACCAGGTAATCCGGTGGTCTATTCTGATGGCATATTCGTGTTTGCCGACCTCAAAAACCCCCCGAGTAATCCGTTTGCACCAATTTAATACCGAAGGTCGAGAAGATAACGTCCCTTTCAGTGACCTTGGGCATCAGGTGATCCATAGGTCCGTTCTGATGGCATATTCGTGTTTAATCGCCTCAAAAACCCCCGAATAGTCCAGTTGCATCAATTTAGTGCCGTAATCCCTCGAAACTCCAGAAGATGACGTACCTTTGTAGCGACCCTGGGCACCAGGTGTTCCGTAGGTCAATTATGATGTCACATTAGTACTTGGTGACCCCTAAAACGCGTAAGTAATCCGTTTTGCATCGATTTAATGCCGAAAACCATCGAAAATCCAGTAGATGACATCTCTTGCCGTGACCTTGGGCACCAGGTGATCCGGGGATCAGTTCTGATGGCGTAATCGTATTCAGTGACCCCAAAAACTCCCCAAATAATAAATTTTGTTCCTTGGTATACTGATTTTGACTTTATTTTTATATTTATGTAATTTAGGATGCATTTTATGCACTTTACAGTGCAATTATGCATTTCCACCCATTTTTGAATAGTAGACTTTTTTCCTGACGTCATCCTGAACATAATGCAAAAAACTGCAAGTCTCTATGTGCTGTATTTAAAAATTTATTTATTTTGTGCTAAATGCCCTGGTCTATAATATTTTGACTACGGTTTAGAATAGGATGTGCGATATATTCTTTCGGTGGTATCGATATCGATAATATTGATATCGATTCGAATGAAGTATCGGAATCTGAAGTGCAATGTAAATGTAACATTATAGAGGTAGAGGGGTAGAGGTAATGGATTTTTACAAGAGCTGTGAGTCAGGCCGATGTAGTGCACAAGTTTACGCGTTATTTACAAAGTCTCTTGTCAAAATCCATTACGTCTAACCTATTGGTTGTTAGATATTGATTAAAAAAAACGAACACCGGTTTCTGGAATAATCGGTTTTTTTGACCGGTTATAACCGCCAGGTTAAGCCGTAAGAAAAAAAAAAGCAGTATAACCGAAAACCGGTGTTTTTTCAAAAACCGCCATCCCTAGAATATAGGCCATTCCAACATACTGTCAATTTTAACATCAATCTGGCAGCGGGAGTCAAACATAAACGTTATTTTATAAGCTCTTAGTGTTTTAGATCATTTTATTTGCATTTATTTGTAATTTTGTTTTGTACAAGGAATAATTTAACATTTTTACTGGAATAATCGATAATATGCCTTATTTCTGTTGTGTTTTGAAGTGTGCAATGCGAAGTAATTTTGATAAAGTTCAATTTTATTGGTTATCATTAGTGCTATATTTTAAGCATAAAACCAACTAAACTAAATAAGTTATGATATGAGAGACATAAACAATGGTTAGATATAATAATAAAGCTATAAAATGTACAATAAAATTGCTAAATAACTAACTACGGTACCTGCTAGCAACATCTGTATAATCTGCCAACAATTTTCGAAAATATTCACTCATCTTTATTTATTCACTACTTAAAACTAAATAAAGTCGTTCAAGTATTTCTACAACTAAAAACTACACAAAATCGATAAAAAAGTGTTAGCAAAATAAAACTAAAACACTAGTAAACGAGCAAAAAATTTAAGAAACACAATATCAAAAAATATAAACAACTAAAATTTGCTAGTTCGAGGGCCCTGTCGCGGACTTTTAGTAATGACATGCTCCACTTGTCGTCGACTAGTTTCTGACTGTCTCTGCGAATAGACTTACTAAATTCCTCCCAATGGTAACATAAAGTCCTGAAATGGCCTATTTTGGAATTATACAGGGTGGTTAGAGGAAAACGAAACAGAAGCAGTATCAGGCTTTACGACAATCTTTATAAAAGACAGCAATAGGTCAGCTTTTGATCAAAGGGGGACACATTTTTTGAGTATTTTCGACTATTTTACTTTAATACCTAAGCCAGGGTGAGAATTACTCCAACAATTTTATTAGCAATGGGGGTTAAATAAGATAACGTTTTAAATACCTTAAATATTCCAAGTAAAATTTCGTTAAATTTTTGAATTTAAAACGAATAAATTGAAGCAAACGAAAAACTAAAGGGTCTGTATTTTGAACCTAGTTAAGTTGAGGCGCTCAGAGCAACAGTGACTTAAGCTACAAAATGAGCAATTTTAAATTAATATATCAATAAAAGCAGCAACATTAAATCTTAGGATTAACAGGGGTCTACACAACCTACCTCTATATTTGGCTAAACGGTGCTACATGATTTGTAGCGCCATCCCATAAGAGTAATGGAAATACGAATGCAAATATTACATATACCTCTTTTTTTTTGTTTTTATGGCCTTGGCATAGCCAATTGACCAGACTATTTTGGAATTTGTATTCACAGATCTACAATCAGAGTTCGAGTTAGTAGTAAATTATATTAAAAAGTTTGACTTGTTTTGACTGTTACTGTTTTTTTTAATTTTTTTTTTCTTTTTCATTTTTTATTTTTAGTCGTTTTTTTTATATTCATTATATTACTGTTTTGATATGGTATATAATGTGTATATATATTTTTTTATTTATTTTATTTTGTTTTTTTCTTTTTTGTGCTAATTTTTTTTATTTATTTTTTTTGTTTCTTTTTTTGTTGCTTTTTTTGTTTCTTTTTTTTTCTTTTTTTTTGTTTCTTTTTTTTTGTATTATAAGATTTATTACACTATTGGTGTGTTTGCAGATTGCTTACAAGTTTCATCTCAATTCTATGGTTATTACATTATATTGTTTAAAGTTTATATTTACATTTTTTAATTAACCGATAAATACAATTAAATATTTCTAAGTTTCCAGAGAAAATTAGTTCATTTAAGTGAAATGGGAAACAGACATTTAGTTTTCGTAAGTCTTCATAAAAATATGCAATATTTCCCTGTTGGTTTTCACATTCTAATAAGGTATGTGTTAAATCTCCATATTTACCACCAGTACAGTTTGGTACATTTATCTCAAAACTTTGTTTTTGGGGTTAGACCACTGTTGCTCTGAGCGCTTCAGTTGCAGTATTAGAAAAATTGTTCTAGAACTACAAAAAAAAAAACAGCAGCTGTAGGTATCTGGATTTAACTGAACTGGCGTCCAAGCGATTTTGAAGAACAACTTATTTCATCCATAAAAATACTCCACTGTGATTGTCTCTAATTAATTATTAATTCTACACCAAGGTTATTTAATCTTTAATATACAGGGTGTCCAGAAACTCTACCGACAAACGAAGACAGGAGATTCCTCAGATAATTTTAAGATATTTTAACCCAATTCACCTAGTCCAAAAATGCTTCCTAAGGGAGCTAGAGCTCTTTGAAAATGGCGTCCTGTAATTCGTTTTCCTTAAATAACTTCAGAACGCTTGTATTGAGAAAAACGAAAATTGGTAAACATATTTACCTTCCAGAGGTAAATCGACTCCATGCATTGCGAATTTATAGTACCGGTCATAGGCGTCCGTTTTGGGTAGGGCAACAGTTATTTTATCTCATAACTTTTTTATCTTTAATTTTTAGGCATTTTTGACTCTGGATTACTAAATTGTGAGGTATTCTATAACTGAAAGTTACTCTTGTTTTAGGTCGATAGGATCCACCGTTTTCTAGAAAAATCGATTTGAAAATTTTTCTTGTTTTGAATTTCCAAAAAAAAATTAAAAAAAAACTATTTAGAAATCCGAAAACTGGTACGGTTATTTATATTTCAGAGATGAATCGATTTCATTATTTGCGAATTCCTAGTATGGGTCATATGCGTCCGTTTTGGATAGGTCAACGGTTATTTTATCGCATAACATTTTTGTCTTTAATTTTTAAGCATTTTTGACTCTACATTATTAAGTTATGAGGTATTCTAGTACTAAAAGTTACTCTTGCTTTAAGTTGGTAAAATACACCGTTTTTTTTTTTTAAATTTTTTTCAATTTTCATTCCAATTCAGAAAACGAAAAATTTTCAAATCGATTTTTCTAGAAAACTGTGTGTCCTACCGACTTAAACCAAGAGTATCTTTTAGTACTAGAATACCTCACAATTTAATAATCCAGTGTCAAAAATGCTTAAAAGGTTAAGACAAAAAAGTTTTGTGATAAAATAACCATTGCCCTACCCAAAACGGACCTCTATGATCGGTGCTAGAAATTGGCAATGGATGGAATCGGTTTACCTCTGGAAGATAAATATACCTACCGATTTTCGTTTTTCTAAATTGAAGCGTTCTGGAGTTATTTAAGAAAAACTAATTACAAAACGCCATCTTCAAAGAGCTCTAGCTCCCGTAGGAAGCATTTTCGGACTAGAAGAATTGAGCTAAAATGTCTTAAATTTATCTGAGGAATCTCCTGTCTTCGTTTGTCGGTAGAGTTTCTGGACACCCTGTATAGAGGGTGATTGATTAGTGGGGTAAAGCTCAATAGATCCGCTACAGTAATAGATAGCAATAAAAGTTAATAACAAAAATTATAGCCAACTTTAAGCTTCACATTTTAAAATTAATTAGAATGTCACATATTAGATAACATCGTGGATGACCAAACGTATGTTTTTTTTAATGGAACACCCTATATTTTATCTTATTATCGAAATCTTCTTAACTTCCCCATTACAAAAATATAAAGGTCTGTTATGTTATACAGGGTATTTACAAAGTTATAGAAAATTTTCTTTGAAAATCGTAACAAGTTCAGCTCCCTGAATAAATAAAAATAAGCACAAGAGCAATGGTTCATTGATTCCATATTTTTTTATTTATTGTCAAAATTTTTAAAAATGATTGAAATTGCTAATTTTCTTTATATCGAATACAGGGTGAGTCCAAACGCAAGTACAGTAATTTCTCAGTAATTTTAAATAAAACACCCTATATTTTATATGACTATTAAAAAGTAACATTATCGTACTTTAGTTTGCATGCAACATTCCCTATGTCTAAAATTAGTTTTCGAGATATTTTCATTTTTCAATGGACCAGTAGCGTGGCCACCCAGATCACCAAAATTTAATAAACTGGATTGATTTTTTTGGGGTTGCGTTAAGAATGAAGGTTATAAAAATGTCTCCAACAACAAGGGATGACATGAAAAATAGAATACAAAGTGTATTTCGAAGTGTTAATTTACAAATGCTTCATAGTGTAAGCTACTCATTCACTCAACTCATTTTGAACACCTTATGTAATTAAATATATAAAATATTTTACTAAAAGTAGCTTTTAATTTTTTGAAAAATGTTGTATTTTGTGTTCATGTTTTTTTTGTAAAATTTTTTACTGATACATTATTTTTCGTTCTTTATTTGTTACCTTGTTACATTTACATACAAAAGTAGTTTTTAATTCAGAAAATGTTGTTTTTTGTGTTTGTGTTTTTTTTTTGTAAAATTTATAACTAATAAATTATTTTTCTTTCTTTATTTGTTACATTTACATACAAAAGTAGTTTTTAATTTATTCAAAAATTTTGTATGTTGTGGTTGTGTTTTTTTGGAAAATTTATTACTAATAAATTATTTTTCTTTCTTTATTTGCTACATTGTTACATTGATTACCGGATTGATAATCAGTAATCTTAAATTATTAGTTTTAAAAAATTCAGTCATGGCTTACTTAAAATATGGAAAGATTTAGACTCCTAATTAATAATTTGCTCTGAAAAAATAAAATATCTCGAAAACTAATAAACTTAGACATAGGGAATATTATACAAAAATTAAAGTACGGTAACGTCAATAGGGTGTTCTATTTAAAATTACTGAGAAAAGAATGTACTTGCATTTTGACTCACCCTGTATTTGATATACAGAAAATTAGCAATATCTACCATTCCTAAAAATTATCACAATCAACAAAAAAATATGGCATCAATGAACCATTGCTGCTGTGCTTATTTTTATTAATACAGGGAGCTGAACTTGTTACGATTAGCATAGAAAGTTGGTTATACCTTTGTAAATACCCTGTATAACATAACAGACTTTTATATTTTTGTAATGGGGAAGTTAAGAATATCTCGAATGTAAGATAAAATATAGGGTGCTCCATTTAAAAAAAAACAAAAATTTGGTCTGCCACGATGTTATCGAACACCCTGTAACATTTTAATTAATTTTGTAATATGAAGCTCAAAGTTGGCTATAATTTTTGTTATTAACTTTTATTGCTATCTACTACTATAGCGGATCTATTGAGCTTTACCCCACTAATCAATCACCCTGTACAGTTAATTTTAATTAATTTCAGTCTTATAATGTTTCACATGGTAATTCTGGTTTTGCTTAGGACACTTCTGAATAGTTCGACCGATTTGAGCCCGAACCACTTCCGTAGATTTTGGAGCCACGAGTGTCTTCTCCCACCTGTTCCTCGCTTACTGTATATATATATATATATATATATATATATATATATATATAAGTAAACGTTCAATATTGGGTTTGCAGTACTTTTGGTTCATTATATATATATATATATATATATATATATATATATATATATATATATATATATATATATATATATATATATATATATATATATATATATATATATATATATATATATATATTATATGCCCCTGGACAATCAATTTTGCAGTAGACGGTAGTTATCGTGTCTCAATACACCAATTTACACTAACACTATTTTAATTTATTTACATCAAAACATTATTAATTTACCTATATAATATATAACATATTATATTATTTAGGTATTACAAATTTTATGTTTCCGATTTTACAATAACAGTTTATTATTCGAGAGTGTTTTGGCCTCATTATACTAATTTTAGTCTAAGTACAGGTATAATTATTTGTACTACACTTTTCTGGTTTTTGTTATTTATTTGTCGATTTTAATAGTAAATAGGAGGCTTTCCGCATCGTTTGAATATGGTCGTTTCGTTGCAATTAATAGCAGTCGTTCGTCAGATATACCTCGTATAAAAAACACTGGTTCAGTTATTTCAAAATAAGTTAACCCTATTATATCCCTCCTTTCTCACCTTAATAATAACTGAAATTTTAGACTTCCAGATCTAGCAGTTAAATAAGGTAAGATTTTTATATAATAATCCTACAGTTCGCTTTGAATTTGTTTTAAATAACCATCATTCGCCACACCAAACAGCGTGTTTGATGTTGAAAATAGGTGGCATTACGGTTGAGATATGGTATCAGCAGCATAAGTAGTATATGAGTGCATCCTCCTTAACCAACGCGCCTCTCGCGTTTTGACAAACTTTCTTCATAATATGATTCATCTTATGGGTCTAATATTTGCTGACATATGGAGAATAACCTCTTATTGTGGGTGGAAGTCAAAAGGTTAAGAGATGGTTCCTCGTGGAACGTTGTCAGACCTGGAACTGGATGCTGGTATCGGCAACTGGACACTCTCATAAATCAGGAAGTTTTAAAACTTCCTGATTTATGAAAGTGGAAAGGAACGATTTTTGCTCCATTACAGTGACCATACGGATTGCAACAGACTAATACGTGGATTCCTGTCTTTGAAGATTTCCTCCACTATACTTCGGACAACCGTATTATTCAATAGGGGACAATGTAGCTTTGGCATATAGTCTGGGCTGTTTATCGGAGAATAGGCCATTTTTTGGGAAAAGTTATTTACCAGCAATTTTATTGCAGGAATCGAATTATAGGGTCCTATATATTAATAATATAGGTATGCAAAGTCCTCAGATAATGTGATAATGTGCTACTTGTTTTATAAACAAAGTGGCGCACGAAAATCGTGTTTTTTTCAATTATTGCTCTATAACTCCGAAGATTTTAACTTTACAACAAAAACACTCAAATAAAAATTCACCGTGATTAAATTCTGCATAGAGACTTGTTTTTCCCGATCTGCTCCGACGAAAATTTTCCTCGGAAAATGCGGGTTTTCCCAACAAAATCTTTAATTTTCAAATAAAGTTTTAAATAATTAATTATCTACTAATAATTAAATAATTTGACGACTTAAAAGCCTTCTTTGTTTAGATTATACTTCCAGAAGCTGGTGAAAATTAAACGAATATTTTAGCCACAATTCAATTGTTATGTAATAAATTATGGTCGCAATAATAACCAAAATAATTATGATACACTGATTAAACTTTGAAGTCTTTTAAAGATGAGATGCCTATTTAAAATTTGTCAACAAAATATAAATTTTTTATTTTTTTGCATGATCTTTAAATTCTTAAAAAAATAGTTATAAACAAATTAACGTTTCTCAGAAAGTTTTTATTATATTATAATTTAAAAAAATAGCTAAAATACGCATTTCAAATATCTTGAAAATGAATGCATTAAAACTTTTTTGCAACCATTTGCAAAAAAGTTATGAAACAACAAAATAAACATACAATTACTACAGTGTTTATAATTTTTTTAAATTCTTTTAAAGCGTAGAAGTGAGTTTAAAGTACAAGCTAATTATTTACAAAAAAATATTAATTATAAGCTTAATGGTTATATTTTAATTAAATATTATAAATATATTTTTTTGTTATTTACACGCGCGAAAGTAGAATAATACAGTAGTGTAGCTAAAATTTTCACAGGGAGCGACGACCGGCGGCCGCGCGACGTACACTTTTAATAAATAATGTATGCTGCTTGTCAGTCGCTTCGAGTGAACATTTTAGCTCCGACTCTGTATCAGGCCTACTTTTGCGCTAAAAATTACAAAAAAAATTATTTTTATCTTTGATTAAAATATAACCATTGCACTAATTTTTGACCTTCTTTGTGAGTAATTAGATTGTACCATAGACTCACTTTTAAGCTTTGAAGCAATTAAAACAAATTATAAATAACGGAAAATCGTATATTCATTTTGCTGTTTCATAACTTTTTTGCAAATGGTTGGAAATTTTTTTTAAAGCATTATTTTTTGAAGACCTCTGAAATAGGCACTTTAAGTATTTTAAAAATTAGAATATAATAAACAATTTCTGAGAAATGTTAATTTGTTTATAACAATTTTTTTTAAACATTTAAAGATTATGCAAAAAAATGAAAAATTGATATTTTGTCGACAAAATATTAAATAGGCATCACACCTTTATAACCTTTCTAAATTTGATCAATGTCTCATGATTATTTTTGTTGTTATTGCGTCTGTAAATTGTTAATTAACAATTGAATTGTTGCTAAAGTATTCGTTTCTTTTTCACCGGCTTCTGAATTTATAATCTATACCAAGAAAGCTTTTATTTCACCAAGCTATATAATTATTGATAAATAATTACTGGCCCAAAAAATTTATTTGAAAATTCTAGATTTTTTGGGAAAACCCACATTTTCCGAGGAAAATTTTCGTCGGAGCAAATCGGGAAAAACACGCCTGTATGTAGAATTAAATTGGAGTGAATTTTTATTTGAGTGTTTTTGGTGTAAAGTTAAAATCTTCGGAGTTATAGAGCAATAATTGAAAAAAATACGATTTGTCGGCGCTATTTTGTTTTTAAAAAAAGTAGCACACTATCTGCGGACTTTGCATACCTATAATAATAATATATAGGATCTTATAATTGGATTCCAGCAATAAAATTGCTGGTAAATAACCTTTCTTTGTACTTTACTAATTAGACCAGAGTATTATAACTATTTTTTTTTCAAAATTTAAAGATTATGCAAAAAAAAGAAAAATTTATAATTTGTCGATAAAATATTAAATAAGCATCTCATCTTTATAATCTTTATAAATTTGATCAATGTATCATGATTATTTTGGTTATTATTGCGATCATAATTTGTTAATTTACAATTGAATTGTTGCTAAAATATTCGTTTAATTTTCACCGGCTTCTGGAATTACAATCTATACCAAGAAAGCTTTGATGTCACTAAGTTATTTAATTATTGATTAATAATTACTTACCTAAAACTTTATTTGAAAATTAGAGTTTTTTTTTAGGAAAACCCGCATTTTTCCAAGGAAAATTTTTGTCGGAGCAAATCGTGAAAAACATATCTCTATGCCGAATTTAGTTTCGGTGAATTTTTATTTGGGTGTTTTTGTTGTAAAGTTAAAAGCTTCGGAGTTATAGAGCAATAATTGAAAAAAATACGATTTGTCGGCGCCAGTTTGTTTATAAAAAAAAGTAGCACACTATCTGCGGACTTTGCATACCTATATTATTAATATATAGGATCTTATGATTTGATTCCAGCAATAAAATTGCTGGTAAATAACTTTTCCATGAATTTTGCTAATTAGCCCAGAGTAATAGCTAACTTTTGCACCTTGAACTTCAGCACGTGCTCCCTCAATTATATTCCCATATATCTTGGTAGGTAGATAGGAAAGTGGCTGCTGTCAAATAGTTAATCAAAAACCTCTCAGGGGTGGGAAGGTACAGTTTTGAGGTCATAAAGATTTTGAGACAATTATTGTGAGGTCAATCGCTAGCTAAATGAGTTTTAAGTCTAGTATTTAGCAGAACTGTATCTGAACAATTTAAAACGTTGTCCAAACCCTTGTGCTTTAAAATTTATATGAATGATCCAGATATTAATTTATGCGCCTTTGGTAATGATCTCCAACATCTTCTTTTTGTGACAAATATACTTGATATACTTATTTCATCTGAGCGATATTAAATTCTTTGTCTTTGTCAATTTACTTCGTATTCGACTTATTTCACAACTAATAATTCGTCCCAATGTAAGGTCATCTCTGCTTGGGAATTAAATATCGTTTACTTTTTGTCATTTATTTATATTGTAACTTTTTATATTATTTTTATAATATGTCTATTTATCGGTCACAATTTTCATAATTTTCAATTTATTTTTGATAATAAAATGTCTCAACATGTCAATTATCACTAAAATGCTATTCTTCGTATGTTCCTATTGCTGGTGGAACATATATGTGTCCGGTTCTAGTTTTGAAGACACTTTTTACAGGATGTCCAGAAACTCTCCTTACAAATGAAGACCGGAGATTTTTCAGATAATTTTAAGACATTTCAACCTAATTCACCTAGTCCGAAAATGCTTCCTAAGGTAGCTAGAGCTCTTTAAATATGGCGTCTTGCAATTAGCTTTTTTAAATACCTCCAGAACGATTATATTTAGGAAAACGAAAACTGGTACGCCTATTTATCTTCCAGAGATAAATGGATTTCATTAATTGCGAATTTCTTGTACCGGTCATAGGCGTCCGTTTTGGCTAAGCAACGGTTATTTTATCACATAACTTATTTGTCTTTAACTTTTAAGCATTTTTGACAATAGATTATTAAATTATGAGGTATTATACTAGTAAAAGTTACCCTTGCTTTAATTCGGTAGAATGCACAGGTTTCTAAAAAAATAGATTTGAAAATTTTTCGTTTAGTTGAATTTGAAAAAAATTAAAAAAACTATTTAGAAAAACGAAAACTGATACGTTTTTTTATCTTCCAGGGAATATTGTTTTCCATATTTGCGAATCTCTATTACCTACCGCTCATATGCGTCCATTTTAGTCAATTGTTAAGCATTTTTTTACAGTTGGTTATAAAATTCTGAGGTATTCTAGTACTTAAAGTTACTCTTGCCTTAAGTAGGTCATACCGACTTCTATCTTTTAGTACTAGAATACCTTACAATTTAGTAATCCAGTGTCAAAAATGTTTAAAAATTAAAAACAAAAATTTGTGCGATAAAATAACCTTTGCCCTACCCAAAACATACGCCTATGACCGGTACTAGAAATATGCAGTTGGTTTATCTTAGAAAGGTAAATAAGGGTACAAGTTTTAGTTTTTTCTGGTTTATCTTAGGAAGGTAAATAAGAGTATTACCAGTTTAAGTTTTTCTAAATGGAAGCGTTCTGGAGATATTAAAAAAAACTAATTACAAGACGCCATATTCAAAGAGCCCTCAGTTCCTTTAGGAAGCATGTTCGGACTAGGTGAATTGGGTAAAAGTGTCTTAAAATTATCTGAGGAATCCCTGGTTTTCGTTTGTTAGGAGAGTTTCCGGACAGCCTATATAATTAATTGGTTGTTCCATTTTATTTAATTTTTTCTGTAGTTTTTGGATGTGCTTTGTATACGCTGTGAGCTCGTACGTAGAGGGGATATTTAAAAATTCGCGAGTGCCAGTAGTGACAAGTCTGTAAACGTTTACTGGAAATTTGACATAAATGTCAAAGTGATTAATTTAAAAATAAAATTAACAACATTAATTATAAAAAATATTAGTTGGTCAAAGCTGTGGTATATATTTTTACCTTAAATATACTTACGTTTTAAATACTGAATTTAAGTTTTTTTAATGTTCCGTACTATGTAATTATAAATTAATCTATTCATCTTAGCGCCATCTACACGATAATTGTGAAAGTATCCGAAGTAAGAAATTAATATTTCATCAACAGAACGTCAAAATGATTGGCAAAATGTTAAAAAATTCGATTACAATTTAATTACTTTTTTGGGTTGTAAATATCAAGCGATAACAATGAAATAACAAATTTCAAAATTACCGGTGAAAGTTGCATTAGTAATCCGCTAGGAGCGACACCAGCGAAGCTCAGAGCGTATAGGTCGATTGTTTCCTCCATTTTGTCTTTCTCTGAAGCATAAAGACCAATAATTTTAATATGAACTTTACCAAATGTTTATTTTATTTTTACTGTCCTAATACAATTTCTGTATTAGTAGATTTATATTCTAGGTCTCCCCAATTATATTATTATTTATAACTATAATAAGTTGTTCTTTCTGCACATATTTGTAAAATCAAGATGGAGTTACCGATTTAAATTAGAAAGATGATAATTTCATTAGCTATTAAAATTTTCTTCTGTATAGCTTACATTGACACGACACAGGTTCTAAAAGTTTTCGTTTCAATTAACTATCATCATTTGGTGTATATGCTGCAAGAAAGGGTTTAAATTAATTCCCTGCATGGAAACAGCAATAAGCTTATATAAGGACTTGATGTGTTTTCAATAAAGCTAGTTAGATACCTACACCAAAATTACATTTTGAGGTATATAGGTAGATGATTTTCGGATATCGATTTAGTATCAAATTTGAATCGTGATAGAAACAATAGATGGCAATCTATTGTTTGTGGCGTGATAGATTGGCAATAAATCAGATAACTCAAAATTATTTTGCGTTTTTTTTTTTATGAATTTAAGTTATGTTTTATAATAAAATCAGCGCCTTCTGTACGTACACATTTGATTTTGAATATGTCTACAGAATCAACAGAGCAAAATGAATTACTAAATAGGGTGAGGCAGATAACTGGCCTATTAGAAATATTTAGAGAACTCAAGGCAACAGAATCATGAAAATTGGAATGAAGGGGTTTTGAAGGGTGATCTATTTAACGAAAATATTTTCATCAATTTGCCACTTCCGGTTATACTGGAAGTTGCTTAAAACTTCGTTTTTTTAATGGGACACCCTGTATTTTTTACATGTTTAGATTCTACTTGATGTCTTCTTTCTTAAAATATGAGGTTTTGTAATGTTATACAGGGTAGTTTATAAGCTAATTACGTTTTTTTATTAATTTCGTAGAAATGTTCACACCCTGTAGAATTGTAGTAGTTGGATATCAAAAACTCTATTTATGTTAAAATTATTTTTAATATAGTCTACTATTATTAAAAATTATTAGTATAGCTAAATGTTAAATTTTAGTATACAGGGTTGGTCGAAACTCGGAATGAGGATTTTCTGAATTTTCTTAAATGGAACACCCTGTATTTTAGTATTGCAATGAAAATACATGTTATGGGACTTTTTTACTTCTTAACACATTCGCGGTCATGACTGCATATGAAGTCATTTACTCCATAAGGATACGAGAATACGTGTATAAAATGACAGCGTGTCCGCGAATGTGTTAAGCATTCCCTATACCTAAATGCTTTAATTTTTGCTAAATTGTTAATCGCGCCAAGAATATTAACTACGTAGGTATTTTGATAGCTCAACCATTATTGGCAAATTTAAAGATCAGTCTAGATTAATATGTATTTATTTACGAAAAATTATTTGTGATTGAATATTTTCACCGCCAACCTAATAAAATTTCACGTATTTTTTGTTGAAATTAATGTTTGGCTTGAATCACCAATAACTCACAAATTAAAGCAGTTAGGTATAGGGAATGCATAAGAAATAAAAAAGTAGCATAAAATATCATTTCATTACAATAATAAAATATAGTGTGTTCCATTTAAGAAAACTCAGAAAATACTCTTTCCGAGTTTCGACCAACCCTGTATAGTACATCAACATTTAGCTATACTAACAATTTTTAACAATAGTAGACTATATTAAAAATCATTTGAACAGAAATAGAGTTTTTGATGTCAAACTACTACAATTCTACAGGGTGTGAATATTGCTAGGAAATTAAGAAAAAAAAACGTAATTATCTTTTAAACTACCATGTATAATATTACAAAACCTCATATTTTAAGAAAGGAGACATCCAGGAGAATCCAAAAATGTAAAAATATACAGGATGTTCCATTTAAAAAACGAAGTTATAAGCCACTTCCAGTATAACCGGAAGTAGCAAATCGATGAAAATATTTTCATTAAAGAAATCACTCTTCAAAACCCCTCCATTCCAATTTTCATGATTCTCTTTCTTTTAGTTCTCGAGATATTTCTAATAAGACTTTTATCGGCCTCACCTTGTATACAACAATCACAAAAAAAATCCACTAGAAATAAACAAACGAATATACGTTGAATGTTACAAGGAGCACTCCCAAATCATAATTTACAATGTATATTAGGGTGGGCCGAAAAAACTAAAATTATTTTTTTCAATTCTTAATACCGCGGAAAAGTTGCGAATGTATGAGGCTAAAAAGGGGTAAGAATTTAAAAAAGATCGGTTTATATCTTCCGTTCGCGCATGAGCCATAACGTTTGCCGAAATTGGTAAAAAACTGATTTTTTGCGATAATTTTTAACAGATTAAATTTAGCGTGGATACGTTTGTAATAACTCATTTTCTCATTCTTAATAACCATAATAACTAAATTTAACCGTGTTATTAAAATCTCTTAACATTGTCCGTTCGCGCAAAAGGCATAAAAATAGCCAAAATGTGACAAAATTGCATATTTCATACACGTTTAATTTTTCTTAATTAAGAGTTTAGTTGAATGAAAATAATACTCACATATACATTTTGTTGAACTTGTATTGAGAACACTTAAAATAAACACACTTTAAACACTTAATTTTCAGAACTTTAGTAGGCTATTATTTAAAAATTTTGTTTGCGAGTATAGAAAAAACCAAATTTTTTACGAGATGCAAGTTTTCAATTCGACAATATGGTCCAATGTCCACCAGTCCATTGTCCGTCCAGTCCATCTTGTATTATTTTAACACCTTTTTTCTATAACATAGTAGAAGGCACTTTGAACTGTGATTTCTGTGTAAAGTCCGGCATTGCAGGCCTTGATAACAATGTTGTTCTTATGAAGCCGTCGCGATTCTCAGCTCCGCAAACTTTTCCAGCGGCTTCTGTTACTAGTTTTAAACATCGTTCTACTGCCTGTGTATGAACAGGAAATGACTTTAATATTACATCCCAGTTAGGGGCTGAATCACTATTATAATAGTCCAGGATTACTAGGGCTATCTTCTCCCGGTAAGGGTGGTAAACCCTTATCCGAGGGGTGGAATGATTAATAGTCGTTTCACTGTTGAAGTTGTTTTATTATACTCGCATGAGTACAAGCTGGTAGCAACCTACGTAACGTCGTCTCGCGGAGTGTAGATGACACTATCTTTTAATGTGAATAATCTTACATCTAATAAAATAGAATGACGAATGTGGAATGTGTAATGAGGATTCCCTTATTATGTTTTGGTTGTATAAATATATTTAAAAGTGCAAAGTCAGCGTCGACCCTGAAAAGTGTTTATAGTGGCTGTATGTATAATTACACCTCACGATCTAGGTCAACAATGTTTATGTAACGAAAGAAGGTTGGAATTGTTTATGATGACATTTAAATAACCGAAAGAAATTAGCGTAGATAATTAAAGGGTGTTTTTAAAAGATATCTAATGAGTACAGATGAATTCTTGTACACCTTTCCCTCCTAAGAATTTTCTGACTACGGGCAGAAAATTTTGCAAGTAGTGCTACCAACCCATACTGTGTTGTAATCAATACAAAAAAATTTATTTTATATACAAACTTCCTAAAACTACGTAAATACATAAATAAAAATAAAAATGTTCATTTAACCACATTGTTTCATCACACTTGTCACTCACTGCGTTTTCGGATTGTAAGCATATAATCTATTCTTATGTATTTCCTTGATTTTATTGTTTTCTATTCTGATTTTACAATTAACGTTATTTACTTCTGTTATTGTGAAAGGACCTACATAAGGACTATCAAACTTACCATTCTCTTCCCTTTTTACCAGGACTAGGTCTCCTATTTTAAAGTTTTGAGGTGTTGCTTTGAGCTTATTCTTTTCTTGCCGCTCTTTTTTGTGTTTTAATAAGAAGGTTCTGGCTCTCTCGTGTGCGCTTTGTAGTTTGTATCGTAACTCATTGTAGTAGGCATCTATATTGTAACATGGTTGAATCTCCTGTGTAAGGTCTTCCGGTAGGTTAACCTTCCTGCCATATAGCAGCTCGAACGGTGTGTATCCATGATACGCGTTAGGGGTTGTATTGTAGCAGTATGTGAACATTCTGCAACACACATCCCAATTTTCTCTGTCTTCGTCTATGAATGCTCTTACGTACTCGTTCAACGTTCTGAGTAGTTTTTCGCAACTTCCAATGGACTGTGGGTGGTATGCCGTTGAAAAGTTGTGCTCTATTTTTAGTAGCTTTGTTAATTCCTGCATTACTTCGTTCTTATACTCTGTGCCTTGGTCTGTTCTTATTTGCTTCATGAGTCCGTATGTTGGTATGAAATGATCAAAGATTCCTCTTGCTATTGTCTCTGCTTCTTTATTGCACACTGGTATGCTGACCGCGTATTTTGTCAGTTCACACAACATTGTGATACAGTATCTATTACCTTCATTACTTCTAGTGAATGGACCTATTGTATCTATGTATACTATGTCTCATGGTTTGGAAGATGTGTCCGATATCACGAACTCTTCGACATGTGTTCTTTTCGGTTTGTTAATTTGACATTTGTGGCATTGTTTAACGTATTTTCTTACGTCTTTTTCCAAATTTTTCCATCGGAATCTTGCCTTTAGCTTCTTTATTAGTCTATTATTCCCTACGTGTCCTCCGAACATCGGGTGATTATGGTATTCTTCTATTACTCTTTGTTTTTCTTTGTCATCTTTTATTGTTTCTGGTACTTCACATATGTATATTTCTATATTCTTCAATTTTTTATTTCCTTCTTTAATAAATTCATCAATTGTGCACAATTTAAAAATAATATCATTTACGTATATCTTTACTTTACGTACTGCATTCTCTACCGCCAGCTTATCAAGCTGTGCCAACGCTTGGTTTAAATCGAAATGATCCAATCCTGTGGCTATGCTTTTGCTGCATTTTATTTTGTTTTTGGCCCTAATGCTCAGTCTTGGTGAGATTAGTTCTGCTCCAAAGGACAAAATTGGTAGTCTATGCGCCTCTAAATTATTTAGTACCTTCCTTACTGTCTGTTTGGTGGCTTCTGGCTGTAGTGCGAGTTCACTTTCAGCCTTTGTTTGTCTTGCTTCCTTCTCCTTTTCTCTTGCTTGAGCTCTTGTTATAGCTAGTATATGGGTGTTGTCTATGTATAGGTTCTTTAGTTGATGCAATGTTATTCTTGAAAGGCTGTCTGCGTAGTTACTTTTCCCTGTTATATACTCTATTTCGAAGTCATATTCTTCTAGGTCTAATCTGATCCTCGTGAGTTTTGAGGTTGGTTCTTTCATTGCAAATAGGTGTGTCAAAGGTTTATGGTCTGGTTTTACTTTGAATGTTGGTGCTCCATATAGATAACATTTAAAATAATTAATTCCCCAGTGAATCGCTAGTAATTCCTTAACGATTATAGGTTTATTACATTCTCCTTTACTAAAACTTCTTGATGCATGCTATAGGTAGGTCTATTCCGTTGTAATCTTGACTTAGGATTGCTGAACAACTCTCATTGGATGCGTCTGTTGTTAGGATAAACTGTTTGTTGAAATCAGGATATTTTAAAATTGGTGGTTTCGTCAGAGATGCTTTAAGCTTTTTGAATGCTTTTTCACACTCCTCAGACCAAAAAAATTCTACTCCTTTCCTCGATAATCTGTTGAGTGGTCTGCATATTTCCGCAAAATTTTTAATAAAAAGTCTATAATAGTTGCAAAATGCTACAAATCTCTTTGTTTCTTCCGCTGTCTTAGGTGTCGGATATTGTTCAATTGCTGCATACTTCGCTTTGTCGGGTGATACTCCCTCTTGAGAAAGATCATGTCCTAATTATGTTACTTCCCTTCTAAAAAATTGACATTTTCCTGGGTTAAGTTTCAAATTGAATTTTCGACATGTCTCAAATGTCTTTTTCAGGTTGTCTAGGTGATGTTTTTCGGATATTCCAATTACTACGATATCGTCCATGTAAAGAAATGCTTTGTCTGGTGTTAATCCTGAAAATGCTATTGACATCATTCTTGAAAAGCTATTCGGGCTTACATTTAATCCAAAAGTAATCTGGTAAATTGAAATGCTCCGTTTTCCGTGCTAAACGATGTGTATTTTCTCGATGACTTTTCTAATGGTATTTGATGAAAACCTGACATTAAGTCTATAACTGAAAACCATTTTGCTCTTCCTAGTTGATCTAATATGGAATCTATTCTTGGTAATGGGGATTTGTCTGTAACTATCTTCTTGTTCAATTGTCTAAAATCTATGCATAATCTCCATGCTTTTCCTCCATCTATAGCTTTTTTCGGTACCAGTACTACTGGGCTGTTGTACTCGGATGTAGATGGTTCTATGATTCCTTGGTCTCTGAGTTTTTGTACTTGTCGATTTAATTCCATTGTTTGCGCATGAGGTGTCCTATAATTATTGATATATACCGGAGTTTGGTCCTTAACTCTTAGTTTCTGTTCGTAGAAATTGTTACAGTTTAACATATCATGCCTTAGGGCGAATATGTCTGCATATTCTTCGCATAACGATACTAAGTTATCTCGTATATATTCTGGTATGTCTAATTTCAGTGATTCTCGTAATTCTTTTTTTCTATCCTTGCTGTCGTTGACTAGTCTATATATATTCAATAGTTTAATGTCCAACGTCCTGATTGTGCTTGCCTCTACATTTACTGTTTCGTATGTTGTGTTCAAAATTTTGATGTATGGATTATTACTTGAAATAATTGCTCTTGCTATGAATATTCCTGGTTGTATTTCTTGTTGCTCCACTATCCTGTCGTTCCTTAGCGTTTGAAAAATTTTGACTATTCGGTAAATTTCACATCGGGGTGGTATTATTATGGTGTCATTATCTATATTATCCAGAACTTTCGTACTAATGTATCAATCGTTGTCCTCTTTAATGTGCATTTTAAGGTTTGCGTAGTCCAGTATACATTGAAAGTTAGAAATAAAGTCTCTCCCAATGATTCCGTCTGTTGGAATTGGAAAGTTAGGTTCTACCAATTGAAATATGTGTTCGAATCGAGTTCCTTTTACTTCTAGTGTTGTCTCAACTTCTCCCATTGTTTGCAACTCTCCTTTAGTGACTCTTTTTATTTTCGCCTTTGTGTTTGGTTTCACCTGTTTCTTTCCTGTTCACCAAGGATTCCTGTTTTCATTCGTACAAAGTTCGTTAGGTTCAGGTCGAAGTTGTAAATGTTATATTTTATTTCTGCCTGTGTGCTTCTAACTTCTTGTTCATTCAAAACCCCAACTGCTGGTTTTCTTGTTCTTCTTGACTGTCGTATGTGCGTATAACTTTTTCTCTGATTTTTCCAAAATATTTGTTGCACGCTTCCCTCTGTTTGTCCGAAAGTGCTTCCCAGTTTTTCTTAGATAAGTGCGTGAACTTGTTATAGGATTTAATTAGCTGTGTCGTTACTTCTTCCTGTATGTCCTTAGATTTCGGTACTTTTTTCTTTAAGACCCTTCTGCTCTGTCTTCCTACTTCTTGTGCAAGTTCCTCAACTATTTTGACAAAATCTTCCCAAGTAACTTTGTTGCTACTCATTTATACATAATTTTCTATCCTCAGTTCCTGCACTTCTTAGCGAAAATTCGATAAAATGCGATAAATTCGATAGTCTTACGGTGTATATAGATATGTGGTATATAGATATATAGTAAAAAATAACGAGATATAATAATACGTCAATATATGGTAAAAATATGTAAAAAAAAATTGCAATAATAATAAATTAATAATAGTTCAAAAATAAATAACGTTATATTAACCCTTGTAAATAAGTAGTTAGAATAATAATGTAAATGTATTATGCATATAGCGTATATTTGTTATATATTTATATCGTATATTTATATTGATAGTGTATATTTACGATAGCAAATATTAAAATCATAAAAAAAATTGCAAAAATGTACCCTCGTAATAAATAATATAAATAATATATACCTCAAATAATAATAGTAATATGCCATGTGAATAACTTTAATATGTGTTAAAAAAAATTCCAATAATACCCATAAAGATAATTAAAAATAAATAGATAAAAATACTAGAAATATACCTTACATTACTGCTATATACTTCATTTGTTAAGAAATATCGTGGAAATACCATAAGAACAAAATATAGACTGACCACTTTAAACGTTTGTGTTCGTATCACCAAAAGTTCTCGATCCACGTTCCCTGGCATTGTCCATTGTCCCACGAAGCTCCATCTCCATACCAAGTTCCATTTAGCTCCATGTCAGGCCTGCTGTCTCCATCCTTCCTACATACCACACTGTATTCTAGGGTGGTCGAGGTACCAGAACATTGACGTTTTTCTCCATTTCTCGTTTACCAGTCCTGTGACGTCTTTCCAGTCTTTCTTCCCTGGTCTTGGATCGCCATATGATAGTCCAGGATTACTAGGGCTATCTTCTCCCGGTAAGGGTGGTTAACCCTTATCCGAGGGGTGGAATGATTAATAGTCGTTTCACTGTTGAAGTTGTTTTATTATACTCGCATGAGTACAAGCTGGTAGCAACCTACGTAACGTCGTCTCGCGGAGTGTAGATGACACTATCTTTTAATGTGAATAATCTTACATCTAATAAAATAGAATGACGAATGTGGAATGTGTAATGAGGATTCCCTTATTATGTTTTGGTTGTATAAATATATTTAAAAGTGCAAAGTCAGCGTCGACCCTGAAAAGTGTTTATAGTGGCTGTATGTATAATTACACCTCACGATCTAGGTCAACAATGTTTATGTAACGAAAGAAGGTTGGAATTGTTTATGATGACATTTAAATAACCGAAAGAAATTAGCGTAGATAATTAAAGGGTGTTTTTAAAAGATATCTAATGAGTACAGATGAATTCTTGTACACTATGAATAATTGATGTTATTTCGGGTTGTTGTTAATGTTATTTCGTCAACATGGTTGTTGACCCTGTTATTGAGCGCAATGCTTTTTTCGCCCATCCAGAATATTGGATGTTGTCCATGACACAAGAAAACAGAATACATATAAGAGAGCTTGGACTTCGCAGAATTCTGAAAGCTGGACAGCTAGATAAAACAAGATCTAACATTAGAATATTCAAACTGCCAAAACTAAATTTTGAATGTCGAGACTATTCGGAAATAATTCATTGGTTAGACTGTGAGTTATCTTCTCCTCCATTATTAAAAGATATAAATGATGATGAAGTAACATTAATTATTCAGAGTGATTCAGCCCCTAACTGGGATGTAATATTAAAGTCATTTCCTGTTCATACATAGGCAGTAGAACGATGTTTAAAACTAGTAACAGAAGCCGCTGGAAAAGTTTGCGGAGCTGAGAATCGCGACGGCTTCATAAGAACAACATTGTTATCAAGGTCTGCAATGCCGGACTTTACACAGAAATCACAGTTAAAAGTGCCTTCTACTATGTATTAGCAAAAAGGTGTTAAAATAATACAAGATGAACTGGACGGACAATGGACTGGTGGACATTGGACCATATTGTCGAATTGAAAACTTGCATCTCGTAAAAAATTTGGTTTTTTCTATATTCACAAACAATATTTTTAAATAATAGCCTACTAAGGTTCTGACAATGATGTGTTTAAAGTGTGTTTATTTAAATGTTCTCAATACAAGTTCAACAAAATGTATATGTGAGTATTATTTTCATTCAACTAAACTCTTAATTACGAAAAATTAAACGTGTATGAAATATGCAATTTTGTCACATTTTGACTATTTTTATGCCTTATGCGCGAACGGAATATGTTAAGAGATTTTAATAACACGGTTAAATTTAGTTAGTATGGTTATTAAGAATGAGAAAATGAGCTATTACAAACGTATCCACGCTAAATTTAATCTGTTAAAAATTATTGCAAAAAATCAGTTTTTTTACCAATCTCGGCAAACTTTATGGCTTATGCGCGAACGGAAGATATAAACCGATATCTTTTAAATTCTTACCCCTTTTTAGTCTCATACATTCGCAATTTGTCCGCAGTATTACGACTTAAAAAAATAATTTTAGTTTTTTCGGCCCACCCTAATGTATATGCATTGTCAATCCCAAATCATGATTTACAAAGTTTGTACATTGTAAATCATAATTCAGGAGCACTCCTCGTAACATTCAACGTGTCTTGGTTTGTTTATTTCTAGTGCATATTTAATGCGACTTTAGTGTAGACTAGAAATTATATGCTTTATTGTCACTGAAAATTTTACAGTTTTATGGGCAAAGCTTACATAGAGTCAAAAAAATAACAGTAACAAATACAATTTACTGAAATTAGATAAATCGTCAATATTATAAAAAAAAACACAAGATATTAAAGTGAAGCAAAAACAGAAACATTATATTGTAAACTTTATATAAATTGCAAATTTAACATAAAACAAATAAAATACAACCATAGGAACTAATAGATTTAAGCTGCTGCATATTACTTTCAAACATAGACAAATATACTTTAGCTACTTGTACATTAATATACATTACTGTAGTTTCTTAGTTAGTCATTAACCCTCGCAGGACTAACCTTTTATTAGAAACAGCGAGGACCAAGGAGGGTCAATAAATATCCACACACAAATTAATCAAAAACGTGCTTCTTTATTTAAACTAATTTAAAATAACACTTTTATATTTTTCCTAGACGTTAATGGAACGGTTAAAAGATACGAATTTATAATTTACCCGGAGTCTTCGGATTCAGTGGAATTTAGACCGGGCAGTATCGTCGCCCCCGTTAGCGAAATTATTCCGATTTGATTTTTTTACACAAGCTTACTCAAAAAGAGGTCCTTATAACATATCCACAGGGTGCCGGGCGGTGCCGTGGTCGAAAAATTGTTAAACAATTATTTTTAAACAAATTCACAAAAATAATTCTTTCATTTCGAACAAATTTTTTTTAGATAAATTGGCTTATTCTGAGCAAAAAAGGTCTCTTTTAATTTTTTTCTAAAATTGATTGTTGTCGTTATATGCGATTAAAAATTTGGAAAATGCGAAAATAGCCATTTTCAAGGCTTAATAACTCGATTAAACATTATTGTTATGAAATTCAAAAAGTCACCAAATCAAGTTTCAAATCCCTTCTTCAAGGTCCTGAAGAGATTTTTGTCATTATTTAATTATAAAGCTGTTATTTTTAATTATTAAAAATTAGCGCTATAGTTCAGGATGTATCGTCGCCCCCGTTAGTGAAATTATTCCGATTCTATTTTTTTGCAGAAACTTACTCAAAACGAGGTCCTTAGAACATATCCACAGGGTGACGGGCGGTGACATGGTCGAAAAATTGTTTTAACAAATTTTTTTAAACAAATTCACAAAAATAATTTTTTCACTTCGAACATTTTTTTTTAGATAATTTGGGACATTCTGAACAAAAAAATGTCTCTTGTGATTTTTTTCTAAAATTGATTGTTATCGAATTATACGCGATTTATAATTTGAAAAATGTGAAAATGGCCATATAACTCGACAACAATCAATTTTAGAGAAAAATCACAAGAGACCTTTTTTGCTCAGAATAACCCAAATTATCTAAAAAAAATCGTTCACAATAAAAAAAATATTTTTGTGAATTTGTTTAAAAAAAAATTCTTTAAACAATTTTTAGACCACGGCACCGCCCGGCACCCTGTGGATATGTTATAAGGACCTCGTTTTGAGTAACTTTCTGCAAAAAAATGGAATCGGAATAATTTAACTAACGGAGGCGACGGATACATCCTGGACTATAGCGCTAATTGTTAATAATTAAAAATAACAGCTTTGTAATAAAATAATGACAAAGACCTCTTCAGGACCTTGAAGAAGGGGGTTTGAAACTTGATTTGGTCACTTTTGTATTTCATAATAATAATGTTTACTCGAGTTATTAAGCCTTGAAAATGGCCATTTTCGCATTTTTAAAATTTTTAATCGCATATAACTCGACAACAATCAATTTTAGAAAAAAATGACAAGAGACCTTTTTTGCTCAGAATAAGCCAATTTATGTAACAAAATTTTGTTCGAACTGAAAAAATTATTTTTGTGAATTTGCTTAAAAAAAATTGTTTAAACAATTTTTCGACCACGGCACCGCCCGGCACCCTGTGGATATGTTATAAGGACCTCTTTTTGAGTAAGTTTGTGGAAAAAAATCGAATCGGAATAATTTCGCTAACTGGGGCGACGATACTGCACGGTCTAATTGGCATCATTATTGGCATAATATCATGGTAGGATATAAAAACATTTTTGACTTCTTGCTGTGCTTACCGCATACCTACTTGCATTTTGAACAAACTATGGTTGTTTTTGTTCACTTATTAGCCTTTTTTCTTTTAGATTTTGCTAATTTGACACATGAATAATATCGTCCCTTTCCGTTTTGGGATGGTGTTAAAGGTATTCAAGGGGATTATTTATAGTCCACTGTCAAGTTTTTATAAAAGTATGAGGAAATGTATTAAATCATAGAAATGCTAATTATGGCATCTAATAAGACAGTAGTATGCCGACAACTACTAATTATTTGTGATTTTTAGGAACAAAGTTATTTAGAAAATCGGATGTAATGCAATGTTGTGGATACTTTTTAACCCTCCTTTGCCCTTTTAGGGTTAAGAAACTTTTCTACTGAATAATACCTATGATATGTATGGTAGTATTTTGTATTTTGACAACGAAACCCAATTTGGGCTTCGAATCGTTAATAAAATAATTTTTTTGGTAAAATTGTGGCTAATTTCCCATTGATGATAGTTGATTATAAAAATGCCACAAGGAAATAACTTCAGAACAACAATACCTATGGTCTTTTAGATAAATACACTTTTGTCATTTTATCCAGGGTGTCACGAAAAGATTGGTCATAAATTATACCACAGATTCTGGGGTCAAAAATAGTTTGATTGAACCTTATTTACCTATATACAATAGTGCATAAAAAAAGTTACAGCCCTTTGAATTTACCAAATTAAAATCGATTTTTTTTCATATATCGAAAACTCTTACGAGATTTTTTATTGAAAATGGACATTTGGCATTTTTATGGCAGCAATATCTTAAATAAAAATTAAAGTGAAATTTGTACACCCCGTAAAAATTTGATGGGGGTTTTGTTCCCTTAAACCCCCCAAACTTCTGTGTACGTTCCAATTAAATTATTATTGTGACACCGTTAATGAAACAAAATGTTTTTAAAACTTTTTTGCCTCCTGTTACTTTTTCGATAAGTTACTGTTTATCGAGCTATTTTGAATATTTGTCGAATCCACCACATATTTGTATATGGTTAAGTACGATTATAGAGACCTGTTAATAATCTAAAAATTTATTTATAATTTACATATTTAGGTATATTTTAAAAAAGAAGCCACATCTCGATAAAATGTGACTTATCAAAAAAAGACTAAGTGACAAAAAGTTTTAAAAACACTGTGTTTAACTAATGGTACCAAAATAATAGTACAATTGGAACGTACACAAACATTTGGGGGGTTTAAAGGAACAAAACCCCCATACATTTTTTATGCAACTATATTAAAAAATAAGCCGCATCTTCATAAAAACTGGCCTATCGAAAATATACTAAGAAACAAAAAAGCTTTAAAAACGTTTTGATTAGCTAATGGTACCACAATAATGAATTAATTGGAACGTACAAAAAAGTTTAGGGGGGTTTAAGAGAACAAAACCCCCATAGAATTGTTATGGGGTGGACAAATTTCACTATAATTTTTTTGTAAGATTTTCCTGCCATAAGAATGATACATGTCCATTTTCAATAAAAAATCTCTAATGGTTTTCGATACATTGAAAAAAATCCATTTTCATTTTTTAACTCCAAGGGGCTTTAACTTTTTTTATGAGCACGTTTGTACTAAGGTAAGTTAGGTTCAATCGAACTATTTTCGACCCCAGAATGTGTGGTATAATTTATGACCAATCTTTTCGGGACACCCTGTATATAAATACGAAAGTAGGCGAAGGATGTTGCAGATTTAAGTTGTAAAGGGAGATGGTTGTATAGTTTTTCTTGCGGAATATAATATAGGTTTCTTTACTAAGTCAGTGGATGGGATCGGTAAATAGACATCAAAAGTTAAATTTCTAGTAAATTAGTCTTGATGAGGCCTTACTGGAAAGACATGTAGTCGTTTACAAATTAGGCAAACAGTTTCTGAAATATATAATGATAAAAGGGTTAAAATTCCGTGATCTTTGAAGTAACTTCTGTAATGTGTTGTTCTTCTGACGTCAAACAGATATCTTATTGCTCTTTTTTGTAATTTAAAAATGATATCAGATTCTTCACAGCAATACTTGCGACTCAGTTAAACCCGTACATCGTATCGCAACTACTCCAGAACAATCTGGATAAAATAAAGACTTGATTACAATCATATTGAATTAAAGTAAATGAAAGCAAGTCAGTACATATAACTGATGAAGACTCTAAAAGAAGAAATTGCCAGTTACTCCCAAAAATGCGACAGATGACTGCAAAACCACCCCACACTCCAAGCGATTTACCAACAATATTTTTAATTTCCAAAAAAAATTTGACATATTTATTAAAGCAATAAATAATTTTAATTCATTAATGTCACTGAACAGTCTTCTACAAGTCTCTTGTAATTTAAACAGATGAAATAGAGAATGTGGAAAAATCCCCTTACGAACAATTCACACATCCACCATTTCGGGTTGGGAAAAATTTGGGAAAAAGAGTAACTTTTTTTCGTAAAATTAATAATAAAAGAGTTATCAAAATTGAAATAACTGAAAATAATGTTAGATATACATAACATAATTTTTCAAAAAAAAATTTTTCAATTAGAAGGGTGTAATTGCATATAAGAATATAGTTTTTAATTCCAAACAACTTTTCATAACAGAAATTTTCAATATTGTGAAAAATAAAGATACTTGACCCTTGAGTGAAATTTAAACTTTTTGACATACCTCGTATAACATTCATAAAATTTGATATCTGATGATTGAATCTTGAGTTTTGGACCATGCAGAGCTTTTTATGAAGAATAACTTTTTTTCGTAAAATTAATAATAAAAAAGTTTTCCATATGGATACAACTTACAGGGACATACTGTATAATAACGTTCAATAATCAAAAAGGTACTTGCCAAACCGTCTCAATAAACGTCTGTGGTACAAAGGCACAACCCGATATGTCCAAAATTATCGATTTTTCGTTTTTAATATTCATATGTACATTGAGCGATGAAGAATATGATGACAAAACCCTACAT
This sequence comes from Diabrotica virgifera virgifera, assembly GCF_917563875.1. Taxonomy (NCBI): domain Eukaryota; kingdom Metazoa; phylum Arthropoda; class Insecta; order Coleoptera; family Chrysomelidae; genus Diabrotica; species Diabrotica virgifera. The sequence continues at coordinate 180,988,897 of NC_065446.1, forward strand.
GGCTAAACGCATCCATGTAACCAGTACTTGATAAAATTAGTGTCCGATATGTTCGTTTCATTGCATTTGGTTGGTGCCAAAACTCGATATGAAAACCAACCGGCTCCTGGTGTCGTCTATAGAGATGAAGATTTGACTTATCTGATTACGACGTTTGGCTCCAACCGCCTCAACATTAAGCCTAAGGCTTCACATCAAAGAAACATGAAACGTAAATCGCGTTTCATGGAAATAAAACACTGCTAAATAATTAAACGTCCGGCCATTTATGAAACTCTCCGAAAATAAAAATGTTTTATGAGCATGAATCACACTCGTTTCATTGGTAGGCGGACTTCAAGATTTGTTTAGCCGTGTTTTATTTTCATGAAACGTGTTTTTCGTTTTATGTTTCATGTTTTACGTTTCATGTTTCGTTAGTGTGCGGCTTGCCTAACGGGACTTAGAATTTAGTTACTTACCTAATTGTATTGTTCTCATAAGCAGCGTTAGTGATATATTGTATTCAAATAGTGAGTTTTTACATCATTGCGAGGATTTTACAAATCCAAAAAATTAATTAAAAGTTTGAAAGTGTTAGGGGGAGTAAAGCTTTTCAATATGTAATTAAATCGTAAGTTGTTATAGATAACTTACAGTGGGTGATCATATTATTAGAGCCACCTCAGAAAATTTTATTTTATTTAATAATGGTATATAAGTTTTTTTGGGTTAGTGAGAGTTAAAAATACCATCCACATTGGAGTATATAGAGCAAAGACAATTATGTTGGTGGGGACATCTACAACGAATGAAAGAAACTAGACCAGTTCGAAGAGTATGGGAAGCAAAAATATCAAAAAATAGGAAGAGAGGAAGACCCAGACAAACATGGGATAAAGCAATAGGAGCCATTCTGCAAAAGAAAAGATCAAACTGGACAGATGCCAAAGCGATAGCACAAGACAGAAAAGAGTGGAAAAAATTTGTATATAGATAACTGATACTTTTATAGAATTAATGAAATTAATTTTAGAAATGTAGAATTAGATGTAAAAGTGTAATTTGTATATTTGTAAGTACCTATGTAAAACTAGATATGTTAATTTGGTAGATTAATGTTGCAACCCTACACCATTGTGGTAGAAGGGATATGATTATATATATATGGCTCACAAATGATAGGAAGCCCGCTACAACCTGCAGATGAATGGAAGCCCGCGGTTTACGGGGTAAAGGCATTGTAGCACTGTCTTATTCCTACAGTCTTACGAAGCCCACTCGTATAAACGCGTTCACAGTGTATATGGATTACGCATTATACGAAGCCCGACGATGTTGCCATGTTTTAATATACGTTTAAATAATACGACTGTTCTACGAGATCCTTATATGTGTATATAAGTCGTCATATTGCCTGTTATAAGAAGCCCAATTCTATTCAGCAATCTATACGAAGCATTTTAGAAGAGTCAAGATAGAACGAAAAGATGCATTGTTTCGGAGCAATTCAAACAAGATTATCTTTCTCTAAAACTTTTTTTGTTAGTTTATATAGATGTTAAAGTAAAAAGTTCTACTCACAGATTTTGCCGCTAATTGTTTATTATTTGTTTAAACAATAACAATAATTGTTTTGTACAGTGTGTCCAATTAACACGTTGACGGACACTGCGTCAAATGTATAAGCAAGTGTTGTGACACTATATGTATTTTGCAAAGTAGAATAGGGAAAAATTCAACGTATATAGACGTTGTGTCACATTACATCAATGGAAATTAGACGACTATAGACGTTCTGTTCGTCAACGTGAAAAGTTGTGCATGGTCTAAATTAAAAATGGAACCACCAGTTAATTTTTTTTAAGCCGTATACGAGATATTATGGCAAAAAATATGAATTTTACTCAAGAGTAAAGTAGCTTTATTATTCAAAATATTGAAAATTGTTATAATGAAAAGTTGTTTGGAAATAAGAACTATATTCTAATATGTCATTTCATCTTTCTAATTAAAAAAAAGTTGAATTTTTTTTAATTATGGATATACAACATTATTTTCAGTTATTTCAATTATGATAACTCTTTTATTATAGACCAGTAAGGATCTGTGAAAAAACGTCTATTTTTGGATGTGAAAGGTGGCATTCGAATTTTTGCAGATAAAGTAAGGTGCTTCGTTAATAATAATTTACTTATGCTCCTTCTCAAATATGCCCGGAACATTAATAAAAAAAATAAAATATTTAAAAATTTCGAAAAACGTCGATTTTTTTGTGCTTTCTTTGCTTATAACTTTAAAACGATTCGTTTTGGAACAAAGTCGTAGTGAAATAAAATAAAGATAATTGAATTTTGTATGATATCCGACTGGTCAAAAATGTCTTAACTTATTACCTTTTCTGCAATATAGCAATAAATACAAAATATGGGGGCAAAATATGCCTGTTGTTATTCAATGTTTTTAACCACTTCGGTGGTACTTAGAACCTTAGTAATTCGCTTAGGAAATTCTTTGTAACATACTTAAACCGTGTACCAAATTTCATTAAAATCGACTTAATAGATTTTGCATAATAAATTTGCAATTTAGATGTTTTTAAAAAAGTTCAAATTTTTTAAAATCTTTCTGAACAAAAAGTAGACCATTTAGAAGTTGTCTAATTTTTTTACATATAAAGAGGTGCTTTGCCTATCTAATACACTTTACAGAATTAAAATCGGATTATTTAAGGGGCCTCAGCAATGTTTTAAACTTATAAACAATTTTTTGGCTTATAAACAAATAGCTTTGTTTAATAATAAAAAATTAATTTTTAGCAATGCAAATAATTAAAACCGGTATAATTTGATTTATACTTTCAAATGCTGTCAGCAGAATTGCTATTTTATTTTTTAATCAAAAGTTATTCGCGTTCAAAAATTGCACTTTTTCGATTTTTTGAAAGTTCCACTGCGTTTATCTCGAAAACTATGCATCCTACGAAAAAACTTGTAAGAACATTTTTTGCTTAGACTTACCCAAGAAATATAAAAAAATGTTTTATTTTGCGAAAAATCGATGTTATGTAATTCCTCAAGTTCTTTGTTTATAACAATTTTATTGCCATCCGGATCAACTGTTACCCAAAAAAATCGTGTTCCACGGGTCAAAAAATACATAAAAATCTTGGGTAAGTCCATCTAAATAAAGGAGCCCGCAGCACCCCCTCCTGGCCACAGGACTAATTTGTTTATAAGCCAAAAAATTGTTTATAACTTTAAAACATTGCTGAGGCTGCTTAAACAATCCGATTTTAATTCTGTAAAGTGCATTAGATAGGCGGAGTGCTGCTTTATATGCAAAAAAATTGACAAATCTTTGTATTTACTAGTTTTTGTTGTGCAAGATTTTAAAAAATTTTAATTTTTTAAAAAAAGTTTAGATTGCAAAATTATTATTCAAAATCTAGTAAGTCAATTTTAATGAAATTTGGTGTACGGTTTTAGCACATTACAAAAATTTTCTAAGCGAATTAGGAAGGTTCCAAGTGTAACCTAAGTGATGGAAAATCATTGAATAAAAACAGGCTTGTTTTGCCCCCTTATTTTATATTTATTGCTATTTTGCAGCAAGGCTGATTAACTAAGAGATTTTTGGCCAATCGCATCTGATAGAAAATTTAATTACCTTTGTTTTATTCCTATACGACTTTGTTCCAAAAGGAATCGTTTTAAAGTTATAAGCAAAAAAAGTAGAAAAAAAACGAAATTTTTTGAAAGTTTTAAATATTTTATTTTTTTTATTAATGTTCCGGGCATATTTGAGACGGAGCATTAATCAATTATTATTAACGAAGTTATCACCTAACTTTATCCGCAAAAATCTGAATGCCACCACTCACATCCATCTAAAAACAGATCCTTACTGTTCTATTATTAATTATACGAAAAAAAGTTATCCTTTGTAAAAAGTTCTGCATGGCCAAAGCCCTTAAATACAACCATCGTATATCAATTTTGATTAATTTTATACGAGGTATGTCAAAAAAGATAAATTTCGATCAAGAATAAAGTACCTTTATAGTTCAGAATATTTCAATGAGAAGGATGGAATATTGGAAGATGGTTTTTAGTGTTGTTCTGAAGCTATTTTCTTGTGACATTTTTATAATTATTTTGATTGGGAAATAAGCCACAATTAAATTGAAAAAATAATTTTATTAACGTTTCGACGCCCAAATCGGATGTCCTTGTCAAAATACAAAATATTACCGAGTAAATATTAGTAATATTTTATATTTTGACAACGACATCCGATTTGGGCGTCGAAACGCGAATAAAATTATTTTTTCAATTTAATTGTGGCTTATTTCCCAACAAAAGATAGATTCCCAACCTAGCGACCCGGCATTGGTCGCTAGGTAGATTGTTACGCGAGTGGTCGCGCGTGAGATTTTCTCTCACATATCTAAATTTTACCTTTTTTTACAAAATAAAGTTTTTAAAACAGTTTTTAAACTTTTTTTATTAACTAATAATAAGAAAAAACGAATGTAACATAATATAGATAATAATATAATAAAATAAAAAGAAATAATCGGAATTAAACCAATATTAATCAATCTCCGTATCTTGATAATTTACGGCACAGCACACAAATATAACAAGAATGCTCTGGAAAAATTGATTGATGACAATTACAATTTTTTTTACATTATTTCAGGTTAAGTGCCAAAATAAAATTAATTTTTATGTACAGTTCGTAACGCGGGTGGTCGCTTGATGAGAGAATGTCTCACTTGAAACGCGCTGACTCAACAATTGGTGATATTGGGTCAACTGAGTCACTATCTAAGCGGACGATTCTATTAGATTGTCGAGGGAGGATAGTTAGGAGTCTAGAAGGAACTACAGATCTTATAATTTCCCAGAAAAAAAATTCTGTGCAATTTTCTGAAACCGTGAGAGAAAATTTCATATAGCGACCACTGGCGGGTTAATTATGGTTTTTAGTTCTAAACAACTTTACATAAGCACAATTTTCAATATTGTGAAAAATAAGGGTATATTATTTAAGTACTCTTGAGCAAATTCATATTTTTTTTATATACCTCGTATAAAATTGAAAAAATTTGATATTAGGCGGTTGTATTTTAGGTTTTAGACCCTGTAGAACATTTTATAAAGAATAACTGTTTTTCGTAAAATGAATAATAAAAGAGTTTTCCACCTACCTCTACCGAAAGTATACTTTTCCGGACCTGATTGTAGGGAGCAAAGTTGTACTTTTCCTCCCTAGGGAGGAAAAGTAAAAGTGACATCATGGTATTTCATTCATAAAAATATAACTTATTGACGCCCTGTACAATATCTATTTTCTATTACGTAAGTTTGTATACATTTTAACGTTTATTTATAAAACACTCTGTATTTCACAGAATGGTAAAAAACTGTAAATTGTTATTTTGATTTAACAATGTTTACATTTTTATTTTGACTTATATTTGACAGTTGACAGTTATATTGTACGTACTTATTAGTTTTAGTTCTAATAAATTTTGTTGGTTAGTTACATAAATAAATTAAGTAAAAATGAAAAAATGACTTGTTATTTGAGGAAGGTGGAAAAACCATATGTATAACATGGGAGTAAAGTGCCTTTTCCTCACTTGAATGATTACTGCCCTCCGCTACGCGTCGGGCAGTAAACTTCATTCTCGGGAGGAAAAGTAGCACTTTCCTCCCTTGTTATACAAATAGCTATATGTATCATAATTGAAATAAACAACTCAAAATAATGTTGATTAGAAAAATTTTCATTTTTTTTTTCCATTAGAAGAATGAAATTGCATATCAGAATATAGTTCTTAATTCCAAACAATCATGTTAAATTATATAATTTAAAATAATTTTAAAAATATCGTTGAATTCTGTTTCTATTTTGTTTTTGATTATGCTGAATCCGAATATGGCATTACAATTTGAAAATGCTTATAAAGAAGCTCTTCTACACTATGTCTGCGTAGCAAGGAACCATATTTGAAACATTTTTATTACAAATTTTACGAAAAAAAGTGTATTCTTCATAAATTGCTCTGCATAGTCTAAAATCTAAAACCCAATCATCAGATATCAAGTTTTATCAAATTTATACGAGGTATGTCAAAAATACGAATTTTGTTAAAGAGTAAAGTACCTTTATATTCCAGAATATCAAAATATGGGTATTATAAAAAGTTGTTGGGAATTAAAAACTATGTTTTATTATAATTACATCATTATAATTGAAAAAAAATTCAATGTTTTCTCAAATTACGGATACCCATCATCATTATTTTATTTCAATTGTTTCAACTATTTTATTATTAATTTTACGAAAAAAAGTTATTCTTCATAAAATACTCTATTCTGGTCTAAAGTCCAAAAAACAACCATCAGATATCAAACTTTTTCAATTTTATACGAGGTATGTAAAAAATATGACTTTTGCTTAACAGTTCAGTATGGTTTGTTCAACAGTAAATGGTTGAGTTCAATTAGTGCGGTCGTAAATATTATTAAATTTATCTGACCTGGCCCATTGTTAAGACCCACCCGGAGCGATAAGCAACCGAGGTAGACAGAGTTGGTCTTTTGACAATTAACACTGACTAGACGGTAATCCCATAATAAAGCAAAGAAATTGTACCAGAAAACATATTTAAATTTTACCTGAAACCGGACCTTTTATACTATTGTCGGTTATTCCAGGATGTTTATAGTGGTAACTAATTGAACTCGACCATTTACTGTTAAACATACCGTACCTTTATAGTTCACAATATCTCATTTAGAAGAATGTAATTGAACAGTGAAACATATTTTGTAATTCCAAACAACTTTTTTTAATAACAATTTTCGATATTTTGAAATCTAAAGGTACTTTACTCTTGAGTGAAATTCATATTTTTTTACATACCTCGTATGTCAAAATGTAAAATCGTATGTAAAACCTCGTAGGTAAAATTAATAAAATTTGATATTGGATGGTTGCATCTGAGATCATATACGATGCAGAGTATTTTATAAAGAATAACTTTTTTCGTAAAACTGGTAATAAAAAAGTTATTAATAGGTTCGAAGTTACGCAGACATAATGTTTAAGAGCTAAAAATATTCTTTTGTTGAAAATGTATTATTGTTCAAGCTTATTATTAAATTTATTTTAGGTAAGTTTTAGAGAAAACATTTTTGATCACTTTTTATAAACAATTTTTTAGTTGGTAATTTTCGGTTTTTGTATTAGGTACATTTTTGTTATCTTTCTTAATTTTTGTCAAAAAGGAATAGTTTCATTCATAGTTTCATAGTTTCATTTCTAAAATAAAATTATTGAGTAACTTTTAAAAAATACATCAAATGCTTTAAATAACACCTATAAAATTGTAAAAAATCTTTTCAAACTTGAGTAATACCGTTTTAAAGTGCTGGTAATTCTGTAAACTACGTTTTTACTTCAAACTTACGTAAAAGTTTTCAAAAATTGCATTTTTGCGTCATATCATTTGAATTAAATTTTTGGCATTTTTTTGAATGAAACATTGTTTAGTAAGATGTTTGAAAGGTAAGTTGTGCAAATTTGAGAGCTTTATAAGAAAAATTTTATTAGTTACACGTTTTTAAATAATGTTTAAACAAAATTCAGCCCACACCGTACTTATACCCATACATTTTATTTCTTTTTATTATAACCATAAGATAGCTTAATTGTCCTTCTTTCCAATTAAGCTATCCTTTCTTGTTCCTTCTCTTAATTTCCTTCTTTCTTGTCCAATTTGTAAAATTTTATTTGATCCATTAATTAGAGAAATACACTGAAATAACTCAGCCGTGCACTTCGCTAGTTTACAGTGCGCCAATGTTTGTGAGAAGGGTGACTTATAGCGTTATAGCGTGAAGCGTTATAAATAAAAAATTATAGAAGCTACAGATTTAATTTTATAAAAATTTTAATCTTATATTTAGGTTTTTTTCAATAGTCTGAATTTTTCAATAGTCAAGTCAGTTTTTTTCTAAAATTTATATTTTCGGGGTTATTTAAAGAAACATCTAATTTCGCAGTTCATTTGTTTAATAAAAAATTAAGTGCCCACTTCTAGAGTAGAACTTTTTAATATGTTGTTTATTAAACATTTCTTAGGGCCATCGGTACATAATTCGCAAATATTTTAAGGCTATCCCTATTTTTCTGTCTTTACACGGCAAATTACGTGTAGTAAAATTGTCAGTGGTATGAATATGTAAACTTTACTTGACAATTTCATCATTAACTGTAAAGATGGCTTTTGAATGTTCTTTGATAACTTTTACTAGTATAATTAATTGCCTTAATTGTTAATTCAGTTAATTAATATGATTATTTCATATCTCCGACCAATAGAAAGCTACAGAAATACAAATTAAATTGATCATTTTTGATAATATCTCATCGTCAAGTATATTACGTCAGATGCCCTTCGTTGCTGTGAAAAAATACATTCAGTGACATTAATGACAATTACTGTTTTAAAACTTATAAAAGTGATGACTTTCAATCGTCAAATATTTATAACAACTGTGTGTTTAATTGTACTAATTTGTACTTACATAAATAAATTACAATAAAATTTTGGTTTTAAACAGTTTTATTCATGAAATAATCGCAGCAAATTGCAGCTCGATCTCTGAAATTATTATCGAATTGTTTCCCTCGTGCCACTTGACGTAATTTCACTCCCCTTCGGGTCGTGAAATTAATACTGTCAAAGTGTCACTCGGGAAAAATTCGATAATTTCAGAGCTCTTGTGCAATTACTACTGATAATTTTTTCACTACCTATGTATTCAGTAATAATTTATCTACTGTACAACAAAAGCTAATAATCAATCGAGAAAAGAGGAAAAGTGATAAAGTGATTTTTTAATAATATATTGTTACTATGAAACGCTTACAATTTTGAACATCTGTAACAACACAATACTTGGATCACTGAATATATCCTGGCGTATTCTCTGCTTTGGATCTTCCATAAATAATATACAATAAATAACTTTTTATTAAGTTCACGTCTTAAATCAATTATTTATCAAACACATTATCAATATTATTTAATCAACAACTGAAAATATTCCCAATGCCAGGTCAAATTTTTAAAATTGTCACTGTCTGACTGACAATATGCTGGCAATATTCTATTTACTACTGACAAAGATTTGGAAAATATTACCACGGACATTGTGTTCATTTTTTTCTTCAAATCCTGAAAAAAAAACAATAAATATTTTTGAAAAATTTAAACGCAAAATGAAAGACTAAATTATTACCGAGGGCCGAAAGTCTCTTACAATAAATAAAAAGTTTATTTTGAATGAGATATTTTGAAATTAAAAGTCACACTAAATTTTCTTTTAGTTTTTTAGCCCTGTAACTTATTAAAATAAACATTATAGAAGTTCTCAGGGACTTTCTGCCCTCGCTAATAACGTAATCTCTTATTCTGAGTTAAAAATTTTCAAAAATACTTATTAGTTTTCTCAGAATTCGAAAAAAAAATGAATTCCATTTGAGTAGCATTTCAGCAGAAACTACGTACCCATCCCCTTAATGAAATTAAAAAACATCTATATTGTTTGATTTTTTCCGAAGGGAAATCTATATGCATTTGTATTAAATATTTTGTATTTGTATTAAATGAGGCGCTCAGAGCAACAGTGGCACAGTCCACAAATTGAGCATTTTTAGATTAATACATCAATAAAAGCAGAAAAATTGGATATATGGTTCAACAGTGGTCTACACAATCTAGCTCTATATTTGGCAAGATGGCACTACATAATGTATTGTTGCCTTGACACATACTAAAAATACGAATGAAACAGTGGCCTAACCCTCAATTGTGTGGCTCAGACCCATCAAACAAGTGTTCATCGTATCAGAATCAGAATAATACGCATAAGTCATAAGAATGACTATTTTTAATTTTATAAAGTAATATTTAATAATAATAACTTTTATCTACGACTGATACATAATATATGTATTATACTTGTGGTGTTTGCAATATAATGCCATATAATAATCCCTTAGGGATTAATAATGCGGGATTAATAGCTATTAATCCCTCTGGCACAACAATCACAAAATTCACCACGGAAACAAAATAATCAACCTCAAAAAGTGTCACTGTCAAACGAATAGTATATTTGACAGTTTGTGTTGAGATGGACGAAAATGAAGAATCTTTTAATTGTACACCACCAGAAATTGTAGAACTAGCTACAGCAACAGCATCTACCTTAATACCTTATGTAAATATTTGTATTAAAAACTCTACTAAAGTTAATGATGATTCTCAACCAATTCAGTTTATTAATTGTACTATTACTAATTTTAATGTCTTTAACAAATAAAGTTGTTCATTAAAAATCTTAAATTAATTAATTTGTCGTAGAAAAAGTAGAGTATACTACTCGCAATAATGGCTCTCATTCCCTCGGAATGTTACTCCCTCGCCGCTAACGCGGCTCGGTTCGTAAATATTCCTCGGGAATAATAGCCATCATTATTGACTCGTGGTATAATCTACTATAACCCCGTCCTTGAATGAGTGGTAAGAGCGCCTACCTTTGGATCGAAAAATCCGAATGGTTGTGAGTTCGAATCTCACCAGGGTCAGAAATGTTTCATTTATTATAAATTAATAAATGAAAATAGTTTCTGTCCTTGTGGGATCGGTACTCACCGGAGGGACCGCAGACGTTCGGATACAGTTAGCGTCTCTTTGCAAAGACAATAACGTCAACTTTGCAAAGTAACAAGACACTTACTCAACACGCACACACACTACACATTACACTAGGTACCTAACTGTTAAAAATTACCGTACCTACCATGCCAATGGCCATTAGTTGTCGAGGCATTAACCTTTTTTAAATAAAAAAAAAAACAATAATTTAATTTGTCATATTAATTTCCTATTTGGTAGCAAATTTTGTGGCTTATTACAAACTAAAATAGTAAATTAGTAATACAAAGTATTAATTTGTATTAATTGTATCAATTAAAATAAATAATTCTTTTGCGATTCAATTTTTAAATCTTTTTTCTGTCGGTATCCTACTGTGTACAGGCATTGTACAGGTAATGCTAAGAATTACCATAATCTGTTCTCGGGAGTCTTAGTACACAAGATTAATGACGATGAACGACCCAAAAATACGAAAAATGTGCATGGCCAGGTAATAATAAAAATGTTTACAAACTAATAGTGCTTTGAGGAATACGCAAAAACGTTGCCAAACTTCAGGGCTTCTTATAATCGGTAGCTCAATGTGGACTTCCTAACGCTGCTGAACTTCTACAGAGTATATACTTTTTTTCGCAGCGAAAACTGGTGGTAGATACCATGAACTACGAGTGTATGTTTTGATAATAATTCCAGGCATAAGCAGCCCGGGCTTCGTATTGTTAATCATGATTTCAGAGCTACCTATGGTACATTTCTAAAATTTGTCCGAATATATATGAAGCCCAAGCGTATTTACATGTTCTGAGCTTGGTTAAAATATCGAGAGATGGTGTAAAGTACGTTTTTTGGGGAAATAACATTAAAGAATTACGAAGCCCGAATCCGGGCTTCGTAAGGAGGTGTCGGGCTTCGTATGACCGGTGCGATATAGCGTTTTTGGCTTCCTAAAGTCGGAATCCATATATATATATATATATATATATATATATATATATATATATATATATATATATATATATATATATATATATAAGTTTTTTTATACGGTCCACGTTGCCTTTGAAACTTTAGAAATGGATGCTATGTTTCTGTTGGGGTGATTAGTATTGAATATTAAAGTTTTTGTTTCTGCTATTTTCCTTGGTGAGGTGTCTTTGGATTTGCCATGATGTTCTGGTACCACTAGTGTAACGAACGTGCAATTTTTACTAAATTCACAAACAATAATATAGGCCTGTCAGAATATCACTAGAGAGCAATGGAAACCCGCAAAGTTTATTATAACTCTAAACACCAAGAATACAAAATAATAGGCACACGAGTTTCAAGCTAGGCTTTGCAGCACTGAAAAACAATGGCATCTGAGTCACGCATTGCCACACATGCGTGTTGCCACTATTGTCAGACTATTTATTGCACTTTCATAAAGTGTAACAAGACAGCCAAATGGAAACTAATCCATTAATATATGATACAGCTCAATTATATACCCTTCCTCTAAAACATTGAATTTTACTAGGTGGCTCTAATAATATGATCACCCACTGTAAATTAGATTTCATTTATTAATTAATTTATTAATTACCAGGAATTGCAGCATGTTTTGATTTTTAAAACTATTCGCGAAACAACTCACACAAAACGTATTTACAGAGCCATCTCAATATAAAAGTTCTATATAATGAATATAAAACTGAGTATTCAAATGCTGCCTCTTTCAACTTATTCCGTGAAGTTTTTAAATCGACAGGTTACTCGTTTAGATAACCTGATGTCGGTACATGAAAGACGTGTAATTTTTTCATATTAAAGATCCAACAAAACACCGACGCAAATGAAAAGATTCAGTTAACCAATGAGCATAATCAACACAAGAACATGGCAGACCTAGGATACAAACTAAAGGATAACGTTTTGAACACCCCTCTATTGACGACTAACGTTTCTTTTTATAAGCGTCTCCTTTCAACTTATAACTTGACGATCCGTGACTGCACTTCAGACGGAGGAATAACTGGTTCCTATAAGTAGCATGAAGCAGTTGGAAGAAGAGGATCTGAAGAAATTGCTTCTTGTATTTTAAGAAAAGTCAAAACTCTGTCTGAAACTGTGACCCATATTATTACCTACTCAGATATGTGTGGGGGTCAAAATAGAAACATTAACATGGCCACTAGGTTCTCATGTTTCGTCGGTAAAAGCAGCCATGTTAATTGTGTAGATAAGAAATTTCTTTTACCAGGACATGCAAAATGCACACCTAAAATGCGATATAAATATTGCCATATTAAAAGGTGCCTCGAGATTGTTTCCAATTTATTCGAACTGTAATGGGCAAAAAGGCATTTTAGGTTCACGAGATGACAAAAAATCACATATTTTCATTTTCAAAAGTTGTTCATGATCACTTCCTTAATACGAAGAAATACTAATAAGTACCGATACTAACGCGACGGCAGGAGAGTAAACTGTCTTGAAGTTAAATGGTTTAGGTAAGAAAAAGCGTTTATATTAATTCAATTCAAAACAGCCCTGGATGAAGAAAACTTTAGAATACTTAATTTAACCCTCGTAAGGCGGTGCGGGTTGCAGCTGTAGCCCAGACCTCGTTTTTTCCACCTATCTTTTTTAATATTTTTTTTTGATTTTTGTCCATTTTTTTAATGGCATTAATTTTAATTCTAAACGCATTCCACCCATTACAGCATTTAAAACTATTTGCCTTTACGTGATTTTTTGAAAAAATGACTGTAAGGTGCAAATAATGAAAATTTCATATCCTGAATTAGACGTTTCTAATGTTCCACCTGGAGTTATCAGAGCTACGGGACAAGGTCGGTGTTACTTATATCAGAGAAAAAAGACCGAAAGTCCCGGCATAACTATATTGTGTGTAAAAACTATATGTCGCTCACTCTGTGAAAAATTGCATGTGTGTGCCTTGCAAAGATAATAATTTCTTTTTAGAAGAAATGAGTACTTTGTTTGTAAAATTATGTTTTAAAGTATAAAAGAACAAGTCGTAATTATTATCTTTCAAATCAATTTCATGACGTTCACATAATACCGGGTGTCCACTTATATTTTCCCCCATTTTAACTGCCTATAACTTCTAAACGGCTCAAGATAGAAATATGCGGATTTCGCTGAAATATTTTATTTTAGTAAAAGTTTTGTCTGAATGGATTGAATTTATTATATCGCTTTCAAATACGAAAAAAAAAATGGCGGATTTTTGGAAACAAACGTTGTTGACTTTTTTTTAACGGAACACCCAGAATATTTTTTTATAAATTGAAAGAATGGTCATTTACCTATCCAGCGATATAAATTTTTTCAAAATCGGTTGTCAAATCACTAAGTAATTAATTTTTAGGTAAATGACCGTTTTTTCAAGTAAAAAAATATACTGAGTGTTTTAATAAAAAAAGTCAACAACGTTTTTTTTTTTCAAAAATCCGCTATTTTTATTTAAAAGCGATATAGAAAATAGACATTCACCTAAAAACTTGAAAAAACGGTCACTTACCTAACCAGCGATATAAAAATTTTTAAAATCGGTTGTCAAATGACTGAGAAATTAATTTTTAAAATGAGAGATGCAATGTGAAAATCACATAACATAATATCAATTTGCTTAGTTATGTTATTTAGGTATATGATATCCACGTTGCACCTCTCATTTTAAAAATTAATTACTCAGTGATTTGACAACCGATTTTGAGAGACTTTATATCGCTGAATAGGTGAATGACCTTTCTTTTAACTTCCAAAAAATATACTAGGTGTTCCATTAAAAAAAATTCAACAACGTTTTTTTTTAAAAATCCGCCATTTTTTTTCGTATTTGAAAGCGATATAAAAAATTCAATACTTCAGACCAAACTTTTACTAAAATAAAACATATCAGCGAAAACCGTATATTTCTATCTTTAGCCGTTTAGAAGTTATATGCAGTTAAAATGGGGGAAAATATAAGTGGATACCCGGTATAAAAAAATGGATATACAGATATGGTGCAGATGCACCCCAGCGTTGTTTACGTAAGAATCTAAGCACCGCCTTACGAGGGTTAAGAAAATTAAAAAGGGGAAAATGACGTATTCCTATATTGACCCAATGTTACAATGGGCCACTGGCCATTAACCCTCTTAAGAAGTGGGATCTTCTCAGCCTTCTTCCATTGATTCCTTCTGAGTGTCACAGTTTTTATTTAACACTGGAAACAAACGCCATTGAACCCGAGTTACCAGAAGACGATTGTGAGGAAACAACTGAGAAAAGTATTCTTATTATTTTTTGTGTTACATTTTTAATAAACAGTTAACAAACTCAACACGTTTTTTGTGCAAAATATAGGTATATACCCAGTATAATCGACATTGAACTGTTAACAGTTACGTAGCTAATACCGATATGAAGTGTTCATAACAGATATGTCGGTCTTACAAATAAAATTGACGATGGAAAAACTCGATATGTCCTTATTATCTAAATATTTTTATTATCCTTGAAAATTTGACAGTTATCTGTCACAAAAGATAAATAGTATTTGTTTACAAACACATTGGTAGGGTTTTGAGGTTCCTGTAGATCAAAACTTAATTACAACAACACCGCAAACTTTGAAACTCGTCTACTGAAAAATTACGTTTTTTGACATATCGGGTTTTGCCTTAGTACCACAAACGTAATACAACAGAGGGATGATGTAAAATACTTAGGTGTGCACTTGGACCGCAGATTAACTTGAATGAAAAACATATTCACGAAGAGAGAACAGTTGGATCTGAAACTCGATAAAATGTAATGGCTGATAAGAAAAAGGTCACAACTGAATTTGTGCAATAAAGTTTTAGTATACAAGTCAGTGATAAAGCCAATATGGAGCTATGGGGTCCAACTGAGGCAATCTGCGTTGAAACTAAATATCCACATCCTGGAGAGATCCCAATCGAGGACCTTCAGCATTATCATAAATGCACCTTGGTACATTACCAATGAATACATTAATCGTGATCTTCAAATGAAGACTGTTAAAGAAGAAAATGCCAGTTATAGTCATCGCCAGTTAACTTGGCGAGACGCACAAACCCAACATTGCAGAGTGGCTTAGAGGATGGTCATCAGTCTCTGTGACGTTGTGCGTATTCTGTCGCCAAGTTAACTTGCGATTGCAATACTCCCAAAGATACGACAAACCACCAATAGATGCAAAACCACCTCAACAGGCTAGCGAAGAACTTTATGAGGCCCCAGGCAAACAGAAGGCTAAAGCGCCGCACTCCGTGCGATCTACCAACAATGTTTTTAATTTTTAATTTTCTTTAATTTATTACACACATTTGTTAGAGTGCCAAATAATTTGTTTCTTCTTCTTCTGGTGCCTATCTATTACGAATGTTGGCAGTCATTCTGGCAATGATAATCTTATGAGCTGCTGCCTTGAAAAGCCCTGTAGTGGATGTCGCAAAGCAAGTCTTTAAGTTCCTGAGCCAAGATATTCTTCTTCTTCCCACGCCTCTTTTACCATTCACCATTCTCTGCAAAATGCATTTTAACAGGTTATATTTTGTTTCATTTCATGTGATGTGACCGAAATATTCTAATTTTCTTCTTTTCATCGTGCACATTATTTCCTTTTCTTTGTTAAGTTTCGGAGTATTTTGACATTTGATATTTTGTTCATCAATGATATCTTAAGAATTATTTTATATGTCCACATTTCGAACGATTCCAGTCTCCTTGTTGTTGCTTCCGTTAGAGTCCAAGACTCTACTCCATATAATAAGCTAGAGAATATAATATATACTATCGGAGGAGTCTGACTTTCAGTTCTAAATTCAAATTTAAATAATTCCAAAGGGCCTAGCCGGGTAAGATGATGAAAACTGCCCCCAACTCAATTCGAATTCCATATATGTCAGCGTTTAGCATATATAGTGAAACTCACTTTCTGAAATTTTTAGCCCCCTAGGTGATCATGTGACCCACCTAGAGCCTAATGAGGGTTTTTATGTTTTTATTTTTTATCTCAGCCGCATCGAGAACTAGCGAAAAACTTTAAATAAAAAAGTTGTAAGCTTTAAAAGGTTCTGTCCGAATTTTTTTTTTTAATTTTTGGCGGGAAACTTTTAGTTTTAGAACAATTTTAAAATTTTAAATGAGTATAAAAAAATAACTAAGACATTCGTTTTCACGAAAACAATAGTATGTGTATTTTTGCATAATGTTTCACCCTAAATTTTTTCAAATTTTTAAAATTGGTGAGACGCACTTTTAAAAATACAAAAACCGGGTTTTTCGGTTTTTTTCCGTTTTTTATACAATTTTATACATGTTTTTCAAAAAAGGTAACACCGCACCGTCACTAGAATAGGTAAAAAACTGAAAAATAATTGGGGTTTGCTTAATAAAATTTTTTTGTAACGCCATCCATTTTCAAGATACAGGGCGTTGAAGAAAACAAAATTTTGCACATTTGTTGCAATTTTGCCGAAACTACTGGCAACATTGTAATAAAACTTTTTATTGTAAAAAATAAAACTAAAACTGGCGGGTTTTAAGAGGTAGTTATTGTGCATGTTTTGACATACAATTAAGGATTTGATATTCATCATTGGAGCGCATAGGGGTAATGGTCTGAAGTATTCAAGAGAAAAAAATCTAGTACGCCTCTGACATATTTCAAATTAACAATCATTTTTAAATTTCTGGGCGACGCGATGTTGGGCGACGTGCTGTTTTGCTGCAAAAAATAAAATATCTTAACGCTTCCAAAGTATTCGAATTAGTTTTTATAATGGATGTACGAGTTTATGTAGATGTAGAAACTACTAGAAGTTCGAATACTTTGTAAGGGTTAAGCTGTTTTATTTTTTGAATAAAAATGGCGGGTCGCATGAAAAAATAGGAAGATAGATTTTTTGTCACAAATTGAACGAGGAATTCAAAAACGATTGCTAGTTTGAAATATGTCAGTGGCGTACTATCTTTTTCCTTTAAAAAGTTCAGAGCATTACCCTTATGCGGGCGAATGATAATAAATATAAAATTCTTAATTGCATGTCAAAAAATGCACAACAACTACTTCTTAAAACTCGCCAAATTTTATTACAATGGTGCTAGTAGTTTCGGCAAAATAGTCAAAATGTGTAAAATTTTGTTTTCTTCAACGCCCTGTATCTTGAAAATGGATGTCACTACGAAAAATTTTTATTAAGCAAACCCCAATTATTTTTCAATTTTTTACCTATTCTAGTGACGGTGTTATCTCATTTTGAAAAATATGTATAAAATTGTATAAAAAAACGAAAAAAAAAAACCGAAAAAATGCGGTTTTTTATTTTTAAAGGTACGTTTCACCAATTTTAAAAATTTGAAACAATTCAGGGTAAAATATTATGCAAAATAGACGTCATATATATTTTTCGTGAAAACGAATGTCTTTGTTATTTTTTTTACTCATTTAAAATTTTAAAATCGTTTTAAAATTTAAATTTCCCGCCAAAAATTAAAAAAAAAATTTCGGACAGAGGTTACAACTTTTTTATTTAAATTTTTTCGCTAGTTCTCGATGCGTCTGGGATAAAAAATAAAAACGTAAAAACCCTAATTAGGCTCTAGGTGGGTCACATGACCACCTAGGGGGGTAAAAATTTCAGAAAGTTAGTTTCACTATATATGCTAAACGGTGACCTTTATGGAATTCGAATCGAGTTGGGGACAGTTTTCATCATATTACCCGGCTAGGCCCTTTAAATTCAATCCAGTAACCGGATTTAATTAAACAATTTACTTTATCTACTCTATGTCATATTATGTGTAAGTTTTTAGTTTGTGAAAACAGTCATTATAGATAGCAGTGCGTGAAGTGTTTAAAGCGTGCGTGAAATAACAATGTATTTTAAATGGGACTTACTTTTTCGCACTGTTTTTAACACACTTTCATATAATCGAATATCCTTAACTTTCGAGTTGTCATGGTGATGACATAATAAGCAATAAATTACGACAAAAGTTTTGACAGTTTTGTGGTTTGAAAGAAGTTAGAATTTTGAAATGTCAAAATTCTAAAAATTGTAGAACAGAAATGAATTCCAGTGACGAAGAGTTACAGTTTTTTTATTTGCTTATGGTAGAGTAGATAAAATATTGTATAAAACTGTGCGAGAAGTACTTTTTGCGAACTTACGCGATGTATAGTGTATATGTGCTCTAAATTTCGCGTGCGTTCGCAAAAAGCATAATTCACGAACTGTTTCATAAATAACTATTTATTGTAATCATTATTACAGATTGTAAATAAATGGGATGTTAAAAACAAAAAAAAATCGGTTTACTTTGAAACTAGAATTTCGCTTTAAAAATTTTCAATAGGAATGGAAGAACGGTATATTTATAGCACATATTATTACCTCGTAGTAAAGTCTGTCGATAAAATAAGGTACGTAGGGCTCCTTCCAATAGATCATGAAAGCTCCAGCACTTTGGTTCGAAGAGATTCTCACTTTATATGGTTGGAGGAAGTTAGGGACTTTGTATGTGACAGTTTCTGTGGCTTTTGAGCCGGGAAAGTTTGTTGATACTTTGATATCAAATTTTGCACCGTAATACGCTTTGAAATGGTGGATAAAATCCACTCGACGACTTGCTGGCAACGTGACAATTGTATAATGCGATGTCTCGTGATCGAACACGGATACCTACAAAAGAAAAGTATTAATAATGGCGTGTACCTGGAACACAAACAGAATTTCTTATACAGCTAAAGCCCGGATTATAAGCATTTCGTTTTTTTCCTTTTTTTTTCCTTATAATTAGGATTTTTCGTCAAAATGCTTATTTTAGATATATTATGTTGCTTATATTTGTTTATTTTGCTTCTTATGATAAACTATAGTGAAATTTGAAATTTCATGTTACTTCCTGTCTTAAGCAAAATTCTATGAAATATAAAACTCGAATAATTCAATAAACCATAAGAACTTTAAGACTTTAGGCTTAGGAGCTAAGCGGGAAAACCCGTCGTCATACCTGACCATGTAATAAACTAATATTTTTCTGCAGACAGGTACATTTGTCTAAATTTAAATACGCACCAATCACATCTGCAGATGCTGAAAGAACTTTTTCTACGTATACAAATATAATATATGTATACAGATAGAAGCCATAGGTTTTTACAAGAAAATTTTGAAAAACATACCTAAATATTATTGTTACTTGTTCCATGTTCTAATGGCCATGAATAAAAAATGTAATAATATGTTAATTATTTTTCGAGTTTTTTTTATTATATTATAGCTTAAGAGCACACAGTAGCGATCAACAGGTAGCAACAAACGCGGTCCAAGATTGCGAAAATTCTGCGAACTTTCAAAAGTGAGGCAACAGTGCGTCGGTAATTCGACACTGACAGTGACGTTTATACTATCAAAAACAATAATTTTTATACACGTAGGCGCGAAGTGTTGCCAAGTCAGTGAGGTTCGATTTCTTGTTGTAAAAAAAATCGATTTTTAGTAGTTCCAATGTGACACAAAATCTAGGCACGGTATAAAAAAGTTTATTTGACGAAAGTGTATTTTTTTGTCTTTCTTAATGGCGGTACAGACTCCTTTTTTCAATAATTTATGTAGTTATAGAGTAATTTCCACACACTAACATATTTCTGAAATTGGGCTCTGTACCGGTATTATTTATTATACTACGAATATGTGTGGCAAATATCTCGATAAAATATTCAAAATTAGAGCCGCAATCTTGGAACGCGTTTGTTGCTACCTGTTGCTCGCTACTGTTTGCTCTTAACACTTTTGTAATTTTTTATTTATTGTTAATAACACGAGAATTAAAAATAAATGTAATTTAATGTTAATGTCCTTTATTCATATTTGAGTGGTCTAGATTCAAAACCGGACATTTCCACTTTATGTCATTCCAAGTAAACTAAAAAAAAAAACAATTTACAACTCTACTGTTCCCTATCTCAAATTGGAGGAAAAGTCCACTTTTGTATCTGAACCAATTCTGTCACACTGAATTACTACTAGGAACTGTCCAATTTTGCTCTTTATCAAATTGTTAATAATGTGGATCTTTAATCATAGATTACAGAGGTGTATTCAACTAACTACTTTTGACCAAATAGTGGAAATGTCCGGATTTGCATCTAGACCCCTCACTTATATCATTATATCCATGTTTACTTACACGTTTTTTTTTAAGTGAAAACCTATTTAGGGACATTTTGATATTTTTGGATAGGGCAAAAAGCATTGAATTCGCGACCGTCATCGCGACCGTTATTATTGCGACCGTCATCGCTTATGCTATACATTATTCGTATGTATATATAAATTGTATAGAAGTATTTAAATTTTAAATAAACGTAAAACCTATTTTACGAAGGGGAAATAGGATTTATTTCGCGACCGTCATCTCTTCAGCGAAATAAATTTTGTACATACCTATATTACGTATATGTATACATAAATTGTATAGAAGTATTTAAATTTAAAATAAATGTAAAACCTATTTTTGGATGGGGAAATAGGATTTATTTCGTGACCGTCATGGCGACCGTCATATCTTCGACGAAATAAATTTTGTACGTATACTTATTGAAGTGAAAACTTCTTTAGGGACACTGTGCACTTTTTGTATGGGAAAATGTATTAGATTGGCGACCGTCATCCTTCGAAGAAATACATTTTTGAAGTGAAAACTTCTTGAGG
Organism: Diabrotica virgifera virgifera; assembly: GCF_917563875.1. Taxonomy (NCBI): domain Eukaryota; kingdom Metazoa; phylum Arthropoda; class Insecta; order Coleoptera; family Chrysomelidae; genus Diabrotica; species Diabrotica virgifera. Next base: position 181,010,362 of record NC_065446.1, read on the forward strand.
GACGTTGTGCACTTTTTGGATGGGGAAGAATATTAAATTAGCGACCGTCATCGCTTCGACGAAATAAAATTTTAAAGTGAAAATTTCTTTAGGGACCTTGTGCACTTTTTAGATAAGGAAACACTATTGAATTAGCGACCGTCATCGCTTCGGCGAAATAAATTTTTTAAGTGAAAACTGCTTGACGGAATGTTGTGCACTTTTTGGATGGGGTAAAAGTATTAAATTAGCGACCGTCACCACGACTGTCATCGCTTTGACGAAATAAATTTTTGAAGTGAAAATTCCTTTAGGGACGTTGTGCACTTTTTAGATGGGGAAAAAGTATTGAATTAGCAACCGTCATCGCTTCGGCGAAATAAATTTTTGAAGTGAAAACTTCTTTAGGGACGTTGTACACTTTTTGGATGGAAAAAAGTATTAAATTAGCGACCGTTATCGCTTCGATGAAATTTAATTTTAAAGTGAAAACTTCTTGAGGGACGTTGTGTACTTTTTGGATGGGGAAAAATTATTAAATTAGCGACCGTCATCGCTTCGACGAAATAAATTTTTTATGTGAAAACTTCTTTAGGACGTTGTGCACTTTTTGGATGGGAAAAAAGTATTAAATTAGTGACCGCCATCGCTTCGACGAAAGACATTTTTGAAGTGAAAACTTCTTCAGGGGCAATATGCTTTTTTTGGATGGGGAAAAATTATTAAATTAGTGACCGTCATCGCAACCGTCATCGCTTCGACGAAATACATTTTTGAAGTGAAAACTTCCTTAGGTATGTTGTGTACTTTTTGGATGGGAAAAAGTATTAAATTAGCGACTGTCATCGCTTCGACGAAATACATATTTGAAGTAAAAACTTCTTGACGGGCGTTGTGCACTTTTTGGATGGGAAAAAAGTATTGAATTAGCGACCGTCATCGCTTCGACGGAATACATTTTTGAGTGAAAATTTCTTTAGGGACCTTGTGCACTTTTTGGATGGGAAAAGTATTAAATTAGCTACCGTCATCGCGACCATCATCGCTTCGATGAAATAAATATTTGAAGTGAAAACTCCTTGAGAGACGTTGTGCAGTTTTTGGACGGGAAAAATATTAAATTAGGGAACTTCATCGCTTCGGCGAAATAAATCTTTGAATTAAAAATTTCTTCAGGGACGTTGTGCACTTCTTGGATGGGGAAAAATGTATTAAATTTGCGACCGTCATCACTTTGCTGAAATAAATTTTGTCCGTATATAAATTATGTGAATGTATATATAAATAGCATAGGGCATACGCATCGCGTGTATGATATAGGTATAGCACTTCTTTTTGGATGGGGAGAAAGCATTGAGCTAGTAATTTATTTACTAAAAGAAGTTTTCACTTCTGTCTGCACTCCAACGAGTACCTTTTTTTCTTGAACCTTGCTTATTTCATAAAAACTTTGCTTATTTTTCGACATTTTTTGCTTATATAAGTGCTTATTTTGACATTTCTGTCATGTTTATAATCCGAACTTTAGAGATTACTGTTTTTAAAATAACAAGTATTATTCCATCCTGGCATCTATACCTAATCTAATAAGCTTTAATAATATGCAATTTTTAGTTTTTGCTTATACGCCAGTCAATGAGAGCAAAAGTAGGATATTACCTCCAAATTCTATCCTACTGCATGAATTTTAATAAAATTTAAGTAGCCTCTACTTATCTTCTAATTCAAAGGCTATCCTATGCCGATGTGTGCTTTTATCTTGGGGGTGGTTCACATCCCTTCTCGTGGGTGGAAAATTTTGTGGTCAAAATAACCACGGAAGTGGCTAGAGAACCTAGATCTAAACAAAATCTATTTCATAATTTTTTTTTAAACTCAATATTTCTTGAATTACTCGTGGTTGAAAATTTGCCAATTTCATTGACAATGTCACCTTTTTGTACGGCTGTTTGCGAGTACTTTAAAAATTATGCATCTAACGAAAAAAAAAAACAATTATATAAAACATTTTTCTAGATTATGACAAATAAATATGACTTCATAAATATTCTCGATATAATACAAAAAGAGATATCGTAGGCGAAAAGGGATTTTTTTTTTTTTCGGTAGATGCTTAAATCTGTGTGTCAAATGGTCTTTTTTAAGGTTATAATGCTACCAATATATTTTGTGGTGCATGAAAATACCTTTAAATCGAGCACTATTAAATGTCGATAACATTGCGAGATATGGTGCAAAAAAATTGATTTTTTTCAAGTTAAAAAAAAATATAAAACAGCTTTTGCTTAATTAGGTTATCTAGCCAATCCCGTGATTATTTTTACCAAAAAATTTTTACAACTGACAAGGGGGTGAAACCTCCCCCAAGAAAAAAGCGCCGTAGGATAGGGTAGAGTTTGTTTCTTGAGCTATTGCCTACTTACAGTAAAATTATCAAGTAAATTGATGCAATAGGATGGAATTCGCGACCAAATACCCTCACTGAGTGCACTATTATTACGCTTTATTTGCAAGTTCAAGCATTTAAATCATAGGCTGGTTCTGGTTCTGCAATAAACGCTGTCATAAACTAAGATTTTGTTAAAATATATACATAACTTAGATTAATATTTAAAGATCATATTAAAATCATTATTTAAAAAAAAAAGTTTACTATATTTTATAGGATTTTTTGTCGTTGTACATATTTATTGAAATTAACGTTCATGTGCCATCTATCTGCCTCTGGGCCAAAGACCCAGAGGCAGACCTCCTATGAGATGGACAGATGATCTGAAACGAACTGCAGGGAAAAATTGGCTACAAGTAGCGTACAACAAAAAACAATGGAAAGGAAGACTTGAAGCTTATGTTCAGATGTGGACGTGAATGGCTAGACGAAGAAGAAGAAGAATTAAAAGATAAAGGCATAGAGCGCTTCACGCTGGTTTGGTTTTTGCATTCGATGAGGACACCACATGGAATCTTATTACCCAGGATTCCATTGTGAAGAGCATTTGCCTACGATAGTTGTGCCCCCATCGCGCATGAGCGTGCTATGGGGGGGGGGGGGGGGGGAAGGGATGGCCTGGGGCATTGGAGCGAGGTGGGGTGATCCCTATTTTTACTCGGATCAAAACACCTCGCCCCAATGAATTGTTACACCCGAATGTACTTTTTTCGATAGGGTGGACATCTCCCATAAGTCGGGTTGAATCCAATTGCTTGCTTGCTTGCTTAAGAAGAAGAAGAAGTGACATCTGTGGTAATTATTCTGAACACCCAGTCTCATTTAGATAGTTTAAGCCTGTGTTGTTTTCTAGGACCTAGGACTTGCTTAAATAAAGCTATAGGTTATATCAGCATTAATAACCTTGTCTAAGTCATGTCCTAGGTCTCTTACTCAATGATGATTTAGACGTAACGTATAAAAGTATAATATATGTATATTATACAGAGAGCACGTAAAGGTTGGAATAAATTCATTTTCTCGAGAATGGACGATTTTGGAAAAAAATCCTGAAACAGGTCAATTTTTATTTTTAAATTACGACTCTTTGACATATATATTATACTAGTGACGTCATCCATCTGCGCGTGATGACGTCATCGATAATTTTTTTAAATGAAAATAGGGATCGTGTGATAGCTCATTTGAAAAGTAATTTAATTCTCTATTCAGTAATATAAACATTAATATAATTATTTGTACAAGGTGTCCAAAAAATTTTTTTTGAATTAAATTTTATTGAATTAAAAAGAAGAATGTGTGTAATTTATTTAATTAAAATTTTATTTTACTTCTATCAGAAAACAGGAAAAAATGTTTATTTGGCAGATAAATATTGTTTTTTGCTTAAATTCAGTATTAAAGCAGCCACCCACCAGCCTCGTGACAGTTTAAACATTTAATTTAAGCGAAAAGCCATGATTATTTTTCAAATAAACATTTTTTTCTGTTTTGTGAGAGTAGTAAAATGTATTTTGAATTAAATAAATTACATATATTCTTCTTTTTATGTCAATAAATTTAATCCAAAAAAAATTTTTTTTGCACACCCTGTATAAATAATTATGTTATTGTTTATATTACTGAATAGAGAAATGAATTACCTTTCAAATGAGCTATCACACGACCCCTATTCTCATTTAAAAAAATCATCGATGACGTCATCACGCCCAGACGGGTAACGTCACTGGTATGATATATATGCCAAAAAGTCGTAATATAAAAATAAAAATTGACCTGTTTAGGATTTTTTTCCAAAATCGTCCATTCTCGAGAAAATGAATTTATTCCAACCTTTACGTGCTCACTGTATAGTAGACCAGTAAGGATCTGTGAAAAAACGTCTATTTTTGGATGTGAAAGGTGGCATTCGGATTTTTGCAGATAAAGTTAGGTAACACCTTCAGTAATAATAATTGACTTTGCTCCTTTTCAAATATGCCCCGAGCATTAAAATATTTAAAAATTTCGAAAAAGGTAGATTTTTTTCTGCTTTCTTTGCTTATAACTTTAAAACGATTCGTTTTGGAACAAAGTCGTAGAGAAATAAAATAAATATAATTGAATTTTGTATTGTAGCGGAAGAGAAATCTTGGCCGATCCCCGTATAACAGTAAACACCTCGAGAATGACGTAATCGGATGTGCTAGGCCTCGCCGGAGAATTCTGGAAGGTACGTCACGTAGGCGGAACAAGCCGATAGCTCGAGATGGGAGTCGATTGTTCCAGAATAACAACTGGGTATAAATACGGGCATATTTTGTAAATAAGTTTTAGTGTATAAGATAAATTCGTCTGTAACTTATATAAATAAAGTCGTATATAAATTACGAACCGCTAGTTTTATTGTAATTAGAAGTAATTACACTAATCACGCTACAGTTGGTGTCGGTGTTCGGTAAACTTAGTGCGATATAAATAAGTGAATTACAGAGAGACTTTAAAAGACTTTTGAACTTTATTCGTCGGGAATAACCGGAGTGCGTTGATTGTTCGGTATTCGGAAAGACTTAAAAGACATTGTGAAAAGTACGTGTGTGCCGACTAAAGATGTTGCTAGAAGAACTCTCGCTAAAACAGCTCCGTGAACAATTAGAAGAGTACGAGCAAGATGCCAGTGGGTCCAAGAAAGTCCTGAAAGCACGACTCGACGAGGTCCTCAAGAAGAATGGAGAGGACCCAAAGACGTTCCACTTCCAGACAGCAGAACAAGCGATCTTATCGAAATTTGAAAGTGTTTCTCAAGTAATTAAAGAAGTTAGTAGACAGAACAACGAGAAACTTGAAGAAGTTAGTAGAAAAAGCGACGAGAAATTCGAAAACGTTGCTAAAAGATTCGACGAGACTTCTCAAAAGATTGAAGAAACTTTTAAAGAGGTCTGTAGGCAAAACAACGAAAAACTTGAAGAAGTTTGTAAACAGAACAATGAGAAATTTGAAGAAGTTTCTAGAACATTCGATAAGATACAGAAAAGTGTAGACGACAATAAAGAAATGTTAGAAGAGAAGATCAAACAACTAGAGACTATGGTAACCAATACGAAAGTTCTACCTTCAGTTAATGCAGTAGTTTTGGCCGTAGAAGAGAAGATCAAAGAATTAGAGAGCATGATAACCGATACAAAAGTGCAACCGTCAGTTAATGCAGTAGCTTTAGATCCTGTAGTGAAAGATGAACTACCGAGAGACGAAACGTCGCATAATATGAGATTCAAATTACCACCATTCGATGGAAAGTCCTCTTGGTCCATATATCTTAGACAATTTGAAGCTATTGCGACCGCCAATCATTGGACCGAACAGGAAAAGGCTGTTTCCTTGACTGCTGCTTTGCGAGGTGATGCTGCAGATATATTAAGATCAATTCCTAAGGGTCAAGAAAATTGTTACCAGACCTTGTTCACTCGTCTAGAAAAACGCTATGGAGATGCCCATCTACAACAAGTATACAAAGCACAACTGCGAAGTAGAAGTCAAAGAGCAAGTGAAAATCTGCAAGAATTTGAAGCAGATGTGGCTCGTGTGGTGCGGTTGGCTTATCCAGAGGTGCCAGACAGCGTTTTAGGAGAAATTGCAGTAGATACCTTCGTCAATGGGCTGAAAGATAATGAACTACAGAAAGCTTTACGACTAGCAAGGCCGAAAGTTTTAGATGAAGCACTTGCTATTGCATTGGAACATGAAACGGCTAGTCAAACTTCACGAGGCCATAGAGTAAGAACCATTGAAGAAAGTGATGAACACAACGATGAACGTCTGGAGGAAATGATACGGAGAGTATTAAGTAATCAGATGCCAAAGAGACGCGAGCCTAGATGTTGGAATTGTGGAGACGTAGGCCACATTCGTCGTAATTGTAAGAAGATCGTACAGCCGTCGGAAAACTAGAGCGGGTCGACACCAAGGGGCAACTGCCGACCTCGAGAACTAGATCCCCCATAGTAACTGTCAACCTCACGTCCTCCGGTGGAATCCACAACTTATACATCGAAGGTCGTATCAGTAATAGATGTAGATCATTTTTGGTGGATACAGGTCAACGAGAACTATCGCACGTCCAGATGTAGTACGAGACCATAATAAATTATCACCTGCAACAGTAAAGCTTAGAACAGCGACTGGTCAGCTAATTAATACATATGGCGAGGCTAATATGTCAGTATCCATTGGCCAGACCACAGTTGAACATCAAGTATTAATTGCCGAGATCTCCGACGAATTCATATTGGGGATGGACGTACTAAGGAAAGTGGGGGCAATATTGGATGTTCAAAATGGAGTTCTCAAGATCAATGGTGAAGAGTTGCCCTTTCACGACGACAAAGAAGATGTCATCCGCTTACTTACTACATGCGACGTAACCATACCCGGTAATAGTGAGAAAATTCTGATGACCATGCTTGATGGACACTGCCGAGAGGGAAGTTTAAGGATGGTCGAAGATGTGGATAATGTCGAGTTCCTAACGGCGAAAACTTTGGTAAAAGTTCGAGATGTGATCCCTGTAAGAGTTATGAATTTAAGGGAAACTGCTATCAAGTTAAGTAGAGGAGCTTTGATCGGGCAGTGTGTTCCCGTGGCTTCAATTTGCTCTGTGAATACCAATGAGAAATCATCGAAGGCGAAGTATCCAAAGGAGCTTGTTGAGATGATCATTGAAAGATGCCAAGATCTTGATCATGAACGAATGGAAAAAGTGACGTCTATGCTGATAGAGTATCAAGATGTTTTTGCTATTGACACGAAGGATAAGGGAAAAACAAGCATAGTGACGCATAAAATAAATACCGGAGACGCTCAGCCAATCAGACAACGGCCTAGACGACTTCCATTCGCGAAAAGAGATGAAGCCGAAGAGATTATCAAGGATATGGACAAACAAGGGGTAATTGAACCATCGAACAGTCCATGGACATCACCAGTAGTTCTGGTAAAGAAGAAAGATGGTTCAACGCGTTTTTGTATCGACTACCGCCAGCTCAATGCGGTAACAAAAAAAGATAGTTATCCTTTGCCCAGAATAGACGATACATTGGATACTCTCTCCGGTTCTCGTTGGTTTTCCACACTCGATTTAAAAAGTGGATATTGGCAAGTAGACATGGAGCCAGCCGATCGGGAGAAAACCGCATTTTCGATAGGATCAGGGCTTTGGCAGTTTACGGCTATGCCGTTTGGTTTATGTAATGCCCCTGCCACATTTGAAAGATTAATGGAGGCAGTTTTAAGAGGTCTAACATGGAAAACATGCCTGGTTTACTTGGATGATGTAATTGTGGTTGGAAGGTCCTTTGATGAACATGCCAAGAATCTAATAGAAGTCTTTCAACGATTGAGGGCAGCGAACTTGAAGTTAAGTCCGAAGAAATGTCACATGTTTCGACGAGAAGTTAAGTATTTGGGACATATTGTATCGAGTAATGGTGTAACAGCTGATCCTGAAAAGATTGAAGCAATTAAAGATTGGCCAGTACCAAAAGATAAACATGAAATTAGAAGTTTCCTTGGCTTATGTACATATTACCGACGATTTGTCAAAGGATTTGCCAATATCTCCAAGCCCCTAACAAAGTTGACGGAGGAGGGCAAAGAATATACATGGAGTGAGGAGTGTCAAAAAGCTTTCGAACAACTACAAAGGGCTCTGGTCAGTGCACCGATATTAAGCTACCCGGGACAGGCAGGAAAATTTGTTTTGGATACCGATGCTAGCAACAGTGCCATAGGAGCTGTTCTCTCACAAATCCAGGATGGACAGGAAAAAGTCATCGCTTATTTCAGCAAAGTCCTGTCGAAACCAGAAAGAAACTATTGCGTTACCAGAAGAGAACTGCTGGGTGTAGTGAAGGCTTGCGAACATTTCCATAAATACTTGTACGGCAGAAAGTTCCTTCTTCGAACAGATCACGCTGCTCTAAAATGGCTCATACAATTCCGTAATCCAGAGGGCCAGATGGCAAGATGGTTAGAACGACTGCAAGAATATGATTATGAGATAGAACACAGGGCCGGAAGAGTTCATTCAAATGCTGATGCCCTTTCGAGACGACCATGCAGTGCAAATTGTGATCACTGTGCCAAATTAGAGGAACGATTTTGCCCCGTGAGACGAACCACCGTAGTTAATGAGCAATGGCAGCCCCAACAGTTACAAAACGCCCAAGAAGATGATCCATGTATAAAAAGAGTATTGGATTGGATGCGGCAAGGTGAAAGACCTAGTTTGCAGAACATTAGTGCATGTAGTCCAGAAGTCAAGGCCTACTGGAGCCAATGGAATTGTCTGGTACTAAAAGATGATCTTCTGTACAGAACCTTTGAGAACGATGATGGTACAGAATCTAAGCTTCAGTTAATTGTACCTAAAAGTAAAGTGTCAGAAGTATTGCGTCAGTTGTATGACGGTACATCAGGTGGACACTTTGGTATTACGAAGACTCTGCAAAAGGTTCGAGAACGGTTCTATTGGGTGAACTGTAAAGATGATGTAAGAAGATGGTGCCGAAAATGTGAACTGTGTGCATCCGGTAATGGTCCGGTTGGTAAAAAGAGAGCACCCATGAGACAGTACAATGTTGGAAGTCCTATGGAAAGAGTAGCTATCGACATTGCAGGTACATTTCCAGAAACCGATGCTGGAAATAAATACATCCTGGTAGCCATGGATTATTTTACAAAATGGACTGAGGCCTATGCATTACCAAATCAAGAAGCTGCTACCGTTGCAGAGGTACTTGTTAAAGAATTCTTTAGCCGATTTGGTGTTCCCTTGGAGATCCACTCCGACCAAGGGCGAAACTTTGAGTCAGATCTTTTCCAAAACGTTTGTAAATTGATTGGTGCCAATAAGACCAGAACAACACCCCTGCATCCTCAATCAGATGGGATGGTCGAGAGGATGAACCGAACGATGGGTAAACACTTGTCCAAAGTTGTATCTGAACATCAGCGAGATTGGGACCAACACATTCATTTATTCCTGATGGCCTACCGCTCGGCCGTAAATGAAACTACAGGTCAAACACCAACCTGCCTGATGTTGGGTCGTGAAGTTCGGTTGCCCTGCGACCTAGAGTTTGGCTGCGGACCTTCCGAGGAAGGTCCGCAGGCGAAGACTACGTTGACCGCCTGAAATTACGAATGAACAACATTCATGAACTTGCCCGACAACACATCCAGATAGCCAGTGACAGAATGAAAGATCAATATGATTCTCGATGCAAGAATGAAAGCTTCGAAGTAGGTGATCTTGTCTGGCTTTATAATCCGCAACGTCGTCGAGGCTTATGTCCTAAACTGCAAAGACAATGGGAAGGTCCATATGAAGTTAAGAAGAAAATAAATGACGTAATATATAGAATTAAGAAGTTGCCAAACGGTAAACCAAAAGTTATTCACATAAATCGTCTTGCACCATATGCTGGCTCAAATGAAACAGAAGAAGCACGAGTCCTCCAACAGGAGATGAAAGATGTCGCACAGCCAAGTTTTAATCAATTTATGTCAAATTACGCAGCGAGAAAGAGTGCTAGATTCGGCGTGACCACAGAAGTTCAGCAAGATCTGTTTGGTGTTCCAGAAAACGTCTCTCTGGCCCACTGTGTTGCCCAAGACCTCGAGATGACTAAAGGAATATCGTCCGTATTCAATAGAAAGTTCGGCCGCCTGGACGAGTTAAGAAATCAGCAGCCTAAAATTGGAAGAGTACTGCGATTGGAAGATGGTCCTCGATCTTTGCTGTATATGGTGACCAGAAAGTCTTATACGGACACGCCAAGCTACGAGAACATATGGCGTGCTCTAACTAATTTGAAGAAAATCGTGTGTAATTATGACATCAAAAATTTGGCTTTACCAAAAATAGGCCATGCAGTAGAAAATCTGGATTGGAAGATTGTGAGAAGCATGCTTGAAGTGGTCTTCAGAGGAACTGGTGTACAAATCACTGTGTGTTGCATGAACCCGAAGATGTCGTACCCTTCAAAGACAGTAGACTGTTATTTCTTCTTGAAGGGTGTATGCAGAGCTGGAGAGTCGTGTAGATTCCGCCATCCTGGGCCTTGATTTAGAGTTGCTGATCGAGACGCTCAGATCTTAAGAGGGGAGCAGTGTAGCGGAAGAGAAATCTTGGCCGATCCCCGTATAACAGTAAACACCTCGAGAATGACGTAATCGGATGTGCTAGGCCTCGCCGGAGAATTCTGGAAGGTACGTCACGTAGGCGGAACAAGCCGATAGCTCGAGATGGGAGTCGATTGTTCCAGAATAACAACTGGGTATAAATACGGGCATATTTTGTAAATAAGTTTTAGTGTATAAGATAAATTCGTCTGTAACTTATATAAATAAAGTCGTATATAAATTACGAACCGCTAGTTTTATTGTAATTAGAAGTAATTACACTAATCACGCTACAGTATGATATACGACTGGTCAAAAATGTCTTAACGTATTACCTTTTCTGCAATATAGCAATAAATACAAAATAAGGGGGCTAAATACGCCTGTTGAGATTCAATGTTTTTAATCACTTTGGTGGCACTTAGAACCTTAGTAATTTGCTTAGGAAATTCTTTGTAACATACTTAAATCGTGTACCAAATTTCGTTAAAATCGACGTAATATATTTTGCATAATAAATTTGCAATCTAAATGTTTTTAAAAAAGTTCAAATTTTTTAAAATCTTTCTGAACAAAAAGTAGACGATTTAGAAGCTGTCTAATTTTTTTTACGTATAAAAAGGTGCTCTACCTCTCTAATACACTTTACAGAATTAAAATCGGATTATTTAAGGGGCGTCAGCAATGTTTTAAACTTATAAACAATTTTTTGGCTTATAAACAAATAGCTTTGTTTAATAATAAAAAAATTAATTTTTAGCAATGAAAATAATGCAAATAATTAAAACCGGTATAATTTGACTTAAACTTTCAAATGCTGTCAGCAGAATTGCTATTTTATTTTTAATCAAAAGTTACTCGAGTTCAAAAATTGCAATTTTTCGAATTTTTGAAAGTTCCACTGCGTTTATCTCAAAAACTATGCATCCTACGAAAAAACTTACAACAACATTTTTTGCTTAGAATTGCCCAAGAAATACAAAAAAATGTTTTATTTTGCGAAAAATCGGTGTTATGTCATTCCTCAAGTTCTTTGTTTATAACAATCTTATCGACATCCGGATCAACTGTTACCCAAAAAATCGTGTTCTACGGGTCAAGAAATACATAAAAATCTTGGGTAAGTCCATCTAAATAAAGAAGCTCGTAGCACCTCCTCCTGGCCACAGGACTAATTTGTTTATAAGCCAAAAAATGGTTTATAAATTTAAAACATTGCTGAGGTTGCTTAAATAATCCGATTTAAATTCTGTAAAGTGCATTAGATAGGTGGAGTGCTTCTTTATATGCAAAAAAATTAACAAATCTTTGTATATTCTAGTTTTTGTTGTGCAAGAATTTAAAAATTTTTAATTTTTTAAAAAAAGTTTAGATGGCAAAATTATTATTCAAAATCTAGTGAGTCAATTTTAATGAAATATGGTGTACGGTTTTAGCACATTACAGAAATTTCCTAAACAAATTCGGAAGGTTCCAAGTGTAACCTAAGTGATGGAAAATCATTGAATAAGGACAGGCTTGTTTTGGTCCCTTATTTTATATTTATTGCTATTTTGCAGCAAGGGTGATAAATTAAGACATTTTTAACTAATCGCATCTGATAGAAAATTTAATTATCTTTGTTTTATTCCTATACGACTTTGTTCCAAAATGAAACGTTTTAAAGTTATAAGCAAAAAAATTAGAAAATAACGAAATTTTTAAAATTTTTAAATATTTTATTTTTTTTATTAATGATCCGGACATATTTGAGAAGGAGAATAAATCAATTATTATTAACGAAGTTATCACCTAACTTTATCTGCAAAAATCTGAATGCCACCTCTCACATCCACCTAAAAACAGATCCTTACTCGTCTATATTACCTACATAGATACATAAGTTGTTTCAAAAATTTACATCTTACGTGGTATATAGTATGAATTCCATATTAATGTGGTTTAAAACAAAACAAAGGAACAACAACTATTAAACTAGTTAAACAGATGGAGACTGTTAAAATAAACCGATCTCACCCAATCTGCTCAACCAAGTGCTAGAAGACGAAATGTATTCAAACAAGTACACTGGGACAACATAAACGGACAATGGGGTAAACCCTTTCACCCCCAGCTACTAATTTTTTTGAGGTAAATAATCCCAGCGATTTTAAGTTTGGACATACGGCGTAAGTTTTCATGCTTATATACCAACGGCCGTACGTTGTACGTCATAGGAACGAACCTACACTGAAAAATGTAATAACTTGTACAAAAAAAAGATATTTTCTATTAAAATGCATGATACCGTATACCGTTGAGTGAAAAGTATAAAGAAACGCAACCAAATGTACTACTTTGTGCCAAATTTTTCTCACGGATAGATGGCACCTGTACATAATTCTCCAGGATTTCCCACACTTTTTACTTATTTGGATTAGAGATTCAGTGGCGTATTGTTTTATAATAGTATGATACAATTGATTCAAAAGATGGCATAACCCAGACATCCAAAGTCAAAGTTATCCTCCAACATCAAATGTTCTATATGGTCCATATAATGTTCAGGAAAAAGTCACACCATTTTGAGCGTCGGGTTTGGGTGGGAGACGGGGGAGAAATCGGTAAATTAGTAGTTTTTTACGTTTTTCGTCAATATTTCTATAACTATGCGGTTTAGCATGAACAACCTTCTATACAAATATGTTCTACATTAAATTTGAAATAAAAAAGGCCCTATGCATAATCCTTCTAAAATGAACAGTTCCAAAGTTACGGAGGTAGTATAATATAATTGGTCCAAAAAGAGGCCAAACCCAACATCCAAAGTAAAATTTTTCCTCCAACACCAAATTGTTCTATATGGTCCACATATTGTTTAGTAAAAAGTTGCACCATTTTGAGCGTCCAGTTTAGGGGGGAGATGGGGGAGAAGTCGGTAAATTAGTAGTTTTTTTTACGTTTTTCGTCAATATTTCTAAAACTACGCTTTAGCGTAAACAATGTTCTATACAAAAATGTTCTACATGAAATTTAAAACCAAAATATTCTATGCATAATTGTTATAAAATCAACGGTTCCAGAGTTACGGAGGGTGAAAGGTGGAGGTTTTCGATACTTTTTATATATTTTTTTTTTCAATTGATGATTTTGGGGGGTGAGGTTGACGTTTCTTCAAGGGCTTATCACCATCGGCCACTGAAATAGCAAATTTTATTTACAAAACAAAATCCTGTTAAAAGAAAATTTCTTTCATCAGTAATAATATTATAAATTGCCCAAAAAATATAAAAAGTTTCGAAAACCTCCACTTTACACCCTCCGTAACACTGGAAACCTTAATTTTATAACAATTATGAATGGGCCTTTTTGTTTTATATTTTATGTAGAACATTTTTATATAGAACATTGTTAACGCTAAAGCATAGTTTTAGAAATATTGACGAAAAACGCAAAAAACTACTAATTTACCGACTTCTCCCCCATCTCACCCCAAACCGAACGCTCAAAATGATGTAACTTTTTACTGAACAATATCAGAGGTGTAAAAATAACACAGAAAGAGAAATACAATTAAGTTTTTTTATTGATATGATACATAATTTTTATACTTTTGTGATACAACAAAAAATCGGGGTCTGAATCACTGTCACTCATGATAAGAAATAGTTTTCGAGATAATATGAAATAATTTCGAAGAACACTGCACTTCGAACTACAGTTTAAAATTAAATCGAAAACTAATATCTTTTCGATTTTATTTATTTATTTCAACCATAAGTAGCCTATCAGCAGGGACACATAAACTTTTCTCCGGATTATTAATTTAATCCTCAAGAAACTCTGTACCTGCAAAATATACATTCTTATCTGGATCTAATTCAGTCATTCAGATTCAGTGTTTACCTGATTGTATTCAAATTTTGGGTAAATATACCTGAAATCTAATGAAACCCTTTTAAAACACAGTATTTATCAATCATAAAATAGGTTTTCCCAAAATGTACTTACTAATTCTGATTAACTATTACTACCGTATTTTATTAATTTTTACCATATTCTCCGGCTAACCCGGATTGTCGATAACCCGGATCGGCCGCGGTCCCGATTAATCCAACTTACCGAGGTTCTACTGTATTTATTTATTTATTTTGAAACGTTTTTTTCAGTGTAAGCAAAAAATCCAAATAAAAACAGTTGAAACGTAATAAAATAAATTTGACGTACGTCGTACGTCCTGAAGTATAGTAAGTGGACGTACGTCGTACGTCCACTGGTGCTGAAAGGGTTAACTGGGTAATGATTAACTGGGGTATTAACATAAACGGACAATACCTATTTTATCACCTATACAGGGTGAGTCATGAGGAACTGTACATACTCCTACCTCGAATAGAGGCTCATATGGGGAATAACAAATGACCATTAAAAAGTGTCTGCTCCCATTGTTTAATAATATACTGGGCGAGTTTCGCATTTTGACAGAAATTTGTATTCGCCATAATTTTTGAACGGTCAGATCGATGTGTCTCTTATTTTGGTCAATCGTTAGACTAGTATCACCTTATCAACTGATTTATTCAAACTAGAAAAAAATCAGGTCCGGCTTCAAAAAAATTAGTTCGTTTTGGCCTTAGAAAAAATTTCACCCTTTATACGCTTTTTGAAAACTATAATATGAATTTTTTAAATTAGACAAATAAGCAATTAAAATGACATATTTATTTTTTTTCCCACATGATTACTTAATTTTTTATAAAAAAATCAAATTTGACTATGAATTAAAAGTTTGGTAAAGTGAACCATAGATTAAAAAAAAATAACTTTTCTTACAAAAATTAATTTTTTTTGAACAAATATTTAATTTATATTACCACCCAATCAACTAATTTATACAAACTAGAAAAAAATCAGGCACGGATTCAAAAAATTCGTTCATTTTAGTCTTAGAAAAAATTTCACCCAGTATACGCTTTTAGAAAACTCTAATATGAGTTTTAGAAATTAGACAAATAGGCAATTAAAACGGCGTATTTATTTTTTTCCCCACACCGTTACTTAATTTTTAATAAAAAAATCAAATTTGACTGTGAATAATTAAAAGTTGGGTAAAGTGAAACATATTTACTAGAAACCAGATTAAAAAAAAACTTTTATTACAAAAATTAATTTTTTTTAACAAATATTTAATTCATGTTACCACCCAATCACCTGATTTATTCAAACTAGAAAAAAATCAGGACCGGATTTAAAAAATTAATTCGTTTTGGTCTTAGAAAAAATTTCACCCTGTATAGGCTTTTTGAAAACTCTTGTATGAATTTTACAAATTAGACAAATAGGTAATTAAAATGGCGTATTTATTTTTTTTTCCCACACAATTACTTATTTTTTTATTAAAAAATAAAATTTGTCAAAATCGGAATTTAACCATAAAAATAAAAAAAATTTAAACAACGTTTTTCTTAAAATTAAAAACTTCACCATTTTTTTTTATACCACGTCTAGCTCTAAAACCCATACCACTTCTCTTTTTACTCTATAGTTTAACATAGACATGATCAAATAGATAAATTTTAAATTGTTTCACTTAATTTTTGCGATTTAACTTTCCAATTAACGAATATGCACCTTTCATTTTTAAAAATTCCTAACTTTTATGAGAAGAAGACTGAAAGTCTACAACAATTTTCATAGTCTTCACAATGGTAGGAGATAGGTGCTGTAAAAATTTCAGCAAAAAAAATACTAAACCGGAACTGAGTTGTAGAGAGTTAAACCGTGATTTCATTTTTTTTTCATTTTTGGGTTAAAATTCCGATTTTGACAAATTTCATTTTTTAATAAAAAATTAAGTAATCGTGTGGGGAAAAAACAAAAATGCCATTTTAATTGCCTATTTGTCTAATTTCTAAAATTCATATTAGGAATTTCAGAAAGCGTATACAGGGTGAAATTTTTTCTAAGACCAAAATGAACTAATTTTTTAAATCCGGACCTGATTTTTTTCTAGTTTGAATAAATCAGTTGATTAGGTGGTAACATAAATTAAATATTTGTTCAAAAAAAATTAATTTTTGTAATAAAAGTAATTTTTTAATCTATGGTTCACTTTACCAAACTTTTAATTCATAGTCAAATTTTAATTTTTTTATAAAAAAATAAGTAATCGTGTGGGGAAAAAAATAAATATGTCATTTTAATTGCTTATTTGTGTAATTTGTAAAATTCATATTATAGTTTTCAAAAAGCGTATACAGGGTGAAATTTTTTCTAAGACCCAAACGAACTAATTTTTTTGAAGCCGGACCTGATTTTTTTCTAGTTTGAATAAATCAGTTGATTAGGTGGTAATAGTGTAACGATTGACCAGAATAGGAGACACATCGATCTGACCGTTCAACAATTATGACGAATACAAATTTCTGTCAAAATGCGAAACTCGCCCTGTATATTATTAAACAATGGGGGCAGACACTTTTTAATGGTCATTTGTTATTCCCCATAGGAGCCTCTATACGAGGTAGGAGTATGTACAGTAGTTCCTTATGACTCACCCTGTATATGCTGATGATATTGTATTAATAATTGAAAAAAGTGAAAAATTACGTAGAATGATGGAAGAAGCGACAGAGAATCGACAAAGATAGGACTAAAGACTAAAGATGAATTACAGTTAAACAAAAATCACGACCAATCAACCAGAAGAACTAATAAATACAGTGGCACAACCTACAATAGAACAAGAAAAAGAGTATATAAATATAATATGTATACAGTGTGTCCAGAAACTTTACCGATAAACGAAGACAGGAGATTCCTCAGATAAATTTAAGAAATTTTAACCCAATTCTTCTATTCCAAAAATGCTTCCTAAGGGAGCTAGAGCTTTTTGAAGATGGCGTCTTGTAATTAGTTTTTTTTAATAACTCTTCTTAATAACTAACAAAATGAAAATTGGTACGCATATTTATCTTCTAGAGACAAATCGATTACATTTATTGTGAATTTGTAGTACCGGTCATAGGCGTCCGTTTTTGGGTAGGGCGACGGTTATTTTATCGCATAACTTTTATGTATGTATTTAGTTTTTAAGCATTTTTGACACTGGATTATTAAATTATGAGGTACGCTAATACTAAAAGGTACTCTTGCTTTAAGTCGGTAGAACACATCGTTTTCTAGAAAAATCGATTTGGAAAGTTTTCGTTTTTTGAATTTCCAAAAAAAAAAATAAAAAAAAAACCATTTAGAAAAACGAAAAGTAGTACGTTTATTTATATTCCAAAGACGAATCGATTTCACTATTTGCGAATTTCTAGTACCGGTCATACCGGTGAAGGATTATTTTATCGCATCACATTTTTGTCTTTGATTTTTAAGAATTTTTGAATTTGGATTATTAAATTGTGAGGTATTTTAGTACTTAAAGTTACTCTTGCTATAAGGTGGTAAAACACACCGTTGTTTTTTAATTTTTTCAATTTTTTTTCACATTCATAAAACGAAAAATTTTCAAATCGATTTTTATAGAAAATGGTGTGTCCCTGTACCGACTTAAATCAAGAGTAACTTTTGGTACTCAATTATCTCACAATATAATAATGTAGTATCAAAAATGCGTAAAAGCTAAAGACAAAACAGTTATGCGGTAAAATAACCGTTGCTCTACCCAAAACGGACGCCTATGACCGGTACTACAAATTCACAATGGATGAAATCGATTTACCTCTGCAAGATAAATATGTGTACCAATTTTTGTTTTTTCAAATAGAAGCGTTCTGGAGGTATTGAAGAAAAACTAATTACAAGACGTCATCTTCAAAGAGCTCTAGCTCCCAGGAAGCATTTTCGGACTAGATGAATTGGGTTAACACATTCACGGTCATGACTGCATATGAAGTCATTTACTCCATAACAATACGTGTATACAATGACAGCGTGTCCGTGAATGTGTTAAAATGTCCTAAAATTATATGAGGAATCTCCTGTCTTCGTTTGTCGGTAGAGTTTCTGGACACCCTGTATATATACTCTTTTATGAATATATGAATATCTGAATACACGTATATTTATGTACAGTAAAACCTTCCTTAACTGAAACCTTTTTAACGGAAGCATCGTTTAACCGAAACGGCTGACAGTTTCAATAAAAGTAAATTTTTATAGCAAAACGGAAACAATTCGATGTTAATTTTTCAACATCGTCAACATTGCTTTCATACAGCTAAATAACCGGATCAAATGAGGCAAAACCTCATGACATTCTGCAAATGAAACTATGGAGAGATATAGCGACAAAATATTGTTGTCAAAGTAAAATACAAAAGAAAATAGATTTCTTTAAAAAAACACTTTAAACATGTTCATTTTCCTAAATTTTATTGCTAAAGGGCCAAACCTGACGTTGGCCCTTTTATTGATTAGTGATTTATATTTAGGGGAATATTGACTTATTCAGTAGGTCAATATACACATTAGCCCTTTTATCAATCAATGACTGACATTATTATTTAGTGGAATATTCAGTGGGAGAATGTATACATTGGCGCTTCTAGCTTCAATAATTGACACATATCTACACCTGTCACATCAGCAGTATCGGCGCCGTCAGCAAGTGTTGGAATTAGTAAAATAGATATTAATTTAAGGACAAGAAATATTAGGTATTAGGTAAGTTACAGTAGTGGTAAGTCATACAGAATCAGCATCAGTTAGAAATAATAGACTGAGAAAATACAGATTCTAGCGATCCAGAACCGTTTAAAGATAGTTATAATGATGAATATGTACCAATAGACTATTAGTATTATTAGTATCTTATAATACTATTGTGCGCAGCAGAAGTTAAATAAAGTTCAGGATCTTGAATTTGAAATGTATTTTAAGTATTAATAAACTAGACAATCTAATGACAATTATTGAAGTTATTTACAATATCAAAGCATACTAATAAAACAACATGAACTAGTATATAGTAGACACTTAGGATATTGCCTTTTAACATTCTCCCTCAATACCTAAAGTGTGATAAACATACAAACAAACATAAAACCATTTCTAATACTAAGCTCACTTATACTTTTAAACTAAGTTTATTACATATAAACTTGTGCTTTTGAGTACCTAAAGCTTTTGTTAAAATATCTGCAACCATTTCGTTAGTAGACATATATGCAAGCTTAATATTACCACTCTGTACATGCTCACGTATAAAGTGATACTTTAAATCAATATGTTTAGTTCTTTTATGAAACATTTGATTTTCTGCTAATTTAATAGCACTTTGGTTATCATTATAGATAGTCATTGGTTCTGAAGTGCTAAGAAATGTATAAACTTCACTATTTTCAAAAAGTTCAGAAATCAAAGATTTTAAGTACAAAGATTCCTTAGCTGCTTCAGAAATGCCAATATACTCTGCTTCAGTGGAACTTAATGCCGTCGTCTTTTGTTTATGACATTCCCAAGAAATGGGAACACCTGATAAAGTAAAAATATAGCCATAATATGACTTTCTATCAAGAATATCATTACCCCAATCAGAGTCTACAAAACCAGTTATTGCATCACCTGACTTTCTATAAATCAGGCCTACATCTTTAATGGCCTTTAAATACGTCAAGACTCTTTTAGCAGCCAACCAATGCTCTTTGCTGTGTTTAGTATTAAACTGACTTAAATAAGATACTGAAAATCCAATATCAGGTCTTGTACAAACAGCAAGATACATTAAAGAACCAATTAATTGCTGAAAAGGTACTTCATGATATTCTCCCTCAAACGAAAGTTTTTGATTTTGTTCAAGGGGTGTACTAACAGTCTTACAATCAGTCATTTGAAATTTTTCAAGCAATTTCACAACATACTGATCTTGACTAAGTTTCAACTCGTTTTGCTTTCTATTTCGCTCAACTTTCATTCCCAAACAATATGAAATTGGCCCTAAGTCCTTCATACGAAAATGTGTTTGTAATTCTGATTTTAGAAATTTTGCCTCACTCACATCATTGTAAAAAATGAAAAAATCATCAACATATAATGCTATGATAACTACCATTTTATCAGAAATTTTTACAAAAATACAAGGTTCAATTTTAGATTGTTTGTAACCTAATTTTTGAAGCTTTATTTAATTTGCAAACTTTGTTTTCAAAACCGGGCACTTCAAAACCTTCAGGTTGAGACATATAAATTTCTTGATCAATGTTACCATTTAAGAAAGCTGTTTCTACATCCATGTGATCTGCTTCTAGATTTAGTTCAGCAGTCAGTGCAAGTAAAAACCTTAAATTACTGTAACAAATAACAGGTGAAAAAGTCTCGTTATAATCTATGCCATGTTTTTGAGTAAAGCCTTTGGCTACTAAACGAGCTTTATAAGCTAAAATGTCACCATTCTGATCCCTTTTGATTTTAAAAACCCATTTGTTTTTTACAATGTTTTTGTTAGAAGGCTTATCTACTAGTTCCCAAGTGTTGTTAATTTTGAACGCATTCATCTCTTTTTCGATAACTTTAATCCATTCAAAACTTCTCGAACCTGATAACGCTTCTGAAACAGTTGTGGGTTCTAAATTATCAATAGGAAGGCAAGGCATTGCATAACTAACTCTCTCATTATCAACTGCAAAATCATCATACATTTTTTGCATTCGTCTATCTCTTTTCGGATATCGCGAACTACATGTATCATCTACCTTTTGCTCTGAAACGTACTTTCTAGTATTTACATCATTTTCGTTTACACTTTCATGCACACTTTCAATCATATCTTTCTCAAAATCAATGAAACTCTCTACATTACTTACTTCCAAACAATCATTCGCTTCATTCTCGCCACAATCATTCTCATTCACACTCTTACTAGTACTTGTACGAATTGAAACTTGATTGTTTTCTTGGACTGTAACAAGTATGTAGTCGAGCAGTTTGAAGGTATTCACAATACAAATGTAGTAGATAGTAACAGACGAAGAAAACAAGGCAAAGAAGACATTGCATAGGAACGTGAGAAAATCATTAAAATCGTAAGGTAAAGAGTATAGGTTGGTTTTGGGAAAAACAATACCAACTAAAGGCACCCTGTACATGGTGGAATAAGTGCTTTGAAAAGTTTACTCAAGAGACGCGAAAAAAACTTTCACAGAGTTTTTTCAGTTATCTAGCTCTGGACAAAACCAGTTTATAGCAAATTCTATAGAAGAAGAGGAAAATAAGTTCCAACGTTTGAGATATAATGAAGGAAACTAAAGCCGACTAACAAATAATTTGCAAATAATAATATACTGGAATACTTTCCAGATGAAGCTCCGGAGGAAGAAAGTGATTTTTCAGGATAAGGAAAGTTTCTTGAAAAAGATTCTCCAATTAATTTAGTAATGATAATTTTATTTTTTTATTTTTTAATAAAGATAATTTAATAATGATAATTTTATTTTTATTTATAGAAAGTATTGGGTTGTACGGCGCTGAACTCTGGGAAATCAACCAAAGAAACAAGTCAAAAATTAAGGCGTTGGAAATGAACTAGTGGAGACGATGTTGCCGACTCACTAGACTTGGAAATTGATCTAGATAAAATAGACACAATCGAAGCCAAAAGACTGAACTGGTATGGACACCTTCAGAGAATGCCTGAAAATAGATGGCCGAAAAAAATTGAAAAATGGACTCCACCCACTAGAAGAAAACGAGGTAGACCAAGACGATCCTGGAGAGAACATGTCGAAGATGCAATGACCGCCAGGGACCTAAAAACTGAAGATTGCTTCGACAGAAAACGCTGGAAATTAGAATGCGAGAAGCGGCGACAGCTGTAGAAGACTCGCTTATTATATATATTTATATAATTTTATTTTTATGTATCTTTTACTACCATTTGTATCTTCCTATAATTAATTTTTATTTCTGTCATTTTTGTCTACAATTAACTATGTTGCTGCATAATAAATACCGAATATATAGTAGCTGGATTCAATGACCAACAATATACGGGAGCAGCCTTTCTGGATGTAAGCAAAGCCTTTGATAGAGTGTGGCATGAAGGACTGACATACAAAATGAGAGATTATGGATACAGCGGGGCCATGACGAAACTCATCTCCTCGTACCTAAGCGAACGGAAGTTCAGGGTCCGGATAGGACCAGTTCTATCAGAACACGGAATGCCGGAAGCTGGAGTACCACAGGGGGCAGTTTTATCACCCCTTCTGTATAGCATATATACAGCAGATGTTCCAAGAACACCCGGAACATTGATCAGCCTTTATGCAGACGACACTGCAATTGCTGCAAAACACATGAACCTAGATATAGCTGTAAGAAATCTACAGACGGCATTGGATACAATAGAAGAATGGAGTATCCAATGGAAAATAGCAATAAATCCAGAAAAAACCCAAGCGGTTATCTTCAAAAAGAGAAGAGATAACCCAGAAGAACAGCTAACATTGCAAGACAGATCCATCGAATGGCAAAACGAAGTTAAATATTTAGGAGTCACAATGGACCAAGGTCTTACATTCACATCACATGTCAAAGCAACAGTCCAGAAAACAGCAGCGGCCAGATCGGCAATAAGAGGACTCACAGGAAGAAGAAGCAAATTAGCTATGAAAACAAAATTAAGACTGATAAATAGCATTATACTGCCAATAATTACATACGCATCTCTTGCATGGGGTCACATAAGTCAAAGTAACAAAAAGAAGATACAAGCGGCACACAACAACTGCCTCAGAGAAGCTGCAAACGTGCCCAGATACGTCGCCGAACGTTCCTTATTTAGAGACCTAAAACAAATAAGAGTACTGGATATTATGGAAGAAAAAGCCAGAACAAAATTTGCTGAGCTAGAAGACCACCCAAACCGAATCTTGCAAGAGATATTAAGGTATGATGTGTACCATAGATGGAAACATAGGAGACCCAAACAACAAATATTAGTAAATATATAATAAAGGGTAGATAATCGTAGCTCTATCAAAAGAAGACAACTTGCTCACCTTTGGCATCTCATTATATTTATTAATGTTGATTTTTATAATTTTCAGACATCCCTCAAAAAAAATATACAAAAAACTTCAAAACGGCTTCAGCCACTAAACAAATCAATAAAATATTAACAATAGGCGAAAGCCACAAAAAAAGGATGGGTTAAATCACTATGCTTGCTTGCTTGCTTGCATAATAAACTATTAGTATAAAGTCACTATGTGTATTATTGTTCTAGTTGTAATGGCTAATGTCTCAAAGAAAATAAATTCAATTAAAAAATATAGGCAATAAAGGCCAATGTCGTCTTTTTTTCGAAATTTTTAAATCCAGAAAAAAACTAAAAACACAGTTTTAATCTGTTAAAATATATTATCCTCAAAATTTGGTGAGTACAGCCTGCATTACAATGAAACTACAAATAAAATTATTTTTGGCAAGAACTAATGCCATTTTCTCGAAAGTAAAGATTTTGCAGTTGGCCCTTTTAGAACCAAGCCACAGATATATTTTATACTATATAGGTTTTATAGCGTTCTACGCCTTTCTGTTCCTAATCGCCACTCCTTTCTATTGTGGCAGTCTTCTTCTCATAAATTTCTTTCCGACATCGCGTTGGAGATGCCCTTTACCCATGTAGTTGCTGGTCTTCCTCGTTTCCGTTTTTCTGTGGCGGTCCATTCTAACACTGTTTTTGGGGATTTTCCTTTCATTCATTCTTCTTACGTGCCCGTACCATACTAGCTGTTGTCTTTCGATGTCATCTATGATTGCTCTTTCTATTTCCATTTGTCGTCTAATATCGTCGTTTATTATGCGTTCTAGGCTAGATCTTCTTGCTGACCGTCTCCAAGAATCCATCTCGGCTAGTAATTTATCTTTGTACTTGTTGGTTAATTGCCTGACTTCAGCTCCATAGGTTAACACTGGCTTTAATGTCGTGGAAATTCGTTTTTCATTTTTCTGTTTGTATATTTTTTGCCACAGTACCTAATTCAGAGCTCCTATTACCTCTTTTCCCTTTACTATCCTTTCTTTAATATTTTGTTCCTTTCTTCCTGTACTAGATAGCTTTGTTTTGGTACAGAATACCAGTTCAAATTTAAACGCATGGGTATGGCAAAAGACTTTGCCATACCAATGCGTATAAATTTGTCTGAAACCAGAACTCTACCATAATTCGTCTCCAAACTTCTACTTCTCAGTTGCCATCGTTGTTAAACGGGCTCCACACTCTCGGCGAAGTTACTTCGCCAAAGTTGACCGAAGTCCGAAGTACCCTCTCTAAACACTCGTTCGAAGTGCGATACCGACAAAGAGCGGTGCGATACCGACAAAGATCCCTTTGACCAGACCGACAGATTTCGGAAGTAGAACGAAGTTAGACAAAGTTACACAAGGTGGCCGTCTACACTCTCGTATTTGTTGAACCTCGATCGACTTTGGCGAGAGTGAAGTGCGGGCTTTAGTTATAACTAGCTCTGAGATAATCGAAGGTATCTACTATCAGATATTCCTAATCAGCTGAATAGTATTGAATTCTGATCACCATTAATTCTCGTCTTGTGTTTATTAATTTTATGACCAACTTTAATGTATTTAATTCAACTCTTCGCAGAACTTCCAACATAACTTGTTCTGTTGCTGCTATAATTGTTTGTGCCATCAGAAAGTCTTAAATTAGAGATTTTTACTAGCCATTTTTACCTAGAGATCGTTAGTCTATTGATTCTATACCCATCCTATGATGATAATTAAACATAAAAATAATTTTCTTTTTAGCTTTCTATGTTTTTACTAATCACTAAAATTTAATTTTAAAATTTTTAAAGAAATAAAAACTGAAATTTAAACTATGTAATTTTGAGAGAAGCAAATGATAAATTCTACATCACCCCTTTGTTCGAGAAAATGTTCATTAAAGTTGGCTTTAGCTAGACTCGGATAATATACTTTTCTAATAATCCCTGATATTAGTCCAATAACCTCTAGTGTGTTACACAGATGTTACATTCATATGGTACATTTCAGATTTCAGTGCAGTTCTAAAAACATTACAAGTAGAGTTTTACAACCACTCATGTATATGATATTCTCGTTAATGAGAGTATAATAAACTGGGAGCTTATTTGGCTTAAGATAAACTGTAAATGGAATTACTTTTATGAGAAGGAAATAGAAGTTTGCCGTAGTAAAGTTAAATTTCACTTCTTTTAATTATGTACTGAACCAAATTGGAACTTGAATAAACTTTTTATATAAATTGAACTTTTACGCGTACCATATAAACAACAAAAAGGCAAAAAGATAATATAGCTCATGTCATAAAATATCATCATGTCATCTGCACTCCTAGCGGAGTGATAACCGCCCTCTTTTGGCTATTCCGATTTATTTGTTGCGAACAATCAGTCCACATCAACATTTCGGTTTTACGATTGGTTCTGTGAGTTGGCGTCTTCTACGACTTTCCTACATTCGTTCTTGCTTTAGTTATTTTCTGTAACTCCCATCTTCTTAGGTCTTCAACTATCTGGTTCTTCCATTTGGTTTTGGGGCTTCCTCGTGATTTGCCTGATCTTCTTCTCCTTCTTTTCCTTATCTTTATAGATGACATCACTAATTTAAAAATCGATGGAAATTTTTTTCTTTTTGCTGATGATACCAGTATCACTTGGAGCAACTCAACTATTGCAACTCTTCATGCAACTATAACTTCTGATCTTCTTACGATAAAAACCTGGTCTGACTCTAATTTACTCTCCTTTAACGTGGATAAAACGGTAGCATTATCATATAAAGGTGCTCTTCAAACCCTGCTTGTGAATAGCAGCCAGATCTCTACCGTTGATTCTATAAAATTTCTTGGTATTCTTTTAGACAGCAACCTCAAATGGTCCCTTCATATCGATTTGTTAAGTAAGAAACTCGCCTCAGCCTGCTATGCCATAAGATCTGTTTCGAAGGAACTCAATTTGGCATCTTCTAAAATAACATATTTTTCTTTATTCGAGTCTCATCTTCGATATGGTCTTCTTTTTGGGGGTCTAGTACAGCTGCCCAATTTGATATTATTTTCAAATTACAAAAAAGAGCAATAAGATAACTGTTTGGCCTCAGAAGAACAACCCATTGCAGTAGTTACTTTAAAGATCACGAAATTTTAACCCTTCCATCTTTGTATATTTTAGAAACTGTTTGCTTAATTCGTAAACACATGCATGTCTTTCAAGCAAGGCCTCATCATGACTACTCCACCAGAAATTCAACTTTTGATGTCTATTTACCGATCGCGTCTTCTGAGTTAGTAAAGAAATCTATACTATATTCCGTAAAAAAACTATACAACCATCTCCCTTTACAACTCAAATCTGCAACATCCTTTCTCAAGTTCCGTAAAATGACTCAAGCTGTCTCAAGCTCATTATATCTAAAAGACCATATTATTCAGTAGAAGAATTTCTTAATGACTAACTAAGAAATCACAGTAATGTACAAGTAAATAAAGTGTATTTATCTATATTTTGGTGTCACATACAGCAGCTTAAACTTATTAGTTCCTTTGTTTGTGTTTTATTATATTATGTTGTAGGGTAAAACCCCTAATTATTGGCACTGAGTCATTAGTTGGCACCTTAGCTGAATTTTTTTCAGTTTTTGTAAAAATGTAGCGTTATTTAGAGAGATTATTATGTTTAGTAATTTGGCAACATTTTTGGTAATACAAAACGGCACGTATTTTAATAGTATGAGTTCAGTTTGATCTGTGAATTAGGTCTGTGATTGTCTGTCTCCATCAACAAAGTAAGAAATTTGTCTCGATCCTTAACAGAGTAGGAATTTTAAAATCGATTTAGTTTCATTTTTAGATTAAAATCGTTGTTTTCGATGATAGTAGTTATTACATAAAAGTGTATAATTCATGTTTTAAAATAAAAAAAACGTTATAACATAAAAAATATTGAGAAAAAGGGTGCCAATATTTAGAATGCATTATGATAATTTTTTCAAATATTGGCTCAGACATGCCAATTTTACGTTAATTGTATATTATTTTAGCTAATTTTTGGCACCGATAGGAATTAACAGAATTTCTTTAATTTAAGAGAAAATACGATAAAAATGGATCTAAATACTTCTAATAAAAACAAGAAAAGAAAATCAGGAGTTCATAAACGAAAGGTGAGATGAAAAATAAAGTTGATTAAACTTACGACTTTTGTTAGGTAAACATGTATGGTCTCAGTCAATAACCAATAAATTTCAGATATTTAACAACAGAAAAAATATTTATTAAACATACGCAAAAAAAGTATATCTGTTAGTCTTAAGTTGAAGTTGGAATTTGTCAAAAAGACACTTTCCGTGAACATTATGAGAGTGCCAATATTTAGAAGAACTTCGAATGTTTTTCCTAAATGTTAACAGTATGGTACAAAAATGTAATTATTTTATTGAAATGAAACTTTTTAACCCGCCGTACCCAAAATTGAGAACACAATATCCAGTAGGTATATGCCATTTTAATCACGTATACCTATTTTTTCCAAAAATAGAGAAATCAAATAAACTTGTAACTATCAATTATTGCTTAAACGAAGTAGGCTTACTAAAACTAAATTTTTATTAGAATATAAAAATTGATATAAAGTCATTCTGACAACAGTGTCTATTTTTTTAGATACAAAAAATACATATAACGAAGAACTGCTACAGAAAGCTCTTGAGGAAGTTAGACAAGGTGTATCTAAGAAAAGAGTTGCTGTGAAATATTCAATACCTAGAGCTACAATTTAATATAGATTAGGGAATAAGTTCACGAAAGTTAAAAAAGACAGGAATACGTTTCTCTCAGAAAATGAGGAACTAAAACTGGTCAATTGGATTATTGAAAATGATCGAAAAGGGTTTCCGACACGCAAAATTGATTTACAAATGGCTGTCAAATCATTTTTAGACGTAGAAAATAGACCAAATCTGTTTAAAAATAACGTGCCTGGTGAACGTCGGTACAAATTATTTGTTTAACGTCATCTGGAGTTGTCAGAAAGAACACCAGAAGGAGTAACAAATGCGTCATCCGCTGTTTTCAAAAACGATATGAGAAGTTGATACAAACATATTGAAATCTATACAAAAAAGAAAAAACTTCTTTCTATAGTTGAGTATCCTAAACGTATGTATGTGGCTCCGAAAGGCAAAAAAATGTGTATAAAATCAGATAAATCAAACATAATTAATTTGTTTAATGCCGACTTAATAGACGAAATTAATTCTCATACAAGTGGATGTTTATCTCACAACTGTAAATATTTTCATATCTTAAAAAAGTTTATAAGGAAATTAAGGTGCCACCGTCCTTAACTTATTTCAGTAATACTGAAGCAACGGTGATTTCAAATTTAATGATGACATTGAAAATATATGTCTGTTATTATCGACAAAAGCCAAAATATAGATTTACGTAGTTTAAATTTTAAACAGTGATATAATAATTTTAGAGGACGAAAGATTACATGAAATTAACCAACCAGAAACCACCAAAGAAATATGTACCAATGCAGTTAACTTTAATACTACTGTAAAACATATTTGTACTAACTTCTTCTGACTACAAAACCAACGCCGAAAAAAAAAACAAAAAGAAAAAGAAGAAAAAGAAACGAAACACAAAATAGACAGAAAAGACTATTGAAAGTTGCAGAAAGGAAGGAAAAACAACGATAAATCACAAATAAAAAATATAACCCTAGTAAAAAACGGTATAATGAAAACAAAAAAATAATCAAAAAGTTAAAACATCAACAATAAAAGAAAAACATGTTAGAAATTTAAATCAGGCATTAGGCGATAACGACTTTTTTACAGACATCCCAAGAAAGAATATTTTTCAGTATGATGGACTATGTTTTATATGTAGGTACTGAAAAAATTTACGAATGTTTACTTGGTATGAAGTGCCAAGGATGCTCCAAAACATACCACATAAAATGTTTAGAGAAAGAGAGTTTGTAAGAAATAATTGTACCTATTTAGTTTGAGTATTTTTGTATTTTTTCTGATTTCGCTATATTGACTTTGTACCTTTTTTTTTTGTTAATTTTTATCATTCGTAACTGTACACACAAGAAAAATGAATTTTATAAACGGGTGCCAACAAATGAGGTGCCAACATTTAGACCCATGCTAACAAATGAGGTGCCAACATTTAGACCCATGCTAACGAATGAGATGCCAGCATTTAAACCCATGCCAACAAATGGGGTGCTCATTATTGGGTTTACGGTGCCAACAATTAGAAAATCAGTTTTAATGACGTTACCTCAATATTAACAAAGCTTTTAGTTGATAGGTAAGTAAATTAATTAATTTTTTCAAAACCTGATATATTGTGCGTGTCTCACTCCCAGACACAATTAGATAAAAATATTTTTAGAGTTTTTGCAAACGAATTTGTAATGGAAGATTCTTAAAGGTGCCAACTAATGGGTAGTTTACCCTATGTTAAATTTTGCAATTTATAGTGATTTTGCAATAGATTGGTTTTTGTTTTTTTACTTCACTTTTTTAACTTGTTTATATTTTTTTTATTGACGATTTATCTAATTTTGTAAAATTGTATTTGTTATTGTTTTCTATATCTTTTTCGTGACTCTATGTTAAGCTTTGTCCATAAAATTGTATAATTTTCAGTGACAATTAAGCATATTTCTCTTCTATTCTATTCTTCTTGCTGTACCATCTCCTATCGGAGGTTGGCTACCATCACAGCAATCTTACCTTTGTTGGCTGCAGTTCTAAACAATTGTATTGAACTGCACCTGTACCATTCCCTTAAATTTCGCAACCAGGAAATCCTCCTACGTCCCAAATTTCCCTTTCCCGAGATATTTCCTTGGATTATAAGTCTTAGCAGGGAGTACCTTTCTCCTATCATTATGTGGCCTAGATATTCCAGTTTAATCGTTTGTATGTTTTTATGACTTCTGATTCCTTCCCCGTCTTCAGCAAAATATCTTGATTTGTTACTCTCTCTGTCCATGGTATTTTCCACATTCTCCTGTAGCACCATATATCGAATCCCTCAATATTTCTGATGTTTATCTTTTTTAGTGTCCAATTATCTTCCATGTCGTACATCAGAACGGAGAAAACATAGCACCTTAACATTTGCCTGATACTGGTCTCCATTTGGTGACTTTCCTGATAACTGCTTTTGGCTTTCTTCTTTCTATATGCCATATTCATTAATTTCAAAGGATACAGGAGGTAAATCGCTAATATAGAGAAGGTTAGCTCGTATCTCGGTCGTTGGTCAAATTGAGTAAGCTCACAGTAACGGGGCGCGGGACACCCAATCTCTATCTAGCAAACACGGTGAAAGAGCATCTCCTGCTTAAAGTTCAAATTCAATGAGAAAAAGAGATAAACCGCACCACGAAAACTCATTCGACGAAGAGGGAGCCTTTAAAAGAAGCAAGGCAACGACAAAAACATTACCAAAAGACAAAAATGACGAGCAAGAGAAACCAGAAACGGAAAAATAAAGAAAATGATAAAAGTAATGAATTATAAGATCAAAACGCAAAAAATGAAAGAACTTAACACTGATATAAAGGAAGAAAATGAGGAGATAAGAAATGGAGAAAGATAATACAATTTAATATCATATGTTCTGCTGATCCTAATTCTCCACATTCACAAGAATTTGTTTCCGCTAATCCTATACAGATTTTTCCAGATCTTTACAGATTTGGATTCCCTACATAAAAATAAGTAACTTTTATCCAAGACATTTTTCCGAATGATGGATAGATGGCGCTATGATCGGAAAAAACGATTGTTAAAAATGGAAAATTAAATTTAAAAAATGGAAAGTCCCCACTTTATGGAAAACCTAACTTTTTTTTGGTTCTAGGACCTAATCTTCACAACCCAATAGGTCCCAATGCTCATAACCTTCGAGTAACTGCAAATTTAGCATACTTTCCTCCCCTACACATACAGATATGGACAAAAATATTTGACTATAGGGTATTAAGGTGATACAGTAGCGATCAACAGGTAGCCAAAACGGGTTCCAAGATTTCGGCTGTCATTTTGAATATTTTTTCGAGATATTTGGCACACGTATTCGTAATATAATAAAGAATGACGGTACAGGGCCCAATTTAAAAAATATATTAATATGTGGAAATTACTCTGTAATTAAATACAATATTAAAAAAACGAGCCTGTACCGCCATTAAGAAGAACAAAAAAATACACTTTCTTCAAATAAACTTTTTTATACGATGCCTAGATTTTGTGTCATTTTGGAACTACTAATGAAATAAAAAATTTTAGTAGTTCTAAATGACACAAAATCTAGGCATCGGATAAAAAAGTTTATTTGAAGAAAGTGTATTTTTTTGTTCTTCTTAATGGCGGTACAGGCTCGTTTTTTTAATATTGTATTTAGTTACAGAGTAATTTCCACATATATATTTTTCAAATTGGGCTCTGTACCGCCATTCTTTATTATATTACGAATACGTTTGCCAAATATCTCGAAAAATATTCAAAATTACAGCCGCAATCTTGGAACGCGTTTTCGCTACCTGTTGATCGCTACTGTTTCCTCTTAAGACAAGGCAACGAACTGAGAAAAAATATTATATAGACTTGTATGTCCGAGAGAATAACATGTAACCACATGTCTGTGATAGACCTGTAAGCACTATGGGCAGTCTTTTCTGAACATTGTTTATGCCGAAAAGAAGTCTATTTTTTAGATGGTCTGGGGAAATATTTCAACGATATGATTACAAGATTAGAGAACAGGTTCATATAAATATTTTAGATTAAATCAACAATTTCTTTAATCTCAATTCATAAAAAATAACATAATAAATCCTTAACATCATAAATTAAAACAATTTAATATAAGAAATAACAATTTTATAATTTTAATTAAAACTATATTAAATTAAATTTTCTAAAGGAAACCATGTTAAGGCCAAGCAGTCGCCCAATCTATTGTATAATTATTGCCTTCGGGTGTTTGACAACATTTCGTTGACAAATTTGTTGCTTTACATAACCCCATACGAAAAAGTTCAAAGGTGCAACATCAGGAGAGCAAGGTGACATTTTGATGGTTCCTTTTGTACTAATAACCCTATCTGGAAAGATAATGTTTAAAAAATCTAACAACTCCGGTTCATTGTGAGCAGAACAGCAGCCTTGCTGTAACCAAATGTCAACCATATTAATAGGTAATGCTTGAACTGCTGAAACTATGTGATTTCTCAGGAGATCTAGGTAGGTATTTACGACGACACAAAGTGCCCTCAATGAAACACGGGCCAATTACGTTGTGACCTAAAATACCAGCTCAGACGTTGACTTTTTGACGGTATTGTGTTTTGCAAGGAAAACTTATGTGCGTTTTTATTTAGAGTCTCATACGGTAACAGATGGATTGTGATGATCAGTTAAAGAAAAAGAAGACTCATCTGTAAACACGATTATTTTCATGAAAACTTCGTCACGATTAGTGCATACCATCAGGTACTCACAAAACACCATCCGTTGTTCATAATCAGCAGGAAGTTTTTTGCAATTTGTAGCAATGGTAATTGTTTATTTTTAAAATATTTCGTAAAAGTCTATCACTAATAGCAGTTTTTTCTGAAATTAGGGTGCTGTTACAAGGAAATTTTATTTCAGCTAGACTACATACGGCAGTTTCACGCTTTTCTCGTTCTCCATTAATTTCACGAGCTGGTTGATTTTCATCCTCATCGCTATCCGTGCATTTCAGTATCAAAAATAATGTTGTGAATTTTAGATCTTGTTGGTACAGAGCTTTCAAAGAAAAACGAATATTTACTGATTATATCGTCGGCACTACTTCCAGAGTAATGCCAATTTTATTTTCAGTTGTAAAGTTACCATTTTCCTAACTTGAAATATAAAGTTTTTTATTCTGTTTTTTGAGAATAAAGACCAGAATTATTACTAATAAAAAATAAACGATTATTTGAACAGTCCATTATCAAAACTGAATGTCACTTTAACAAAACTAGAATTCAATGTAATGGGTGTTAAAAGCAAACTCGTATGTCGGTACTAATTTCATACTATATTCGATATCTCCTTGTTAACAGAAAAACTTCGTGCTGTTCTTTTCGCATGGATTATGCGTGCTATATGCGGTTTTTAGAATACCACTCTTGTATACGCGTTGCGTGCGTCCTGTACTATTTATATATACATACACACGTCATGGTTGCGGAATTTGAGGGAGTGGTTTGGCTGCACAACTAATGAACATTTTAGATCAGCTGTAAACAAGGTCAGGATAGCCTTGATGATTTCCAATCTCCGATAGGAGTGGCACAAGAAGAAGAATACACATAATATATATACGTACAGAATTTATTTAGACGAAGCGATGACGGTCGCGAATTCAGTGCTTTTTCCCCATCAAAAAAGCGCAAAACTCCGCTAAACAACTTTTCACTTCAAAAATAGTTTGGTATTAAAATATTGTAATTAAAGCCAGTTTCGTTATATTAAACCAGTTTAACATTCTAATTTTAGACTTTGGTTATATTTTTCCTGTAACCCATATTGTACATAATACAGAATATTTAGCCCTTTTCCCTTTGTTTATTTACGGTATACTTTAGGCTTTATTTGATGTTCGTCGACGAACCTAAAAAAATATAACCAAAATAAATACGGCCATTAACATCAGTAAATTGTAGCGCTTTTGCAAACCAGTGTAGAGGTAAAATATCTGTTTTGCTTGTTATCTTAAACGAACCAAAAATAAGGGTATGTAAACATAATCCATACTGGCAAGCTAATTAAAATACACGGGGAAACTAATTAAAATAGTGTATTGATAACACAATAGGTACGTTATGTTAGTATTTGTGTTAAGTTAAGGTAAACTAGTTTTACTGATAAAAAGTAAGAGAAACATCGAATATTATCTCGTCGGCAATAATGCAAAATCTCCTACCTGAGTTTTAACATAATGTCCAGCAGAACATCAAATCAAGGGATTAAAAGATACGTAAAGCATACTTAATTTTCAAAAAAAAATATTTCAAAAATTGTACGTTTAAGAGGCAAGAGTAGCGATCAACAGGTAGAAACAAACGCGGTCCAAGATTGCGGCTCTAATTTTGAATATTTTGTCTAGAAATTTGGCACACATATTTGTTATATAGTAAAGAATGGCGGTACGGAGCCAAATTTGAGGAATATATTAGTATGTGGAAATTACTCTGTAATTAAATACAATATAAAAGCGAGCCTGTACCGCCATTAAAAAGAACAAAAAAATAAACTTTCTTCAAATAAACTTTTTTATTCCATGCCTAGATTTTGTGTCATTTTGAACCTACTAAAATTTTTCATTGCTAACAAGAAATCGAACATATTATAAATAATAACTAATTAGGCAACAAAGAGAAATTGTCACTGTCATTTTGACAAACCTGCGTCAGTTTTTATCTTATCTGTTCTGTTATCTTTATCGATATTTGTTAGGTGCAGTAGTATATTATTTTAAGAATTCGTTATTGTTGCTTCATAGGAAGTAGTGTTTATTTATATTTAATTTATTATATTTTTTTATAATAGAACTAAGCTGTTGGTCTATTTGAAAAAATAGATTATTGTTATTTGTGAGATTTAGTTATACTTAGGTAGGTTAGTATATTTTACGAAAAAATATTTTGAATTGTAATGCGAGTACATTATACAGTTTTAGTAGGATTTTTTGTCTAAAAATATCATCAATAGTTTAAAAGTTAAATTTTAAATTTAAGTAAATAAAACCAAAATACACGCTTTTAATAAATTTTACACCTATTTTGGTGTATTTTCATAAATATTTAGTTACTAATAATAATAAAAGGGTTTTCTATTATTTCCATTTAGCGCGCCTATGAATATAATTGTCAAAATATTGATCTTAGATAATGTCACAGATTATCACTGTTGCCAAAGTGTCACAGACTTTACGAAAAAAGGTAAGATACTATGTCCCGAAGTTATATTAAGCACGCGCTACTGTATGCTCTGATGTATTGTATAGTTTTTACTTAAAAGCGAGACTTTTACCACAATTATAAAGTTTATATTATTTTTATATTATAATAGGGAAGGGGGGGCTGATCAAAATGTTCGAGAGTACAAGCGCCTTTCCAGCTTCAGTAATACAGGGTTCCTCTAGAGTGGGCACAATGATATCCAAAACTTCACGAGGGGGTTGTTCAGATACAATCGCTGTCAATACCAGAGACCTGCTAGCTAAAAAAACACCCTCCTCAACCATGAATTACCGGCCGGGCCACCTTGAGTGTGACACAACGTCGGTAAGGCATTCACCCAATCTCTCGTTCACGCACAATTCTCACATATTCTTGCACTTTCTCACTGCAATTGATTAATTCTTCCCTTCCCTGTTCCCCGTGTTCATGTTAAATCTTGCCAACACTCATTCTACCTTATATTCTTGGTTGCTAATACCTTCCTTCCTGTTCCTTTCTCTCTTAGGATCTAAGGTAGGATCTGTAGGAACCTAAGCATTTCCTCCGCCAGTTCCGTGACTGATTGCGCCCTAATTACCAGCTCTCTCTCTCTTAAGCAAGCTCTTCTAGGCTATCCATCTATCACATTCTTATGTGCCCAATATTTCACATTACAAGCATTTGTCATTTTCTGTCTTTCCAAATCTTTAAAAAAATGCCCTGAAGCAGCCATGTCCTGCTTTGTTTTTCTTTACTGACCTAAATCGTTTTATAAAGGAACGTGGTTATGGTTAGCGTATACAGGGTGAGGCAGATAAAGGGCCTATTAGAAATATCTCGAGAACTAAAGGTAAGAAAATCATGAAAATTGTTATACAGGGGTTTTAAGGTGCGAGATATTTAATGAAAATATTTTGGTCTCTTTGCTATTTCCGGTTATACCGGAAGTTGATTGTAACTTCGTTTTTTTTAATGGGACACCCTGTATATTTTTACATTTTTGGATTCTCCTCGAATTCTTCTTTCTTTAAATATAAGGTTTTGTAATATTATACAGGGTAGGTTAAAAGATAATTACGTTTTCTTATTA
This sequence comes from Diabrotica virgifera virgifera, assembly GCF_917563875.1. NCBI lineage: Eukaryota > Metazoa > Arthropoda > Insecta > Coleoptera > Chrysomelidae > Diabrotica > Diabrotica virgifera. The sequence goes on from NC_065446.1 coordinate 181,047,047, forward strand.
ATTTCGTAGCAATATTCACACCCTGTAAGCTTGTAGTAGTTTGACATAATAAACTCTATTTATCTTCAAATGATTTTTAATATAGTCTTCTATTGTTAACAATTATTAGTATAGCTAAATTTTTCGTTTTAGTGTACAGGGTTGGTCGAAACACGGAATGAGTATTTTCTGAGTTTTCTTAAATGGAACACCCTGTATTTTAGTATTGTAATGAAATGTTGTTTTATGGTACATTTTAATTACTTAAGCACTCCCTATACCTAACTGCTTTAATTTGTGAGTTATTGGTGATTAAAGCAAAACATTAATTGCAACACAAAAATTATATGTGAAATTGTATTAGGTTGGCCGTGAAAATATTCAATCACAAATAATTTTTTGGAAATAAGTACATATTAATCTAGACTGATACTTAAAATTGCCAATAATGGTTGAACTGTCGAAATACCATCGAAGTTAAAATTGTTGGTGCGATTAACAATTAAGCACAAATTAAAGCAGTTAGGTATAGGGAATGCTTAAGAAATAAAAAGGTACCATGAAATATCATTTCATTACAATACTAAAATATAGGGTGTTCCATTTAAGAAAACTCAGAAAATACTCATTCCGAGTTTAGACCCACCCTGTATACTAAAATTAAAAATTTAGCTATACTAATAATTGCTAACAATAGTAGACTATATTGAAAATCATTTGAACATAAATAGAGTTTACTATGTCAAACTACTACAATCCTACAGGGTGTGAATATTGCTACGAAATTAATAAGAAAACGTAATTATATTTTAACCTACCCTGTATAATGTTACAAAACATTATATTTTAAGAAAAAATAAATCGAGGAGAATCCAAAAATGTCAAAATATACAGGGTACCCCATTTAAAAAAACGAAGTTATAAGCAACTTCCGGTATAACCGGAAGTACCAAGTAGATGAAAATATTTTCATTAAATAGATCAGTTTCAAAACCCCATTATTCCAATTTTCACAATTCAGTTACCTTTAGTTCTCGAGATATTTCTAATAGGCCCTTTATCTGCCTCACCCTATATAACACATCTAGGAATTACTGAGTTCAGAACAGAAAATATTCAGTTATATTCTAAGAAGCGCCTCAGAATTACCTTTGACTTATATGAATATTTTAATAATTTTTTGTCATTAAATACTTTTATAAATTTTATTATTGGGACCGTGCAAATTCGGAAGAGCGACACCTGGTTTCATAGCTCAGCAACATTTTTTGCATTTTTAATTATATTGGCCAATTATATTAGTCCTGGTTACTAGATAATTGTCAAGGCTATAGCCCAAAAAAATAAGCAGAAAAAGTAAGATTGAGGTTACTATATGTTATAAAATGTAAACATTGCAGGTATGTAGTAAATAAAATTAATTATTCAATTGCAGTACTACAAGCAAAACACAATTAATTAAATTCACTTTAATAATTGCATATCATATCAATATTGTGGAGCATATAGATATGCAACATATAATTTCTACAATTCAGTGGTCGTTTGCTAAAAACAGATATGTCCATTTTTGGTACTTTACAGGAGAGCAAATTTAGATTTCCATGACGGCCATAAAGTTACAATTTTTATTTATATATGAACTCGCGTAAATAGCTGGATATACATTAAACTCAAAACCAAATATGATATTTTTAAAACTGTAATTTTATGGACATCGTGGACATTTGAATTTGCTCTTCTGAAAACCATCGAAAGTCGACATATCAGCTTTTGGCAAACGGCCACTCAATTTATAACACAACATTTGCAAAATCCCATTTTCTTCAATGACAGAAATATACGTCAATTTGACAATATGAATTATTTAATTAATATGTTAAGAAAGTTGCAAGACTTCGCCGCGACTCACGCATGATCGTTCCTCGTATCCCATCCAAGTAGTTGCACACAGCGAATATTGCCACATGCAGATATACATTTAGTTTGTCTGCATGGTTATGATTTTAAAGAAGATGCACGCGAACATTTGGTCCACTCTTTTCTATTCAATAAAACTGAAATTTTGGTTGTGGAGACGTTTTTTGGAGTGCAAGAAAGTACTGCTTTTGCTGTCAGTGGTAAAGGATTATTCCAGTTTGTCACCATACCTTTCGGTCTTGTTTCTGCTCCTCAGACAATGTGTCGTCTGATGGACTTAGTCATTGGTCCACAGTTAGAGCCCTATGTTTTCTATTATTTGGACGATATTTTGGTGGTCACTCCTGATTTTTCCCTTCATATGGAAATTTTAGATAAGTTATTTTTACGTCATAAGGAAGCTAATCTAACGATCAATTTGGATAAATGTCAGTTTTGTCGTCCTAGTCTTAAGTTCTTGGGTTATGTTGTGGATAACCAGGGTCTAAGGACTGATCCTGAGAAAATAGTTGCTATTAAAAATTTTCCTATACCTAAGACCACCACCCAAGTCCGTAGGATATTGAGAATGTGTGGCTATTATCGCCGGTTTGTACCGTCCTACTCTACCTTGTTGTCACCTCTTACTGATCTTTTGAAGAACAGGAAAAAGGGACAGACCATTACTTGGACTCCTGAGGCTGACGAAGCTTTTAGGCGTGATAAAGATGCTTTAACGAGCGCTCCGGTCATGATGTCACCTAATTTTGATGAGCATTTTTATCTGATGACAGATTGCTCTAATACCGTTTCTGGAGGCGTATTATTTCAGTTGAAAGATTTCAACTACAGAGAAAGAACTCTTAGCTATCATCCATGGGTTAGAAGCGTTTGATTATTATCTGGAAAGTCGTAATTTCACTATAATTACTGACCATAGTTCCTTGGTATGGCTTCATAGTATGAAAAACCCTTCTCAGAGACTTTCTCGTTGGATATGCAAACTGGCTATAAGATTGTCCATAGAAAGGCAAACGGGGTCGTGGTTGCAGATGATATTTCACGTGTTCACGATATTAATGTCCTAGATCTGTCTTCTTTAACTCCTGATGCGTGGTATCAGAATATGATTGATAGTGTTACTCAAGACCCACAAAAATATCCTGATTTTAAGGTAGAGAATAATTTTCTGTACAGACACACCTTTAGTCCGATAGAGTCCGTATCCAACATGTCGGAGTGGAAAATAGTTGTACCTACGCCAAATAGGGAAAATATTTTGCAAATGTTTCATGATGTAGTTACAGCTGGTCATTTTGGGTTTTATAAACATATCACCGTATTGCCGATTTATATTATTGACCTGGCATGCGGAAGTCTATTAAAAGGTATATTTCTAAATGCATGATTTGTGCTACTTGTAAAACAAGTAACCTACCACAAGCTGGACTTATGGGTTCCTTCAGGAACATCAATTTTCCCTGGCAGATGATCTCAATGGATCTCATTGGACCGTATCCTCGGAGCTACAAGGGTAATACTTATTGCCTGGTAGTTGTGGATTATTTCACTAAATTTCCTTTAGTTTGTCTTCTTCGTCAGGCCAGAACTCCAGCAATTTTGAAATATTTGGAGGAACAAGTCTTTTTGGTGTATGGTGTTCCCCAAATTGTGTCATGTGACAATGGTCCTCAGTTTGTATCAAAGGCCTTTAAAAATCTTTTCGCTAAATATAAGGTTCAGAAGACCTTATATAATGCTGCTTACCATCCACAAGCAAATCATACTGAGAGAGTAAATCGCAGTATTGTCACAGCTCTAAGGTCCTATACATATCCAGATGACCGAGCTTGGGATCAATATATCCATTCCATAGCTCAGGCCATAAGAACTTCTGTCCATGAAGTTACCCAGTGCTCCCCAGCATATCTGAATTTTGGTAGGAATGTTGCGTTATCAGGTGATTATTTTGGAGTAATTTCAGACAATTCCGAAAACCTTCCTCAAATATCTGAGAAACTTCATCGCTTAGATGATCTCCAGACGTTACCTCATATTTTCGCAGACATTAGGAAGAAGTTAAAAACTTCTTACCTAAAGAACCAGCAGCACTATAATTTGAAGAAACGAGATCTGCGATTCTTTGTTGGTGATCGAGTCTTAAAGCGCAATTCTGTCAAATCCAGTAAGGGTGATACCATTTCTGCAAAATTTTGCCAGAAATATGTCCCATGTACATAGGGTTAAGGGTAATATCTCCTTTGATTTATGAACTAAAGGACAATTCGACTAATAAACGAATTGGTCAATTTCATGTAAAGGATTTACTGCCTGACAATACCATGGACGATGTTGATTTTTCAACTTCATCGGAAGAAGATTAACTTAACAGGGTTGTTTAAGCTAATATCTTCCTGTGTTTGCCTTTAGCTCGTTTTATTATGGTATAGTATTTTAGTTTACATTTTTAATCACCAGATAGTGCAGGACCACAGCACAATTTTTATCCTTCGGCATGGTTTGATGACTTCTCACTTATTAGTTATTAGGTACCGAATTCTTGTGTAATACCGCTTGTATGAGTTTATCATTTTTTTTTTGTATTATGAATTGCATTTTAATCATTATGGACAAATATTCTCAAGTACTAATCCAGCCAGTAGTATTACCAAGTTGATAATCCCCACTTGTACTTTTAGTTTTGTGTACTCAACCTCTTATAATAAAAGGGCTGTTGATTATTATATATTTAGATATTTGGATATGTGGGCTCATACAAGTATTCTTGCTTAATATAGATGGAACTATGTTACACTACTATATCTTAGATTATGTGTTATATTTTGGATATTTGATTACGTACTTATTATTTTTTTTATATTGTTTGATATCATGTTATTGGATTTGCCATATTGGAAAGATGTGGTTGTTAATTTGTTATTGGGTTACTCTATTGACATTTGTCACAGTTATCTTAAATACTTAATAATAATTCGGATCCTTATTTCCTCCACAGTATGATTCTGGAATTAGTTTGGAATTTTAATGTATACCTATATGAATTCTTGAGTCTTTCATATTTTTTCTTATAAACTAGTCTGTTAATGCTCAAAGTTGGTGAATACGTGGGTTCGAAGTTCAGCAGTTGGCCATTGCTATCAGATTTCGTAATCTATGTTTTTCATGGCAGAGCAGGCAGATGTTGATGCATGATAATATTTCTGGTCGGGAAATGGTGCGCAACATTTCCTAACCATTCTTGTGTAATAAGTCCAAACATTCCAGGTACATTTCCACATGATGATAGGGAAGTTTATTTCGCTTATTTTATGTCTCTTAGTTAACAGTGTATTTATGCTTCGATTATCCCTAGAGTCATGCATTTTAGTTCTCAACCTGCTTGGACAAATGATTGTTTTTTTATATTCCCACTTCTTTCCTTAGGCATCGGCTGTTGCTTAGATTCAGGAATATTTCCCTGATAGTTCTATGTATGAGAGAATGCATGAATCTGCAGTTTTATTTAAAATTGGTAGCTCGTTCTCGTCATATTTTTTTTTCTATCATGGAGTCATAGAACTTATAAGTTCACCATTTATTTTTATTATTTAGTTTGAATAGGCTCATATTACCGGATGAGGGTATATGTAGAGCTAATTTAGTTTATTTAGTATTAGTGAGAATTGGTCCATACATCTTCCTGATCGTTCTCCTTTGGATATGCTCTTATAAATCTGGTGTCCATTGATAGTCCGATTTTGGATTAAGTGTCCGATTCCTCACTTATTTTGTTTATTTGGTTGCATAGGCTCGTATTACCGGATGTGGGTGTACGTAAACTTAATTCATTTATATGATTTAGTATTGATGTGAATTGGTCCATGAATCTTTCTGGTCGTTCTTCTTTGGATATGATTTTGTGAATCTTGTGTCCATTGATAGTCCGACTTTGGATTGAATGTCCGATTCCACATTTATTTTGGTTAATGTGTTTTGGATTCCTTTGGTATGTTTACTATTTGTATTATTTGGTACTGGGGAGAATTGTTCCATAAATATTCCTGATTGTTTTTCTCTGAATATGCTATTACGAATCTGGTGTCCATTGCTATTTCAATTTTGGATTGAGTGTTCGATTCTTCACTTAATTTAGTTATTGTTTTCATGGGTGTTACTTTAGTATATTTACTTGCATTATGGAACCAATTGGCTCACACTTTTGCCTGGTTGTTCGTCCTTGGATATACGCTTATAAATCTGATGTCCATGGATATTTCAACTTTGGATTTAGTGGCAATTCGACACTTATTTGTCATTATAAATTTAGGTTGTTTGGCGTTTAAGCAAAACCTCAGTCACTTTTAATAGGACTTCGGGTCATCTTTTGCAATTCATGTTATTTGCTGTAGTGACCATCCTGCTTTCCCTTGATCCCTAGTTTGTGATTATTTGTAATCTTGCGAATCAACGGGAAATGATACACTACCACCACTTTAGTTTAATATTTTGGGAAATTTTTTTTTTAAATTAAATCTTTTTTTTTTCGTAGTTGAAGGGGAATGTGACGTTCCGCCCCTTATAGAATCAATTATTGATGGGAAGATATTATTTAATTATTGAAAATATTATTTCATTATTTTCTTTCAATGTTCATTAAAATACAACGTAAACCCATCACAGAATTTTTAAATGCTTGCTGATGTCACATTTAAACGTGGCAACATTGGTTTCCCCACGCTGACAGCTAATGATTAGTAGAGAATTGCAACAAGGATCTTGGGCCGTTGAACGCGCGATTGCTATCGAGGAGTCGGTTTGAGTAGTGTGCGGGGTCGTTGAGCTAAGTTATTTACCTATAATTCTAAGTTCCAGATTTATTAAAATAAATATTATATTGAAGTCATCCAGCATCAGTGAACAGTGTGAATTTGAATAATTTTAGTGCATATCTACAATGAGTTCCGCCCCGCACCTACTATGAAATCTTAAAAACCACCTAACACCACCAAGGACAGACCACTCCTCGAGAAACGGTCCCAAGGCAACCAGCCTGGATCATTTCCAGTTTGTTTTTTCCTTTTGAGTACCTCCAGCTGCTTTCCACTAGTCTTCCTATACCTCCAGCAGGACAGCTGCAAGCGAGAGTTAGCACCCCTGGGTGCTCATTACATCAGCTCAGAAGATTATGTAAAAAGGGTTTGTTTAAGGACATTTGATGCGCTCTTACTAAAGACAGACTGTTTTTTTTTTGTGATATTGAGGACGTTTAGTAATCCTATACATTGTTATAATTTAATTGCACACAAATTTTGTTTCTTTCTTCATATTTTATTTTAACAACATAACATTTAATTGATAGCGTTCCCCAAAAATGCATAATCTCCCAGGTAAAAATCTCTGAGCTCAGATATTTTCTCCTACAATAATAGTTGTCGGTACACTTATTTTGATTATATGTATGCTGGTTTCCCTTTTATATATCTATTCAAACTTATTTAATTTTTTTAGTATGCTTTAACTTAACTTCACATATTATTAAAGTTTCAATTTCTACATTTCTTTAACATTAACTTATTAAATGCTTATTAAATTCGAATAAAATTCTGGACTCTATTCCCTCAGAATAGAGTTTGGTTTCACTTGTTAAATATAATTATTATAAACCTCGAGTTAGAAAAAGATCTGTCATATCCAACCGTTGGTTTATTTATTAGGTAAAGGCTTGTGCCTGTCCAACTCACATTGAGTTATTTAAATATTGTATTTATAGTATCAGGTAGTATTAAATTAAGGTGTACATATTATACACGTACAATTGTTAATTGGTGAAGGTTTCGTACTGACCTAGGTGTAGTTATACTTTCTGTATTAGAGGTACTCTTATTTAAAATTTCTAACCTCATTAAGGTTATTATTACATTATCTTTTTACAGTAATTCTGTAAAATATTTTCACTAGTCATGTTAGAGTCACACATTAGTCACTTGTTTTAACTCGGAGATTGTGAAAATCTAGTAGTTATATTTAATAAATATACATTTATTGTGAATATTTTTTTCTTATGACTCCTTTATATTTATACATTTAACATAATTGTACTTCAAATTTAATATGCTCTATAGCAGCGTAGAATACCTGGAAGCGTGTTAACCTAGTTAGCCCCCTTCTGGCGCCCAAAATTTATTCTATTTGTATTATATTATTATATTTACTCTATCTATTTTCTGAACATTATCTTAATATCTCCTTTTCTAGCCATCATTGTCATTTCCTTTAATTTACTGTCTTGCAAAATAGGCGTGCAAATTGGCCGAATCCTTCCTTGAGTGTCAAGTGGCCATTCTGTTGCATATTTAGCTAGCCATTCAAGTTACATCTATCTATTCATAAATTTTTCATCTCCCTTTCTATATCAAATCTATACTCTTTGTCTTTGTATCTTTCCATACAAGTACTACTGCAAAGTAGTATTTTAGTTACTTCGGCTTCTTCAACGTAGAAGCCATCCATTTTTGTTCCATTGGCTACATTAAGTAAATCTTCTTTTCCCTACATCTGTTGGAGTTTATCACTCTCTTTGTATTCACTCCAACAGAAATTCTTCTTCTTTCTTGTTACACGCCGACCATTTAATAAGTGAATATGGCGTATCTTTTGGTTCAAAATCAACATGCAGATTTTGAGGCGGCGCGGCGCGGCGCTTTCGACCCAGGTAGGTATAGGCCAGGGTAATAAGACAAAAATATACCCTGTTCGTGACACTTCAGCAGCCAGGGTACTGAAGTGTTTTTTCGACAAGTAATAACTATAGGAACAAATTGTAACTATTTCCTGCGTAGGATTTGGCGGCCATTTTTATTTATAAACAATTAAATTTCAAAAAATGGCATTTTCCCCTCTTTTTTTCAAATCAACGGAGAACAGTGAAACTTATGATTTTTTTAGTACAAATATATCTTCGAGATTACGGAAAAAGCTTTAAAATGACGTATTACAAAGTTTGATATACTCATTTATTGTTAATATAATTGGGAAAAAGTTCGGAATTGCAAAAAAAATATTTTCTTAATAACTGTTGTAAAAATTAGTAAACAGCTTTGAAATTTTTGTCAAACAAGGGTTCTTTGGTGCTTAATATGTGATAAAAATTTCAAAGCGATTCATTCAATTGTTTAAATTTTATTCAAATTTTTTATCCCAGAGAGCATTTTTTTTTGCAATAACATAAGTCAGAAAAAAATGATCTTAGAATCATTCCACAGGTGTCAAATGAAAGAGCATGAGCTACATTTTCAACATGGTTTAAAAAAGTGAATGAAGATGCATTTATTAGTAATAAATAATTATGAAAAAGTATCGTAAATTTTCTTTATAAACTTTTTGAAAAACTTTTTCCAAAAAAAATAACTTTTTTACCCTGTTTTAAGTGCACAACTACCTAGTAATTTTATCTATATCATAATTGATAAAAAATTGTATTAAATATGTATAATTTCTAATATAACAAAATAAAATGTTTATAAGAAAAGATTTACGACACTTTTGCATAATTATTTATTACTAATAAATGCATTTTGTATTCCCTTTTTTTACACCAAGTTGAAAACGTAGCTCATGCTCTTTGATTTGACACCTGTGGAATGGTTTTAACGCCATTTTCTTCTGACTTATGTTATTGCAAAAAAATGCTCTATGGGAAAAACAATTTGAACAAAATTTAAACAATTTAATGAATAGCTTTGAAATTTTTATCACATATTAAGCACCCCAAAGAACCCTTATTTGACAAAAATTTCAAAGCTGTACACTGTGTACACTAATTGTTACGACAGTTATGGCGAAAATAATTATTTTCGCAATTCCGACATTTTTCGCAATTATATTAACAATAAATGAGTATATCAAACTTTGTAATACGTCATTTTAAAGCTTCTTCCATAATCTCGAAGTAATTTGTACTAAAAAAACCATAAAATTCCCTGTTTTCCATTGATTTGAAAAAAAAAGTGAAAAATGCCATTTTTGACACTTAATTGTTTATAAATAAAAATGGCCGCCAGATCCTACGCAGAAAATAGTTACAATGTTCTCTTATAGGTGTTACCTGTCGAAAAAACGCTTCAGTACCCTGGCTGTTCAAGTGTCATGGAAAAAACCTTATTACCCTGGACTATACCTTATTCCACGAACATACGCCTGTTTTGAATTACTTCGACAACGAATATTTTACTCTGCAAAATAAGAAGAACGGAAGTAAAATGCAAATTACATTGTTGTTTATTGGAATAATTATTAGCGTTATTTAATTTCGTACTTCTTATGTTGCACAGTAAAATATTCGTTGTCGAAATAATCCAAAACAGGCGTATGTTCGTGGAATGGTCCATATTAATAGAGTTTCAGAAAACATTAATATAACAGCAAAACTGATTAGATTCGTGAAAATAGCAATGGACAACTATGTAGCATAAGCTATAACAGACAAGAGAAATACAGAAACTATCAACTAGGAATATTATTTCGAGAAAGTGACAGTATGTCTACAATACTTTTTAACATAGTTCAGGAAGTTGCCATAAAAAAACTGGAATCAACAAAAACTAGAAATTTCGACGACTAAAACTGAAGAAAAGATGTAATGACAGAAGCCCATAGATAAATGAAAAGGCAAAAGTGGACAGTAGAGCGCATTGGAGATATCAAAATCTACTAAAAGACAGACATATCAGCAAAAACACCAAACTGAAAGTATAATATAAAACAACAATCAGACCTATTATTAAGAAAGATCATTGGAAGAATTATTTGACAAAAATATCTAACAAGGAATGGCTTGAACATGCACTAATACGGGATAGATACATTACTAAAGAAAATATTAAAATGAATATCTACATATTCACGACTTAGAGGGAGACCAAAGTGGAGATTAGAAGATCAGGTCAGAGAGGATATCAACAGAATGGATAGCAGGATATCAAAACAATTTAAATAAAAACTGCCATTGATCTATCTGATAACTGATAGGCCTTCATTACCTTGAGGTATTTCATTCACTCCTATAATATTGCTCTTCTAAGTGACAACTTTGTAATGTGTTTCGTCCTAATACGAATATTTTAATAATTTTTGTCGTTATATGCTTTTATAAATTTTATTATACCGCCACATACATTTAGTTAATCTGGATGGTTATGATTTTAAAGAACACGCAGAAATACACGCAGAAATTCAGTCCACTATTTTCTGTTCAACACAACTGACATTTTGAGTGTAGAGACGTTTTTTCAGATACTTTTTGCCGCAACCTCACACAAGTAAGTTTTTTATCTTATTCTGTAAATTATACAATTTCACCAGTTTGTAACACTATTGTAGTCTGAAGATGTTAGAGAAATTTAAGGAAATATAACGAAATCGTTGACAATGGCACATTTGGCTTTAAATATTGAGCTGCTAATTGAACATATTTCGAAATTACTGAGTTCAGAGCAGAAAAGATAGAACAGCTATATCGTAAGATGTGCCGCAAATTTGATATAGTCGATTCGGTAATCTGAGACACAACTGTCTACACTACAATCACAATTAAATGCACTATACAGGGCGTTTCATTAATAATTGTACTTATAGTAACTGTAGAAACCTTAGCACAAATACGAAGATTGAACCTAAAACAGTTAAATAAAATGTGGTTCCTTACGGAGTTACAGGGTATTTTATCTAAAAATTTAAAAATTATTTTTGCTCAGCGTTTTAAAATTATTCGACGTATTATTTTTATATTTGGTAGGAAGTATAAGTACTGTACAAACTACTAAATTAGGTTAAACAAACGTTTCTGTCTATTACCAGAGGCGTACGACGGGAGAAAGCGAATGGTTGACCCTTTTCAAATTCTACGCCACTGCTGGAATTGCTATTCTAGTTAAATTTTTGTATTCTCCAATACTTTCTATGAAAATAATATACTCTTCATTCGTAACGATAAAATCATTAGTTTTCGAGATCTTTGAAGTTAAAAATGAAACGACACGGTTATTTTGATTAATATATTGTGTCGCGTCATTTTTAATTTCTAATATCTCGAAAACTAGTCATTTTATCGTTATGAATGAAGAGTATATTATTTACATAAAAAATATTGAAAAATTAAAAAGTTACACTAAAATAGCAATTTTGTCAGTGGCATAAAATTTGGGAAGGATCAACCAGACACTATCCCCTGTCGTACGCCTCTGGTAGTAGCTAGAAACGTTTATTTATCTTAATTTATTAGTGTGTACAGTACCTACACTTTCTGTCAAGTATGATAAGGATACGCCAAATAGTTTTAAAGTACTGGGTACAAATAATTTTTAAATTTTAATCATATGAATCATATCATAAATTAGTCAAAATAACTGTGCCGTTTCATATTTAACTTCAAATATCTCGAAAACTAATGACTTTATCGTTACCAATGAGGAGTATATTATTTACGTAGAAAGTATTGGAGAATCTAAAAATGGCACTAAAATATTATTTCCTCCAGTGGCGTAGAATTTGAGAAGGGTCAACCATTTTCTATCCCCAGTCGTACGCCTCTGGTAGTAGCTAGATACGTTTGTTTATCATAATTTGTCATTCATTCATTCATGTCAAGTGTGAAAAGGATACGTCAAATAGTTTTAAAATACTCAACAAAAATAATTTTTAAATTTTTATACAGGGTGTCTGCGTAACTTTGCACCATATGGGAAACTTTTTTAATATCAATTTTACGAGAAAAAGTCATTCTTTATAAAGTGTTCTGCATAGTCTAAAACCTAAGGTGCAATCCTCAGATATCAAATTTTGTCAACAGTATACGAGGTATGTCAAAAAATATTAATTTCGCTCAAGAGCAAACTACCTTTATATTTTAAAATATCAAAAAAAAATATTATGAAAAGTTATTTTTAATTAAAAACCATATTCAAATATGCAATAACAGCCATCTACAAGAAAAAAAATTTCTGAGATTTTCCTAAATTACTGATTCCGAACATCATTTTTATTTATTTGACCTGTAATAACTCTTTTATTAATAATTTTAGGAAAAAAGGTATTCTTTATAAAAATCTGTGCATGGTCTAAACCTCCAGATGCAACCATCAGTTATCCAAGTTTGTTAATTTTATACGAGGTGTATCAAATAATATGAATTTAGAAAGAATTCTTTCTATATTCTTTCTAAATTCATATTATTTGACACACCTCGTATAAAATTAACAAACTTGGAAAACTGATGGTTTTATCTTGAGGTTTAGACCATGCCCAGATTTTTATGAAGAATAAGTTTTTTCCTAAAATTATTAATAAAAGGGTTATTACATGTCTAATAAATAAAAATGATGTTCGGAATCGGTAATTTAGGAAAATCGCAGAAATTTTTTTTTCACGTAGAAGGCTGTTATTGCACATTTGAATATGGTTTTTAATTAAAAATAACTTTTCATAATAAAATTTTTTGATATTTTAAGTACAAAGATAGTTTACTCTTGAGCGAAATTAATATTTTTTGGCATACCTCGTATACTGTTGACAAAATTTGATATCTGATGATTGCATCTTAGGTTTTAGACTATGCAGAGCACTTTATAAAGAATGACTTTTTTTCGTAAAATTGATATTAAAAAAGTTTCCACTATGGTGCAAAGTTACGCAGACACCCTGTATAAAACACCCTGTAACTCAATAAAGAACCACATTTTATTTAAGTGTTTTAGGTTAAATCTTCGTATTTTGTGCTAAGGTTTCTCCAGTTACTATATGGTCAACTATTAATGAAACACCTATTATTATACTATATAAACTATACTATACTTATAAACTATTATTATAGAAATAAACAAACCACGACACGTTGGATGTTCGAGGAGCACTCCCAAATCATGATTTGGGAGTGCTCCTAGTGCTTGTTTATTTCTAGTGTATTTTTATTGTGATTGTAGTGTAGACAGTTGTGTCTCAGATTAACGAATCGACTATATAATAATTACCTTTTTTTATCGGTTTTCTACTTTTTGTGTAAAAAACCCAGCTTGTTTTCCAAACTACCTGCCAGCCGTAGATGCGTATTTAATTTAACATTTATTATTTAAACTCCAACATCTAACACAATACACCCTAAAAATCCGTTTTATTTGCTGTTTTACTTCTGTATGCTCTAGATTTATTTTATAAAAGCGCGCATCTTAAAGAGAAACTTACAACGTATCCAATGGCTTGTCCAATATTTACACAAGCCGCCGACCATTTGATAAGTAAACATGGCGTATCTCTTGGTTCAAAATCAACCTGCAGATTTTGTGGCGGCGCCTTACGATCCAAATAGGTAACAACGGTTCGGATGTTGTTTGGATTGATTTTGTGTTCATCGCCCACGCTAACAGCAAATTTGTATCTTGTACAAAATTCCAAGTGTTCGATTAAAGTACTTTCGTCTGTTGTCCGTATTTTTGGATCTGGAATAAAAGTATTTAATTTTATATTTGAATAAAATATAGGAATAATAAAGGTCAAACCATACCCTACTTTCAGTGCGTAATTAATTTTGATGTAGGATTTTAAAAATGTCGCGAATCATTGCATGCCATTTTAGTTAAATCTGACAGTTGCTAGAATATAATTTAATATTTATTTATATTCATATATATATATATATATATATATATATATATATATATATATATATATATTTGCCAGAATATTAATATTTAATAGTACATTATTCAACGAGCATGTAATGATGGCTATTACTCACGATGATGAAATTTGCGACACGAGCCGTAGGCGAGTGTCGTAATTCATCAGAGTGAGTAATAGCCATTACATGCAAGTAGAATACTATACTTTTTCTACGACCTTTTTTATCTGTGTTAGTAGAAAGTATAATTATCAACTACTAACATTATTCAAAATCGAAAAATTTTATTTTTCATAAGAAAACGTATTTTATATAACTATGGCAACACTGTTGGAATTGCCCTCTTTGAGCATAGAGGTATATATTAACATAGAGTGAGCCTTCACTCCGCGCGTCCTGACGACAAGATCTCTTCGACTGGCTTGCGCTATCTCTTTCTAGCACATTGTACCGAGAAACTAAGATGACATTAAGGTGTGAGTACAGGCACGGAAGAGGAGGACAACTGTCGCAGCTTAATATGCGTAAGAGTGAAACAGCACTAATCGAAAGAAAAAAGATGGTGTCGTCACTTCGCTTTGAATGACACTCTCTCTATGTCAATATATACCTCTATGTCTTTGAGCTTACGAAACAATGAAGCAGACAGTTGACATAAGTGTCATGGAATGGATTTGGCTTTTAAAAATAAGACATATTTTAAGGCAATTATACGAAAAGGAACGTGTGCTCTCAATAAAAATTTATTGTACAATCAGCAGTAAGTAAAACATAATTCATTGATATAAATTTCATATCCGTAAGCCCTTTTACGGAATTAATAGCGATTGTTTATATTTACCTTTGAATAACGTCAATATCAAAATGTCAAATGTTAAAATTTAAAGGTAAAAAATATACTAACCCATTGTTACAGTTAAAAATCCTTTAATTTTATTTTTCGAATTTAATTGTTGATATAAATTACAATGACTATTTTATTAAATAAACAAGTTTAAGAAATTTTATTTTCTAATAGGTATATTAAAAGTGCCACGCACCACTTGAATCTAACTTCAACCCGTGAGTAATGACCCGTGAGTAACTTCAGCCCGTGAGTAATGAACCATTACCCACGGGTAAAGTAATGAGTGATATTATCTATTCAAAAACAGCGAATAATGAGCATATTATTAAACGGTCGTAGAAAATAGTTATTTATGATATAAGTGTTAAAAGTACACGTTTAAGTCACGCATGTGAAAGTTTGCAGAATGAGCGATAGCGAGTTCTGCAATTCACATGAGTGCCTTAAAAATGTACTTTTTAACACGCATATCATACAATATTTTTTCTACAAACATAATTACAGGATAATATCTACAAAAACTTTTACTTGAACTTGACTGATATTTCATTTTTATATTTTTTTGACATTACATCAAAATTGCCTATACGGTCAATATGAACTGCAATGCCTTAAAATTTTTAAAGCACTAGTGCCTTAAAATAGCATTTTTAACGCTCGTATGGAGTGCTAAAAATTGCATTTTTAAAACGGTTGTAGAAAAAATATTTTAAGGAAAAAGTAAATAAATATAAAACAAAATGTTAACTAGACAATGTCGGAAAATACTAACCTAGAATGACAATTGCCATTTTACTCATTAGGCTAGTGTTTCCCAAAATTGGTCTTGGTCTTGCAGTCTTGGTCTTGTTCTTGCGTTTTCGCAAGACCAAGACCAACACCAAGACCAAGACCGCCTAATTTTAGCAAGACCAAGACCAAGACCAAGACTTACCGTGCAAGACTTGAGCAAGAACAAGACTAAGTCTGCGAGACTCTTGCGTCTTGCAGTTAGAACTGAGGGTCGTTTTAGGGAGTATATAAGTTCGGCTATATTCTTAGATACTCTATGAGAAACAAAACAAAAATTGTAACAACAATTTTAAAAATTGGACTTTACGAACAATACCATAAACATACATAGCGAATCAAAACATCTATTAAAAGAACACTCGCCACATTTGACATGTACTCAGAGTTCATTATTATAATGTAAAAATAAAATTTTTTAGTACAATCTTTCTCAGCAGCCGATTTCTTTGTTCTGTAATTAATTGTCTTGGTTTTGAGAATAGTCGTCTTCTAATCATATTCATATAACACAACATTCCTGCGTTGCGACGCCTACTAGGTCTGGATCCCGCGTATGAAAAAAAAGTTGATTAATAGCAAGCTGAAAATTTGTTAATAGCTTAAGGGTGTCTAGTCGGACAAACTTTGATATATAGGAACACTGGAACAGGGGAAGTTTTAATTGTGGAACAGGTTAAAATTTGGAACGGTCAGACCACGAAAACGTCACATGCATTTTGTCCGACAGAACTTCCAATTGATTTGTTACCCTTTCATTAAACTCTCATGCAAAAATCAGACTGCTATTTATCACCAAATGGGAATTATAATGAGTGGAACACGTAGAATTTGTCAAATGACAGGAATTATGATAGGTGATAAATAGCGGTCTCATTTTTGCATGAGATTTTAATGAAAGGGTAACGGAACTTCTGTCGGGCAAAATACATGTGACGTTTTCGTGGTCTGACCGTTCCAAATTTTTAACCTGTTCCACAATTAAAACTTCCCCTGTTCCAGTATTCCCATAGGTATATCAATGTTTGTCCGACTAGACACCCTTAAGCTATTAAAAAATTTTCGGCTTGCTATTAATCAACTTTTTTCATACGCGGATTCCAGACCTATACAATAATATCGAATATCGTATCCAAACTTTTTAAAAATATGTCACCTTAGCACTTATATAAATTTACATAAATAATTTTTTTCATTATTAGTTTTCTAGGAATCTAACCAGAAATCTTATCAGTATACATTATTATAGTAAGACTATTATGTATTGTTTCTGCTGCACAGTCAGCAGAATTATTATGTATTGTATTATTTATGAAGCAATACATAATAGTCTTACTATAATAATGTATACTGATGTGTCCTGTGTTATGAGGTCACTCGGCTAAACAAAATGTGCCGAAACAGCGCGGCTATTATTTGCAAGTATCATATACCAGACAAAAGTATAGAGGTAATGCCGGATATCGTGTAAACATAATACCAAAATATTATTTTAACGATTACTTTTCCAAGAAATTAACGCGGTCATTATTAATATCTCAAATTTCCTAAACCTGTTGTCAAATTTAAGTGATTTTTTTTAAATATTTTTCTTATTCTTTATCAATATCGCAGTAATAATAGATATTGCTGCTAGACAGGTCAATTATTGTCAGTGTATACCGGGTGTACCAATCAAACTTTGTTTTTTCTCACTCTGTGGAATATTGTAGCATTATACTAACTTATTATTCTAGCCTACAATGTCATACTGAAATTAAAGCCCAACTATAGCCTCATATTTTCTTAACATTATGTTTTTTTATTCATTAACTTATATTGGATAATGCAAAAGTTACTAGGTAACTGCAAAAGGTACTTTTTTAACTAGCCATGTTTTTCATCAATACAGAATGTTTTTACATAAATATGGCAAACTTTAATGGGTTTTTCTGCACGAAAAAGTAATGACAGTTTTCTTCATAAACGTTTACTTTATAAATGCTTTGTGTACTAAATAGGGGGGTTGAAATTTTTCTTACAAACTGACGATTTATTTATTGCTCTAAAACCGGTTGAGCTATGCAAATGAAATTTTGTGGGTTTTAAGAGGTAGTTTTAACTTTAGTTAGTTAGAACATAGGCAGAGATCACTTAAATCGTAGGTTCAAACCCCACCCGCTGTCAGTTTTTTCGATATATATTAATTTGGGTAGTCTTTACTATGGCTATGATATTCAAGCTTAAAATGTACCTCTTTGTTACGTTGTTCTAAGATATGCAATAGGCTAATGGGCAACTGCGAGACTTGCAAGACTCATGCTGCAAGACCAAGACCAAGACCAAGACCGGGAGCGCAATACCAAGACCAAGACCAAGGCCAGGTGTACTGGCGCAAGACCAAGACCAAGACTGTCTAAGTCTCGTCTTGGTCTTGCATTTGGGCAACACTACATTAGGCAATCCAAACCACGTGACTTCTGGTTGGCATACAAAGTTACAAAGGTTATGTTTGTATCTACTTTTCATTGCTAATCGTTGTATTTTTTCTATTTTGTATTCATTTGGATTTCTTTGCTGCTTTTTGTGTGTTTTTTAAAACTTTTGTTTGTTATTTTATTTTTTGTTATTTGTGAACTTTATAAACTTTACCACAAGCAAAGTGATTATTTAAGGAAATGATTATAAGGAAACTCCAGATGTTGGAGAAAGGTAGGCGAAACAATTTTTATGTAGGTACTGTTCATTTTTGCCTGACCAATAATGATGAATTCTGCACGCAATAACATTATTTCTTTTATTGTTTTAGATATTTATTGAAGCTGAGAATAATTGAGGATTTAGATCCATATACAATTCAGTCATCAGAATTGGATTTTACAGTAAGGTGCATTCCACCAATTAATATTATAGATATCTGGTTGGAGTCTCACATTTACTACTCTAAGCAGCAGATGAAAGCATACAAAAGCCTCCAGGCACATACATATTTTATAGCTGGATTTGTTTTGAAAGTTGGAGTAAAAATTGTTAATTATTTCTAAATTATTGTTGAAAAGGTATGCCTTTATTTTATTTATTCACTATTAAGAAATATATGGATAACAGTATTAGTGTCTTTTGGATAAATTGGTTCTAAATATTAGATTCAATTACGTTTACATATCTGTATGAAACCAGACAAGGCATGTAATTGCTATGATAGAACAGAGAATAATAAACAGTCATGATTGTTTGTTCTAAAATTATATTATATGAATATCTGATTTTAAATAAAATATTCTCAATCATTGTAAAGAACGCAAATACTCTCATAAAAATAAATTTTTGTAGTTGAAGGATTCTCAAAAAGCTAAAATATTTTTTTTGTGAAGCGTTCCCAAAAAGCTAATTATGCTAAACCACTAGATGCCTGGTTGGGCTGATAGTAAGTTCTGATGGCATAGCAAATTCACATTGTATGTGAATGGCCGGTAATAGTGAAGTCTGCAGCCACCTTATTTGCAGCTGAGTATCCCACAGCAACAGAGAATAAGAAGAACCCATTGCATGTACAGGTGTTACAGCTACATGGTCCGAAGATAGTAACATATGCATTCTCTGATGAAAAACTAATGAGCTTTGAAACTGTTTCGTCAGAGTGCTTGTTGCGCTCTCTAAATGAACTGAAATATAAGACGGCTTTGGCTTCGTGTTGCAGCAATATGAAAATGGTTACCTATTCATTTTTATTTATATTGTACTTCTTCATCATGAGTAATTATGTATTGGTCTTTTAAGTGTGTATTTATTTTTGTAATTAGTATCAACTTGTAATGATAATATACATTTATCGTTTAAGGTATATGTATTCGTTTCGTTTAAGGTATGACTATGTTTTGAGTCTAAAATAAATATTTTAAAAATCAAATCCTGCCTCCTTCTGTTATTTACTACCCATGGATATCACAAACTTATGCTTACTGATAGGTTTGTTCATAGAACAATCAGCAACCCTTGCCAACCATCAGAAACATACGCGTTCGTAGTCTACCAACGGTAACTGCTAACTGCGCATGCGTCTGATGGTTGTCAAGGGTTGCTGATTGATCTATAAGCAAACCCATCACTAAGCATAAGTTTGTGATATCCATGGGTAACATAACAGAAGGATATAGGATTCGATTTTAAAACATTTATTTTACATTACATACTTTTAATTATATTTAATGTACTTTAATGTTAATTTTCTTTATCCATATTTATATCATTATTTCCACGATTACTTACAGGTTTTTTTTCTTGAATCTTGCTTATTTCATAAAAACTTTGCTTATTTTTGCGACATTTTTTGCTTAGACAGTCTGTTCCAACGAAAATTTGACCCGCTCAGAAACTCAGAAACCAAGAGCTTCTTTGAAATTAAAAAAAAACACGTCAATTTTTAATGAAAGGGGGACGATATTTCATGCAAAATTCATGCCCTTAAATGTAACCCCTACTGCCCCCGTACTACCCCCACTTTTTTTTAAATAGCAAGTGTGGTCGAGTGGCACATCATTTGAAAGGTAATTTTTTCCCTAAACGACGCTCTATTTTTTTAATTTACATAATAAGATTGAAGATAATTTTGGGCTTAACAAATTTATTATCGGGTTATCCAAGATGGCGACCTCTGGCACGCACACATTGTCAGAGCTCTCGCAAAATTTAAATCAAAAATATGGTAAATGCAATAGAAAATTTGTAAAAGGTGTGTTGTTTGTGTCAATCTACCCTACACTTCAAATGTGAAAATGTTGAGGAAAATGTTGACGTTAATGACTTTAAGTGCGAAAGCTGTGACATACTGGATAACGACTTTTATGATGCCATTGAGGATTTATTAAATACCGGCAAGTTTAATTCCAAATTATTTTTCTATATGTTTAAACAAAAAGATGATTTAATTAACGAACTTAAAGACAAAATAAAAATTCTAATTGTCAAATAGAGTTATTAAATAAATTAAATACAATTAACCATTTGCCAATTGATTCAAATACAGATAAGATAGCTAATATAAAACCGGCCTTGTCAAAACAAAACCAGATTGATAAAATCGCCACAAAAACTACATTAACAAATGTAGTACCCACTACTAGCAAAAACGATGGGAATTCCTTTTGTGAACAAAAACAAGACCACAACAAAATAACACGCAATCAACTGTCTACAGAAATTTTAGAAATAGAGACACAGAGTAAATGTCAAGAGATTATAAATCTACCAATAACAGAGGCTAAAGAAGAATGGACTGAAGTGAAAAGAAATAAACAAAGAAGAAAAAGATAAATAGACCCCAAATTGTTGGTACTAGCACCGAGGGAGCTGCAGCCGGCATAAAGGGTGTCCCTAAATTCACCGACTTGCATGTGTACAGAGTTGACCCAGCTACCGAACTGGCTACGATAGAAAATTTACTCAAATCGCACTTCCCAGAGGTTTTATCTGAATCTGTAACATCCAAACATCCAACCGTTTATGCTCCTTTAAAGTAGGAATATATCAAGAGAATTTTAAGAAGGCCATGGACCCATCGATCTGGCCTAAAAATGCATGTGTTAATAGTTTTTTATACCTTCCGAACAATTACAAACTCCAATCCCAGAGGTAATGTTTAATCCTGAGCTGATGCTACTCAATGTCCAAAGTATTAGTGTTGAAAAAGCTTGTGAAATTTCTTTAGATATTAATAACTTTAAGAATATAAACGCAATTTGTTTAACAGAATTATGGGAGACAATTGACTCTGTAGACTACGTTTACCTTGAAGGTTATAATCTAGTAAGTAACTACACCCGTGACAACTTCTGCAGAGGTGGGGGCGTAGGAATATGGGTTAGAAATGGTAAAAAATCAAACAAAATCGATGTTCACGAGTTTTGTGTTAATAAACATCCAGAATTTTTTTGAATTTCATATAAAGACAGATTAAATAACATAGTTGTAATATTAAACTGTTATAGGTCCTCCTATGGCAATATTAATACTTTTTTAGAAAATCTAGAGTCGGTTTTAAATTTCGTTTTTAAATCTAATACCTATATTATTGTATGCGGTGATTTTAATATTGATACAAGATATTTAAATTATGATGTTATCAAACTACAAAATGTCCTTTCTTCTTTTAATGTAAATTTTAATCTCGTAAAATGGCCCACTAGGGTCACGGATACCAGCATTACGACGATTGATAACGTCTTTTTTAATTTTTCAAACTCTTCTGTTACTTGTGTAAACGACAATACTGTGTCCGACCATCGAACTGTACTGATTGAGTTTGATTTTGGAGCAAGTGAGTCGAGTGTTTTTTATCAAAAAAGAAATTTTAATGACATTACTATAAATAAATTTATAAATGACATCTCAAGTGAGGACTGGAATCAAATATATGGTATCCTAGATACAAATATTGCTTTTAATACCTTTTTTAATATTTTTATGTATCATTTTAACATAAATTTTCCTATTATAAATAAAAAGTCCGAATTAAACAGTAATAAATGGGTTAATAATGAGGTGACACAATCAAGTTATCAATTGAAAAATTTGCATGCATTATCTAGGGCATTTCCAGAGTTGCTTGATTATTATAAACATAAAAAAAGAGAGCATCAAAAGCTTCTGAATTTAACCAAAAAATGCCATTATCAAAATATAATAAACACCTCAGATAATCCTTCTAAAAGTGCTTGGAAAATTATATCTGATTTTTCAAAAGGTAAAAAAAAATGAGAGTAACGTAACACTTTCAAACGGGGATAACTTAATTACAGATTCATTAGAAATAGCCAATAAACTTAACCTATTTTTTAAAAATGCCCTATTGGATGCAATTGCGACCATTCCAAACAAACCTGATAATACATATATTTGTAACAACACTGTTTTGGATGACCACTTTCTTCTACATCCGTACACTACAATAGAATTTAACAAATTATTAAACCAAAAACTAAAAAACAGAAAATCTCAGGGCTTTGATGAAATCCCTGGGTTTTTAATAAAAAAGGTTGTTTCTTTTATAATATCGCCATTAACATATTTAGTTAATTTATCATTTTCAAATGGCAATATTCCAGATTGTATAAAAACGGGAAAGGTGTTACCAATTTATAAAAAAGGTGACCCAAAACAAGTAAATAATTACCGCCCAATAACAATTTCTTCGGTATTTTCAAAAATTTTTGAATACAGTTATTTACAAAGACTAAACTCATTTTTACAGACAAATAAAGTGATTGTTAGTAACCAACATGGTTTCCAGTCCAAAAAATCTACCTATACAGCAATGCATTCCTTTTATGATACTCTCACATCTTTAATGGGTACTGGAGAGAATCCTGTTGGGATATTTTGTGATCTTAGCAAGGCTTTCGACTGTGTCAATCACGAAATTTTATTTTATAAATTAAAAAATATCGGCACTCAAGGACGTGCGTTAAATTGGTTAACATAATATTTAACTGCACGTCGTCAATACGTCAGCTTAGCAGAAAAAGGAAAATTATCAAATGCGACGCATAAATCCAACTATCTCGATATTGACATAGGTGTACCGCAAGGCTCAATTTTAGGACCTGTTCTCTTTCTTATTTATGTAAACGATGTTGTCTCGGTTAACTCGGATGGACCTTTCACGATATTTGCAGACGACATAAATGTAATAGTCAATGGACCTGATACTTCTTTGAAGTCCAAATCTAACAGATTATTGTCAGATCTTTACAACTGGTTCTGTAATAATTATTTATTGTTGAACACCCAAAAAACTCTTTTCATGCAGTTTCATAATCGGCAACGATGTATTAACCCAATTAACTTAAATATAAATAATAATGATATTGAACTTGTTTCACCATTAAAGTTCTTAGGACTTCATTTAGATGAATGTCTTAACTGGAGGAAACATTGTGATACACTGTTTCGAAATTTAAAACAAGTATTAACGGAGAAACAATTAATAATGCTTTATTGTGCCCAAGCCGAATCTCGTTTGAGATACGGGATTTGTTTTTGGGGATCAAGTAGCCATATCAATGAAGTCTTTTTTGCACAATAAAGAATAATACGGACTATTGCTGGTATCCCTCATAAAACAAGTTGTAGGCAATACTTTCAAAATTTCAAAATATTGCCATTGGCCTGTATTTATATTCTGGAGACTTGTATATTTAATAACCTCGAAAATTTTAAAAGCAATGGGCAAATTCATAACATGAATACTAGATATAAAGATACCTTGCGTGCCCCAATGTGTAGGGGAAATATATATTGCAGGTCCCCGGGTATAATGGGACAAAGACTCTAGAATAGATTACCAACGCATATAAAATTGTGTAAGAGCCTGACAAGCTTTAAAATAAATTTAAAGCAATTTCTGATGACACACATTTTTTATTCGGTTGAAGAATTTCTTCAAATTTAAATGGATTTTTATTGTTAGTTTGTGTAGTGAAATTGTTTATTTGTTTGTTATATTTACTCTATGTAATACTTTTGACTAATTCTATACAGACTCTGTCTTTCTAAAAGAAAATAAATTATTTATTTATTTATTTATTTATTTATTTATTTATTTATTATAAATTAGTTAGATCCAAAATTATCTATAAGGTTATTCCGCAAACTAAAAAAAAATTGGAGGGTCCTGTAGAGAAAAGAAATACCTTTCAAATGATGTGCCAGTCGACTACACTTGCTATTAAAAAAAAACTGGGTGGATGATGCGGGGCACGAATTTTGCATGAAAATTTGTCCCCCCTTAATACAAATTGACATGTTTTTTTTTTCTGAAAAAACTATTGGTTTCTATGTTACTGGGGTGTGGGTCAAATTTTTCGTTGGAACACTCTGTATACATAAGTGCTTATTTTGACCTTTCCGTCATTCTTATAATCCGGACTTTATTTATAACCAATGACCAGCTGCGACGACACGACAAACCCTCCGATCTGGCGTCTGAAACTGGCGTCTTAGCTTACCTTGGAAGCGAACGAAGTAAATGCTTTACAGAAAATTCGATTAACTATGACGCACAGACAGAAGGGTTTATGTTTGAACAATGATTTAGCAATTTCAAAATGAGATGCCGGTGTGAAATTAAAAAAATGCTTTTTTTATAATCCAATAAAAGTTATACTAAAATCACAATAAAGATGCATTAGAAATAAACAAACCAAGACACGTTGAATGTTATGAGTAGAGTTCGGATTTAAAAGCTTAATAGTCCAGGAACTGAAGCTTTTCACCTCGCAATTTTTACAGAATGGATCGATTTGCTTGAAAATTTGAGAACAAGTAGTGGATAGTGCAAGGATTAAAATCTATATGATGCCGAAAGGCGCTTTTACCATGGGGGTGGTTGCCACCCCATCCCGGGGGTGGAAATTTTTTATTATAATTTGACCGCAAAAGTTAATAAAAACGTTCATTCTAAGCAAAAAATGTTCTATACATTTTTTTGATAAAATGAATAGTTTTCTATTTATTCGCTATCGAAAGTGTTAGTTTTATATCGAAAAAATAAGTGTTTTTCAATAATATACTATACTAATTTAATAATTCAATAATATATTAATTCATAATTAATATATAATAATATATAATATATAATAATATATTAATTCAATAATATACTAATTTACGATTCACTCAAGTTTTGCCGTAGAAAAATTTTTCTCAAACCAATTTCTTGGGAATTAAATAACCTACAATTTCATATTTAAACATTTTTTCGTATCTATGATGCTAATCTTTCTATTCTGAAGAAATCGACATTTTTACCAAACTACAAAATTCGTCATTCGCTTTTAACTCCAGTTTTTTAAAAACTAATCTTTCTAAGCCAGTCAAACTTCTAATACATAATTCAATTAATAATACATAAATAAAGAAGAATAAATAAGACCAATGACTAACAACATCGCTAACTTACATTATTATGCTTCCAATTGGATTTCTCCTTTTTTTTTTCAAAAATATATATTGATTTTTCAACCGTAACTTTTCTATTTTTTATCTTAGAAAGTTTGGCAAAATAGAATTTTGTAGATATTTATAAGTTATATAAGCCTATTAATATTAATTCTTTTTAAAATCCTCACTCGCAAAAAGAGGTGACTTTGAAAGGGTTGGTAAAGGTGGTTTTTGCATGTTATTACAAGTTTTAATTATCAATAGCTCACTCAATTTTTACTGAAGTAAAAATTTTTGCAAACCAGTTTTTTGAGAATTAGATACGCTAATTTAAACATTTTTTCGTTTCTCTAATGCTAATCTTTCTATTCTGAAGAAAAAGCCATTTTTTTTCAAACTACAAAAAATCGTTATTCGCTTCTAACTCCATTTTTTTTAAACTAATCATTCTAAGCCAGTCAAACTTGTAGAACCTATTAATAATATAAAAATAAAGAAGACCAAATAAGGTTCATGACTAATTTTAATTAGGGTGGTGATTAGGAGGTTGCATCGGATCACTTTTTCGCTGAAAAAAGTGGGGATTAACATTCTTTTCAATATACGTCACTTAATTTTTGAGCTAAAGACTTTGTTTTTATTTCTGCTGATAGATATTTTAAAATGCTTTAAATTAGTTTAAACAACTTATTCTCGAAAAATGAATAGTTTTCCCGTCTTTTGACTTTGAAACTACAGTATTTAGTATTTGACGAAGAAGAGCTTACATTTAATAATGTATACCTTGATTACTATTGGTCTTAAAAATAAAGGAAACATTTTTGTTTATTGTTTCAAAAGGTACATTTTTGTTAAGTAAAGTTGTTTTGATAAAACGAAAACTTTTGGAGTTATTAGCCGAAAACTTATTA
Organism: Diabrotica virgifera virgifera; assembly: GCF_917563875.1. Taxonomy (NCBI): domain Eukaryota; kingdom Metazoa; phylum Arthropoda; class Insecta; order Coleoptera; family Chrysomelidae; genus Diabrotica; species Diabrotica virgifera. Next base: position 181,074,060 of record NC_065446.1, read on the forward strand.
ACAACATTGATTTTTTCGATTAAAACTAACACTTTCGATAGCGAATAAATCGAAAACTATTAATTTTATCAAAAAAATATATAGAACGTTTTTTGCTTAGAATTAATGTTTTTACTAACTCTTGAGGTCAAAATATAATAAAAAATTTCCACCCCCGAGATGGGGTGACAACCAACCCCATGGCAAAAGCGCCTTTCAGCATCATATAGATTTTGATCCTTGGACTGTTCACTACTTATTCTCAAATTTTTAAGCAAATCGATCCATTCTGTAAAGATTGCGAGGTTTTGTCCTATTTTAAGCTTCATTACTTGGACTATAAAGAAACGCAAAAAAGCGCTTAAAAAGCATAAAAGTTTTACGAAAAAAAGCATTTAATTATACAAAAAAGCATGAAAATAAGCATATAAATTTTGACAAACAAAAATAGATAACTGAAACAAAAATGCTTTAACCTAATTTTTATCGGTACGCTTTAGATGAAGGAAAATATATCATTTTTGTTTTATGCATGAAATAACTAATTATTCATTTAAATGTTCCATCGTAAAATTTCGGCACATATCACTTAAAACATTTTTGTATATCTAAAAATCTAATAGCTTTTTTCAACGTACACACTGGTTATCGTTGCAACTACAGTAAAACCTGTCATAACCGGATCAATGTGGCGACAGACCGATCCGGATATGAAAAAATCCGGATACCAAGAACACTTATTTTATAGTCTTTGAAACGTTTTCTCCTTTATACATTCCAGTAATAAACACTGTCAATAACTTTCGTCGATAGACACCTCTTATAGATTCTATAATACCTTGATCCATAGGCTGACAGAGGGATGTCACATTTGGTGGCAAAAGACACTTTATTTCGCCATCTTTTAGTTCTTTTGGGTCGGGATGAGAGGGTGCGTTGTCCAACAGCAGGACTGCCTTTCTCGGTAGATTTCGGTAGATGTGGACGGCAGAACCATCCGGATATGAGGAGGTCCGGATATGAGGAGGTCCGGATATGACAGGTCCGGATATGGCAGGTTGTATTATATACTTTGCAACTACTGCCGGATCCATATTTATATATTCAACGTGTTCTCAATTTAAAACTGAAAATATTTACTTCATCTTTTGAAATCCTTCGTTTTTTGTTAATACATCTTTGAATTTTGTTAATATTATCTGACCAATTTTTCCAGGGATACCTTTCATCTTTTTTTAAAAACTATTTATTTTTTGGATCGACTCAACTAATGACATTTGCTGTTTCTCCAAATATTTTATTGTTTCACTCACAGAACAAAAGTTGCTTTTGATAAAAGCAAGATTGTTTTGTAATTTTGTTTCACCTAAAACATCCTGACAATATTTTAACGATTTGCTAGCAGTCTCTTTAATTTCCAATACAAAGCTTTTAAAATTTTCGAAATATTCGGCGTAGTATAAAGCTACATCTAACCACCTACCCCACCGAATTAGCACTAGTTCCGATGGTAATGGAGTGTTAGGGAATCTGTCTCTAAAAAGTTGCACCGTTAAAGGAGCTTTAATGAATTTTTTTCCATTTTTTATCAACTCATTAACAAGTGGAAATTGCAGCCGTATAGTCTCAGCAACACGATTCAGGCCGTACAATGAATTAGATTTGTATAAAACAATTTAAGATTTGATGCTGTTTTGATCATAAATATTATGGTGCAGCGTCGAAAAGCATTAATAATATTTTGTTGGTGGGCACAGCCTCGGGAAGATAAAAATTTGTTAAAGCGTCATTTACGAATCTTGGAACTGTATTGTTATTTGTTGCTTCTAGTTCTTTTTTGCACACTAAATAACCCTTCGTCAAGATTTCTTCGTGAAGTACGCCTATAATTAAATTAGCGACGTATCTCCCAAAAATATACGTAGTCTCGTCCACAGCAAAGCAGGTGTAATTGTTTCCACTAGTGTTTTTATTTTTTTTTGTGGTTCTATTGTAAATGCAATTAACATATTTTTTCGCAGAGTATTTTCATCCGGCACATGTCATCGATAGTAGCTACTTTTCCAAAAATGATTTAAAACTTTCATTTTGCAATTTATTTAATGGGAGATCAGAGTCCACAATAGGGAACTTGCATAAATTTTTAAATATTAAAATAATATTAAAAAACATAAGGTAACATGATCTTAAAACGCTTGCATGCGAAAAAAACAAATATTTTTAACCCGTACGCTAATTACGGCGCTTTGAAAATGCTATGAAATTCAAATATCTTAGGAGGCTCTTGAACTTCCTTCTATTGGCCTGACGTCAGAGGCCACAGTCATCTACGTCTACGATTAGGTATTACGGGTGTATTACATTTTAATCGTATTTAAATGGATATTACCAGTTATTATTTGTATTCTTGCATAGTTCTACAATCAGTTTATATACTTTAAAGTCAAATTTATAAATCTTTAGAAATTACTAATGTGTTTATAACGTGTAAGTATTATTACTCACGAGGGGTTTTCAAAAGAAAGCGATTAAGTACAACAGTTCATTTTAATCGTCTTTAATTGAAAATTCCTACGTATTATTTATGTTCATCTTATATATTGTAAGTAGTTCCCCAATTAGCTTAGTTTCAAACTGAAATTGGTACCATTATATGTATTATAGTAAACGGTTTTCCCCGTGGGTTTCATCTACCTAACTCTAATCGAAGGATTTCGTATATCCTGGAAAAGATTACGGTGTAATTTGCATAATAATAAAGAAACTAAATTTTTATGAAGTTTATTATATTTGATTGTAATGTTTATTAGTACCTACTGGAGCCTTTTATTATTGTGTTCAAAGCCTTCTGAGAAAAGATTATGGTGATTAGCAGACGTACCGATAGCCAACAAAACCCTTCTTTACAAAGTTAATAATACGCATAAATAAGAAGAATCATTATTGTAATTTAACGAGTTAATATCTTTATCATCTCAGCTTATATGGGCCATTCCACGAACATACGCCTGTTTTGGATTACTTCGACAACGAATATTTTACTGTACAACATAAGAAGCACGAAAGTAAATGGCGCTAATAATTATTCCAATAAACAACAATGTAATTTGCAATTTACTTTCGTTCTTCTTAGTTTGCACAGCAAAATATTCGTTGTCGAAGTAATCCAAAACAGGCGTATGTTCGTTGAATAGGGTATACTCTCACAGCATCCCTCGGTAGACCACAAGCTATAGTAGAAACATGACTGTAGACCGCATACTATAGTAGCACCAATACTTTTTAGTTACTCTTACTTTTATTACTAAGTTTTGTTTATTTTTAAGTTACTTGTTTCTTTTTTCAACACAAGAAACGACAAAAGTAATTTCATAGAAAAGAACTTTTTGATGCATCCAGGTGCATCCAGGCACTATACAGTACTTATATTGCGCAGATTTGTTTTCCATTTTGATAAAGTATATTACACACTAAATACACTAAACTACACTAAATACAATAACATAAATCGCACCTTGAAAACCATAGGGCAGTAACTGCAAAAATCATAATATCGAGTTAGGAGCATTTTAAGTTTTTGTAAAGTTCATTTTATTTCCTGTAGTTCCAAAAATTAAGCTACAAACCTGATATTTGGTATATTTATCTTTAATTTTGCATGTTTTTATATGAATTAAGAAGTACATAAAATTTCCTCCAGGAAATAGGTAATTTAGCACATACGGCCATATGGTTTTAAAAAATATATCAATTTTCGCAAATGACGCAGTAAAGTTCATATCAAATAACAGTTTTTTTATTTAAGATTGTACTTATTTATTACAAATTTTTAGTGTTAACACTTAATCAAAGTTTTGCACATTATAATCTGTTTGTTCGGTTTCTATTGTTGCATTGGTCACGTGTAAATCTGCGTAAAACCTATGATAGTGCTCTTGAATAAGATTAGCCTTACATAGTGAGAGTCTACATCTTGTTTTTTGAGATTGCATATTCCTGGTGGATGCGAATATGCTTTACTTAGTTCCATATTAGCCACCATCCCTCGTTGTCTTTGCCTTATATTAATGGTTCTGAACTCTGTATCGTTGAAGCTTGCCTTAACCTGAAACTTATTTTTAAATGTCTTCTCCACCTAGCTCATCTTGTGCCATTCCAGACGACCTGATTTCCTTCTTGGTCAATGTTATAATTATTTCCCATTTCCTTGCATCGTTTTGTAAAGTCCAATATATCCGATGTACACCTTTCATTAATTTTATAAGGTTCACCTGGTTTTTTCGCTGTTTGAATTACTGTGAACCATTGCGCAGTCACGTAAATTGGTCGTCTTTTAAAGCCTTCTTTTTGTTTTCTCAATCAAAGAATGCACGTTATCTACCTTATTTTGGGAGTGACCCGTTATCAAAAATTTGTGTATGTTCGATTTGTGTACTGCATATTGTACTTGTTCTTATTTTGCTCACAGTAGTTATCTGAGTACGGGAATATGCAAAAGACCCATGCATGAGTTAAAAGAAATGACCAGAGACAGAGATCTTTGGAGACGGACAATACACGACATTACGTTGACCACTACACTCCCTTCGGGGGGTCAGGATGGAAGGGAGAGAGTTATCTGAGTATAATATTATTTCTTTTTCCCTGTTATGGTTCCTCAGAAATTGTAACATGAACGACGCTATTTCATTTGAATCACGATTAGCAATTCGCTCGAACCAAAGACAGAAGTGTCCTGCATTTGTGGTCAGGTAAAAAATTGTGAAATTAAATAATCTTGATAATCTCATTTTGTAATAAAATAAAGAGACTTCGCCTGAACGCGTTGGTAGTAATGATTGTAAATCAAAACAAGCAGTGATGCAAGTGTTGGATTGTGCAGATTTTAAGTCATTTATTTCTCTTTCCTATTGAGTTCCACTTCCTGACGGTGAGTATTATAGTCTTTCTAATGTCGATTTATCTAATTCATTTCTGTAACTTTCTCACAGCAAGCAAAGGTATTTTAGGGCTTAAAGAATTCTATATTAAATTCCGTGTGAAATATGGTCATCATCGTAGCGTAATTTCCGAACACCGAACCTTTTTCTTTGCAAAATTTTATATAATCGCGATGAATATCAGCAAGAGTTTTGTCATCGCTGACGAATTATCTGGTAGTTTGTTTCGTTAGGTAGTGAGATTCCACTCTAGGAATGGACTCGATGTAAATCATTATGTTTTGTTTCACGTCTTCGTTGATTCTTTTTCCATTCTTATGAGTTCCTCGCTTTTCTTTTGGGATAAACCCTTCTGCAGTACGGCGTTGTATATTAACTTGTTATAGTCTTGTCTTGTCGCTTATTTCCAGTGTTGCAATGAAATCTCTATGCAGCACTCTGTTTTGTTGCATTCAAAGGTTTTTTCCTTAGTACACCTTGCTTTTATTTTACGAGCGTGGGTCTGAGGTCTATATAGATCTGAGTTTTTGTTTCAATTTTAGAACCGTAGAGCATCAACTGCAGATAATGCCTGATGTTATAAAAAGAAGAATTGATTTTTGAAAAAAGCCATAGGGACGTATCTTTCTGGTGCCGAATTTAAAATTTTTTTGCAGATGCAGCTATACCTCGTCCAATTTACTTACCGTTGCACGTCATCCGCGCCATAGCCTGTGACACGATACCAACACGAAATATCTAGGCGGTAGGTGTGTTTACCTTTAGAATCATTTTGATTCTAAAAAAGAACACACCCACCGCCTAAATATTTCGTGTTGGTATCGTGTCACAGGCTATGGCGCGGATGGCTGCAACGGTAAGTAAATTGGACGAGGTATATATAGCATTAAAAAATAGATTTTTTTCCTATTAGACTGCATTTAAAGGTCATTTCATGAAAAAATTGCAGATATTGCCATATGGTTTTCAAGGTGCGAAATACCGAGCAAACGTCACAGTTATTCGACACGCACAACTGGCAATGGCAAACTGCATTCAAAGCAAACGGGCGAAAACGATAAATGTGGCCTGTGACGTCAGACCCAAGTTCGCGCTTTTGAAGTTGTTTGAAACGGAAATTTTAAGCGCGGAACTTTTATCAGATGTTGGACGTACACTATTCATTGTTAAGACGTAATATTTTGAATATAACATTTTTAAACATAAACTAACAATTTTATGAAAAAAAATTTTTAGTGCAAGTTCCCCATTGTACTACATAGATAAAAAATTAAATTTCTGCTGTTCGCAAATGCAAAAAATGATAATAGTATATAAAAAACACCAAATAAGCACATAAATTCAAAAAAGGTATAATAATTTTAAAAAAGCAAAAAAAGCATAAAAATGGCTGTCAAAATGACTTATTTTTGCATATTTCGTTCATATTTAAAAAGAAAATAGTCCTGCTTGTATTATTTACCATAAGCATTATGCTTAGAAATCCGGACTTTAGTTATGAGGAGCACTCTTGAATCATGATTTAGAATGTATAAACTTTGTATATCATGATTTGGGATTTAAAATGTATACATATACATTATAATCATGATCTCGGAGTGCTCCTTATAACATTCAACGTGTCTTGGTTTGTTTATTTTTAGTGCGTCTTTATTGTAATTTTAGTATAGGTACCTACTAAAACAAAGACACTCATGGCGGTCTAGTTTGTAGAATTTTCATAATTTCTCAAAATTTATAAGCACAGTTGAAAAGAACTAAATTAAATTTAAAAAATATAGTGATTGATTTATTAATTGACATCTGTAAAAAAGGCCATAATAACCGGGTCTATATAGACATTTCAAATAATAAAAATTGCCGGAGAGCCAAATTTTGGTGGAGAGCTAGGGTATACCATAACAAATAAAGTTTAAAAAGTCCCCATCGATCCCACGTGTGCTTCAAAAGTTATTCGGGGTCAAAAGTCAAAATTTAAGATTTTTTGGTTTTTTTTTTTTTCGAAAATGGTAAGTTTTATAAAAAAAACCTTAAACCAAAGTTGTAGATCTTAAAATTCTCTACAAAAATAGTCCATACTATTTTTTTCCTAAGAGTTGCCATTCCTGAGATATCGCGATTCAAAAAGTCACATTATACATGATATGCACACGTTTCCACACCACCTGTGAGGTAGTGTACTCGGCGCGTTTTTTTTACCGTAGTTTCCCCTCTAGGCCTACTCCACTAACTGTTTTGACAATTTTAGGATAATTTAAGGAAACAATACTGGTCAAGTTCTAGATATTACCTTATTATTGATATTGATTATTGATATTGCTATTGATTATTAGGTTAACTATTGTTTTGATTTCTTTAGATATTTTAATCAGATTCATATTCTTGAAAGTCTACTTTAACAGTCAAGTCTTCTTCGATTTCATCTTCTTCCTCTTCCTCTTGCTGGATGTTCAAAAATTGTTCAAATGTGACTGAGTCATTGGTCTCTTCATTAAAATTACAGGAGTCTTCCTCTGTTGTACTAAACTGGACATTTGAGCAAGACTGACCTTGGCAGTTGGTACACACTAGAGAACACAGTAACCCGACTTTTTTACATCCACATTTGGCACTACAACCTTTTTTGCAATTGCAAAAAATAGTGTTAAGGAGTTTTTCTGGAGCAGGTGGGAGTAAGGTTTTAATCGGTTCCAGAGTATTATCTATTAATTTCCAACCCCAGTCTTCTGGATTCAGTTCATTGCCTAGCCATGTTTGAACTTGATAATATACTCAATACAAATATTGAAAAGCAGATGCTGATGTTGGAGGAAGACATGATAGTTGTACTTGTTTCTTGTTTCGCATATTGTTTACAAAAGTTAAGTATCGGTATTTATCAAGACAAATAATTTTTTTTGGAGCTCCATAAACCGCAAGAAGAAAGCTGAAAGAAGGCTGAAATGTTAACTGACAAATTAACAGCTGCGAATATTGAAGTGAAACAAGCTAAAAATGACGCAGATGTCCTTATAATTGAGACAGCAATTGAAAAATTTAAGGCAACAAACACAACAATTGTAGTTGGTGAAGGTGTTGATTTGTTGGTACTGATTACTGCAAGGACTCCAGTAGATAAAATTATTTATTTTCTGAAACCTGGAAGGGCTCAACAGCGAACAGTGATATATTCTTCGAATAGTTTATCGGCTTATCCCAAATGCCAAAAGTACATTTTATCTTTACATGCGATAACCGGCTGCGACACTACGTCTGCAATGTACAGAAGGGGCAAAACGTCAGTACTTAAATTATTCGAAAAAAAAAAAGATTTGACTGACTGCTGTAAAGTTTTTACAGAACTTGATTCTACACCGCAAACAATAATTACGGAAGGAATTCGCTTTCTTCTTGCGGTTTATGGAGCTCCAAAAAAATTATTTGTCTTGATAAATACCGATACTTAATTTTGTAAAAAATACGCGAAACATGAAACAAGTACAACTATCATGTCTTCCTCCAACATCAGCATCTGCTTTTCAACATTTGTATTGAGTATATTATCAAGTTCAAACATGGCTAGGCAATGAACTGAATCCAGAAGACTGGGGTTGGAAATTAATAGATAATATTCTGGAACCGATTAAAACCTTATTCCCACCTGCTCCAGAAAAACTCCTTAACACTATTTTTTGCAATTGCAAAAAAGGTTGTAGTGCCAAATGTGGATGTAAAAAAGTCGGGTTGCTGTGTTCTCTAGTGTGTACCAACTGCCAAGGTCAGTCTTGCTCAAATGTCCAGTTTAGTACAACAGAGGAAGACTCCTGTGATTTTAATGAAGAGACCGATGACTCAGTCACATTTGAACAATTTCTGAACATCCAGCAAGAGGAAGAGGAAGAAGATAAAATCGAAGAAGACTTGACTGTTGAAGTAGACTTTGAAGAATATGAATCTGATTAAAATATCTAAAGAAATCAAAACAATAGTTAACCTAATAATCAATAGCAATATCAATAATCAATATCAATAATAAGGTAATATCTAGAACTTGACCGGTATTGTTTCCTTAAATTATCCTAAAATTAAAAGACTAAGTTTTCACTCTAATGGCATACAGCATATCCCACCAGAATGAAAACAATGGGAACCTTCTCTGGTTACACCTCCGAGGCTTCTACAATTTGCAAGCCATACGGATGCTGAGACTAAGGAAGATGAGGGAATTCTACAATTTACAATTCACGTCCCATCTGCTCAGCGCGGTAAAGTTCCAACGAGACTGGTTCCCTTCATACTCCACACAGAGTAAATGTAAATCAAAAATGAATAACCATTTTCAATTTCGTTGCAAAACGAAAATACAGCCGAACCATATTCCAGTCCAATCAGAGAGTGCTGCAAGCACCTCTACCGGTTTCGAAACTTATTAGTCTCTCATCAGGAGGCACATATGCTGCTCTCCCTGATCCAACCAAAACAAACCCCAGCGTGCAGTCCCGAATTGCAACGAACGAAATGGCATAGATGCCCTAGCGGCAACTGCTAGCAAAAGACTAAGTTTTCACTCTAATGGCATACAGCATATCCCACCAGAATGAAAACAATGGGAACCTTCTCTGGTTACACCTCCGAGGCTTCTACAATTTGCAAGCCATACGGATGCTGAGACTAAGGAAGATGAGGGAATTCTACAATTTACAATTCACGTCCCATCTGCTCAGCGCGGTAAAGTTCCAACGAGACTGGTTCCCTTCATACTCCACACAGAGTAAATGTAAATCAAAAATGAATAACCATTTTCAATTTCGTTGCAAAACGAAAATACAGCCGAACCATATTCCAGTCCAATCAGAGAGTGCTGCAAGCACCTCTACCGGTTTCGAAACTTATTAGTCTCTCATCAGGAGGCACATATGCTGCTCTCCCTGATCTAACCAAAACAAACCCCAGCGTGCAGTCCCGAATTGCAACGAACGAAATGGCATAGATGCCCTAGCGGCAACTGCTAGCAAAAGACTAAGTTTTCACTCTAATGGCATACAGCATATCCCACCAGAATGAAAACAATGGGAACCTTCTCTGGTTACACCTCCGAGGCTTCTACAATTTGCAAGCCATACGGATGCTGAGACTAAGGAAGATGAGGGAATTCTACAATTTACAATTCACGTCCCATCTGCTCAGCGCGGTAAAGTTCCAACGAGACTGGTTCCCTTCATACTCCACACAGAGTAAATGTAAATCAAAAATGAATAACCATTTTCAATTTCGTTGCAAAACGAAAATACAGCCGAACCATATTCCAGTCCAATCAGAGAGTGCTGCAAGCACCTCTACCGGTTTCGAAACTTATTAGTCTCTCATCAGGAGGCACATATGCTGCTCTCCCTGATCCAACCAAAACAAACCCCAGCGTGCAGTCCCGAATTGCAACGAACGAAATGGCATAGATGCCCTAGCGGCAACTGCTAGCAAAAGACTAAGTTTTCACTCTAATGGCATACAGCATATCCCACCAGAATGAAAACAATGGGAACCTTCTCTGGTTACACCTCCGAGGCTTCTACAATTTGCAAGCCATACGGATGCTGAGACTAAGGAAGATGAGGGAATTCTACAATTTACAATTCACGTCCCATCTGCTCAGCGCGGTAAAGTTCCAACGAGACTGGTTCCCTTCATACTCCACACAGAGTAAATGTAAATCAAAAATGAATAACCATTTTCAATTTCGTTGCAAAACGAAAATACAGCCGAACCATATTCCAGTCCAATCAGAGAGTGCTGCAAGCACCTCTACCGGTTTCGAAACTTATTAGTCTCTCATCAGGAGGCACATATGCTGCTCTCCCTGATCCAACCAAAACAAACCCCAGCGTGCAGTCCCGAATTGCAACGAACGAAATGGCATAGATGCCCTAGCGGCAACTGCTAGCAAAAGACTAAGTTTTCACTCTAATGGCATACAGCATATCCCACCAGAATGAAAACAATGGGAACCTTCTCTGGTTACACCTCCGAGGCTTCTACAATTTGCAAGCCATACGGATGCTGAGACTAAGGAAGATGAGGGAATTCTACAATTTACAATTCACGTCCCATCTGCTCAGCGCGGTAAAGTTCCAACGAGACTGGTTCCCTTCATACTCCACACAGAGTAAATGTAAATCAAAAATGAATAACCATTTTCAATTTCGTTGCAAAACGAAAATACAGCCGAACCATATTCCAGTCCAATCAGAGAGTGCTGCAAGCACCTCTACCGGTTTCGAAACTTATTAGTCTCTCATCAGGAGGCACATATGCTGCTCTCCCTGATCCAACCAAAACAAACCCCAGCGTGCAGTCCCGAATTGCAACGAACGAAATGGCATAGATGCCCTAGCGGCAACTGCTAGCAAAAGACTAAGTTTTCACTCTAATGGCATACAGCATATCCCACCAGAATGAAAACAATGGGAACCTTCTCTGGTTACACCTCCGAGGCTTCTACAATTTGCAAGCCATACGGATGCTGAGACTAAGGAAGATGAGGGAATTCTACAATTTACAATTCACGTCCCATCTGCTCAGCGCGGTAAAGTTCCAACGAGACTGGTTCCCTTCATACTCCACACAGAGTAAATGTAAATCAAAAATGAATAACCATTTTCAATTTCGTTGCAAAACGAAAATACAGCCGAACCATATTCCAGTCCAATCAGAGAGTGCTGCAAGCACCTCTACCGGTTTCGAAACTTATTAGTCTCTCATCAGGAGGCACATATGCTGCTCTCCCTGATCCAACCAAAACAAACCCCAGCGTGCAGTCCCGAATTGCAACGAACGAAATGGCATAGATGCCCTAGCGGCAACTGCTAGCAAAAGACTAAGTTTTCACTCTAATGGCATACAGCATATCCCACCAGAATGAAAACAATGGGAACCTTCTCTGGTTACACTTCTCTTTCAGAGAAGGTTCCCATTGTTTTCATTCTGGTGGGATATGCTGTATGCCATTAGAGTGAAAACTTAGTCTTTTGCTAGCAGTTGCCGCTAGGGCATCTATGCCATTTCGTTCGTTGCAATTCGGGACTGCACGCTGGGGTTTGTTTTGGTTGGATCAGGGAGAGCAGCATATGTGCCTCCTGATGAGAGACTAATAAGTTTCGAAACCGGTAGAGGTGCTTGCAGCACTCTCTGATTGGACTGGAATATGGTTCGGCTGTATTTTCGTTTTGCAACGAAATTGAAAATGGTTATTCATTTTTGATTTACATTTACTCTGTGTGGAGTATGAAGGGAACCAGTCTCGTTGGAACTTTACCGCGCTGAGCAGATGGGACGTGAATTGTAAATTGTAGAATTCCCTCATCTTCCTTAGTCTCAGCATCCGTATGGCTTGCAAATTGTAGAAGCCTCGGAGGTGTAACCAGAGAAGGTTCCCATTGTTTTCATTCTGGTGGGATATGCTGTATGCCATTAGAGTGAAAACTTAGTCTTTTGCTAGCAGTTGCCGCTAGGGCATCTATGCCATTTCGTTCGTTGCAATTCGGGACTGCACGCTGGGGTTTGTTTTGGTTGGATCAGGGAGAGCAGCATATGTGCCTCCTGATGAGAGACTAATAAGTTTCGAAACCGGTAGAGGTGCTTGCAGCACTCTCTGATTGGACTGGAATATGGTTCGGCTGTATTTTCGTTTTGCAACGAAATTGAAAATGGTTATTCATTTTTGATTTACATTTACTCTGTGTGGAGTATGAAGGGAACCAGTCTCGTTGGAACTTTACCGCGCTGAGCAGATGGGACGTGAATTGTAAATTGTAGAATTCCCTCATCTTCCTTAGTCTCAGCATCCGTATGGCTTGCAAATTGTAGAAGCCTCGGAGGTGTAACCAGAGAAGGTTCCCATTGTTTTCATTCTGGTGGGATATGCTGTATGCCATTAGAGTGAAAACTTAGTCTTTTGCTAGCAGTTGCCGCTAGGGCATCTATGCCATTTCGTTCGTTGCAATTCGGGACTGCACGCTGGGGTTTGTTTTGGTTGGATCAGGGAGAGCAGCATATGTGCCTCCTGATGAGAGACTAATAAGTTTCGAAACCGGTAGAGGTGCTTGCAGCACTCTCTGATTGGACTGGAATATGGTTCGGCTGTATTTTCGTTTTGCAACGAAATTGAAAATGGTTATTCATTTTTGATTTACATTTACTCTGTGTGGAGTATGAAGGGAACCAGTCTCGTTGGAACTTTACCGCGCTGAGCAGATGGGACGTGAATTGTAAATTGTAGAATTCCCTCATCTTCCTTAGTCTCAGCATCCGTATGGCTTGCAAATTGTAGAAGCCTCGGAGGTGTAACCAGAGAAGGTTCCCATTGTTTTCATTCTGGTGGGATATGCTGTATGCCATTAGAGTGAAAACTTAGTCTTTTGCTAGCAGTTGCCGCTAGGGCATCTATGCCATTTCGTTCGTTGCAATTCGGGACTGCACGCTGGGGTTTGTTTTGGTTGGATCAGGGAGAGCAGCATATGTGCCTCCTGATGAGAGACTAATAAGTTTCGAAACCGGTAGAGGTGCTTGCAGCACTCTCTGATTGGACTGGAATATGGTTCGGCTGTATTTTCGTTTTGCAACGAAATTGAAAATGGTTATTCATTTTTGATTTACATTTACTCTGTGTGGAGTATGAAGGGAACCAGTCTCGTTGGAACTTTACCGCGCTGAGCAGATGGGACGTGAATTGTAAATTGTAGAATTCCCTCATCTTCCTTAGTCTCAGCATCCGTATGGCTTGCAAATTGTAGAAGCCTCGGAGGTGTAACCAGAGAAGGTTCCCATTGTTTTCATTCTGGTGGGATATGCTGTATGCCATTAGAGTGAAAACTTAGTCTTTTGCTAGCAGTTGCCGCTAGGGCATCTATGCCATTTCGTTCGTTGCAATTCGGGACTGCACGCTGGGGTTTGTTTTGGTTGGATCAGGGAGAGCAGCATATGTGCCTCCTGATGAGAGACTAATAAGTTTCGAAACCGGTAGAGGTGCTTGCAGCACTCTCTGATTGGACTGGAATATGGTTCGGCTGTATTTTCGTTTTGCAACGAAATTGAAAATGGTTATTCATTTTTGATTTACATTTACTCTGTGTGGAGTATGAAGGGAACCAGTCTCGTTGGAACTTTACCGCGCTGAGCAGATGGGACGTGAATTGTAAATTGTAGAATTCCCTCATCTTCCTTAGTCTCAGCATCCGTATGGCTTGCAAATTGTAGAAGCCTCGGAGGTGTAACCAGAGAAGGTTCCCATTGTTTTCATTCTGGTGGGATATGCTGTATGCCATTAGAGTGAAAACTTAGTCTTTTGCTAGCAGTTGCCGCTAGGGCATCTATGCCATTTCGTTCGTTGCAATTCGGGACTGCACGCTGGGGTTTGTTTTGGTTGGATCAGGGAGAGCAGCATATGTGCCTCCTGATGAGAGACTAATAAGTTTCGAAACCGGTAGAGGTGCTTGCAGCACTCTCTGATTGGACTGGAATATGGTTCGGCTGTATTTTCGTTTTGCAACGAAATTGAAAATGGTTATTCATTTTTGATTTTTTTTATCCTAAAATTGTTAAAACAGTTAGTGGAGTAGGTCTACAGGGGAAACCACGGTAAAAAAAGGCGCCGAGTACACTACCTCACAGGTGGTGTGAAAACGTGTGCAAATCATGTATAATGTGACTCTTTGAATCGCGATATCTCAGGAATGGCAACTCTTAGGAAAAAAATAGTAAGGACTATTTTTGTAGAGAATTTTAAGATCTACAACTTTGGTTTAAGGTTTTTTTTGATAAAACTTACCGTTTTCGAAAAAAATCCAAAAAATCTCAAATTTTGACCTTTGACCCCGAATAACTTTTGACGCACACATGGGATCGATGGGGACTTTTTAAACTTTATTTGTTAAGGTATACCCTAGCTCTCCACCAAAATTTGGCTCTCCGGCAATTTTTGTTATTTGCCAAGCATTTTGATGTCTAAGCTGACCGGATTATAAACTATCTTTTCTATTTCCTAATTAACCTTATCAATCATATTTGACTCAGATAATTTGCACCAATCATTTGTCCACTGTTGAATATAAAATCCACATTCTTCTATTCAGCGCCTCTGCTATCCAATTGGCCAACATTATTTGACTTGTCGGTCCGTCGCGTTCAGGGAATTCCTCCAAGGTTCCAAGTAAAGCGTCCTCCAAGGCGTCAAGGGTTTCAAGTAATTTTTTTGTGCATACATCTTTCAGTCTTGCAACATGTCCCGCCCATCTCCAGTTTTGCCTTGTAATACGTTCTATAATGTCTTCCACTCCGGTTCGTCTAGAAACTTCCTTGTTTCCTAGTCTATTTATCCAGCTTATTGCAAGCATTGACCTCTCCTTTTCACATTGTGGCCTTTTTAATCTTTCCACTGATTTTTATGAGAGTTTGTTTTAAACATATTTCGTATTTTTTCAAATACAGCCCAACCTAAACATAGTATTATACTGCCGTGCTAAGCCCAACGGCGGTAAGTGATTTTGATTTTTTATCGAAAATGAGATTTTCGTATTTTTAGGTAGAATAGGGTATTTAGTATATATTTACAAATTCGTTGGAGTTGTAGAAGTATTATATTGTAAATAAAATTGCAATTTTGTTAGCGGTATCTACACTTTTCAGTTAAAATACTAAGCCATTTGGCGGCAAATGTTAAATACTCTGGCGTTTTGACGGTATCTGCCTCAGTTGCCGTCCATATACCTTAACATATTGCACTTACCGCTAATCTACTTTCAAGAATGCTACGCCTACATTTAGAAACCGCCAAATCGCCTTAGTATTACAAAGTAAATACGGCCTAACTTTACAAGGTTAAATTATTGTGTTAGTTAAAAAAATTGTGTTAGTAGAAGAAATAATTAGCGAGGATGGTAAGAACTTTTCGAGATTATTTATATCTATTGAAATGTATTTTAATTTTTGTTTATAGTATTTCAAGAATTAACCAATTATGTTGTCCTAAACAATATGACTCTGCGCCAAGTGGATGATTTTTATCTTGAATTAGGCGGTAAGAGATTTTCATATTTAAAAAATATTTCTTTTTTTTTTTTATTAGGGTTTAAAAACTTAATAATATATACACACGCTGTCCAAAAACATTATTAGAAAAAGAGACTTAAAATATTTTGTTTTTTTTTTAGAAAATCAAGTACAGTAGACTAAGAGTTGTGAAACACGAGGTGAAACCACTGAAGACAATATTATAGAAAGAGAACAATTTATTGTAAAGTAATTACAAGAGGGGGAAAAAAATTATGTTTAGCCTGTACAGGCGCAAGGTTTGTTTCGTACTTAAAGTTTTCTGTAATTAACCCTTTGTTGGTCGTACATGGTATTAGCAGTCCCATTGATTGCATTTTTTTTGTTTAAATACAAGCTGTTATCATTGTTTAACTAGACAATGTCTAGTAGTCTAGTTATACAATGCTATTATAGATACGGGATTATAGATTTGGGATATCTTTAGATATATTTGGGATAGATATCTGTTGAGAATCCTTTACCTAAATTTTATACAAAAACGCTGATTTTATTCCTTTATAAATTTTCAAATAATGCGTCAGGTACCTGGATAATGATACAAAAATTTGTTTGAATATTTTAAAAATCTTATATATCCCATAATTAGGTAGTTTTCGTTCTAAAAGACAATGTGATGATATTTTCATCATAACATATAACTAGTTTGTACAGTACAGCTAATAAAATGTTAAAATTTGCCCTAATTACTGTAGGTAATTAGTCCAGAGAAATAAGATTTTTCTCGTGACACATCCCCTCCAGGCCGAAACCAAAGTTTTTGAGTAGTATATTATTAACCTATATGTTTCCTGCAGCCGACTTTGATGATATACATAGTTATAAACAAATGAAAATCAAAAAATGGTAAATTATCGCTTTTTTCGTCTATTAGCAAAAAGTTAAGCACTTTAAACAAATTTGAGAGTAAGAAACTCATAAATCGTATAAAAAACTTCAATATGGCGTTCGCTGAATATGTCCATCCTTATTGGTTACTTAGAAAATTGCAAAATAAATCATAAATTTTGAGTTTTTATAAATATTCATAACTTAGGTAAAAATTAACTTAGAATCTTCTTATTACACGGAATGCCGAGACTTCTTGTACTTAAATTATATTTTAAATTTCAAAGCAATTGGTCAAATAGTTTAAAAGTTATTTAATTTGTTTTTTCAAATTTATTTTTTTTGCAACACTATAAGTCAGAAAATTATGAGGTTACAATAATACTTCGGACAGTTTATGAAAGAAGAACATTTATACTATTACCTTAATTAAAAATTAATGACAAAAAATAATTTTAAACAGTGTAAAATTATTTTTCAAGAGCATGTCGATTTTTTGCTTACTTATAAATAATTAGAATAACTTTTTAACCGTTACCCGTAGAAATAGTACATTGTTTACCGGGTAGGAAAAGCTTAACATTCCTGGACGACTGTGAAGATTGCTAAGTCGAGGCGCAAGCCGAGACTTAGCAACACAGAGTCCAGGAATGTGGCTTTTCCTACGAGGTAAACATACTATTTTTCCGCAAATCGTTTAAAATTCGACAGATATTGATTGATTTAAAAACAACGCGATAATTTTATTCCCAAATAAATGGTGCTTTGAAATTCCTAATAAAATTACTTGGGTTACTATGGAAACGTATTGAGGTTGAATTGTCAAACTTGACGCTTATAAATTTAATTGCTGGTGTTCTCGAAAGTAAAATGATAAGTGATGATGAAATTTCGATTCCTGGGACTCCTCCAGAGCTGGTTGAGGCAGTGAATACTGCTTCATTAGAATTATTGCCAAAGAAATCAAGAGAAAAGTACGAAAATGCATACAGACGTTTTATGGATTATCGCATGAGTAAAAATACGAGTTCTTTCTCAGAAAATGTTGTAATGGCATACTTCCTAGACCTTTGTTTAAAGATGAAATCTTCAACATTATGGGCCAATTATTCAATGCTGAAGTCAACCCTTGCACTTAAACACAATGTAGATATATCTACATACTCAAAACTTCGTTCTTTATTGAAACGGCAAGCTCAAGGTTATAGGGCAAAGAAAACTAAGATTTTAACGAAGGAAGAAATTGAAAAATTTATCCAGGAAGCTCCAGATAAAGAAAATTTAATGATTAAGGTAATTTACAAGGTTTTAATAGCAATGTGTTTTCTATCATTTATCTAGAACACTAACAACTGTACGGAAATATCATTTCCTTACAGTAAGGAAATGACATTTCCTTACAGTAAGGAAGTCCTGACTTTTTCTTCAAGAAATTTTGACAGGAATGTCAAAATTTCCTGGCGATTTGCGGAAAAATTATTTTTTCATATTTAGAAAGACTGAATTTTTATACACATCTAGAAAGAAAAACAAGTGTCCTAGGACAATTGGGAACAAAGTTAGCCCCCCCATTTTTTTAATTCACATGTTTTTGCAAAATTATTTTGCAATATTTATAATTATTTTTTGTCATTTTTTTTTAAATTAAATTAATACTGTAAATTTTCTTCTTTCACAAACTATCCAAAATATTACTGTAACGTCATTATTTTCTGACTTACAGTGTTGCAAAAAAAATAATTTTAGATAATCAAATTAAATAACTTTTAAACTATTTGACCAATTGCTTTGAAATATAGGGTATGATTTAAGCACCATAAGTCTCAGTATTCTGTGTAATAAGAAGGTTCTAAGTTAATTTTTACATAAGTTATAAATATTTATAGAATCTCAAAATTTATGATTTTTTTTTGCAATTTTCTAAGCAACCAATAAGGATAGAGATATTTGGTGGACGCCATATTGAACTTTTTTATACGGTTTATGAGTTCATTACTCTCAAATTTTTTTAAAATGCCCAATTTTTTAGTAATAGACGAAAAAAGCGAAAATTTACCGTTTTTTGATATTCATTTGTTTATAACTATGTATATCATCAAAATCGGCTGCAGGAAACATATAGGTTATTATTATAGATGACCATACTACTCGAAAAATTTGGTTTCGGCTTGGAGGGGGTTGTGTCACCAATATGATATTTTTTTTTTCCTTATTTCTCTGAACTAAATGGTATTTTACCGTATATGATATTGTGAAATACCCAATAATATAACAATGCATAATAATATTACGGTAGGTGTCGGCGATCATAAAAATGTTAAAGCTTAATAATAACATGTCGTAAAATAGCAAACCTTTGTCCCTAAAAATATTATAGCTGGGAAAGTGAAAAGTATGGTTTACAATCACAGTCACAGTTGAAGAATTCTTTAAAACACTTAACATCAGCAGCTGTTTAACCTTCGGATGACCAAGCGGGGGAAATTGTGGCCCCAGCGTATGTTTTTCTTTGATAAATTCAAAAGTATTTTCAATTTTTAACTCATTATTTTTTTATTTGACTTTAATATCATTCTAAATATTCTCATATTTTGAAATAAAAACAATTCCCAATATTTTACGAATAAAAAATATATTCTCAAGTTGATGTTTAGTAAAATAGCGTCTATTATGTGTAATTCCAAGTAGTTTTACGCTAATGACGTCGACTTTGCAAAGTAACAAGACACTTACTCAACATACACACTACACATGACATTAATACTCATGTTGTGACTGGCTGAATGACATAAAATCCATGCCATAAAAAAAATAAAAAAAATTAAAAAAACTTAATTTTTTTTTAATGTCATTTTTGACATTTTTGACCTGGGGTCATTTTTCTCCCCCTTGGTCATCCGTGTAACAAAAAAAGGTTGGTCATCGGAAAGTTAAACATCTATAATAATCTGAACAGATTCTGTCTTTTTCGTAGTATAAGTAGTTTCTGCCAAATTATTAGATGCACTATAAAAGATTTTGTAAAAAATGTTAATTATGAGTTAATACCATTGAAATAATAAATAGGTTTTTTGTATGTACCAGACACAAGGTATGTTGTTCGGTTGTCTATTTAATTGTCTATATTGAATCACAAATAGAAAATTATAATTAATGAACCAATGTACTGATTAAATTTTGAAAGAAAACAGATATAACGACAACTAAATATTGTCACTTTGTTGTTGTCATATTGTGGCTCAACAAAATAATAACATTTAATAGTACCTTAATTGTTTCAATTTAATAAACTTTAATACACAGAAAAGCTTTCTATTTCATATCAATCACAACTGTAAACCACATATCGCTAATAGGCTTAATTTTATAGTAAGTTTTGATAAAACGTTTTAGCGGTATCTACCTCTTTTTATACAAAACTTTGTTTTAAAATATAATTAATGGTTCCCTTAATAAACTGGGGCATATATCCATGCATAAAAACTATTAGCTAGTTCGTAAATCCCTAACGGGTCAAAATTTTAGCATTCAATTTTGAAATCGATTTTGCCACCATTTTGTCCAATGTTAGTTACCGCCTTTGGGCCTAGCACGGCAGTATAAGTAGTTCACATATTTGGTGGTTTTGCGGTAATCTTCTGTGAGCGATTTCTCGTTGTCGGTTGGCACTGGGAACAAGATTGGTGAAAATTTTTGTTCTCCCAGTCACAACCGTCACAAAAAAAAATATAGTTGTTATATTCACCCCTGCCCACCACCCCTTTGTCCCCCACGCAGCGTTCAACCCCAGGAGATTTTGCTTAGTTACGTCATGATCTACTTCCCAAATAATTTTGGTGCACTATCTCGATCATGAGCGTCACACCCTTATAAATTTATATTTACCCCTGCCCGCCAACTCTTTTCTCTCTCACGCAGCGTTCCGCCCCCGGAGATTTTGCTCAGTTACGTCATGATCTAATATTCCCAAATTTTGTAATCTCGATTAAGAACGTCACAAAAACCCCTTATAATTTTTATATTTACCCCTGCTCGCCACCCCTTTGTCCCCCAAGCAGCTTTCTGTCCCAGGAGATTTTGCTTAGTTACGTCATAATCTAGTTGTTCCCAAGTTTTGGTGCACTATCTCGATCACGAGCATCAGAAAAAAACCCTTATAATTTGTATATTCACCCCTGCCGACCACCAATTTGTCCACCACGCAGCGTTCCGCCCCTAAAAATTTTGCTTAGTTATGTCATGCTCTACTTACTCCTCCAAATTTTGGTGCACTATCTAGATCACGAACGTCACAAAAAACCCTTTACAATTTTTATATTCACCCCTGCTCGCCACCTCTTTGTCTTTTACGAAGCTGTCCGCCCCTGGAGATTTTGATTACTTACGTCATGACCTACTTATTCCCAAATTTTGGTGCATCTCGATCATGAGCGCCACAAAAAAAATAATAAAAACCGATTTTTGACCCCTTATAACTACTCTCGCCCTCACTCTGGTTTCCGCCCCTAGATGAAAGTCATATATACAACTAATCCAATATATCTCCGTATAGTTTGTCCATATTACTTATCACGAGCAAAATCTGCTCCCAGCTCTTGGACTATTATGCATATGGAATAATAAATTAAAATGTAGAATATTTGTTTATTTTTATTTTAGGAATAAATTAAAAAATGAATGCCCCCGTTTTTGGATATAATACTGATTTTGAGATACCCTTTTGAGATAAATTATGTGTTCTAGTAAAGGTAAAAGAACTGAATTTATAAAATATAAGACGAAATTTTCTAAGGCTTATAAAAAAAGCGCACTGATGAACACCAAGAACAATAAAGAAATAATTTTTTCATCAAAAACAGTTCACTTAAGATTTGTTCTTGTTCGATTTGTTATAAGTTAATTTAGATGAACTGACTAACTGATCATCAACAATCATAATTCACTGAATTACAGGACAAGAGAAAAAACATTTTACGTGAACTTGAATGACCTTTTATTTTCTATATTTCTTGACATTACATCATAACTTTCTATATTATCAAATACATAAATTACCAAACATAGAGGAATATCCACTTTTAATGTTGTATATTTTAACACTCTCCCTCTAGACCAGTAAGGATCTGTTTTTAGGTGGATGTGAGAAGTGGCATTCAGATTTTTGCGGATAAAGTTAGGTGATAACTTTGTTAATAATAATTGATTTATGCTCCTTCTCAAATATGCCCGGAACATTAATAACAAAAAATTAATATTTAAAAATTTCAAAAAATTTCGTTTTTTTTTCTACATTTTTTTGTTTATAACTTTAAAACGATTCATTTTGGAACAAAGTCGTACAGGAATAAAACAAAGATAATTAAATTGTCTATCAGATGCGATTGGTTAAAAATGTCTTAACTTATCACCCTTGCTGCAAAATAGCAATAAATATAAAATAAGGGACCAAAACAAGCCTGTCTTTATTCAATGATTTTCCATTACTTAGGTTAAACTTGGAACCTTCTTATTTAGCTTAGAAAATTTTTGTAATGTGGTAAAGCCGTACACCAAATTTCATTAAAATTGACTTACTAGATTTTGAATAATAATTTTGCAATCTAAACTTTTTCTAAAAAATTAAAATTTTTTAAAATCTTGCACAACAACATCTAGAACATACAAAGATTTGTCAATTTTTTTACATATTATAAAGAAGCACTCCACCTATCTAATGCACTTTACCGAATTAAAATCGGATTGTTTAAGCAGCCTCAGCAATGTTTTAAAGTTATAAACAATTTTTTGGCTTATAAACAAATTAGTCCTGTGGCCAGGAGGGGGTGCTACGGGCTCCTTTATTTAGATGGACTTACACAAAATTTTTATGTAATTTTTGACCCGTAGGACATGATTTTTTTGGGTAACAGTTGATCCGGATGTCGATAAGATTGTTATAAACAAAGAACTTGAGGAATTACATAACATCGATTTTTCGCAAGATAAAACATTTTTTTGTATTTCTTGGGTAATTCTAAGCAAAAAACGTTCTTACAAGTTTTTTCGTAGGATGCATAGTTTTCAAGATAAACGCAGTGAAACTTTCAAAAATTCGAAAAATTACAATTTTTGAACGCTAATAGCTTTTGATTAAAAAATAAAATAGCAATTCTGTTGACAGCATTTGAAAGTTTAAGTCAAATTATACCGGTTTTAGTTATTTGCATTGCTAGAAATGATTTTTTTATAATTAAAAGTTATAAAGTTATTTTTTATAAGCCAAAAAATTGTTTATAAGTTTAAAACATTGCTGAGGCCCCTTAAATAATCCGATTTTAATTATGTAAAATGTATTAGATAGGTAGAGTACCTCTTTATATGTAAAAAAATTAGACAACTTCTAAATGGTCTACTTTTTGTCCAGAAAGATTTTAAAAAATTTGAACTTTTTTAAAAACATTTAGATTGCAAATTTATTATGCAAAATCTATTAGGTCGATTTTAATGAAATTTGGTTCACGGTTTAAGTATATTACAACGAATTTCCTAATCGAATTACTAAGGTCCTAAGTGCCACCAACGTGGTTAAAAACATTGAATAACAACAGGCGTATTTTGCCCCCTTATTTTGTATTTATTGCTATATTGCAGAAAAGGTAATACGTTAAGACATTTTTGACCAGTCGTGTATCATACAAAATTCAATTATCTTTATTTTTATTTTCCTACGAATTTGTTCCAAAACGAATCGTTTTAAAGTTATAAGCAAAGAAAGCAGAAAAAATCGACGTTTTTCGAAATTTTTAAATATTTTAATTTTTTTATTAATGTTCCGGGCATATTTGAGAAGGAGCATAAGTCAATTATTATTACTGAATGTGTCACCTAACTTTATCTGCAAAAATCCGAATGCGACCTTTCACATCCAAAAATAGTCGTTTTTTCACAGATCCTTACTGGTCTACTCAACATGAAAAGTAGATAAGCTAAAAAATTTTGGTTTCTTTTTAACACGCGTAGGGTAACGCCTAGATTCTTGAACACCATCACTATTTCTTTCTTCTCTATTCACTTCTTGATGTTCACTCGTACGTTCTACGCTTTCCATATTCTCAGATTCCACAATTTCATTGATACCACTTTTTACTTCTTCGGAGTTTTCATTTACACTAAAACATTCCGACTGATTTGGTGCACTGATTCGGCTTTAACTTCAGAAATTCGCAAATTGCATGCAACCTCAGGTTTAAATCGTACATCGCGGCTCGATAAGATTCTTCTTTCAGATGGAATCCATATTCTAAAACCATCCCTGTCATTCACGTAACCAAATAAATAAACATGTATCGCCTTGTCATCAAATTTGGCCTTGACAGTGCCAAATATTCTTAATGTTTCAAGCTTCCAACTGGCTTTCCATACCACAATCAGAGATGGGCATCGACACGTCGACTTTAATTGTCGACACAGACGTG
This sequence comes from Diabrotica virgifera virgifera, assembly GCF_917563875.1. Lineage (NCBI taxonomy): Eukaryota > Metazoa > Arthropoda > Insecta > Coleoptera > Chrysomelidae > Diabrotica > Diabrotica virgifera. The sequence continues at coordinate 181,098,340 of NC_065446.1, forward strand.
TCGACAATGTCGAGAACGTGTCAACAATGTCGACAATGTCGACAATGTCAGCAACGTGTCCATAATGGAAAAAAGTGAGGTTATGTTATGAAATTATTCAGTTGTAAACTTTGAATGTGATCTGATCTGATCAGAATCAAAATGAGTGGCAGAAAACTGAATAAAAACTATGATATATTATCATTCAAAGTATTAAAGATAGAAGGAAAGCACGCGGCTAAATGTTGTGTATGTGGAAATGTGATAAAAAATACAGCTGCAGCAAGATTGCAAAGTCACAGGTAAGAAGAAATATTTTAATTAATTTTAGCTGGATAGCTATAGAGATTTATTCTCTGAAATTGATATTTGTATCGGCTGATAACTAACCCCGTCCCGTACTTTCATTTTAAGAAACGTCTGCAAGTTAGATCGTGGCAATGGTAATCAATCCAATAATGAAATATCGCATGTTTCGATATACGAAAATACTGGCTCAGACACAGGTTTTACACCTACAGTTAATCCACAAGTGAGTATATAGGACGTATGTTCTACTACATATTTAGCAGGGGCGGATCTAGAAAAAATTTTGGGGGGAACTTTTTGAAATTACATTTATCTATAATATAAAAATGAATCGTAAAATGTGTTCGGAGCCGCATAACTCAACAACGCATGGATCACCATTTCGGTAGTAGTATATTGGAGAAAACATGGCGTCAAAAACCGTATAGCCATCTAACGGCAAGAAGTGAAAATAACGCACTATATATTATTGTAGATTTCTTGATTACTATTTAATTCGAATTCGGAAGGGGACATAAATTGCATCAGTTTTCACCCCAGAATTTGTATTCTGAGGTTTTCACGTTGTTGCATCTCTATATACAGGGTGTCCCATTTAAAAAACACCAAGTTTAGTATTTTACGGCAAAAAACGGATTGGCCTATTGAATTAAGTACAAAACGCTGTATCTATGCCAACTTCTGTATACAGGGTGTCCGTAGATCCGCCCTTCATATTTAGTCACCTTAGAGTTTCTTTTTATTTTGAATTTTAGAATACAACGAACGGTAGTTACGAAGTTATGGAAGATGGTTCGCTAGCTATTGTGACTGGAACTTCACCTGAAAACATGCTAGATGAAATTATAGAAAATTCATTAGATACCGATGCCGCCTTATTGGAATTGGAAGAAAACAATGGTGTAGCAATTCAAGGCACTCATAGTATTGTTGAAAATATGATGTTATCAACTACTGATACTGAGAGTAATAATTTGACTAACTTAAGTACTCCAACTTCCTCCAGCACAAGCTACACAAGCACGAATAAAAGAAATTTATTCGCTACATCTCAAGCTAGACCAGCCAAAAAATCAAAGAAAATCACCGACTATATGGACATATTACAAGAGTATGAAGAGGAGAAGATAAGCACTGCACTAGCCAAATTTATATTCGGCTGTAACTTACCATTTACTGTGGTAGAATCACCTCTCTTTAAAAATTTTATAAAAACGATCCGTCCTGCTTATTTAGACAAAATTCCTGGCCGGAAAAAACTTTGTACATCGCTTTTAAATAAGTGCTATGAAGACTGTATTGAGATTTCACGTAAAAAAGTGGAAACCGAGTCAGTCATTTTGTGTGACGGTTGGAAAAACTCATCTACTAATTCTAAAACGGTTGTGACAATGTTGCATAGGCAGACGGAAAAAATGCCTTTCTTGATGCTTGGGATTTAACCACGGAGTCTGAGACTGGAGAAAAACTTGCCGAAATAATAACAGAATCTAAAAAAATTGCAAAAGAAAAATACGATGTAGATGCGTACGGTATAGTTTCGGATAATGCTAGTCCAATGATTAAAATGGGATCCCTCCTCAAGCACAACATGTGGCACTCTACGTGCAGTAGCCACACCGGCAACCTTTTAGCCAAAGACGTGCTGGATAAAAAGTTAGTCGACAATGTGGTCATTGTCCTCAAAGAATTTAAGCAACCAGATTTAGAAAAAATGATAGTTGATAAGGGAGGGCGCAGAATCAAATTGCCGGCCGAAACAAGATGGTGCTCTTACCGAGATTCTTTCGAAAGTCTCCTAGAAAATCTGGTATATATGAAACAAGTAGCCGCTGTAACGAAAAAAAAGATTAAGCCGAAAGTCAAGGAATTAATCCTCAACGATGAATTTGTGGATGAGATTCAACAGAACATAGAAATTTATGAACCCATTTGTAATCTGATCAATGTTTGTCAGAAATCTGACACATCTGTAGCAGATGCCGTTCATCTGTGGCTCAATTTGAATCTGCCAGATAACCTTAAAGAAAAATTGAAACACAGACAACAAATGGCGTTAAACGTGTACGCATTAACTGCGTACTATCTGCATCCGAAATATGAAAATTCCAAGCTTACGTCAGAGCACACTGGTATAATAACTCAGTTCTTACTCAGAAAGTTGTGCAATCAGGGCATAGAAGAATGGGACAAATTTAACACTAAATCGGGTAAGTCTTTCAGACAAAATTATCGCTCTTTTGATTTTTAATATATTAGGTTTACAATTTCAGGAATATTCTCAACACTTTGGGAAAAAGGAGTTGAAAAGCCTCTAGTATTTTGGCGAGTGGTCAAACTGGAATGCCCAATTCTTGCTAAAATGGCTCTCAGACTTCTAAAAATACCAGCCTCCTCAGCTCAAATCGAGAGACTCTTTTCAAATTGGGGACACATTCACAGTCTGATAAGAAATAGATTAACGTTCACTAATTCCAAGAAATTGGTACATATTTATGTTTCATTAAAGGGAGAATATCCTGATAAAAATAGTTATGACCTGGACGAGGAAGAAATTGTAGATATGGACGGGGAAAGTACAACTATTTGATGTATTATTGGTTAAATGTTTTCTTTGGTTAAAAATTAGCAAAACCGCAAAATGTTGTAATGTTTTTATTATGCAGTCTCTGCCAAAGCACGAAGAGATTCAACACTGTTTCAGTAATTATTATACTATAATTATTATAATAAAGAGTTAGTAAAGTTTAAAAAAAAGTAAACGAAATGTTAGGAAACAAGGTAAGGTTTCAATGTACTGAGATATGTTTGATTGTGGTTTTGAATCTTACCTCGTTTACTGACGTTTAGGTTTACGTTTCTTTTTAATTTTTTTAAACCTTTCTGTAAATGTTACGAGTTTACGAGTAACGATAGAAAATTAAAAATCTATGAAAATTTGTTTTGCTGGTTTTTTCTGGTTTTGCATCTATATGGTAATATTTTAGATTCATTACATTGCATTACTCTATCATGAGGTTTGCACATAATAAATTGTCTCTATATGAATCTATTTAAAATTCATTTACACTTGAAAAACCTGCAATCAAACAATTATGGAATATCCTATGAATTTGACAATCGCAAGTTAATAGTGAGGTTAAAAGTTTCAAAAGTTTGAGATTATTTGGTCTCTTTGCAACTTGTTGAAACATTAATGCATACTTTTTCAATAAGTCAGCGCAGCCAGATTAACCTAAAATTTCAAATTAGTGCGCACGGAACGTCATTCTGATCGTTTGCTAATTGTCGACATACTCGACATTGTCGACATTGGCAACAACTTTAAATCACTCGACATCGACATGATTGTCGACATGTCGACAATCGAATTGTCGACATGACATTATCGACACCGCCCATCCCTGACCACAATTCATAGGGACTTTTATTCTCAATTACTTTCCTGTGCGATTCATAAGATACACTGCAGTATTTCATGCTTCTGCCCACAATTCTTTGGACAACTTGTATGGGTTTAACATGGAACGAGCATACTCTACAATGGTACGGTTTTCCCTTTCAGCAACACCATTCTGCTGAGGTGTATAGAGTGGAGTGATACAATGCTCTATACCTCTACTCGCAAGAAGTTCAGATACCTTTCTATTGTCAAACTCTCTCCCTCCATCGCATCTTAGTTGCTTTACTACGTGACTATTTGTATTTGCTTTATTTAAAAAATTTTCTAAGAAGGTACATACCTCACTTTTGTGTATCATAAAGAAAACTCTCCGAAACTTACTAAAGTCATATTTAAAACATACGTAATAACGTGCTCTTCCCAGTGATTATGTAGACATGGGTCCATCCACATCTGCTCACCAGTGACTTATTGCCGATTGGTCGTAGTTTTAAATGGCCATCTATGCATTTTTCCAATTGCACATCCATCGCAAAAGCTTTCTTTGCACCCATCAACGCCTATTTTCTTTTTTTCAAGACCATCTTTACGTGTTGCTTATGCTGATGACCAAATCTTTCATGATACACTTGTAACATATCTGTTGACTCTACTAAGTTTGCTTGAATGGGGTTGGTCGGTTTCACAACACGTATATCAAGTGCATATAGGCCATTACCGAAGTACCCAGTCATTACAGATTCAAGAGTATTTTTATCATTTAGATTTACACCGTTTTCGTCGAGTACAGTAACGAACCCCCTTTGTGCAGCAGCTTTCACAGAAACCAAATGAGTGCTTGCTTCAGGAACATAAAAAACATTCTTCAATTCAACATCTTTCCATTTATTATCCAAACGCTTTGAATTTTCACTGCTCCTTATCCATGGGCTAACATGCATACATCCTTCTTACGAAGTGATATCTTTTCGGGTTCAGCAATCTCTGTATAAGATGAGAAATATTGCTTATCTGTAGTGCTATGATTTGTGACTCCACTGTCACAATACCATTTCCCAGCTTCAATACAATTATTGTTAGATGAGGCACTTAAAACAACAGAAAAAAAGCAGTATCAATACTTTCATTCTTATCTAAATAGATTTTTTCAATGGACACTCTCTCGCCCAAAGGCATAATTTCTTTCATTTATGATATCGAAATTTTTCTTTTGCACGATGTACATTTCTCTTTGATTTTGTGGTATGTAGTTGTACTTTGGCTCTGCTTGAATTTTTCGTTTGGGATATTGCGTGCAACAAACGCAAAAGATTCTATGGCACTTTGGTCACGTAACTCAATGGCACACAATTTCTCAATCAATAAATTCAAAGTATCGTGTATGGTATCGTGTCCCACAAATCTTTGAAATTATCAAAATCCTTACCCAAAGTTAATAAAATCCGACCATTTAACATTCTTTCGGATAAAACATTGTCATCATGCTTCTGTAATTCATCATTCAAATCTAGAAACAGTTTCTGCAACTTCGCAACATGTTTACTAATATCTTATCCACGAGGAAAAATTTCCTGTAGTTGGCTGTATACCATTACAAAAACATAAAATCCTTTATAAAAGGTATATTTATACCTTTTATAAAGGATTTATATACCTTATATACCTTTATATAATTTTTTATACCTTTATATAAATATACCTTTTATAAAGGATTTTATGTACTAATATCTTCTTTTTCATCACGCTGGACTCTAAAAAAGGCTTTAATTAACATGTTTAACCGTTGCGTACTGCTACGTTCAAATCGCGCACGTAATTTGTCCCATATTTCACTAGCGTGAGTACATGACATGTCAACACGAGCTCGGCAACAGTTTGTTCTAACGTACCTGCTAACAAACTTGCCGCTTTTGCATCGTCTTTTAACCATTGTTGATACTTCTCTATTTCCAATGAAGTTGAATTTTCACTAACCTCGAGACATTTACACATACCGTTCACAATGATTGCGTTCACCAGATGCAAACACGTTCACAAATGTTTGCGCTTTGATTCTAAACTTGTTAACAGCGAGCTGAACGGTTGGTTGTTTAGGTTAAAATTGGACATTTTGCTTGCTTGGTTTGAACGTAACCTAAAATAAATTTTCTCAATAAATACGTTTTTGAATTTATTTTTTTTTATTAAAGGAAAAAAGAAAATTTATTTAATAGATAATAACGTAGCAGAATGTCTTCAGTAGCCTTTATTTCATATATAAAACCCTTATCAACATATTGTACAATATATACAATTTAAATTCCCGCAATATTTTTTCAATATTCAACACGTTTGCAAAGTTCAACTTAAATATTTTATGTTTGCAAAAATGGCGACCGCTTTCCAAACATGTTTGACGTTAGCAAGTCGTTCAGAAGCACAAAGCGCAAACTGATTGCCAACGTTTGCATCTGGTGAACGCGCCCAATGTCTTCAAGTGCATACGCTCGTAATAACATCGAAACGTGCCATTTCCATTTTTCCCAGTCTTCAGGACCCTCAAGTTTGTCGACTTGAATTTTATAATCGTTATTGCTGGTCGCCATATTTTTTCACCTGTTCACAGTTCACACGTAAGCTGGTTCCGTAACCTGTTATAAATTAAGGTAGGTGAACTGACTAACTGCGGACCATCAACAATCATAATTCACTGAATTACAGGACAATAGAAAAAACATTTTACTTGAACTTGACTGACCTTTTATTTTCTATATTTCTCGACATAGACAAGGCGAAAAAGGCGGGTTTGTTAAGAAAAATATTCCCATGAGATTTTTTTGCATAATCACATTCGTGAGAGACCCCAGAATAAGGTTCAAGAAAGTGGTCCAATTTTATTTAACATTTTTTTTATTCAAATTGCAAAAAATCAATATTTTTAGCCAGGGCATATTTTTTTAGGTTTTTTGGATCATTCTGGACAAAAAAGGTCTGTTATATTTTTTCTCCAGAGTTGATCGTTTTCGAGTTATAAGCAATTTAAAATTTGAAAAATGCGAAAATGGCCATTTTGAAGGCTTAATAACTCGGTTAAAAGTTATTAATATGAAAGTCAGAAAGTGACTAAATCAAAGTCTAAAGCCCCCCTACAAGATACTGAAGAAATTTTTGTCATTATTTTATTACTAAGCTGTTACAGTAAAACCTGTCAGTAACGGCCACTAAAAATGAAAAATCTAATGGCCGATATAGAAAGGTGGCCGGTATCGCCAGTTCTTGTAGTCCAGATGTAATTGGTTTGGGGAATTTTTAAACTGGCCGTTAGTACAGGTGGCCGATTTTGGCAGGTGGCCGGTAACACAGGTTTAACTGTATTTTTAAGTAATAATAATGAGCGCCATGCACGTGTTAGGCGGCAGTAAATGCTGAGTGCGAGAGAGATGCCATTCCGGCAGTCCACTTGGGCATCTTACTCGCACTCACGTTTACAGCCGCGTCAATACGATCTAACCGCTCATTGTTATTAATTAAAAATAACAGCTAAGTAATAAATTAATGACACAGATTTCTTCAGGATCATATAGCGGGGGTTTTAAACTTTGATTTAGTCACTTTCTGACTTTCATAATAATAACTTTTAACCGAGTTATTAAGCGTTGAAAATGGACATTTTCGCGTTTTTCAAATTTTAAATTGCTTATAACTCGAAAACGATCAACTTTAGAGAAAAAAATATAACAGACCTTTTTTGTCCAGAATGGTCCAAAAAACCTAAAAAAAATTATCCTGACCAAAAATATTCATTTTTGAAATTTGATAAAAAAAAATTAAAAAAAAAATTGGACCACTTTTCGCGTGGGCGACTTCTTGAATCTTATTCTGGAGTGTCTCACGAATGTGATTATGCAGTAAAACCTCATGGGAATATTTTTCCCAACGAACCCGCCTTTTCGCCTTGTCTAACATAACATTATAACTGTATATATTGTCAACATCATAAATTAACAAACATAGAGCAATATCCACTTTTAAGGTTGAATATTCGAACACGGTTCACCATTCTGCGAAAGAGTTCGAAGAAACATCGGCAGCTCCTAATTCCTGACCTCATTCCTTCAAATGTAAAAACTCCCCCTTTCTGCTTAATCATGATTCCCTAAATCAACAAGACATGACTCCAATATCAAAAATCAGAGACATCACCCACTGTTATCCGATATTTTTAAAGGGACCCAAGGTTTGCAGGGAAAGTTCTTGCATTTATACAAATGCCTCCAAATCTCCAAAGGTCGTAAGAGTAGCATCTGCATCCAGTTTTATATACCCAGAAAAATTTTATACAATATTAGAAGTCGTTATTCGTATCAAAAGTACAAATCATTCTTCTTCAAAAAGTGGTTGTTACTGCGTGGCAAAAAAAGTGGGACTTTTTTCGGTATGACGCCAGGAAAAAATATGCCTATAATAGAAAATTGGGGAAAAATGCATAATTATATTTACGGTGCATAAAAAACATCTAGAAGTGCATAAACATGTCAAAATCAGTATATTTAGAGCCAGATTTTGTTACTCGTGTATTTTTGGGGTCGCTGAACATGAATACGCCATCAGAATATACCAACCGAACACCTGGTGCTCACGGTTACTACTAAGGCACGTCATCTGAAGTTTCGAGGCTTTTCGGCTCTAAGACGATGAAAGCAGGTTAATCGGGCTTTTTGAGATCACTGGACACGAATAATACCCCGTCAGAACCCCCAGAGCATCAGTTACCCAAAGTCACAGCTCAGGCACGTCAACTTCGTTCGTTTCGAGAGTTTTCAGCACCAAATTTATGTAACCAGATTACTCTGGGTTTTTCGTGGTTGGTGGGGTGCCCCGAGCACTACTTTTGCATCAATTTATTGTCGGAAAGCCTCAAGATTCCAGATGATGATGTTAGTAACGGTCACTCCGGCTACTAGGTGTTTTGTACTAATAAAGTGTCGGTTTTGATATCATACTAGTGTTTAGCAAGCCCAAAACCCCCCGAATAATGTGCTTACATCAATTTAGTACCGAAAACTCTTGAAATTCTAGAAGATGACGTACTCTAGCTGTAACTCTGGGCACCAGGTACTCCAGCGATCGGTAATAACGGTGTATTCATGTTCTTCTTCTTATGCAATCCACTAATGGATTTCTTTCTATCCATTTCCGTGTGTATTATGTCTCCTATGTTTCTTAGCCCTGTCCATTATTTGACATTACGAGGCCATAAAATTTTCTTCCTGCCCACTCCACTTCTTCATTCGAACTTTCCTGCTATTAAGGTTTGAAGAAATTTGTATGTTTCGTATATAATTACATGCACAAGGTATGCCGTTTTTCTCTGTTTAATTGTGCATAGCAGTTGTCTTTCTGTACCAATTCTTCTCAGGATTTCTACATTTGATATTCGTTCAGCGAATTATAAATTCAGTTATTCAGCGACCTTAAAAACACCTGGGTAACAAAATTTGGCTCTCAGTATACTGATTTTAACATGTTTAACTTGTTTAACATTTAAATTGACAAAGATGCATGCCGATAGCGACCTAAAAAGAGCTCAAAATTAAAAATTTCTCGACTTCGATTAGATCATACTGTGACGCCTCACAACCCGGCCTAATTATTCTCGATGCTTCCCGGGGTTACGAGTAAAGGCCAGACCTTCCACGGCGATCCGAGGCGACCGCTGTCAGAGTATTTAAGAACAGGAATTCGAGCACAGGCCAGTCAGTCAATGAACGAGCCGCGACGCGTGATATAATTGTATTCGAATCGAATTTAATGAAATGTATATTAGTTATCGAACTTATTATGTTTAGTTAATTAAATCATAAATTTGAGTTGTAAATAAATTAGATGTGTTAGTTGGTGTTATTTGTAATTATTAAAATAAATAAGTGATGTAAATAAAATAATATAAGTAAGTCTTCCTTTATTTAAATTAAACTTAGTGCCTAAAGATATAAAGAAATAAAATAGTAGAGTCAATCGCGTAACAAAATGGTGCAGAAGTGAGGATACTTGAAATAAATATCAACGTAAATTTTCGGTTTAAATACAGTGTGGAACCTTTAAAAATAAATTAATATAAATCGTAATAAATAAAGTGTGTGATCATGTCTACCTTGTGTAAGCTAAAAATTGCAGACCTGAGACTTGAATTAGAAGAAAGGGATCTGAGTTCTACTGGGAAAAAGGCTGATCTAGTCGAACGTCTAAAGAACGCTCTTCAGGAAGAGGGTCAAGATCCAGAAACCTATTTATTTGAAGACAATCATGCTGCTTTGATTTCGTCAATTACATCGTTAGAGAACAAAGTTTCGACAGACATTACGTCGTTGGAGACCAAAGTTTCTAGTGAAATCTCCCAATTTTCCTCGGATGTTTTGAAAGTTTCGACAGACATTACATCGCTAGGGAACAAAGTTTCAACAGAGATCACATCGTTAGAGAAAAAGGTTTCTAGTGAAATTTCCCAAGTTTCCTCGGATGTTTCGAAAGTTTCCTCCGATGTTTCTAAAGTTTCGACAGACATTATATCGTTAGAAAAGAAAGGTTCTAGTGAAATTTCGAAACTTTCGGGTGATATTTCATCCCTTGAAAGCAAGATGACTAACGAGATCTCTAAAGTCACTTCGGATTTTGACGACAAGATATCGTCCATAAAATCTACTTTTGAAGAAAAGATCAAGGAAATAGAAAAGAAAATGCAGGAAACGGAAAAAGTAGACAAAGGGATGGAACCCATCTTAACAGACATTAAAAATGATGAAACCAAATACAAATTGGAGCCACGGTCGATAGTTGAAGGGAGTGTGGGTGATGCTTGGGTTAAGGTGCCAAATTTCGACGGAAAGTCGTCATGGAACAGTTATAAGAAACAATTTGAAACAGTTTCAAGAGCGAACGGATGGTCTGAAAAAGACAAAGCTGTAAATCTGGTTATTGCTCTTCGAGGAGAGGCTTTGGATGTACTCCAGACCATATCTGTGGAGGAGACGAATGATTTTGAACAACTCATGAATAGACTAAACATGCGTTATGGGTACGAACATTTGGAGTATGTCTATCAGGCGCGGCTTAAAAACCGACGACAAAAGAAAGATGAAGCTCTTCAAGAATATGAGCTAGATATTGCCAGGCTAGTACGATTCGCTTATCCAACAGCTCCCGAAGACATGAGGGAAATATTGGCTGTTCAAACATTTATGGATGGTCTTCGTGATGTTGAAATGCAGAGAACACTGCGATTAGCTCGTCCAGTACCGGCGCTAGGGTATCAGGCGCCCGCCTGAAAAACTAGCATGGGCGCCCTTCAGCTTCTTTTAAATGAATATTTTGTATGACACCAGCAGAAAAAAGCCCATTTTGGCGCCCCCAAACAAGGGCGCCCGCCTGCAGTGCATCCCTTACAGGCCCGTTATCGCCGGCCCTGAGCTCGTCACAAGACGCTGGTCGATGTATTGTCCGCGGCCCTCGAATTAGAATCAGCTACGCAGGCCTCTGGTGAGTACAGTGCAGTTCGAACTGTGAAAGAAGAAGAGGATGAAGATAAACTTGACCAGCTGGTAAATATGGTGAAAGGCTTTACATCGAAGAAAACGAAGACCATGAATTGCTGCAATTGTGGTGAAAATGGGCACGCACGGAGTTTAAGGAAGAACGCAAATCAAGAAACTCACCAGCAGGAAATTAGAGAACGCACAGACCCTAGGAGGGCAGCCTCGACTCAGAACTCCTCTAAAGAACATCTAATACTAATAGCTTCTTTGAAATGTCGTGAAGATAGTGTATATGTGGATGGAGAAATAAATAGTAAAAAGTATACATTGTTGGTGGATACCGTAGCGACCAGGACCATTATACGACCGTCAGTTTTAAACAGCCGTAAGAAACTCTTACCAACGAGGTTGCGACTGCGGACTGCCACAGGTGAAAACGCCAACACCCATGGAGAAATCCAGATACAATTAGGGATTGGAGCAGAAAAGTTCGTCCATACTGTCATAGTTGCAGACATCGAAGAAGATGTTATATTAGGAATGGACGTAATGAATTTGCATGGATTTCAATTGGATTTTAAGAATAGGGTAATCAAAGTTGGCAACGAGGAGGTATTTCTTCATCCACATGATGACAGAACGTGCTAGCAGCCATTAAAGAAGATACAGTTGTGCCTGCGAGGAGTGAAACGATCATCGTAGCGCGGCTACAGGGAACTGTAGAAAAAGGAACGCCTGTTATGATGGAGCCATGGAACCACGACAAGGAGGTTGGCCGAGGAATCATAATTGGAAAGGAATTGGTCACTTCTGCTAAAGAAATTCCCGTGAGATTGATTAATGTTAATGACTACCCAGTGACCATCAAGAAGGAGACAAAAGTAGGAACTTGTGTACCCGTGACATCCATAATCCGTCAGACGACAACATCAGATAATTCCAACGATAAGTTCGACCAAATGGTTGCAGTTGCAGGCCAATCTCTAAATCAAATGGAAAAAAGGAAATTAAGGGAATTTCTTAGGCAATATCGTGACATATTCGTACCAAAAGGAGGAAAGACAGGAAGAACGACAGTTGTTAAACATAAAATTGACACTGGTACCGCTAGGCCAATTCGTCAATCAGCTCGACGATTACCATAGGCGAAGAGAGGAAGCTGAAAGGATTGTTCAAGAAATGAAGAAAGAGGGGGTGATAGAAGCTTCTACGAGCCCATGGGTCTCTCCGGTGGTCCTGGTCAAGAAGAAAGATGGAACTACGAGGTTCTGTATGGACTACCGTTTGTTGAACAATGTTACCAAGAAAGATAGTTATCCTCTGCCTCGGATCGACGACACGTTGGACACATTGGCTGGAAGTAAATTGTTTTCTACGTTGGACTTGAAGTCTGGATATTGGCAGGTAGAAATGGATCCAGTGGACAAAGAGAAGACGGCCTTTACGACAGGATCTGGATTATGGGAATTCAACGTTATGCCGTTTGGACTCTGTAACGCTCCTGCGACATTTGAGAGGCTTATAGAAAATGTGTTGAGAGGGTTATCTTGGAAAACGTACCTGGTGTATTTAGACGACATAATCGTTTTGGGAGAGACGTTTGAAGACCACCTGAAGAATTTAGAAGACGTTTTTAATCGACTTAAAGCTGCCCAGTTAATGTTAAATCCCAAGAAATGCCAGTTATTTCAAAGTAAAGTCAATTATTTAGGTCATATAGTCAGCAAAGAAGGAGCTGCCGTGGATAAAGGAAAAATCGATTCCATTAAGGAATGGCCTGAACCAACTGCTAAACATCAAGTGAGAAGTTTTCTGGGACTATGTACATACTACCGGAGATTCATTAAGAAGTTTGCAGATATTGCTAAGCCATTAACGCGACTTACAGAGGAAGCAAGGGATTATTGCTGGGATGGAGACTGCCAAACGGCCTTTGAAACTTTGAAGAGGCATTTAATTACAGCGCCAATATTAGGGTATCCACTGCCAGAAGGAGAGTTCATCCTAGATACGGATGCAAGCAATGTGGGAATTGGAAGAGTGCTGTCGCAGATCCAAGGAGGACAGGAACGAGTCCTTGGATATTTTAGTAAAGTGCTTTCAAAACCTGAACGAAATTATTGCGTCACGAGAAGAGAACTTCTAGCAGTAGTAAAATCAGTGGAACACTTCTATCAATACCTCTACGGAAGGAAGTTTCTAATCCGAACCGACCATGCCGCCCTTAAATGGTTAATGCAGTTTAAGAATCCAGAGGGTCAGATAGCCAGATGGATTTAACGACTTCAAGAATATGATTTCAAGATCGAGCATCGGGCCGGAGTTAGCCACAGAAACGCTGATTCTCTATCTAGAAGACCGTGTCCAGCAGAATGTTCCCATTGCAACAATACAGAGTCGAAGGAAGCAGCAGTACTAAGAACAACAGTGGTCAACGACGAGTGGACGCCTACCAAGATCAAGGAAGAACAAGGAAAAGATCCGGTTTTACAGAAGATTCGAAAATGGAAAAAAGAAAATCGTCGACCATCTTGGCAAGAAATATCAAGCCTAAGCTCAGTAGTTAAGACGTATTGTGGATTATTATATCCCCAGTGGGACTCATTTATCTTGGAAGACAGCTTGCTTAAACGAGTAATAGAAAATGATGATGGTTCAGTGAGGAGAAAACAGTTGGTGATTCCAAAAAGCAGAGTAGCCGAAGTACTTCGTCAGTTACACGACAGTCCATCAGGAGGGCATTTTGGTGTAAAGAAGACCCTTCAGAGAATTCGGGAACGATTTTATTGGATGAATAGTTCCGACGATGTGAAGGACTGGTGTAAGAAATGTACTACCTGTGCTACAAGTAACGGACCCTACCGGAAAAGGAAGGCTCCTATGAGACAGTACAATGTTGGAAGTCCGTTTGAAAGAATAGCTTTGGATATTGCCGGGCCATTTCCAGAAAGTGACAATGGATGCAAATACATGTTGGTGGTAATGGATTACTTCACGACATGGGTTGAGATCTACGCAATTCCAGACCAGAAGGCCACCACTATTGCAGATGTGTTAATCAAAGACTGCATCAGCCGATTTGGAGTACCTCTGGAGATCCATAGTGACCAAGGAAGGAACTTTGAGAGCGATCTATTTCAAGGAATCTGTGATAAACTAGGCATGAAGAAGACAAGAACCACGGCCTATCACCCGCAATCGGATGGAATGGTGGAGCGTATAAATAGGACAGTCGGCAAGTATTTGACAAAGATGGTGTCCAATCATCAACGAGACTGGGACCAGTACCTTCCGTTCTTCGCAATGGCCTATAGATCTGCTGTTAATGAATCAACTGGCCAAACACCAGCAAAAGTCCTATTTGGACGTGAGATGCGTCTACCCTGTGATCTAGAGTTTGGATGTCGACCTGGAGAAGATGTTGCTGGTGAGGATTACGTGAATGAATTGCGAAGAAGAATGGACGATATACATGAGTTGGTCCGGTCTAACCTTCAGATCGCTAGCGACCGCATGAAGAAACGATACGATACCCAAGCCGAGAAGGGATGTTTTAAGGAGAACGACAAAGTCTGGCTTTATAATCCAAAGAAGCGAACAGGTTGTTCTCCCAAGTTGCAGCAGTTCTGGGAGGGTCCGTACCTCATTGTCAAGAAAATCAATGACGTTATCTACCGAATAAGCAAGATTCCTAGGGGAAAGCCGATGATAGTCCACCATAACCGGTTGGCGCCTTACGAGGGAGACCACGACGTAGATGAAGAAGTGGAAGTCAACCAAATTCGAGGAATACCTGACCTTACCTTTGAAGAGTTCATGGGTGCCTACGGAGGTACCGGTAAAGCAAGACATGGTGTTACCACTGAAGAAAAGCGAGATCTTCACGCACTTCCCGATTACTATTCGCTGGCCCATACCATCCCGGCCAGTATCAAAAACGCACGAGGGTTGGCATCCGCCTTCCGAAGGAAGTTTGGTCGAGTTGCAGAACTTCAATGTCAACTGCCAGCTCCTGGCAAAGCATTGAAACTCCAAGATGCATCACGTTACCTATTCTATCTGGTAACAAAAGACACTGTCCGTGACCAACCTACCTACCAAGATGTATGGGATGCATTAATTCAATTGAGAGAGCACGTGTTGGAGTCCGACGTGCAAAAGTTAGCCATGCCAAAGTTAGAATGCAGCCAATTAGAGTGGAGAGTTATCCGAAATATGGTAGAAGAAATTTTCCAAGACACGGAGGTCCAGGTGTTAGTCTGTTGCAATCCGCATAGTTACTGGTGCGGAGAGAAGACCGTCCCCTGTCACTTTTATACAACTGGGAGTTGTAAAAGAGGGTCCAGTTGCAGATACCAGCATCCAGTTCCAGTCCCGACAAGGTTCCAGGAGGAACCATCTTTTAAGGAGGGGGCAATGTGAAGCCTCACAACCCGGCCTAATTATTCTCGATGCTTCCCGGGGTTACGAGTAAAGGCCAGACCTTCCACGGCGATTCGAGGCGACCGCTGTCAGAGTATTTAAGAACAGGAATTCGAGCACAGGCCAGTCAGTCAATGAACGAGCCGCGACGCGTGATATAATTGTATTCGAATCGAATTTAATGAAATGTATATTAGTTATCGAAGTTATTATGTTTAGTTAATTAAATCATAAATTTGAGTTGTAAATAAATTAGATGTGTTAGTTGGTGTTATTTGTAATTATTAAAATAAATAAGTGATGTAAATAAAATAATATAAGTAAGTGTTCCTTTATTTAAATTAAACTTAGTGCCTAAAGATATAAATAAATAAAATAGTAGAGTCAATCGCGTAACAATACCAATATATTACTCTTCACAGACACATTCAAGGTGTCTTGGTTTGTTTATTCCTAGTGAATTTTAATTGTGATTTTTTTTTTTTTTTTTTTTTATTAACAAAAATCGCATCAGCCAAATTGGCTATTAGCGAAACAATAGTGGTGAATAATAATTTTTATTACATTTGTGTTTTTATATATTGTATAAAATGTTAATTGCACTTAGGAACCTCTTTAAATTTGACATATTGCACTGTAGGCCTAAAATGTCACTCAGTTTGTTTGGTATATTGTACAATATGCGCTTTGGCGTTAATGCTGCGCAATTCTCCAATAAATGTTTGATTGTTAACTTTTCTTCACAGTTGTCACATCTTGGTTCTTGTTTGTAGGAAAACACATGACTATTAGTTAATCGCGTATGACCCAATCGGAGTCGCGTTAATATTACCTGGTCTCTCCGACTTGTTGGTAATGTTGGCCAGGGTTTTATCGATTTTTTAATTTCGCGTAGCTTGGCCGATGACACTTTCCACTTTTCTTCCCACATATACCGCACTTTACGTTTGACCGCCGCTTTCACATCCGCACTCGTAAATGTTATCGTACACTCCGCACTATCACTAGTTGCAGCTTCTTTTGCAGCGTTGTCTGCCTCTTCATTTCCTTGAATTCCAATATGGGATGGTATCCAGAGGAATATGATAATTTTTCCATTCAGTTGAGCGGTATGAACTTCTTGTTTTATTTTGATGACCAAAGGATTAGATGGGTAGACATATTGGATTGACTGTACCGAACTTAGAGAGTCTGTGAGTATGATATATTTGGTATTACTGGACGCATTGACAGCAAGGGTGGCCTGGTATAGAGCGTATAATTCAGCAGAGTAAATAGAGTACTCTGAAGGGAGTTTGTATTTATTTGTTGATGTTGGGGTTATGACTGCAGCACCAGTGCCTTCATTTGATTTAGATGCATCGGTGTATACTTGTGTATACTCCTTGTAATTGCGGAGTATATCATTGAAGGCGGATTTGATTAACTGTGGGTTTGTTGAATGTTTATCGAAAGAAATGAGGTGTGTTAGGTACTGAGGGTTCTTTATTTGCCACGGAGGAATTGAGGACAGTTTGGAAGGAAAGCATTCTGGGAACGCATAGTTTATTTGATTTAAGTAGCTTCTAATTCTTGCGTAGAAGGGTTTGGCCGTTCTTGGTTTATTTATGAAGAGATTTGGGAACTTCTCTGTAAAACAATTTTGTATAGTAGGGTTTTTTGAGTTACACCTGATTTTTGCGGCGTATGCTACACTTAAATAAACTCTTCTGTCTTCTAAGGAGGGTTCTCCAACTTCACAATACAGACTTTCGATTGGTGTTGTGCGAAAAGCTCCAGATATTATACGTAAAGCGAGATTGTGAAGACTGTCAAGTTTTTTCAGCAGCGTCTTAGCCGCTGTAGAATACACAGTAGACCCATAATCTAATTTTGATCTGATTAATGTTCTGTATAACATTAAAAGTGTTTGGCGATCCGCACCCCATTCTTTATTGGCCAGAGTTTTTAGAAGATTTAGTCGCTTGTGACAAGATAACATCAGATTTGTTATATGAAGTTTCCAGCTTAGTGTTTCTTCGAATGTCATGCCCAAGAATTTAATTGACGTTGCACGCTTTAGGTTTTCATCACATAATCTTAGGTTGGGGATATTTGTGACGTTTCTCTTTGAAAACAGGATGAAGCGAGTTTTTTCAGCGGAAAAACAGAAACCTGTTTTTTGTGACCAGATTTCTAAGTCTTGTATAAAGTTCTGTGTATGACGAAATATATTTTGTATATTTTTACCTTTGCAGAAAACTACAAGATCATCTGCGTAGACTCGTGCCTTTACAGGCGATTTTAGGTTTTTGAGGATATCATTGATTGCCACTATAAAGAGAGTAGGACTTATAACCGAGCCTTGAGGGATACCATTTTCTGGATACATTATATCTGATGTTATGTTATTTGTCCTAACTCTGAAAGTTCTATTTTGAAGGAAATTTTTAATAAAGAATAGGCTGTGACCTTGAATGTTCCAACTATGTAATTTTTTTATTATATAGTCATGCCAGGCTGTATCGAAAGCTCTTGATATGTCAAAGAAAACCGCTAGACATTTACCCCCTAGTGCGAATGCTTCAGAAATGTCACTCTCCAAATCTATGATATTATCTATAGTTGACCTTTGGTCTCTAAAACCACTTTGTTCTGGAATAATCAAATCTTGTCTCTCCAAGTGCCATCTTAGTCTATTGTTAATAATCTTTTCTAGTAACTTACACATGGCGCATGTTAAAGATATCGGTCTGTATGACTCGGGACTTGTCTTAATACTATTAGGTTTTTGTATAGGTATTACTATGGATTCATGCCATTTTTCAGGAAATTTGTGTTGAAGCCAAATAATGTTAAACAGATCTAGAAGTTGTTTGTGAGCGCTCGCTGGAAGGTGTTTAATAAAAATACTAGGAATATCGTCCGGGCCAGCGCTAGTTTCTTTAATATTTGATAATGCTTCCGTATACTCTAATTGAGAAATGGGTAAATTTAACGGTTCATCTGTGTTAGGAGTAATGCTAATTTTCTTATTTTCTTCATGTTGTTTGTAATTAATGAAAGATTTTTTATAATTAATATTACTGGATCGGTTTTTGTATGTGTTAGCAAGGATTTTAGCAATCTCAGTATTACTAGTAACTGCATTTCCATTTCTCTCGAGGCTTTTGATAATCTGATTGCTGTTTAATGCAGATATTCTTCTGACTTTGTTCCATACTTCAGTCATGGGAGTGTTTGCATTTAACGTTGATACATATTGAGTCCATGACTGGCGTTTGGCATTTCTAGTTGTCTTCTTGGCTATTGCACGTTGTTTTGTATATTCAATTTTATTCTCGAGAGTCTTGTAGCGCTTGTATTTGTTAAAAGCTCTTTTGCTAGATTCAACTGCTGTTTTGCATTCATGGTTCCACCATGGGACGGGGTTGCGTTGTTTTATGTATGAAGTTTTTCCTATTGCTCTTTCTGCTGCTTCTGTGATAATGGTAACAATGTTCTTAAGGGTCTCGTCTATGTTTGAGGTGCTTTTAAATGTGGTCATACTGCTTTCGACTAAATTTGAAAAAAGATTCCAGTTAGGTTTTTTTAAATTCCATTTTGGGGTAAATGTCCGTCCACGTTGGTTTTTGTTGTTATGAATAAAAATTGGGTAGTGATCACTGTTATACAAGAAATCCAGCCTATCCCAGGTGAGCTGTGGGGTCAGACCTGGTTCGCATATCGTAAGGTCTATACATGAAGATTCACCGTTCTGTATATTAAATCTAGTGGGTCTGCCGTCGTTTAAGACTGAAAGGTTGGACTGTTCAAATATCTCTTCCAGCAATCTTCCTCTGGTATTTATAGTAGAAGAGCCCCATGAAAAGTTGTGAGCATTAAAATCGCCCAAAATAAGCCTGGGTTGGGGAATTTGTTGTAAGAGTTCAGTTAATGCTTCTGAGTCTACTTGCGTTGATGAAGGTAAGTATAAGTTACAAACGTAGATATTTGGACTCGAGTTAACTTTAATGCAAATTGCTTCTAGATTAGTTTGGAGAGGAACGACTGTAGTTTCAATTGACTTTTTTACAAAGATAGCTACTCCACCACTGGCTTTATCTTGGTTAGTTCTGTTTTTGCAGTAATTTTTAAATTTTTTTAAAGCTTGTATGTTTTCATTTTTAAAATTAGTCTCCTGAAGACAAATTATATCTGGATTGTGTCTGGACAGAATTATTTGGAGCATTGGAAGGTTATTATAGAAACCGTTAATGTTCCACTGCAAAATTGATGAGAAGCCCATTTATAATAAATAAAACTGAAATTTGGGATTGTCACAGAAGTTCATGACTCTATTCTTGAGAAAACTCACTTTCAGTCTCTGATGCCTCAGTATCCGAGTAAGCCATCTGTAAATGCTTCAATAGTTTCTTTCTAATTTTTGTACATCTAGCTTTAATCGATCTTTGTTTGAAATACGGGTATATTGCTGTTAGCATTTTCACTAAAGCTTCAAATTCGCTAGTGTAGTTTTTTATGATGCTGACTGGGTCCTGTGCACCATAAACATTTTCAAATAGATCGGATATTTGATCAAAATCAAGAACAAATGAAGGGTTTTGCTCTGAGATGAATGCCTTGGTCGGTTCCATGAGTACGTGAGTTGGAGTCTTTCCCTTACTTTTCTTTGGTTTTTTAGCTGGAGCAACATTAGGTTTAACAAATGGTTCAAGACTTTGGTTTTCTGAATTAGCATCTTGCGCTAGAGGAGGTGTAACAATGTCATCCAAACTGCGTTTTGAGCTATTTTGTGTGGACTGGGTTGTATCTATATTGATAATTGGTTGTGAGGTTGGAGTTTTTGAGGGGTTGGTTAAAAGTATTTCGGAAGGTATGGGTTGCCAAGATGATTGGGAGTGGGGGTTTTGGTTATAATTTTCAGAAACTGATTCTTGGATTGTTTTGCAATTTGCTGCAGTGTGGCCTGGCCTTTTACATGAAAAACAGATCAAGGAATCTTGTGCAAAATAAATTCTATAGTTGGTGTTATCATAATTCATTAATATGGATTCAGGTATTGGGGCAAGCGGTGGTGTGATAAAGATTTGTCGTCTAAAACTATAAATGTGGTTGAATTCCGGCAAACCGGCGCTTATCTTGAGAAATGACATGGGAGACATGGGTTGAAGGCCCAATTTTTCAATTTCTTGAATTAATACAGCATGCGGTATGGAGGGACAAGCGTTTGACAGAATTAGCCTTTGTGATGGAGTGATTAGTTTGCGTGCTTGGACTTTTTGGTTATTAATTTCTATGGATCCTCCATAATTATTCATGAAATTTTCAACAACATTTTTGTTTGCAAGGTACATACACACTCTGTTGTTAGAAAGCCTTGAGGAAAATAGGATATTTTTGGGCTCGATCAACTTTCCTAGTGAAATCAGATAATCTTGAAGTTTAAGGTTTTCAATGGATGGGAATACAATGGCTTGTTCTTTTGTTGGAAATTGTTGTTCAATCAAAGCAGTAGAATAAGTTTTAGTAGTGTTTTCCATTTGGGCGCTCCTGTAGTCAGAAGTTCCGGCAGTCGGATTTGACATATTTTATTTATTATTCAAAACTAAGTAAATCCTGAAATACGGACCTGCCTTACAACAGGTGATTTTATCATGTCGTTATAGATAACGAATAAACGTGTTTAGGGTTTTTTGTGTCAAACCGACTTCTGATAAATAATAAATTCCAGTGAAATAACTTGGCTTTATATAATTTTAAAGAGTACTTACGTACAATAATGGAACGCACTATAATACACTTATATATGCGAAAATAAAATTTTTTTACTCATTAGCTACTATCTAAATAACTATTTTGTTTGGAGCTGACAAATACGCACCAACTAGTATACCTGCCAGGACCGAACTCTCTTAATTGTGATTTTATAGGCTATTGATTATGTTCAAAATAAGAGAGCTAAAAGGAACTACAACGTTAATGGGATTTTATTGTCTCATATGATCAATGGACCTCTATATTTGAAAAAACCGCGGAGTGCTACCATTTAGATAGGTGCGAAAAGCAAGAAAAAACACCAAAGAAAGCAATTTTGTTTTTTGCACCATAACTTTTTTCCTAAGTGATATAGGTATAGGTATTGCTTTAGCGAAAAATAACTTCAGTCCTTTCTCTTTAACATGTCGTTTAATAGAAGTCACTAGGATTTACATTTTCCGAAATAGGATTTTTCAAATTTCGCCGCTCACAGCATTTTAAGGGCCATTTTCCCCATTATTTCGCAAACGTTGCTCTGTAACTCTTTTCTACGCATGTCTAGGTATATGTAATGGTGCAATTAGTGGAAATATAAGTCAATTACCTTTAAAATGGTCTATTGTATAAGGTTATGCGACTATTTTTAAGCAAGTTATGCTTTTTCACAGATTTATATTTTAATGATTTTTGATATTTTTTATGATTATTGTTTAAATTTCTTATTATGACTTTTTTTCTTGCACATTTAGGTATATACATTGTGCAATAAAAAAAGTTTATTTTGTTTACTTTAAACTGGTGTATTGAAAAAAAATTCTAGGACTATTTTTAAACAAGATATCCGTAGGATATCCAAGGGTATCCGTAATTTGAGAAAAAAATTATATTTTTTATTTTTGTCAATTAGAAGAATACGGTTACATATTTTAACATAATCTTTAATTTCAAATAACTTTTCTTAATAACACTTTTCGATATTGTGAAATATAAAGTTACTTCACTCTTGAGCGAAATTCATATTTTTTAACATACCTCGTACACTATCGATACAATTTTATATCTGATAATTGCATCTCAGGTTTTAGATTTTGAAGAACATTTCATAAATATTTTTTTTTTATAAAGTTAATAATAAATAGTTTCCATATGGTCCCAGCTTAGTGGGACCTGTGGCATGTTTATATGTCACATTTTGAGAACGCATATCTTGTTTAAACGTAGTCCTAGAATATTTTACAATACACCATTCTAAATTAAAGAAAATAGGCTTTCTTTTTTATTGCACAAAAATTATTAAAAGTATACATCTTTCAAAAACCATATCTTTCTTAAAAGTAGTCACACAGCCTTCTACAATAGACTATTTTGAAGGTAATTGACTTTTCTTCTAACTGAATGTACCCGTTGCATATACCTATCTAAAGCTGCGTAGAAAAAAGTTACAGAACAGAACAATGTTTGCGAAGTAACAAGGATAATGGATCAAAATCGCTGAGAGTAGCGAAGTGTGAAAAATCATATTTTGGAAACTTTAAATTAAAGAGACTTATAAACACCATTTTAAAGAGAAAGGATGAAAGATTTTTTTGTAAAGCAGTGCCTATACCTATATTCCCATGGGATAAAGTTATGGGGCAAAAAACAAAATTGCTATATTTAGTATTGTTTTCTTGCTTTTCTTTTGAATATATTTTTGCAAGACAAAACATTTTTCACTTTTAAATATGATATTTCACTAGTAAATTTAACTTGGAATAATTTTCATGTAGACTTGTTTGTACCAAAATTGCATAGAACTCACCCTAATTCGCCCTGTGCCTAGTGACTAATTCACTCCTTTCTTAAAAATGCACCCGTTTAAATGGTAGTTTTATCATACTTAGCGGTCCATTGACTATATTAAACAATAAAACCCCGTTAACGTTGTAGTTCCTTTCTATAATACATAATCAATAACCTATTAGTATAGTTTTGTAAACGATATATTTTTAGATAATTTAATATAATGTAATAAATAACTAATGTCGCTAACGACTCAAGTGGTTAAAAAAATGATTGTTTGGTTAATGAAAAAAGAAAAGATTTGTTCTTAAAAAACGAAACAAGAGATAAATATCAATTCGCATTTGAAATACTTGTAGATTCTGCTACATTATGCGGGTTCTACTATGATGATAAAAAATATAACGCATAGGACATAAAGCATGAAAATACCGGATGTGGATAGTTGTAACTGTAGCACTAGTAAGTGATAAATATAGAATAATTTAATACAGTTACATACATATAAATCATTCATTGTTTGTGTTTAGCAGGTATAGAAAAACATTTCTTTACTGACCAACGCACACGGTATTTCCGTTTAAAAGAAATATGTACAATTTTAGAAATTAAGAGTGGTGTCATTAAAAACTCTTTTAGATATAATGATGAAAAGGTTGCCAATGCGAGTCCATTATGCTATTGGATATAGAAATTGAGTCGATACTCGCAATCTTAAAGTTTGTATTTTTAATAGTTGTTACACAATCATGGGCCAACCTGTTTCGAGGCTTAGAATTTTGCCTCATTATCAGGCCTCAGGCCCAGTACATAAAGTCTTCACAATTAAAAACTACTAGCTAAAAATCACAAAAAGACAAAATTGTACATTATATAAAAACAACTATATCTTGATTCAAAACAAAATAAAAATACAATAAAGCAAAACAACTGTAGAGTATTGAATTTAGTAGTCTATAAATATAGTGTATATTGAGACATTTTGCCATTTGGAGTGACCAATCTGATGAGAATTGCTTGGTATATAATTTAATATATACTACTATTAATCCCTAAGTGGTTAAGGGTTGATGGAGTCGTGATAAGATGGTATATGATCAAAATACACATAAATTTATTACTTATAAGTATGTACTTACATATCAGCTGATATGTAAGTAGATACCTATTAGTAATGACTTTATGTGTATTTTGTTCATATACACAAAATTACTACTTTCAAACTGCACTGATTGCTTTCGATGGTAATTACGCAATGAATTCCTTTTTATCTCATCAATTTGATACTTACCACTCCATTCTACTTCCATCGGTCTCCTAGCCAATCACAGGCATCCTCCACACATCATATCCTTAATTTTTTTAAGGAAAAATATTATTGTATACAAAATTTCGTTCTTGTCAATTTCCAGGAGATATTAAAATTAATTTTACTTACAATCTAGAAAAACCCTCTATTCTAAACTAAACAAAATTGTTTACTATCCGTTTCTTTCTGGGAAACCATTTAAAAAACATTGTCTATTGTGCAATCAAACCGCGGCATGCATTTACTTTCTAAACAACCGTTTGAAGTCCGTTCTGTTGAAATGTATAAATTGTCCGTAGAAACTTTACCACTAAAATTTTTTTAAATTATTATATTTACAATTATTTTATTTACTCAATTTGATCATATACAGGGTCATAAAAATTTACGGTCTCGTTGTCTTTGACATAAATTAATTTTTTTAATTCTTCCCATAAAAATTATTTAACAGTATAAAGGTGGAAAACTACGTAATGTAATATTAATTTATACGTTTATATCGATAATTGCCACCTCTACTAGTTGCATCTCTTTTTGATTCACAATGTATTATGTTTTCCATTTTTTGCGTTATTTTGCCGGTCATTAGCGCGCTCATCACTGTATATAAATAATCATAAACATTTCAATATTCATTTCAGTATTGTTTCTTTTGCCGCATACTGTATTGAATGTGAATTTGTATAAATATTTTATCGGTTGATTACCTGTAAAATCTTCATCATCTTTACCATAGTGCACGCCGTATGTTACATTAAGATTTAAATCGTTTAATTTCAGTCCCCAAACCAATTTTACAGCATTCCCAATGCCTGGAGGTATGTATATACAAAGAATCTCTACGCTCTCTAATGGATACGTTCCTGTCGACGTTGAATCCGTAATGTCCTTCTCTGACGTAGATCCAAAATCAGTGGGAAGTTTTGATGATATTGTGTTGACATTGGGCTCTTCGTCAGATATTGCGTATTTAATCTGCAACAAACAATAGATATTTCACTCTATACAGAAAAAAATGAATTTACCTTAAGGGCGTAGGCTCAAAATTTCGCACCAATGTGTTTTAAATGCGTTCATATTTTTTTTTCGAATCCTGATAAAACTAATAAGTATTTTTGAAAAATTAAAGGCAGAATGAAAGATTACATTATTACCGAGGGCCAAAAGTCCTTAAGAATAACCAAAAAGTTTCTTTTAAATGAGAAATTTGAAATTAAAAATTCCACTTAATTTTCTCTTTTTCTTTTCACCCCTGTAACTCATTAAAATAAATAATAGAAGTTTTAGGGATTTTTGGCCCTCGGTAATAATGCAATATTTCATTCTGAGTTTAAATTTTTAAAAAATACTTATAAGTTTTCTTAGGATTCGACGAAAAATGAATACATTTAAAACATATTGGCGCGAAATTTTGCGAAAATGCGCGAAAATAGGTTGATTTTTATTCCAAAAATGGGGACCTCGTTCAACTATAAAAATGTCTGTAATTTCCCAATTCTCTACCTTCCAGTACGACGAACTTTTAATTTTAAATAAGCAGTCGACGTGTGTGAAATATCCCGTTTTCGCATGTGGTTCACTATCGGAATTTGGACGACCGATATAAAATTGGCCGTCCAAAATCGGTGTGAATGTATTTAGCCTAACAGCATTCTTATTCTTCTGGTAGCACTACAACCCGGGTGGGCCTTGGCTGACTGCACAACTCGCTTCCATCTCGAACGTTCGTCCATGATAGTTGGGTCAGTGGGTAGCCCCATTTTTCTTAGATCTGACCATATATTGTCTCTCCATCGCATTCGTGGGCGTCCTAAGGGCCTTCTTCCTGTAGGGGCTTCCTCCCAGATCAGTTTGGTAAGGCGGTTATTGGGGAGTCTATGGACATGGCCAGCCCATCTTAGACGCTGAGTAAACCGCATTGATAAAGGTAAATTTCTGTCGTTAGAATTATAATAGACTAAGAGCTATAGGCGAAAAATCACCATCATCATCATCATCATCAATGGCGCTACAACTCTTCGTGAGTCTTTGCCGCGTTTACTATTGCCTTCCATGTTTGTCGGTCCTATGCCACTAATTCCCATTGTCGCATTACCATTTTCTCTAGATCTTCTTTCACTGCATCTTTTCACCTTTTTCTAGGCCGGCCTACAGACTTTCTTCCATCTGGCCTTTTCCAGAACACATTGTTTATAAGGCGATTGTCGTTACTGTGTATCACATACCCTGCCCATCTGAGTCTATTAGCCTTTATATCTCTGACTAGATTTTCTTTTCCAAATAGAGACTCTAGCTCGTTATTGTATCTGCGCCTCCATTCGTTTGTAACGCTGTCTCTGCAAGGGCCATATATCATTCGAAGGATTTTACGTTCCCACACCACCAATTTATTTACTTCTCTTTTTGTTAGCGTCCATGTTTCGCTTCCATACGCGACTGCTGGTCGTATTATGGTCTTATATATCTGGATTTTTGCACCTCGTGAAAGAAGTATTGACTTCATTAGATGTTTCATTGCAAAGAAAGATCTGTTTCCTGCCATTATTCGCGTTTTAACTTCTCGCTCTAATTTGTTGTCATTTGTGATTGTTGCTCCTAGATATTTAAATTCTTTAACCACTTCGCCACTTTTGCCTTATTCGCCGTCGTTCTTGTTTTAAGACGACCATGTATTTTGTTTTGTCTTCATTTATTTTTAGACCGATTTTTAATGCAGCTTCTTCAAAGCTCGAGAAAATATCCTTAAGAGGAAACAGTAGCGATCAACAGGTAGCGAAAATGCGTTCCAAGATTGCGACTGTAATTTTGAATATTTTTTCGAGATATTTGGCATACGTATTCGTAATATAATAAAGAATGGCGGTACAGAGCCCAATTTGAAAATAAAATTAATATGTGGAAATTACTCTGTAATTAAATACAATATTAAAAAAACGAGCCTGTACCGCCATTAAGAAGAACAAAAAAATACACTTTCTTCAAATAAACTTTTTTATCCGATGCCTAGATTTTGTGTCATTTTGGAACTACTAAAATTTTTTATTTCATTAGTAGTTCCAAAATGACACAAAATCTAGACATCGGATAAAAAAGTTTATTTGAAGAAAGTGTATTTTTTTGTTCTTCTTAATGGCGGTACAGGCTCGTTTTTTTAATATTGTATTTAATTACAGAGTAATTTCCACATATTAATATATTTTTAAAATTGGGCTATGTACCGCCATCCTTTATTATATTACGAATACGTGTGCCAAATATCTCGAAAAAATATTCAAAATTACAGCCGTAGTCTTGGAACGCGTTTTGGCTACCTGTTGATCGCTACTGTGTCACCTTAATTTCTAACGTTGATTGTGCTACTGCGTCTACGTCATCGGCAAAGGCGAGTATGATTTTTGCTCCCCGATCAATTATGTCTGGTTTGAGTTTTGGATACATTTTTCGCATGACATATTCTAAGGCCAGGTTAAACAACAATGGGGACAACGGATCTCCCTGTCTTAGTCCAGAATTTACGCAGAAAGCATTTGATATTTCTCCCCCTATTCTAACTTGTGCAAAGGAGTTACTTACACACATTTGTGTTACCGCAGCTAGTTTATTTGGTACGCCGAGCTCGATCATTGCCTTCCATAATGTTGCACGATTAATTGAATCATAAGCCTGTTTGAAGTTTATAAAGATCTGTTGAACGTCCTGATTATATTCCCAATACTTCTAGCATTTATTTTGTCTTATTGTAAATATTTGATCAACAGTCGATCTACCCGGCCTGAAACCACACTCGTAGTCACCACCTATTTCTTCGGCGTATGGTACTAATCTTTTTAATAATATCGAAGCCAATATTTTATACGTAGTGTTGATTAGTGAGATTCCTCTGTAATTCATGCATGATTCCTTTTTCCTTTCTTGTGCATTGGTACAATAATACTACCACACCATTCTTTCGGCATCATTTCTTGTTGCCAGGCCTTTTCTATTAATTGATGTATTTTACTTATGAGTTCATGACCGCCTGTTTTAATTAGCTCTGCACCAATATTGTCCAGACCACGAGATTTATCTTTTTTAAGCGTTTTTATGGCATGCGTAATTTCTTCCATGCTTGGTGGGGGTATTTCTAATTCGACCGTTTGATACTTATGTTCTCCGTTGTTTCGACCATTTCATTGTTTTCATCAGTGAAATTTTGGATATTCAGGAGCTCTTCAAATTATTCAGCCCATCTTTCTATTATTTTGTTTTCGACAGCCAGCATTTCTCCCTTTTTATCTCTCACGAAGTTGGTTGTCCTTATATACGAGCCTCTCTTATGTTGTCTTACCTCTGTGTAAAAATTTTTACTTTGGTTGCGTCTGTGTTTTCCTTCTGCTTTTTCAATTTGTTGTTGGAGATATTGTCTCTTTTTTTGCCTAAGTGTTCTTCTAGCTACGGCTCTCTCTCTCTCTCTCTGTGGAATCGTGTACGTTTTTCTTCTGATAGGTTCGACAGAAAATCAATTCTTCTTTTGTTTGTTTCTGTTAGTGTTCTTTCACATTCCTCGTCGAACTATTTTTTCTTTTTTTTTGTTCTTCCGAAAGATTTCTCTGCTGCTTCTGTAATAGTTGTTTTTATTAAGTTCCATCGCTTATCTACGTCTTCCGTTTCATTTTCACTTATTTTCAAAACCTGAAACCTATTTCTTAATTCTACTTGGTACTGTCTTTGGTTATTTTCTCCTTTCAACTTCGCCACATTCCATCTTTCGATGTTTGTGTGTTTATCTATTGTTTGTGTTGAAATTCTTGTTCTGAGCTTGGCCTTTACGAGAAAATGGTCTGTGTCGCTATCTGGCCCTCTCATAGTTCTTACGCTTATTATGCTGCTAGAATGTCTCCCATCAAACAATACGTGATCTATTTGATTATTTGTTCTTCCATCGTTTGATCTTCATGTTTTCTTGTGGATATTTTTCCTACCGAACTGGGTGCTTTTGATGGCTAAGTTGCAGCCTGTCGCAAAATCGACCAAACGTGATCCATTATCGTTTGTAACTTCATGTAGAATATATCTCCCTGCCACCGGTATTACGTAATCTTCTGTGCCTACCTTTGCGTTTAGATCACCTAGTATTATTATAATATCGTGGTTAGGAGCTACTGTGCATAGTTGATTTAAAGAGTCGTAGAATTCATTTTTATCGTCCCCTGATGCGTTTTCGGTTGGTGCATACACTGAGAATATAGTTAAATTGGACCATTTGCCTCTTAGTCTTATGATGCAGATTCTTTCGTTTATTGGTTTAAAGTCGAATAACTCTGATTGTAGTCTTTCATGTATTACAAAGTCACATCCTCTTTCATGTCGAGTTTCATGTCCAGACCACAGTACTAATGACTTCTCCATGTGTATTGTTCCAGAGCCTGTCCATCTCATATCATGGCTACTACATCATATCTCAAGTCTTCTAGTTGTTTTATCGCTGTCGTGGCAATTCCAGGTCGGTACCAACTTAGTACATTCCATGTTCCTAATAGCATATCCTTTGTCCGTAGCTTTCGTCGTTTATTTTTATAATCTGTCCTATTCCGAGGCAATGATATTGGCTGACTGCACAACTCGCTTCCATCTCGAACGGTCGTCCATGATAGTTTGGTCAGTGGGTAGCCCCCATTGTTCTTAGATCTCACCATATATTGTCTTTCCATCGCATTCGTGGGAGTTCTAAGGGCCTTCTTCCTGTAGGGGCTTCCCCCAGATCAGTTTGGCAAGGAGGTTATTAGGGAGTCTATGGACATGGCCAGCCCATCTTAGACGCTGAGTAAACCGCATTGACAAAGGTAAATTTGTGTCGTTAGAATTATAATAGAATAAGAGCTAGAGCCGAAAAATCATCGCCATAAGTAATATGGAGTTTTCTCTGTGAAATGCGTCCATTGTGTATTGATAATTATAATCCCTTGCAGGCTGACACCTCAGTGGATACAGGAAGTAGCAATAATGGGTGAAAGGGAAAAATTAGTGCAGTCACTAAATGTTTTCACCTCCTATTCGTTGAACCTCCATCGATTTTCATGAAAATTGGTAAGTAGTTAGAGGATACCACAAGAAACAAAAATTATATGGTGCCAATTTGCGACTTTACCCTGGAGTGGATGCCACCCCTTCTCGGGGGTGAAAATTATTTTATTAAAAATAACTGCATAAATCGATGGAGGGATAAACTTTAAGTAAAATTTGTTATATCAAATTATTAAAATATATCAATATTTTTGAGTTCTTAAAGATCAAAGATTTTTATTTTTCGTGAAAAATTGCATGGTGTAAATCGGTTTTTCATAAATATAATTTAAAAATAGGTTTTGCGAGAAAGGTTGTGATCACCAAAATTAAATAATAAAAAATCAAATGGATTTCTTACTTGAAAAACCTTTTAGAATTAATTAAAATTGAGTTATAGGTGATTGAATTTATACATACATTTTTCGGCGAGTACTCAATTCTAAGTATTAAAGCTTAAATAACGGGAACACGATACGATGCATCTTATGCAATATACTTACTAAAAACTTGTTGAAGTACTCAGAAATATATCTATCAAATGAGCTCCCGGAGAAGATGACAGCGTTAAGATTTATGCTCCAAATTTTTTTCAAAATTTATGATCCAAAAATGTTTACAAAAATTGTTATTGTTTTTTTTAGAATAACTCCATTTATTTTTATGATATCAGGTCTAGCTAAAAACCGTTTAAAAGGTACTTTCAAGGGCTATAAAATAATATTTAACTTAATCTTTTATGTCCCTTATTTTTTAAAGATATGTTTACATGGTTACATTGTTCTCTCAGTAAGATTTGATTTATGTTGTTCTAAAGCTATTTTCTTCTGGTATTTTTGTAAGCAATTATTCTAAATGGGAAATAAGCCAGAATTTGAAAAATAAAATGATTTTATTAACGTTTTGACGTCCACATCTTGACAACGACATCCGATAAGAACGTCAAAACGTTAAAAAATCATATTTTAGTTAAATTGTGGCTTATTTTCCGTTTAGAATAGTTTATTATAGGGGAGTGCATTTAGATTTTCACTTCGGAAAAAATCAAACAAGATAAAACTTTTTGTAATTTCATTAAGAAATGTTTAATAAACAATATATCAAAAAGTTCTACTCGAGAAGTGGGTGCTTCATTTTTTATTAAACAAATGAACAGCGAAGTTAGATGTTTTTTTAAATAACTCCGAAAATATAATTTTTAGAAAAAACTGACTTGACCATTGAAAAATTCAGAAAATTTTACAAAAAAAACCTTATATAAAGATTTTTCTAAAATTAAATCTCTAGCTTCTGTAATTTTTTATTTATAACGCTAAAGTCACCCTTCTCACACACATTGGCGCAATGTAAACTAGCGTTGGAAGAAGTGCGCGGTTGAGTTTTTTTAATGTAATTCTTTAACTAATGGATCAAAAGAAATTTAACAAATTGGACATGAAAGAAGATAAAATAAGCTATCTTATGGTTGTAATAAAAAGAAACAAAATGTATGGCCATAAGTACGGTGTGGGCGGAAAGTGAGACTTACATGAATTTTGTTTAAAAATGATTTAAAAATGTGTAACTAATACAATTTTACTTACAAAGCTCTCAAATTTGCACAAATTACCTCTCAATCATCTTACTAAACGATGTTTCATTCAAAAAAAATCTCAAAAATTTAATTCAAATAATACGCTGTCTCAAAAAATGTAATTTTTGAAAACTTCGTAGTTCTACAGAATTCCCACCATTTTAAGACGGTATTACTTAAGTTTGAATAAGTCTAATACAATTTTTTTAATATTTTCTTAAAGCCTAGGATGTAATCTTTAAAAAACACTGAATTATTTTAGATTAAAAATGAAATAAACAATTTCTTTTTGAGAAAACTAAGAAAGATAACAAAAATGTAATACAAAAACCGAAAATTACCAGCTGAAAAAATGTATATACAGAGTGATCAAAAAAGATTTTTCTGTAAAACTTACCTAAAATTAATTTAATAATAAGCTTCAAAAATAATAAATGTTTAACAAAAAAATTTTTTTTAGCTCTTATACAGTATGTCTGCGTAACTAGGAACCTATTGATAACTTTTTTAATATCAGTTTTACGAAAAAAAGTTATTCTTTATAAAATACTCTGCATCGTATACAACATAAGATGCAACCATCAAATATCAAATTTTGTTAATTTTGTACGAGGTATGTCAAAAAATATGAATTTCACTCAAGAGTAAAGTAAAGTAAAGAAAAGTTGTTTGGAATTAAAAACTATGTTCCAATATAATGTAATTATATCCTACTAATCGAAAATTTGTTTTTTTTTAATATTGTTTCAAATTAATTATACCAAACGTCATTAAATTTTCACTTATTATTTATGATAACTGATTTATTATTAATTTTATGAAGAAAGTTATTCGTCATAAATAGCTGTGCATGATCTAACACTTAATATGCAAATATAAAATATTATATTTTATCAATATTATACGAGGTATTATGTAAAAAAATTGCATAAAAGTGTAATTGCATATTGACACATCGTTTTTAATTCTGAACAACTTTCCATAATAACAATTTTCAGTATTATGAAAAATATAGGTATTTTACTCCTAACTGAAATTTTTATTTATTGACATATCTTGTACAAAATTGATAAAAATTGATATTTTATGATTGCATTTAAAGTTTTAGAATATGCAGAGCTTTTCACTAAGAATAACTTTTTTATTTATGATCCAATTGCAACAATTTTTGAAGATTCAGCCAATCTTCACTTTAAACGAATTTATTACCAAGTTTAAGCTTGGTTAAATATCTTTTTGCCAGCTGACAATTGGGGCTGGAAAAAAGATAACTCGAGTATGTCACCAATCACCATGACGCAAGATCCCGCCCCAAGTGAACTGCTGAAAATGATTTTTTGTGCATGCAAAACTGGCTGTGGGAGTCAATGTGGATGCAGAAAAGCTGGATTATTCTGTACCACTGCTTGTTCTCATTGTTTCGGACAAGACTGTTTGAATTGTCCCGTTTTAAATGAACAAGACATTGAAGAAAGCGAAGATGTCAGCGTAGTTGGAGGTGATATTGAAGAGATAGATTTTGAATAATTTGTTCTTTCTTTCTAATACATTTTAATTTTTAATATTATTGTGAAAATTATTTGTTTATCGTTTTTTTAAGAATGAAATTCCATATTTGTTTGATTGGATTCTACTTGTTTTTCATTTAAATATCCGCCATTTCATTTAAATTTTTAATCTTTAATTCAGATTCAACAACCTTTTAAAAACAAAGACAATAAATGTTTTAGAAAAATGTTCTTTTTATGTTCTTTTTAGAAAATACGCATTTTGGATCCGTCATTTTATAATTTATAATGTTAACATTTAAGTTAGGTTTGTCAAAGCTCTCAAACATAAATATATGTAGAAATAAATACATTTTGTAAAGAAATTATGATTTTACAACTATTTTTTAAGTTATCCGCCATTTTGGATCTGCCATTTTATAATTTAAATTATCAAAATTTGATTCAGGTTCAGCAACCTCTCAAAAATATCCACATATATGTAAACAAACACCTTTTATAAAAGAAATTCGGATTTTACAACTACTTTTTAAGGATTTTTAGGAAAAATCCGCCATTTTGAATCCGCCATTTTGAATTTGCAAATTGTAATATCAGATTCGGGTTCAGCATAATCAAAACTAAAATAAAAACATTTTTTATCAAAATAAAATGTTGAATTCACCCATACTCTTATCATTATTTATACAAAAAAAATTGTTATTGTTTAAACAATTAATAAACAATTAGCGGCGAAATTTGTGAGTAGAACTTTTTACTTTAACATATTTATAAACTAACAAAAAAAGTTTTAGAAAAATATAACGTTGTTTGATTTTTTCCGAAACATTGTATCTTCTCGTTCTAATTGCACTCCCCTATTAGTAAAATTTACGTTTTAAACGTTTCTAGTGTTTCGGTTATTTTTTGTACTGCAAAAATAATAAACTAAAATTTGGTTATTTTTTACGCATATCAATTATTTTGAAGTTATCATCGAAAGAAAATACAATTTACGATTGAAAACTTATGATTTTTTTTAAATAATTTTTTTTTCAAAAATATGCTTTACAAACCTGTCAAAATATTTGACGGTGTTACTTTTGCTAAAATAAAGAAAGTTGTATAGTGCCTACTATAAATCTTAATTCTTGTGGAAATAGCGTATGTTTAATTTTTCACCTTTCCTAAAAAAAATTGAAAGGGTTTTCTTATTTTCATCATGACTTGCTTAGCTTTGATGCTATTAACTTCATCTGGAGTTCACTTGATAGGTATTGTTAAGTACTTTGACTTAAGTGTTTGGTAAGTATATGTAATAAAATGCATCATTTTCTGGTTATTTAAACTTGAATACTTAGATTTGAGTACTAGCCAAAAAACCAAAAAAATATACATTCAATCACCTATAGCTCACTTTTAGTTAATTCTAAAAGGTTTTTCGAGTAAGCGGTCTATTCATTTTTTTATTATCTTCAATTTTGGTAATCACATCTATTTTGTTAAAACTTATAGTTTTTGAATTATTTAAAAAAAAACCGCTTTACTCCATGTATTTTCTTTTTCACGAAAAGTTCAAATTCTTGATCTTTAGTAACTCAAACAGTATTCATTTATTTTAATACTTCGAGACAACAAATTTTGCTTAAAATTTGCCCCTCTCTCGATTTGTTGGGTTATTGTTGATAAAATAATTTTCACCCCGAAAAGGGGTGGCATCCACCCCCAGGGTAAAAAACGCAAATTGGCACCATATCACTTTTGTTCCTTGAGGTATGCTCTAACTACTCACCAATTTTCATGCAAATCGGTAGAGGTTCAACGACATCGGAGGTGAAAACCTATAGTGACTGAACTTATTTTTCCCTTTCAGCACTTATTGCTACTTCCTGTATCCACTGAGGTGTCAGCCTGAAAGGGATCATAATTGAAGAGTACAGGGGAAAGACAAGGAATGTCATTTATTCATTAATATCAATATACAATGGACGCATTTCACAGGACAAACTCTATATTACTTAGAACGATGATTTTTCGGCTCTAGCTCTCGGTCTATAATTAAGTGTTGTGATATTCAAAGGCATCATTCATAGGGTAGTCAATGAGGGTATTTGGCTCCGAATTCCATCCTACTACATCGATTTACTTGATATTCTCAGAATAAGTAGGGAATAGCTAAAGAAACAAAGTCTATCCTATACCGATATGCGCTTTTATCTTGGGGGTGGTTCCCACCCCTTCTCAAGGGTGGAAAATTTTTTGGTTAAAATAACCACGGAAGTAGCTAGAGAACCTAATTATAAGCAAAAACTGTTCTATAATTTTTTTGCGAATACCTTAAAAACTATGCATCTAACGTAAAAAACTATATAAAATATTTTTAAACCTTATAAAAAATAAAAGAGATTAGTTCCTTCCTAAATCTTCTAGTTATAATACACAAAGGGATATGGTAGGTGAGAAAAGTTTGTTTTTTGGTGGATGCTCAAAGACCTTTAAAATGAGCAATATTAAATGTCGATTACGTTTATACTAAGCGAGATATGCTGCAAACAAAATTGATGACTAATGTATTTTAAGAAAAAATGAGAAGTATATTTAACCCATCATCTATCAGAATTTAAATGCATCGTTTTATTTCTACAATACGTTTTATTAAAGTGTTATTTCTATGTTCAAAAAATTAGACGGGTTTAAAATTACTGGTTTTTGAAAAAAATAAGATCAAATTATAGAGCGCATTTTTAAATTTTAATAACAATCTTTTTTTCTCCACGTAACTGGAAAACAAAAAGAGATACGAAAAAGGATACCGAACAAAGATTTTGGCTTTTTTTAGGCAAACATTTTGTTTTGGTTTTTCATTATTGTATCTCTTATTATTTTCAAGTTACATGGAGAAATAGGAAGATTTTTAAGAAAACTTAAAAATGCGCTCTATAATTTCATCTTATTTTTTTACAAACACCATTTATTTTAAACCCGTCCAACTTTTTGAACATAGAAAGAACACTATAATAAAAGGTATTGTAGAAGAAAAACGATGCATTTAAATTCTGGTGGATGAAGAGTTAAATATACTTCTCATTTTTTCTTAAAATTCATTAGTCATAATTTTTTTGTAGCATATCTCACTTAGTTTGAATGCAATCGACATTTAATATTGCTCATTTTAAAGGTCTTTTCAAGCACTACAAAAGGTATTGATTGCATTATACACCTAAAATCTACCATTTCTCTGTTATTTCAAGTTGATTACACCGCTTTGAGCATGCAGCAAAAAAACAAACTTTTTCACCAACCATATTATCTTTTTGTATTATAACTAGAAGATTTATGAATGAACAAATCTCTTTGTTTTTTTTTATAAGCTACAAAATTGTTTTTTATAGTTTTTTTAGTTAGATGTATAGTTTTTAAGGTATTCGCAAAATACCGTACGAGAAGGTGTTACGTTTCAATGAAAATTGCTCATTTTCAACCGCAAATAACTCAAAAAGTATTGAGGTTTAAAAAAAAATTATAGAACAGTTTTTGCTTAGAATTACGTTCTCTAGTCACTTCCGTGGTTATTTTAACCAACAAATTTTCTACCCCCCGAGAAGGGGTTGGAACATTGACTGGCGTATTAATGGATTAGCAAGAAATTTAGAATTGTTATCATTAGTAGACTATAAAACAGGGGTGGGCAAACTTTTTGTGGTAAGGGCCACAAAAAGTTTTTGTTCTATTACTAAGGGCCACCTACGGTAAGATTTTCAAATGTTATACTTTTTTTTACTATTAATTCTAATTTTGTTTAAATGACGTTCGCAGTTATTTAGGCATGCTATCTCCCCCTTACCCCTCAAAATATCCATTTTTCTTTCACATTGGTTACATATTAGTTACTTATAAGTATATTTGAAAGGAAATTCCGTGCTTATATAGATGCAAACGTCATACAGTGTGTCGCATTTAAGATGAAGACACCCCTATATTTCGGTTATCAAAGTAAATACAGATTTTAAATTTTGCACAGTCATAAATGCTGATGGTTTACATTTTTTAAGATAGTCAACTGAAATTTAAATTTTAAACAATGCCTACTGCAAATCCACAAACAGGGTGAATTTTCGATATTTTGCTTCGCGTCAGAGATGTCGGAAAAATTTATTTGGAAAAGTTGTTCCAAATATTATTATAACCCCACATACTCAATTTCATGACCAAAAATTTGCACTTTTAGTTTTTTCAGTATTTGTACTCCAGATCCTAACAGTTAAGTTTGGCTAGCCCGAGATGTATCTCGGGACAGCCAATTGTAGGTTTTAGGATCCTAGCTACAAATACTGACAAAACTAAGGAATTTTATCATGAAATTTGGTATGTGGGGTTACAATAATATTCCAAACAACTTTTCCAAATAACTTTTTCTGATATCTCTAATACTAAGCAAAATACCGAAAATTTACCCTGTTTGTGGATTCGCAGTAGGGAACGTTTAAAATTTAAATTTCAGTTGACTATCTTAAACATTGTGAAACATCATACATCATGTGAAAATTTCAAATCTGTATTTATTTTGATAGCTGAAATATAGGGGTGTCTTCATTTTAAAT
Organism: Diabrotica virgifera virgifera; assembly: GCF_917563875.1. Lineage (NCBI taxonomy): Eukaryota > Metazoa > Arthropoda > Insecta > Coleoptera > Chrysomelidae > Diabrotica > Diabrotica virgifera. The sequence goes on from NC_065446.1 coordinate 181,136,497, forward strand.
GCGACACACTGTATACATAAAAATAAACAACGATATAAGTTTGAAAAAATCTTAGATCCCCTTCGTTGTTTTTGCTCTCTTTGAAAGAATTAAATAATAAACAAATATTTATGAAACATGTTATTTATTATTTACAAACTTTCAATAATAATTATTAAATTTTGCAAATATTGTTCTACGTAAAGATTTGTAAAATGCTAAAATATGTTCTTTTTTACATGTGTGTCTTCCTTGTCAACTGGCACGGAATCAATTTGGACTGAAAAATGATTTCTGACAAGTGATAAGTAAAATGATATATTTATCTTCAAAATCTTTGAAATGATTTTCAAATTCCTTGAGGACAATTACAAGTTCTTCTTTGTAAACTTCTTCAACTTGCTTCAACTAAACGATCTTTTATAAATTTGCCATGTGAGAACGGTTTGTTCACTTTAATTAATTTTTGAGTAATTATAAAATTTGCTTTTACAGTATCTAACATTTTGTTTAAAAAAAACATTTTATTCCAGTGACAAATTTTTTAATAATGTTTCAAAATTCTGTATCGGAAACATTCGAAAATTTGTGGAACAATCATTCTTTAAATGAAAATAGTTCACTTTTTTCCGAGGGCCACAAAAAAATGTCCAAAGGGCCGCATGCGGCCCGCGGGCCGCACTTTGCCCACCGCTGCTATAAAACAACTTACAAAAAGCTTGAGAGGAATGTCCAATTTATGAATTTTAGTTCATACAATAAAGTTTAGGAGAACATGAGTCATTTATCAACTTTTTGAAACTTCTTCAGTAAGTTCATGTTGTTTTTTTTAAGGTTTTCATTAAGTCACTGTTGTTTTTTTTTTATATCACTGAAGTAAAGTCTTCATCCACACCAATATAATTTCGATACCAGGTATGAAAAACATTGTAACTCACTTCTGCTTGTAGGCGAGGAAATAAAGCACTAAAATCGCCTAAACCTCTAACTTTTTTTAAAACTCTAAGCCTTTCATTACTGAATTTATTGTAGCTAAATAAAACTGTTTAAAATGATTTTAAAAATATTCGTTGACACCTGGAGACCTAATACAACGATTGATTTTTTTTACATTGTTGCGTATCCTTGTATCCTTAGAAAGGACATGGGACGTATATGTCCCATTAGTGTTGAATGGTGGGGTAAATAAGTCCCATAAGTAAAGAAATAGACTTATATTCAAAATAAAAAAAATAAATTACACAAAAAAAATATTACGTCTTATAAATGATGTAGTAAAAAATATTACTTCTTATGATCGATGTGGTAAAAAAACAATTTTTGCCTAGAGGCATATTGCATTCTGTACAAATAGTCGTAGTTCGAGATTCTGATTTATTTTGTTAACATCTAAAGCACCTTCTTCTAGTAGGTATTTGTTGTGGCAAACGGTCTCCAACATTGATCATATGTTTCTGTCGTTTAGTTTAGATATTCTTCCAGAACGGCCACTTAGTCGTCTTTTTACATTTGAGTTCGATCTTCCTAATTCAATTAGCTGTTCTGCTAGTGGCACCAGAAAATTCAAAAATGAAAATTTTGTACTATTTTGTTGTACATTTCTTTTATGCAAATCCTTGTAAATAAGCCAAGAAATTACAATAGCGTACATAACTAATTTATAAAAAAAAATTTCTCCACCATTTCGCAGATTTTCTGTGCATATCATGTGTGCTAACATTTTGATCAGCCAGATCTACTCCCATAAAATTATTGTAAAAAATAAATGCTTCTGGACAAGTAAACTTAGCTTTTTCTCCAGTTTTTAGCTTTCTGTTGATAGATCAAACAGTTGTATTGTGGCAATTGGACATCAGCAACACTTCCGTCGTGTCTTTCCATTTAGTCGCTAAAATTCCTTCGGATGAAACTAAAAACTTCATATCACCCATTAACATTTTGTTATTATCAAATTTGGCTACGTTTACCCGATTAGCCATATAGGTTCCTAAACATGGAACATTTAGGGTGTTCAGTAAGTTGAACGAAGTGAAAAATCTGTCAAAGCATAGACACACATCTGCTCATCTTATGGTGTTGGCTAGAGTTTCAACAACTCATTCTCCTAGAGTTCCACTAGTTGGTGTTGATTCTTTTCACGAGCAAATATTGAAATCGTATATATATCCTGTAAAAGAATCACTTCGTTGCCACATTTTTATACCTCTTTTTACTGGCTTCATAGGAATATACTGCTTTAGGGCAGATCTTACTTTGAACTTAGTCATTGACTCGTCGATGGACTGATGGGAACTCTCAGTCCTCGCCTTTACAAAAGTGTGTTTCAAACAAGAAACCACTTCATCGATGTAGTATGTTTTTGACGTATTACCATTTCTTTCAGGATTATTATAATAGGACTTAGATAGCAGGAATAAACAGCGATCTCTTGAAATAGCTTTTTTATGAGGGAATTCGAAAATGATTCCTTTTGTGACCAGTAGCGTGAAATACATGGTACTTTATTGTAACACAGAACCACAGTACAACCAATCACTGTCATAATTTGGTACATATCTGTTTTTTTTTCGTGTTTAATTTTATATTTCTCTTTTTTTGGAAGTACTGCTATTCTTTGATTTGTACAGCAAGCAGTGTGCATAAATAAACTGCGCGGAAATAATTAAAAAAAAATATCAACAGGACGAGAACCTCTATCAATATTTAGTAATATTATCCCATTTCTCTGGGTAGGAATTTCTTTTTTTGGGCCAAAGTTTGTGTTTGGTATATTCCATTGTGCAGTGAATTTATTTCTTTCCAATTTATCTTCAGATATTTCCGCGTCATCCGAATTTTCTTCGTCGGAAGGATTGATGTTTACATCCGGAAGCATGGTCAGAAGTATCTGAGGCAGAATCGTCACTTGGTACATAGAGTCAGACTCTGAGGCAGTATAAGATTCTTCCTCGGATTCATTTTCTGAAATATTTGAGAGGTTTTCAATCTCTTCTTGAAGCTCTTTTTGCGTTAGAAACCGTCTACGTGCCATAGTAAGTCTGCAACCAAACAATGCGAATGGGATAAATACGACCCGGTATAAAAGACTACTGGGACACTAGAGTCTCGTTTAAAAACTATGGTAAAATCGGTAAAAACAATATCAAAAATAAACAATATAACATATAACTAACCTCTGTTCAGCAACTAAATTATAAATAATCTGTTAAAAAAACAGAACAGCCACTTTTTCTTTAATAAAATTGGATTATTTACTAATTGTTGATTCACGTGTTTAGTCAACATTAGTTTTTAGGTTAAAGACGTGATATTATTATGTAGGTGGCATACTACTCAGGAATGTCTAAAAATACGGATGCGTTCAAATAACATGGGGTTTGGGGACAAATGGGTGCAAGCCGATTTTTTTAAATCCGCTGGGACATAATGTCCCCGCAGTAATGAGAGGGTTAAGACGGATCGTTCTGAAATATTTTGCATTCGATTCGGGAGAGCGTCTGGAAAATTCTTGACCACTTTACATGAAGTATAAATGAAAATTGCATTGTTGTAGGCGGAAAATTCATTCCCGTTCAAAAATAAAAATTCAGAACTCGGAAAATAATCGTGGAAATGAGTTCAATTTTCATACCCGTGGATGTTTGAGGTCGTTGAACAGGAATATTGTATCGGCGAAGCTGTTAGAGGTACCTTTTGCCTAGCATCCCGGTACGCACCTCGTCTCCTGGAGTGTTATGGAAATTCATTATGAAAATCGTTGAAACTTCTTATCCCGAGGTTTTTGAGATCGTTGAACACGAATATTTCTTCGGTGATGCTGTATGAGGTACCTAGTGCTCGGTATCTACGTCTGCTCCTGGAGTTTGATGAACATTTGCTATGAAAATAGATGAAATTTATTACCTCGGAGGTTGTGAGGTAGCTGAACACGAATATTACAACTAAGATGCTGTTCAAGTTACCTGGTGCCCTGCATCTAGTTCGTCTCTGGGAATTTTATGAAAATCCGTAATAAAGTTTGTTGACTCTTGTTATTCCCGGGTTTTTCAGGCTACTGAGTTTTAATCATATACTCGAGGTTCTGACATCTTTATTTCTAAAAAATTATTAATAATGCTAAAAACATTTCGAATAACTATTTTCCTAACCTACGCTCTGAAGTAAAATAACTTAAAAACCCACGAGGAAAATAAAATTCCTGTAGCTGGCTGTATACCATGATCATCATCACTGGCTCGGCAACCCTTTCTGGGTCTTGGCCTGTTCCAGGATTCTTCTCCATTCTGATCTGTTTCGTGCTTTTTTTCTCCGGTTTTTTATTTTTAAGGTTATTATATAATTTTCTATTTGTTCTAAATATCTCAGTTTCGGTCTTCCTCTTGTTCTTTTTCCTCTGGCATCTGTTTGAATATTTTGTTTGGTATTTCGCCTTCTTCCATTCTTTCTACATGTCCCATCCAACGCAGCCGTCCTATTTTAACGAATGTTATGATATCCGGATCCTGGTATATTTTGTATAGTTCAAAGTTGTACATTCTTCACCAAATTCCGTTTTCTTTTGTGCCCTTATATATGTGTCGCAAGATTTTTCTTTCAAAGGTGGCTAGCAATGTTTCCTCTCTTTTAGTGAGTGTCCAGGTTTCTGAGCCGTATGTGAGTACCGGTCTTATTAAGGTTTTGTATATTTGGCATTTTGTTTTTCTTGCGAAGTTATCTGATCTTAGTTGCCGAATTAATCCATGGTAACTTTTATTGGCAATAAATATTCGCCTCTTCACTTCCTCCGCAACGTTATTTTCAGACGTGACTAGGGATCCCAAGTATGTAAAGTTTTTTACCCCCTGAATGTTGTATTCTACTATTGTTATATTCTGTGGCTACCTTATTTCTGCGTTTTTACTTACCTGCATATATTTTGTTTTGTTCTGGTTGATTTTAAGGCCACTATTTTGTGCAGCTCGTTCTCTTTGATTGAATGCCTCTATCATTTCTCTTCTTGATCTTGCGATTATGTCAACATCATCTGCAAATGCTAGTATATGCACGATTAATGATTGTTCCTCGAGTATTGACTGCTGTGTCCCTCATTGTTTTCTCGAGTACGATGTTAAACAAGATGCATGATAGAGCGTCTCCCTGGCGTAGTCCCTTTTTCACATTTATTGTTTCCATTAGTTCGTTTTGTATCCGGATTTTACTTTCTACTTTTAGAGATTCTCTTATCAGTTCTATTAGTTGTGTTGGTATATTAAATTCTTTCATTGCCTTTATTAAGAATTCTCGGTTTATATTGTCATATGCGCTTTCGAAGTCTATGAAGAGATGATGTGTGTCGATGTTATGTTCACTTGTTTTTTCGAGGATCTGTCACAGAACAAATATCTGGTCTATTGTTGACTTCTGTCTACAGAAGCCACTTTGGCATTTGCCAACTATTTTTCAGCATGTGGTCTAAATTTTCATAAATGACGTTGGACATTATTTTGTATGCTGCATTCAGCAGCGTGATTCCACGCTAGTTTGTATACCATATGGCTGTATACCATAAATTTTGTTATGGCTGTATACCATAAATCACAAAAAATACAGGATCCTATGTAAAAGGTATAGTTAAAAGACCCCAATAAGAGTTACATCACAGAACAAAACGTTTTCGGATTAATAGATAATCCATCATCAGTGTTAAGCCCTAAAATAGTAAGTATAACCTATCTAATAAGAGACAATGTTGTAAAAGTTGACTCTGGTTAAGAATTGACAGAGGCCATACTTACAATAGCAAGCATGCGTGAGCCACCAAAAAGTTATGGGTGAAAACCCTTTAAAAGTTTCAAGATCTTAAATGATACTACATATTATTATTAAAACAGATGGATGATGCAAATATTCCTGGATATAACCAAGGGCACCACATGACTTTAACCCACGTTGATGTGATATACAAAGGAATGAACCTCACATATTGAAAATTGATTGTCAACTGAACTGAAAAGTGAAAGAACTTTAGAATTATGCCAGTGACAGATTGTCAATGCGACGTTATGAAGTATTTTGTTACTTTAGCCAACAAATTTAAAGATTATTATGTTGATGTTGAAAATAAAACATTATCAAATATTCATATATTGGTGTTAGAAATATTCGAACACAAATATAAAAATTGTGAAATATGTGATGATGAAATATATATTATACATGAAAAATGATAAATAGGTACCAGAAATTATGCAGACAGCAACACATTAGGATCTTACAGATGAAATAACTTACTGTTATTGTTACTCACTATTGAATTTTACAACGAATTTCTACAAAACTCCAGAAGACGTAGATACCGGGCACCAGGTACCTCGTAGGTACAGTATCCTCGATGCAGTATTCGTGTTCAGCGATGTCAAAACCCCGAGATAATAGGTCTGGATCCCGCGTATAAAAAAAAGTTGATTAATAGCAAGCTGAAAATTGGTTAATAGCTTAAGGGTGTCTATTCAGACAAAATTTGATATACGGGAACACTGGAACAGGGGAAGTATTAATTGTGGAACAGGTTAAAAATTTGGAACGGTCATACCACGAAAACGTCACATGTATTTTGTTCGGCAGAATTTCCAATTGATTTGTTACCCTTTCATTAAACTCTAATGCAAAAATCAGACTGCTATTTATCACCAAATGGGCATTTTAATGAGTAAAACACGTAGAACATGTCAAATGACAGAAATTATGACAGGTGATAAATAGCAGTCTGATTTTTGCATGGGAGTTTAATGAAAGGGTAACAAAGTAATTGGAAGTTCTGTCGGACAAAATACATGTGACGTTTTCGTGGTCTGACCATTCCAAATTTTTAACCTGTTCCACAATTAAAACTTCCCCTGTGTTAGTGTTCCCATATATCAAACTTTGTCCGACTAGCTATTAACATCCTTAAGCTATTAACAAATTTTCAGCTTGATATTAATCAACTTTTTTTTCATACGCGGGATCAAGATCTATAATAAATTCAACTATTTTCATAACGTATTTTCCCTGATACTCCAGGAGAATATTTTATTTTTTTTACTGCGCTAGCTTTTATATTTTTGGTATCTTTCTTAATCATTTATATTACATAACTTTTCCTCAGCTTTACACTTTCACGTATCACATTGTTGTTAAAATTACTGGTCCTGAATTAGGTCGAGTTACAATACCACTTTTTTTAAGAATTTTATGTGAAGATTATTGTAAGTGGTTTATTATTGCATTACAATGATATCTCAACAAAGTATGTTTCTTTGATTAGGTACCTATAAATGGCAACTAATAAGAAAATAATCAAAATAAAGAGATTATTATTAGTCTTTTGTATACAATTTTTATATTTATTAAGTATAGATATACTCAGGTTTCGTTCAAGTTGTATTTCTGTGTACAATCATTTTAACGTCCTTTATTACTGCGTCTTTGAGTTTTCAATAAATTTATATCCAGAAAACTTTAAACTCAATCTCTTCGATAGGTATTCAGGAAACTTATTTCGCTCCATTCGCATGACTTATCAAAGAGAATGTCACATATATCTTGAAACTTACAATTCAATGTTCTAGTTTCTCAGACCTTAAAGAAAATATTGGACCAAGAAGACAGAAAATATGTTTAAGAACTCGTTTAAGAATACCGGGCAAACATAAAACGAATAAAAACTTGTGTTATAAGGTTTCCGTTTGGTGTATAGTTATCTTGTGAGAATTTCCGACCATTTATTTACAGTCACATTTATTAATATCAAATTCAATATCCATAAAGAATGTTATGATATACATGTTTGTAAGATAAAAAGAATAAAATGAATAAATAATAAAAAGTCAGTAATAGTAGCTTAGGGGTCGTTCAATTATTACGTAACGCAATTTGGAGGGAGGGGGTATGAACATCGCGTTAAGTAACATTATTATTTAGTTAAATAAAAAACTTGTTTGGCATGAGGGCTACTGTTTAATTAAAAAAGTATCTCCCACACACTTTACATTATTACAAACAACATCATTATTAGGTAGGGGCAAACAACATCAGAAATCACATTGATAAAGGCAGGGGTACCAGAGAGCAGTGTTATTGGTCCACTTCTTTATCTTATGTACACAGCTGATTTTTCAGTAAGCAACCAAACAATCACAGCTCCCTTTGCAGATGATAAAGAGATAATGGTCAAACACAAAGACCCAGTCATAGCTGCAAGAATTCTCCAACATCTAGTGAAAATTCAGGTTTGGAGAAGACACTGGTGAACCAAAGTTAATGAAGTACAATCAGTGCAGGTAACATTTACCAAATGCAGAGGTAAAGCGCCGCGCCACCTGTTACACTAAATGGACAAAATCTGCCTCAATCTGACAGCGTCAAGTATTCAGGGATGTACTTGGACAAAGGACTGACCTGGAGAAAACACATTTTTAACAAAAGAAATCAATTTGGCGTGAAACTCAGCAAATACTATTGGCTATTGGAAAGACAGTCAAAACTTAGCTTCAAAAACAAATGATTCGTTTATAAAGCAGCCTTAAAACCAAATATGGACATATGGTGTACAACTATGGGGTATATCTGAAAACTTAAACATAGAGATATTGGAAAGCTTTCAGTCGAAGGTAAGTACTACGGACCATAACAAATGCACCTTGGTTTATACCAAACATGGAAATCCGAGACGATCTACAAATAGCCACAGTTAAGGAAATAGTAAGTGAATACAGCAGCCGCGATTTGGTAAAATTGGAAAACCACCCAAACAATCTTACACTAAACCTGCTAGGTAATAGTGAGCAGAATCGGATACTGAAGAGGCACAAACTATTGGAGATACCATATAGGTTCTAAGTAGCAGTGAAGTGAAGTGAAGTGCAATGAAGTAGGTACTTAGCGATAAAGGCATATTTAAATAATCTGAGAGACTAGTTACTTATCACTGGATAACAAATCCAAATTTAAAATGAAGTAAAAGACAGACGTACTCTCAATCATGATTAGACTTAGGCAAATATGCAAATTGCATATTTTGCATATTATGCATAAAAATGCAAAAATTTCCAATTTTGCATATTTTTATATAAGTGTGCATAAAGTGCATATAATTTGGAATTTTGGTTGTAACTATAAATATCTCTTTATATTCAGATAACAAATAGATTGGAAATCTCAATATTTTATTTTGTTTTATAATTTCTAGGTATCCAAATTTTTGGTATCGCAATGTATTAACTAATAAAATATACCGGCTTATACATTTTGTCAAGTTTTGTCCTTGATACAAGGGTTCCAAAATTTGCCAGTTTGTACCTCTAGGTAAAAATTTTTATTTAGACAGTTTCATTTTTGTTGTCAAATAAGCACTGTCTTTGTAATTGTGAATAACTACTGTGCTTTGAAAATGCCAAAAATATACAGATCAGTACCATTTATAAAATCAAACTATAGTTTTGTTGAGAAAACTATTACCCAATTAGAATCTTCCAAATGATCATTGTTAGACAGTATATTTTTCATAAAAGAATTGGAATCATTGTGCCAAAACATTAAAAGTAATACATATTGGGAAGGAAATTTTCCAAAAATTTAAAGCAACCATGGAAATAAACAGTAGTTATCAGGTTCTTTCTGAAGTGATTCAAGTACAGGCTGGAACATTTTCCGAACCACTTAATTTAGAACCACCTATTGTCTTAAATTTGAAAAAAAAAATTGAAAATCTGGACAGCATTTGATAATTTAGTGTTACCACAATTTGAAATAATATCATTTATTTGTTGAAATACTTAAATATTTAATTACATAAGCTTGTTTTGTAAAATCCACAGGTAGGTACATGTTAATTAATAAAACATGTGAATATATTGTAAATATTTTTGTAAATAAAAAAATATTGTAAATAATGCTTTTATTATATGCATATTTTCTAGATAAATATGCATATTTTTGGGTAAAATACTGCATATTTATGCGCATATTTCATATTTTTTTATTTGCATATTTGCCTAAAGTCTAATCATGATAAATGATTGAGAGTACGTCTGTCTTTTACTTCATTTAACCCGGCACCTGCCACGTGGCTTTGCAAGGCGCCAACTGCCACGTGGGGTGCTGTGCTCACAGCACCCTTTAAATATGTTCTGTGATCTACTTGTTTAAAAAACAGAATAATGTGTTGTGTAACACAAGAATATAAATAAACATGTTTTATTAACTTATTAGCCACTAATATGTTACAAAAGTTAAAAAATAAAATGAAAAAGGTGTTATAAGCAAATTAGCAAGTACCGAGCCATAATAAATGAAGTCAAGTAAAATATCTAAAAAAATTAAGATTTAGTGAGTATAGAGTCTATATTAATAATTTAAATCAGTTATTTCAATAAAAAATGTAAATTTGACCTGTTTATCAAAAATACAAAAAAAATTAAAACTTAAAGTGCCAGATAATGACACCTCAATTCGACTTTATAGCTATAAGTTCAGAATGACACTAAATAACCACTTCAAACACTAACACATATATGCTATATAATATTATAGAAAGCTACTATGACGCACAGCTCGGTTACCAAACTTGAAATACCAAATATTTGATAAAAATGTGTTATGGGGTGCTGGTAGCACCCCACGTGGCAGGTGCTGGGTTAAAATAAACTCTCACATGCAACCCATTCAACAAATCCAAATTTATACATACACACTTTTTTACAAAAAAAATGCTTATAATTTTTATCTATTGATTGCATGTAGTAAATAAATTTTAATAGGTAAAAAAATACAGGATCTGCATGAGGGGTATGAGTAAAGCGTTAAGTTACATTATTATATAGTTAAATAAAAAAGAACCATGGAATTGAAATCTCCTAAATGTGTAATCCTTTTCTTTTATGTTTTACGGCGAATCACTCGATTGTATTGTACAACATTGTTATTTTGTTCCTTTTGTTTATGTTTTCCCAAATCCCAAAAGACTGGCAAAGTAACCTTATAGTGCCAATTTGCAAAAAAGGGAGAACACGTCAACTGAGAAAATTATAGAGCAATATGTTTATCATCGGTATGTTTTAAAATATACACCAAAATAGTAGAGAAGAGGCTAAGACCAGAGGTAGAAAAAGAACTTGGATAGGAACAAGCAGCGTTTAGACCAGAAAGACAGACAAACGATAACATTTACATCATTAGAAATATAATAGAAAGAATTATTGACTCGGGGGGAAAGCTCATTCTAGCGTTCAGAGATCTAAGGGCAGCATTCGACTCTATAGAAAAAAAATTATATGGAAATGCTTGCAGAACATGAAAGTACCAATTATACTGATAAAAATAATTGAAAGTATATACAGAGTAGTTAAAGGGCGTGTGCAGATAGCAGGAGATAGATCTGAAGAATTCAATTGGGAAAGAGGTATCAAACAAGGAGACAGTCTTAGTCCGCTGCTATTCATAATAGTCATGAATGAATTGACTAGAAATACTGGAGAAAGAACGAACCAAATACAGACAACAATAGGATACCTACCAAAAACTACAGCCAATAAAAATAGAAGCCTTATTGTATGCGGATGATATAGTCCTTATAGCAGATCCCGTGACAAAAATGCAAAAACTTATGGACAGGAGAAATAGAGAAATTAGAAATGGAAATAAACATCGAGAAAAGTAAAATAATGGTCATCGGCGAAAAGGAAGAAAATGAAGTAAATATAAAATGCAAAAATATTCATCTGGAAATAGTTACCGCATATGATTATCTTGGAAGTATAATTACCAATGATGGGAAAATAGACCTCGAAATAACAAACAGAACCAAAAAATCAAACAAACTGTACTACGCACTAGCGCCAGTTCTGAGGAAAAAATAATTGTCCCAGGAAACAAAAATTAAAATATATAATACGATTGTGATACCGACGATACTGTGTACGAGCGAGAATTGGACTTTACAGAAAAAGCATAATAGTAGGATAAATGCAATTGAGATGAGACATCTACGAGCTATAGCCGGAAAGACCAAATGGGATAGAATAAGAAATGAGGCAATAAGAGGGATAACTAAACAGGAACCGATAATGAATAAAATAATAAAGAGACAATTAAACTGGTATGGACATCTAATGAGAATGAAACCTAGTAGACTAACAAGGAAAGTTCACGAAACAAGGAATATTACAAAAAAGAAAAAAGGCAGACCGAGGAAAACATGGATACAGCAAATAATAGAAGCAGGAAAAATTAAACAGAAAACGCTAGAAGAAATGAAACTAATAGCACAAGACAGAAAAGAATGGAAGAGATGGGTGAATATGTAGCTAAACTTAACCCAAATCCGACACCTGAAAGGGTATAAGGAAGGGGAGAAAGAAAGAAAGTTTATGTTTTACGGTGAACCCTTCGACTTTCGACTGTACTTATTGTATGTCTTTTTATTTTGTTTTAGTTGTTAGTAATACACAGAAATACCTTGCTGTAGTCAGTGCTGTTAAATTTAATTCATACTATAATGTCATAAAAGTTGCAAAAAAACGTGAAAATTGCCAACTACGATATTTTGGCGGAATACAGATAGCCTGAAGATCATTCTGGAACCTAACCTGGCAAAGTATAGCACTCACGTCCGTGAATCACAATATTTCTTAGCAGTGATTATGAGCGGGAGAATGCTGCTCAGCGAATGAATGCAGGCCAGGCAGTCTGCTTAATCCTTCAAATTCCAAGCAAGCACGTGGTACCTAGTCGGTTAGATAAACCACCATGCAAGTTTTTACTATTTCTTGAGAAGTGCCCGTTGATCTGTCGCTTCCACTGAAAGGGATTAAGCAGGTATGATTTGTTTTATACATCACTACAATGCGATCTCAAGAACAGAATATGTGCAACCAGCGACTGGCTGACAAAAGGGCAAATGAGCTTCTCTGCATTGTGTGCTACAATGAACTGTGCCGGGATGCTGGGATGTACTCTATTCAGGTGGGAGAGGAAGAGACCTAATGTATCTTTACCATGGGACCAAATGAAGAAAGTGTCATCAACGTACCTTAACCAGCAGGTGGGTTTGAGATTTGATGATGACGGGGCTATTGTTTCAAAATATTGCATGTAGATCTCAGCTATTAAGGTAGAGAGAGGGGCACCTTTGATTTGACGATATAAATGATTTTGGAATGAAAAGTATGTATTAGTCCTGCAGTGTTTTATAAGAGATAATGTGTCTTGGGGAATTTGATGGTTAGAGTTCAAGATGAAAATGGTTTCATCAATAGGGATGTTGGTGAATATCGAAACAATGTTAGAGCTAACTATGCTCTCCTTTTAAACCAAGAAAAGTAATTCAAATTTACCGCGCCGTAATGCTTGTTTGTAATTGGTCCAACCTCAGGCAAGTTTACTACACTGTTAAAAAATTTTGACAATAATGACATGAAATTTTAACATTATTGGCATTTCATAGGTTAATTAAATTATATCCACGATTTTTTGTGTTTGTGCGTTATTCCTTTAATTTTTAGATTTTTAGTCTACTTTTATATAAAAAACAGTTATAGACCAGGGCGCATCTGTAAAAATATTAGTACATTTGGACGTTGAGAGGCGACTCGAATTTTTTTGCAGAAATTGCTTGAAAATATTCAAATAACAATATTTGAGTTATCCTCCCTCTCAAAAAGGTCCGGAACATTGTTTAAATAATCAAAATGTCAAAAAATGAAGGAAAAATTCGATTTTTTTCTTGGTTTTTTGATTATAACTTTAAAAATATTCATTCCCGAGAAAAGTTGTGCAAACATAAAAGTTGCATAATTAAATTTCCTACAATATAGAATTAGTTAGCAATTTAAAAAATAGTCACCCTTGTTGCAAAATACCAATAATTGTGAAAAAAACATACAAAAACAAGAATTCGCATTTTACGTTTTTCAACCATTTATGCTACACTTAGGACCTTCATATTTCACCCCGAAAAACTTTATGATACAGTAAAACAATAATGTAAATTTCATTAAGATCGGTTTTATAGACTTTGCAAAATAATTTTTGCAATCCAGCTTTCGTAAAAACAAATTCATTTTTTCAAAATGTTACAGGGCAGAAAATAAAGCAGATGGCAAGTTGAAAATTTTTTTGCGTATAGAAGTGTACTGTACTTTTCATTTGCAATTTTGCAAAATTAAAATCAATTCACACCAGGGCGTCAGGAATTTTTTTAAATAAACATTAATTATTGGTGCTACGCGCAGGACAGCGGATAGTTTGCTCTGATTGGGCATACCATTGACCTTTGATAACGATTGATACATTTTAATTTTATTACATTTCGATATAAATAAATAAATTTGTTTATTGCAAAATAAAAACACATACTCTATCCTTTAAAATAACACTTTTATTAGCAAAAACTTTCTTTGTTCATATATTTTACCTTAAATAATAAAAGTTTATTATTTTTAAACATATGCAGTTGTTTAAACAATATTTCACAAACAATAATAAAATTAGTTTGATTTTTGTGGAATTAAAATATTAAAATACAACAAAATATAGAGTAAGAAAATAATATATTAGATAAAGATTGGAAGAAATTTTGGTGGAAATCAACTTGTGTGAATTGAACACCGCTGTCCTGCTCGTAGCACCAAAAATTATTGTTTATTTCAAAAATTTTCTGACGCCGTGGTAATTATTCGATTTTAATTTTGAAAATTGCAAATGAAAGATACAGTACACTTATATAAGCAAAAAAAATCAACTTGCTATCTGCTTTATTTTCAGTCCTGTAACATTTTGAAAAAATTAATTATTTTTGCGAAAGCTGTATTGCAAAATTTATTTTGCAAAATCTATTAAACCGATCTTAATGAAATTTGCAGTGTTGTTTTACTGTATCATATAATTTTTCTGAGTGAAATATGAAGGTCCTGAGTGTAGCATAAATGGTTGAAAAAGGTAAAATGCCAATACTTGTTTTTGTATGGTTTTTTCGCAATTATTGCTATTTTGCAACTAGGGTGACTATTTTGTAAATTTTTAGCAAATTCTATATTGTAGGAAATTTCATTACGCAACTTTTATGTCAGTACAACTTTTCTCGAAAAGGAATACTTTTAAAGTTATAATCAAAAACGGAGAAAAAATCGAATTTTTCCTTCAATTTTTGACATTTTGAATATTTAAACAATGTTCCGGACCTTTTTGAGAAGGAGGATAACTCAAATGTTATTATTTGATTTATTTTCAAGCAATTTCTGCAAAAAAATTTGAGTCACCTCTCAACGTCCATCTCAAAACAGATGCGCCCTGGACTATTATTATTAGACCTCTTTAGCGATGTATTAGTATAATATAATATGTACGGGTTGCTGTCGTAGGCCGATATGATCAACCAAAAAAGAAGATGTATTTGGTGATTTTTCTAGTGAGTTTCTTGGGTGTGAATCTGGCTTTTTAGTTTAGGCCGCACCTACATTGGATCCGATTTTCTCCGATCAGATCAGATCCGACGTCGGCCGACGTCGGAATAGAAAATAAACCCATAGTATTAAATGGGGGTGCCTACATTGGATCCGTTTTTCTCCGATCCGATCAGATCAGATCAGATCCGACGTCGGCCGACGTCGGAATAAAAAATAAACCCATAGTATTAAATGGGAGTGCCTACATTGGATCCGTTTTTCTCCGATCCGATCAGATCAGATCAGATCCGATATCGGCCGACGTCGGGAGTAGCTTCTCCTATTCTCATCGAGAAGTGTTTGGTTTCATTCCGATTGGTTGCAAGTTGAGTTGCAATTTTAGTTGCAAGTTGGCTGCAAGTTGGTTGCAAGTTGGTTGCAAATTGGTTGCAAGTTGGTTGCAAAATGGTTGCAAACTGGTTGCAAACTGGTTGCAAACCGGTTTCAAACTGGTTTCAAACTGGTTGTAAGTTGGGGGTTGCAAGCTAACATGTTTAAATATATTAAATTCATCATCTCCTTAACACATCTTCATCGGAACTCATTGTCGGTGGTCGGTGGTCGGAAGATTACTGAACCAATGTAGGCACCCTCGCCGGAAAACCGGTCTGAATCGGATCTGATCTGATCGGAGAAAGACGGATCCAATGTAGGCACCGCCTGTCGGATCGGATCGGATCTGATCTGATCTGATCTGATCGGAGAAAATCGGATCCAATGTAGGTGTGCACTTACTCGTCTTCGTTTAAAAATAAACCATAGTATATCTTAGGGCGAAATAGAAATATTTATCAGAAGATCAATAAAATTGAAAGAATTTTTGACAAGGCGTTTTCGGCTGATGGTTGTAGCGATAAGGCGAGATGTTTCGTCAATGTTTGAGTTAGGCAGTTGTATGAACTGACGATGGGTCTTAGGGCGACGTTGGAATTATGGATTTTTGTAACATCGTATATTCTTGAAATTCGGGACGATTTTTCCCTGTGACTTGAGGATTTTGTTATGTCTGAAGGTAGAGTGGACTTATTTATGATGGATTTGGTCATTTTTTCTAGATAGGTACTGGGGTCGTTTTGGACGCATTTGTATTTTGTGGAATTAAGAAGTCTGAAAATTTTGTCGAAATAATTAGACGGTAATGACAGTGGCATTACCTTTGTCGGCCGGAAGAATGACAATGTCATGGTGGTTATAGAGTGCTTTAAGTGCACGTCTATCTGAAAGACTGGTATATTTGTCGGTGGGGGTTTCGAAGTACGGAGAATTCTGGCGACATTTGGTCTGGCAATTTCGGCTTAGTCGGAAGGAAGATTAGAAACAGCTTCTTCAGTATGTCAAATTATTTTCTCAGCTTTGGTAGCTGAATCGGATATGTGGATATCTGAGAAATTACGTACAACAGTACAAGGTTGTTGATTTCAAGGGGGCTGTGGATTTTACTGACAAATACGTTAGGCCAGTTTGCGGTTCTGGGTGTGGGTTTGGTGAGAAAAGCGGTCGAAAAAAATTCGAAAAATCGCACGTATTTTAAAGACCTCAATATCCAATTACACTTTAATATACTATTTTCTATACAAATTGGAAAAAAATCCTTTGTAAAAGGTATAAAATTTTATTAAAATCGCTTTAAAGGGTTACATCAAAACAAAACGTTTTCGATTTTATAAAAAAATCATCATTAGTGTTAGATAGACTGGATGCTAGCTGAGTCACCAAAAAAATACTCGGGTAAAAACCCTTTAAATATAACATGGATGCATTAAAGGTGCATACTTAAATAACATGCCTTATGATGGATACATGGCAACAAGGATAATGTCCGATGTCCTTAGGTAATGTATTGAATTTTCCAACACGTGGGATGCAAATTGAGTTGTTTACATTCCAATGACTTATTCCATCATAAGGCATTTTATTCAAGTATGCAACTATAATGCATCCATGTTATATTTAAAGGGTTTTTACCAGAATATTTTTTTTGGTGGTTCAGCTAGCATCAAGTCTATCTCATACTGATGATGATTTTTTTATAAAATCTAAAACGTTTTGTTTTGATGTAGCCCTTTAAAGTGATTTTAATAAAATGTTATACCTTTTACAAAGGATTTTTTTTCCAATTTTTCTGATTGATGGTATACAGCTAACTACAGGAAAAACATTTTTTCACCTACCTCTACCGAAAGTATACTTTTCCGGACCTGATTGTAGGGAGCAAAGTTGTACTTTTCCTCCCTAGGGAGGAAATCCTAGGGAGGTATCGTCTGGGTACTTTGCATTCTCCATACTATTAGTATTATTAGGATTATTATTATTAATAATACTAATAGTATTATTTTGCATTTTGACAACGACACTCGACTTGGGCGGCGAAACGTTAATAAATTAATTTTTTTTTGGTAAAATTGTGGCTTATTTTCCATCGAAAATACTTAATTATAAAAATGCCACAAGGAAATGGCTTCAGGCATAGGTTTGCTATCTCTGTCTCAACTAAAAATCTTCCGAGAGCTAGTCCTATTTTTACTGTGGTTATTTTTACTTGGGACAGAGATAGCAAACCTATGCCTCTCTGATAATGCCTCTAATAAGAGGAAAAAATCGTCGATTTAAAGTGCTGGTTTGCGCTCTCTGAACTAAGTGAAGATTAGGACAGTTTTGCCTTCGCATTGCAACTGAATGAAAATTGTATATATTTTTATTTTATAAATTATTATGCATCACAGTTGATCACTTCTATTTTTTATTAATTTGGTGGAAAATTACAATTCTTGTACGTGCAGTTAATACATTTATAACAATTAGTTAGTTTCGTGCTTTCACCACACTTTGACCAGAAACCAAACTTTGGCCCACTTTGACATATTTTTTTTTGTTTTAGTAGTTGCTTAGGCAATTTCTCCTACCTTCGTGATTATTTCTTGATATAGGTAATATTTATTTTCATTTTTACCCAAAATTGTTGAAACTTCTGGTGTTTCTGGTGAGTTGTAGAGAACAATATCGTATTATACGCAGCGCAAAATGGAGATTTTAGCGCCTAACTTTCATGTATTGCGGTAAGATAGATCTGCTATTTTTGCACCTTGTACAATAAATAACTATCATACTATAGAAATAATTTAAATAATATGCTTTGACATGATAATATCCGTCGAATTTGAATAATATTATAATATTTAGGTAAGTGTTTTCCAAATTTCTAAGTAACAAATTTAAATCTTATAACAATATATTAGGGCTGTATTGGCACATCTTTATTATTTGCCAATTAATGCAATAGGCAAGTAAAACGAAAATACAGCCGAACCATATTCTAGTCCAACCAGAGAGTGCAGCAAGCACCTTTACCGGTTTCGAAACTTATTAGTCTCTCATCAGGTGGCACATCATTTTCAATTTCGTTTTGCAACGAAATTAACAATGGTTATTCATTTTTGATTTACATTTACTCTGATTGGAGTATGAAGGGAACCATTCTCGTTGAAACTTTACCGTGCTGAGCAGATAAGACGTGAATTGTAAATTGTAGAATTCCCTCATCTTCCTTAGTCTTAGCATCCGTATGGCTTGGAAATTGTAGAAGCCTCGGAGGTGTAACCAGAGAAGGTTCCCATTGTTTTCATTCTGGTGGGATGTAGAATAGCATTATGTTGTTTTATATGCCATTAGAGTGAAAACCTAGTCTTTTTGCTAGCAGTTGCCGCTAGGGCATCTATGCCATTTCGTTCGTTGCAATCCGGGACTACACGCTGGGGGTTTGTTTTGGTTGGATCAGAGAGAGCAGCATGTGTGCCTCCTGATGAGAGGTTAATATGTTTCGAAACCGGTAGAGGTGCTTCCTGCACTCTCTGATTGGCCTAGAATATGGTTCGGCTGTATTTTCGTTTTGCAACGAAATTGAAAATGGTTATTCATTTTTGATTTACATTTATTCTGATTGGAGTATGAAGGGAACCATTCTCGTTGGAACTTTACCGCGCTGAGCAGATAAGACGTGCATTGTAAATTGTAGAATTCCCTCATCTTCCTTAGTCTCAGCATCCGTAGGGCTTGCAAATTGTAGAAGCTTCGGAGGTGTAACCAGAGAAGGTTCCCATTGTTTTCATTCTGGTGGGATGTAGAATAGCATTATGTTGTTTTATATGCCATTAGAGTGAAAACCTAGTCTTTTTAAATTATTTTAATTTGAATATTTCTTAACTGTTACTCGTTCTGTGAAATTTTATAACAATTTTATTCTATTTACTAAATATCACAATTCGACTTTGCTTATTTTTTCCCAATTGTTTAGGACTGTTATAATTGTTAAAACAAAAATTATAACAATATGATAATTCAAAACCATTATTACTCAAAATTGAGATTGGCACAAAACTTGGCAACGTCGCGAATCGTCCCTATAGTAAAATTATCCACTTCTACAGCTAATAGTCTAAGAGCTAGTGAACCCTCCGACTAACGGTCGTCCTGTAAGGCTAGAAATTTGTCTAGTGATAATTCATACCAGGCCTGGCAGGCATCAGCGGTGCAAGTGTATCTACCAGGTGAATCGAAAAGTGCAAATTTAGGGGGTAAAATAAACTTTCTCCTGTAAGGTTTAAATTTAAGTATGTGTTTGAGTAAGTCAGTTAGAAGAAATGTGTACAATTACAGGCGATTCTGAAGAGCAGAAGACCATGCCAGGCGAGGGGAAAGATTAGGGGTTTTTCCTAAAATTATTCTTTTTGCGTCGAACAATTTTTTTTAGGTTTTTTGAATCATTCCAAACAAAAAAGGTCTTTAGTGATTTTTTTCTCTTAAGTTAACAGTTTTTGTTACATAAGCGATTGAAAATTTTGAAAATTACGAAATCGGCGATTTTTAACCCTAAATCGGACATTTATCTAAAAATTTCAATGTTGTCAAGGAACATAGATATTCTTTAAACTTTAATTGATGAAATCCCGAAGAGTTTTTTGCAATAAAATATCGAAAACCCCTTTGTTTTTTTAATTGCTAATCAAGCGGGCGCGACACTGTAGTATAAGTGAGGACGTTTGAGTTTGCATAAATTCATTATCTCGAGAATGGGCAAATTTCAAGAGAAATCCTCAGATAGGTCGATTTTTATTTTTGAATTAGGACTTTTTGGCATATATATATAATACTAGTGACGTCATCCATCTGGGCGTGATGACGTAATCGATGATTTTTTTAAATAAGAGTAGGAGTTGTGTGATAGCTCATTTAAAAGGTTATTTAATTCTCTATTCAGTAATATAAACATTAACATAATTATTTACACAGGGTGTACAAAAAAATTTTTCTTCTATTTGTCAAATTTAATCAAAGTTAATTTAATAAAAAAAATTTTTTTTGTATACCCTGTATAAATAATTATGTTAATGTTTATATTAGTGAATAGAGAACTAAATAACCATTCAAATGAGCTATCACGCAACCCCTACTCTCATTTAAAAAAATCATCGATTACGTCATCACGCTCAGATGTATGACGTCACTAGTATTATATATATGCCAAAAAGTCCTAATTTAAAGATAAAAATCGACCTGTCTGAGGATTTCTCTTGAAATTTGTCCATTCTCGAGATAATGAATTTATGCCAACTCAAACGTCCTCACTTATACTACAATGTCGCGCCCGCTTGATTAGCAATTAAAAAACAAAAGGGTTTCCGATATCGTATTGCAAAAAATTCTTTGGGATTGCATCAATAAATATTTAGAAAATATCTACCTACCTTGGTAACTTTGAAATTTTTAGATAAATGTCCGATTTAGGGTTAAAAATGGCCGATTCCGCAATTTTCAAAATTTTCAATCGCCTATATAACAAAAACTATTAACTTAAGAGAAAAATCACTAAATACCTTTTTTTTTGGAATGATTCAAAAAAACCTAAAAAAAATTGTTCGATGCAAAAAGAATAATTTTAGGAAGAACCCCTAATCTTTCCCCTCTCCTGGCAAGGTCTTATGCTCTTCAGAATCGCCTGTCATTGTACACATTTCTTCTAAATGACTTACTCAAACACATACTTAAATTTAAACCTTACAGGAGAAAGTTTATTTTACCCCCTAAATTTGCACTTTTCGATTCACCTGGTAGATATACGTGCACCACTGATGCCTGCCAGGTCATGGTTTTTAGCCTTGGTGTGCTATGAATTATCACTAGAAAAATTTCTAGCCTTACAGGACGACCGTTAGTCGGAGGGTTCACTAGCTCTTAGACTATAAGCAGTTGTCGACGAACTGAACGCGTCCTGTCATAATTTGAAATTTGCTACCGCGAAACGTCTATTCCTATTTCGGTTCATCTCTAGGATAGTCCTAGTACGACAGAATTACTAACTTCACAGAAGCGAAACTGAGGCAGAAATCGGTAACATAATTTTCATGGGCATTCGCTACGTATGTAAGTGGTGCAACCTCACTTTTGCGACTGACAGTGACAGTTGTTCATAGTTAAATTTTCTTAAAATTTATATTTATATATTTTTATTTTATATTTTATTTATACCTATTTTATAGTTAAATTTTATATTTAATAATTTAAGTAATAACTACTTTTCAAAAATATCACATCATTTGGAATGGTCTATTCCATAGAACATCAAGTAGTACTTTATGTTCTAAGATATATTCTCTGTAAGTGGTGCTCAAGGTCAAATATTTCGGTTCCAACAAAATCAATGGAAACGGCAGTCAGATTCGCTTTTCTGTGTAGTTAGTAATTCTGTGGTAGTACCTACTCCATTCGTTCTTATAAAAATTTTTCGGTTTTTCAGTAAATTTTCCAAGCATGCTTGTTTTCTTGATATCCCACTTGTACAGCGGTTGTGGTATATTCAATTTAGGAACCGGCTTTCTCAATGACCATGCCCTTTAAGGTATCAAAATAATAATATGATAGGCCCAGATACGCAAATTACTCATAGCTATAAACTATATAATTTAGAGGATAAATATTATTTAAATAACCTTTGCATGCATATATTCATCCCACTATTAAATGACCTCAAATAAAATATTTAATTTTGGATTATTACTACAAAATGTATACTCTGGGATCAAAATTACAATGGATACTGAAGTATAAATCACTTAATGAAGTTTTTTTTTACAAAACTACAACGTTTAAGTAGCGTTAAAAATTATAGAATATACAGGAAAGGATTAGTTATAAATTAAATTATAAGGTATTTTCTGTATTGGCAGTTACTTGATGAAAATTTACAATAATATAATAAAAAATAGCAAAAAAAACACAACACGGATTTTAAATTTTCATAAAATATATCAGCTTGGCTGGTTTCGCTTTCATCAAATTTTATGCAGTATTAGCCTAATAAAATAAAAAAAAATTAAAATGTAATTCCGTACAGGTTGGAATAAATTGTATATCGAAGTTTAGGTGAATACAGACGATATTTTCAAAAAAGTATCCAAATCATATGAGTGGATCATTGTTTAAATAATTAAAAAGGGGTCATTTTTGCACAATATTTACTCTTTTAAATGCTGAGGCAATTTACATTTTAATGAAGGTCTTTAGGATTTTTTTGTGCAAAGCTGAATTATAAATCTTTTATCTAAGACTTACCAAATTAAATTCGACCCCCTATTTATTTAAATAATTATATACAAATTTTAAAAATCAAATTTGCAAAAAAAAATATTATTTTCGTTTTAAATAAGTGCTATAAATTATTTTATTTAATAAGAGAAGTAGGGGTATCTTACCAGTATTAAGCAAAAAAATTGGTTAAAAAATATTTAATAATTTATAAGATATTTAATTTGTTTATTAAATGTTACTCAACTCAACTGGCAAGCGGATTTGAGTATTGGCAAGAGTTGAGGATGGTCGTGTTTTATTTGCTGTCATGGATAAACAACTCGATAGCGGGCTTTATCACGGAAACCATTTAGATATTTGATGTAAATTGATTTAGGATTGATTTAGGAATATTTAGTGTTGTGAATGTTGTTTTGTGTACAAAGGACACAGAAGTTTTTTTTGATTTAACATTTTGCGATCGTTAAGTGATTTTTAATTATTGGTGTTTAGGAATTAATTAAGATTGGTCTTTTAATTTAAAAGACTTGCAAGTGAATGTGAATGTTTGGAATTAAGCCTTTAAGGAATTTGGGATGAAGATAAATATTGAAAAAACAGAAGCTGTGGTAATCTCTAAAACTCAAGAAAATATAAATGTAAAGCTGAATAATGAGACCATTACACAAGTAGAGGACTTCAAGTATCTAGGATCAACAATGAATGAGCAAGGAAATATAGAACCAGAAATAAACAGCAGGGTAATGAGTGCAACAAAATTATACTATGCACTAAATAAAAGTTTTATTAGGAAGAAAGAAGTAAACCTGAAAACAAAAATGAAATTATTTCAAACTGTAAACGAAGCCGGTGCTACTCTACGGTAGTGACACGTGGACAGTGAACTACATCCGTCTACTGTACTATAAAATAAGAAAATGCTTAGCGCAAACACAGTACTGCATTCTTTCTAAGGAGGAAGAAGGTAATAAGAACTACATCTGTAGTAAAATTCAAGCATTTAAAATGAGATATTTACTTGCGGTATCCGGGGTGACCAGACGTGATCGTATAAGAAATGAAGATATACGTGAAAGGTGCGGTGTTGGAAGGACCTTAGACAGACTTGAAACGAAACAGTTATCGTGGTTCGGACATATGGCGAGAATTAGTGAAGGTAGAACTGTAAAGAGGGTATGGAAAGCGGCATCTGACAACAAACGACGAAGAGGCAGGCCAGCAAGAACGTGGAACACAAATATTGGAAAGGCTTGCGTAAAAAAGAAATATTGGGTGGAGAGAAGGAGAAAGACTAGCTAATGACACAAAGGCATGGAGACGTTTGATTTCTCCACTTACCTTGACACCGTAAGGTACAAGAGGACGGCTTAAGTAAGAAAGTAATGGTACTATATTTTCAATTGCAAAAATGTGGTTGTTACCAAAAGAATAAGAATCTTTGTAAAATCTCAAAACTTTTATTTTTTATGTGTTGTTTCGATAAATGTATTAATAAATTACAATTTCAATTCAACTGCCTTCTAAAATGGCATTTGAAAATTGTTCTAATTTGATTATAATTTGTTTCTTTTTAATAACGTGACGGGGATTAAACATTTTGAAATGTTGTTCCGATAATCGGGATTCCTGGAAATTTTTCACTAATTAACAAATTTGTTTGTGTTTTTTCTTCTTCTTTTTTTTTCTTACAGTAAAAGATATAGATTTGCTTATAGAGGGGGTTTCATTAGAAATGTCCAATTTTTAAGTTGTAGATTCCAGATTTCAAAATATTAAGATTTAACCAAAATCGCCAAATACGCTTTTGGTAATAGACGGAAACCTGTTTTTAACATAATTCCATAGGGTGTATAGTACTTACACTTTCTACCAAGTATGAAAAGAATACGTCAAATAGTTTTAAAATACTGAGCAATAGTAATTTTTAAATTTTTAAATAAAACACCCTGTAACTCAATAAGGGGCCATGTTTTATTTAAGTGATTTTGGTTAAATCTTAATATTTTGGGGTCTAGAATCTACAACTCAGAGGTTGGACATTCTTAACGAAACCCCCGCTATAAGCAAAAATATATATAAGAAAAAAAACGACAAAAAATTAAGAGAAAACGGCAGTTTTGTTTTAATTTGTTTCAGAGTTGGACCACCATCTCCAGATAGCTATTTCTGCATCCCATGCGTCCTCGGTGGAGCTATGCAGTCACAACTCTGAAACAAATATTAACAACCCTGACTATTTAAGGCGAACCATCGAGATGCAATGATTCCACCTTTTGAGACGCAATCTAGCGACATCTCTCGCAATACGAGGAAAACAACGAAAAGCCCCAGATACAAAGTTTACTACTTTTTAAACAATTAGAATAATTGAAATTAAAAATATAATAAACAATATTTTAAATCTAAGACTTTTCGCTAATAAACTGCTTTCTGGCTGCATCCTGTATCTCAGGTTTTTACAATATATAAAAAAAAAATAATATATATAAAAAACATAAAGACAAAAAAATTGTTAATTAGTGAAAAATTCCCAGAAACCCGATTATCGGAACGGCACTTCAAAATATTTAATCCCCGTGACGTTTTTAAAATAACAAATTATAAACAAATTAGGAAAATCTTCAAATGCCATTTTAGAGGGGAGTTAAATTGAAATTTGAATTTATCAATACATTTGTGGAAAACATACATAAAATAAAAGTAATAAAAAAGATTTTATATTCTTTTGGTAACAACCGCGTTTTGGCAATTGAAAATATAGTAAGATTTAATAAACAAATTAAATATCTCATAAATTATTAAATATTTTTTGATTAATTTTTTTATTAATACTGGTAAATTACCGCAACTGCTTCTATTAAATAAAATAATTTATATTGCTTATTTAAAACGCAAATAATATATCTTTGCAAATTTGATTTTTAAATTTTATATATAATTATTTAAGTAAATAGGGGGTCAAATTTTATTTAGTAAGTCTTAGGTAAAACATTTGTCCTTCAGATTTGTAGAAAAAAACCCTAAAGGCCTTCAATAAAACGTAAACTACCTCAGCATTTAAAAAAGTAAATATTGTGCAAAAATGACCTCTTTTTAATTATTTAAACAATGATCCCCTCATATGATTTTAGTACATTTTTGAAAATATCTCTTGTATTCACCTAAACTTTGATATAAAATTTATTTTAACTTGTACGAATTTACATTTTGATTTACATGTAGTGTAATCTTATTTTACTAGACTATATGTAGTCCCTAATATAACGGAACATTGAATTTATTGCTGTTTTTTTTATTAATTTATTATTGGAACAGAGACTCTCTGGATATCTACATAATCTAGAAAATATTATTAACACAAAGAAAAAAACAAGAATGGAAAACTATTCGTAGTTTTTATGTAATTTAAACTGCAGTACAAAAAGCGCACAACTTTTTAACATAAATATACAGTCGAACCCGCTTATCGGAATAGCCTTCGTGCCAAAGAAAAAGTATTCTTATAACCCGGATATTCTAATAAATAACCCATCATTGGTGGCTAGTGGAAACATTTCGGAAACTCAAATTTATATTCCTTAAAGCGGGATATTTCTATAAGAGGTATTCTATTAAGCGGGTTCGACTGTATTTACAAGATAACTTAAATGACAAATGGTTGCCAATGTGAGTCCATAATACTGGCGTATTGGAAATGAGTCAAAACTCATAATCTTAAGTAGATTTAGTTGTGTTAGAGTTGGGCTACCGTTTTCAAGGCTTACAATATAATATGTCCAATATGTTATCAAACAAAAACTTGTACTGGGACCTGATGTTGGGGCGTTTACTGTAAGCCTTGAAAGTATTAGCCTAAATCTAGCACCAATAAAAAATACTTACGATTGTGATCGTTA
This sequence comes from Diabrotica virgifera virgifera, assembly GCF_917563875.1. Lineage (NCBI taxonomy): Eukaryota > Metazoa > Arthropoda > Insecta > Coleoptera > Chrysomelidae > Diabrotica > Diabrotica virgifera. The sequence goes on from NC_065446.1 coordinate 181,163,414, forward strand.
ACTAATTTCCTGTACTTCAGTATCACATGTTTCTAAAAAAATGTATGCTAGAGATAAAGGCATTCTTGGAGAATAGGATAGCAATATCCTCTTTGAATAAAGCAACCATCAAACTAAGAGCAGATGGAGCCACACCCCAATGAGGAGTATATTCACCTTTACTTTGGGAAATTTTGGTAGATGATCTTCTCAAAAATCTGTTCACAGAAGATATCTGTCTAGGATACGCTGACGATATTGCAATTGCCGCAAAGGGCAAATTTGTCCAGGTAGTATCTGGGAGAATACACACCTAGCCTAAATATATTCGATAATGGTGTGAACAAGAGAGATTGATAGTCAATGCTGAAAAGACACAAGTCGTCAAATTCACAAAAAGACAGCATTACAAAGCTTCATACCACCGGTGCTAAGAGGAACAAACATTTTAGTTGCCAAAGGCACAAAATACCTGGTGGTATATTTTGACCAAAAGTTTACGTTTACATGGAATAATTACATAACAAAAAACATACAGAAAGCTACTGTGTCGTTGGTCAGACGTAAAGAATATGCGGTTAGGAATGGGGCACAACCCCAAAATAATCTTATGGTTACTCACAAGGATTATTAAACAAATGATAACCTATGGGTCTGTGACGTGGTGGATAAAGATGCAGTAAGTGGAACCAATAAAATTGCTAAGTAATACATATAGAAATGCTGGCATGTCTGTGTATTACGGAGGCCATAACAACAACTTCTGCAGCGGCGTTTGAAGTCTTTTTAACTACCAATACGAGTATAAACTACACCAAGGAGTTTTTTACTTCACATTAAGTTATTTGCATATTATATTTATATGTATATTAATATTATTATACAGTATGGTGCAAATGTTTGGAATAAATTCGTTATGTTGTAAGTTAGCGACTTTAAGGAAAATTCCTTAAAGAGGTCGATTTTTATTTTTAAATCATGATTTTTTACAGTTATATCATACTAGTGACGTCATCGATCTGGGCGTGATGACGTAATCGATGATTTTTTTAAACGAGAACAGGGGTCGTTTGCTAGCTCATTTGAAAGGCTATTCAGTCCTCTATTCAGTAATATAAACATTGGTATAATTATTTATACAAGGTGTCAAAGAAAATTATTTTGAATTAAATTAATTGACACAAAAAGAAAAATGTACGTAATTTGTTTAATTAAAAATACATTCTACTGCTGTTAGAATACAGAAAAAAATGTTTACTTCATAAATAAACATTGCTTTTCGCTTAATTCAATGTTCAAATTTGACAACTTGAACATTGAAATTAAGCGAAAAGCAATGTATAATTATGAAAAACATTTTTTTCTATTTTCTGACAGCAGCAGAATGTATTTTGAATTAAACAAATTACATACATTCTTCTTTGTGTGTGAATTAATTTAATTCACAAAATTTTTCTGGACACCCTGTATAAATAATTATGTTATTGTTTTTATTGCTGAATAGATAATTGAATAACCTTCCAAATGAGCTACCACACGACCCCTATTCTCATTTAAAAAAAATCGTCGATTACGGTATCACGCCCAGATGAATGACGTTACTAGTATGATATATTTATATGTCAGAAAATCCTAATTTAAAAATTAAAATCGACCTCTTTCAGGATTTTTCCTTAAAGTCGCTGGTTTAGGAAATAACGAATTTATTACAAACATTTGCACCATACTGTATGCAAGGCATTATTATATTGGTATAGGTATATGCAAGACATAATTAAAATTTGTCAATCTTCGATTTTCGATTTTCACAATCGTTTTTAAATTTTTTATGGATTATAATAACTTATTTATTTGCATTACATAAAATGCGGATTGATCTCATATAAATATATCTAACATTTAATTTAAATGTGGATTATTAAAAAATATATAAATATAATAAGCTAACCTGTTTTAAAAATTAAATCATCTATTACTTAATTTTTTTTATAGATTTTTGATATTTACTTACCAAAAAAATTAGAATCGAAGAATAACACCACGTTAACCACATATCGACTGAGTCAAACCTTCGCTGAACATTGTAATAAATAAAAATCACTTCCGCGGAAATGCAACTATTTTCAATGTCAAACGCAAATAATGATACAATAAAATCATTTTATAATTATATCCCAACTACAATGAAAACTTAATTAACGCATCTCATGGGAAAGCAAGAAAATTTTGTTTGTTATTTATATAGAATGTCACATATTATAATAAATTACTATCTGTGTTCTATTGAGAAACATAAAAAATTCGTCTGGACAACAGAACTGAGCATGCATTTTACAGATCTCTCTGAATCTGAATCTGAATTCTGAATGACCAACTCGAGATAAACAGCTCCCCACTCCTCAACCTCTTCAGTTAAAGACTTTAAAATGGCAAACCCATAGTAATCTAAATCATTTGAGAAAGCCACTCTGCCGAAACAGCTGTAGTCACATAGTTGTAATAAATTTTGTGGAAGTATAGAAAACAAAGTAGTCCAGAAAGCCACTGCGCATCCGCTAGGAAAAATATTCTAATTCGGATTTTTTGCACAATCTTACTCAAAAAGGACTCCTTTTAACAAATTTCCATGTTGCCAGGACCAAAAGGTGGTCAAAAATTTTTTAAATGTTTTTTTTTTTGTTTTTTTCCTAAAATTATTTTTATTGCATGGAAAGAGTTTTTTTAGGTTTTTTGGATCGTTCCAAACAGAAAACGTCTTTAGTGACTTTATTCTAAAAATGATAGTTTTTGACATATAAGCGATTAAAAATTGAAAAATTGCGAAATCGGCCATTTTTAACCCTCAAAGACTATGTGAAAAACTGAAAATTTGAATGTTGCCAAGGTAGGTAGACATTCTTTAAACATCGATTGATGAAATCCCGAAGAGTTTTTTGCAATACAATATTCAAAACTCCTTTGTTTTTTAATTGCGAATCAAGCGTGCGCGACACTATTTTCCACCGACAGTATGGTGCAAATGAAAGGAATAAATTCGTTATTTCGAAAATCGGCGACTTTAAGGAAAAATCCCAAAACAGGTCGATTTTTATTTTTAAGTTATGATATTGTGGCATATATGGTATACTAGTCACGTCATCCTTCTGGGCATGATGACGTAATCGATGATTTTTTTAAATGAGAATAGGGGTCGTGTGGTAGCTCGTTTGAAAGGTTCTTCAATTCTCCATCAAGTAATGTAAACATTTACATAATTTTTTATACAGGGTGTCCTTCTACTTCTTTTTTTGTCAAATAATTTAATTTAATAAAAATTTTTTGGACACCCTGTACAAATAATTATGTAAATGTTTATATTACTAAATAGAAAATTGAAAAACCTTTCAAATGAGCTAGCACACGACCCCTATTCTTATTTAAAAAAATCATCGATTACGTCATCACTTCCAGATGGATGACGTCACTAGTATACCATATATGCCACAATATCATAACTTAAAAATAAAAATCGACCTGTTTCGGGATTTTTCCTTAAAGTCGCCGGTTTACGAAATAACGAATTCATTCCTTTCATTTGCACCATACTGTCGGTGGAAAATAGTGTCGTGCGTGCTTGAATAGCAATTAAAAAACAAAGGAGTTTTAAATATTGCATTGCAAAAAACTCTACGGAATTTCATCAATCGATGTTTAAAGAATATCTGCCTACCTTGGCAACATTCAAATTTTCAGCTTTTCACATAGTTTTTGAGGGTTAAAAATGGCCGATTTCGCAATTTTTCAATTTTTAATCGCTTATATGTCAAAAACTATCATTTTTAGAGAAAAGTCACTAAAGACCTTTTCTCTTTGGAATGATCCAAAAAACCTAAAAAAACTTTTTTCCGTGCAAAAAAAAATAATTTTAGGAAAAAAACAAAAAAAAACGTTTAAAAAATTTTTGACCACTTTTTGGTCCTGGCAACATGCAAATTTGTTAAAAGGAGTTCTTTTTGAGTAAGATTGCGCAAAGAATCCGAATTAGAATATTTCTCCTAGCGGATAATTTTCTGGACTAAACGTTTTCAGTGTTTTATTGTTAGATAAAACTACAGAGGACTATACGAATTTCTTTAAAGTAAATTTCGTTTTATTGACATTGATATGTTTGGTCTTCTACTATCCTGTTATAGTACGGGAGCGAAGTATGCTAAATGTGTACTCACTCGAGCGCTTTGGGGACCTATTGGGTAGTGAAGAGTGGGCCTAAAACCAAAAAAGTTAAGTAAAGTTTTTCATTTAAGTGGGCGCTTGCATTTTTTAATTTAATTTTCCATTTCCAACAATCGTTTTTCAGATTATAGCGCCATCTCTCCATAATTCGAAAAAATGTTTCGAATAAAAGTTGCTTATTTTTACGTAAAGAATCCAAATCTGGAATAAAAATTTGGGGCTCCTATGTAAGATTTTAAAGTAATCCCCCACGCCACCTCTGTGGGGGTCGTGTTTAATACCGTTCGATAGATTTTTCAAAAATATTGATTAAGTGTTTTTTTTGCAGTTTTTCGATTCAATGTTTATTTTGCGAAATATCGCGGGATTGGTTTATAAAATTTTTAATTTACCCCCCACCCCTCTCCGTGGGGGGTCATGTTTGATATCTTTCGATAGATTTTTGAAAAATATTGAAAACGTATTTTTTAGTTTTTCGATCTAACGTTCATTTCGCGAATTATTCGCTTTTCTTGTGAAATTTTTAAATCGCCCATTTCCTTACGCCTTGCTCAAATCGTCAGATTTTTGAAATATACACTGTTTTGGATGTCCTTAACCCTTATCCGGGCTAGGTGGGTCCAACGGTCCCGAGACGCCAATTATTTTATCATAAACTGTTAAACAATTTTTTATTGAATTTTATGCATCACTGGATTTGTTTAGAAGTATGTTTCCTTCAACATAGTCATGAGCTGTTCAAAATATTCATTATCATTTATGAAATTATTGCGTCGAAAGAATTTTGTCACGTAAAAGGCAACATGGGCCATTCGGACCCTATTTGTATTTATATCTAAAATTTGTTACAGAAGCTAATCTAGCAGTCAGGTAATGTTTTTGTGGATTATCTAAACGAGTTTTGTGATTCAGGAAATCCAATAATAAAGTCTAAACGTGTAACAAACAATGTAAATACCTCTTTGATGTGAACATCAAAGAGATGCTTACTAGGGTGGTTCGATAATTACTTAACCTGCAAAAGAAAAACGAAAATTTTAGAAGAAAAGTGGTGATGTATTCTTAAACGTAAAGTGTAGAAGAGTGCCTTTTAGCTCGATACACTTTACTCAGCGATTTTCTGGCTGATTTTACTCATCTAAAAAATACATTTTCTCCAGGTCTTCAGAGTTCTCCGAGGTTCAGTGGTTCCGTGGTGGTGATGAGCTTATCATTATACTTAAATTTCTGACCGGTAAGTGAGTTTTTCAAGTTTCGAACCAAAAAGAAGTCATACAGGACTAGCTCTGAAGAAAACGGTGGATGAATGGGATAGCAATTCGTAGTCCAATTTGACCAATTTATGATGATGGCGGAAGTGTGAGACCGTGCGTTGTCATGGTGGAAGACGTTTTTCTTTCCCAATTGGTGGCATTTTTCTACAATTAGGTGTTGAATCGGCCAAAAAATGCGTCATATTTAAGCCCTGTGACAGTTTTGTTCCCTTCCAGGAAGTTGATATAGATCACATCTTCTGAATATATTTCGAGAAAGTTGCCGGTAGGATAGTAATCCTCTTCTTCGATGTACTGACGTGGGATGACGTCTATTGTATCGACTATTCATTGGTCACTATTGTGTACTAGTGGATTCATTTTTTGTCCATGTCTATGAAACAATGTAGAGACTCCTGCATATTCTTTAACAGCCTTAGACACTGCTCTGAATTGGCCGCGTGGTTGCACTTGTTGGTTTGACTGAGAAAACCCAGCACTTATCAACCCAACAGCTTTCTTTCTCATGCCCATGCAGGATAAGAACCAAGTGATCTTCTGAGATAACTGTTGCATCAGCTATCTCGCGCACTTACAGTGGGCGATCTGCCAATATAAGATCGTGGAGTTTTTTCACGTTATTCTCCATTAGGCTGGGCCGAAAAAGGGCAAAAGGAATTATTTTGGGAAATTTTAAACGGGCTAGTAAAACCTAATAGTCTGTGCCAAACATAGGCTGAACTAAATTATTTTTGACCGGGCCCCCGGGGGCCTAAAAAAAATTATTTTTTTTGCTCTATTTTTGGGGCGGGCTAGTGGTTAAAATATTAATATCGATGCTACTATCTGGTTAAAAAATTTTCATGATGGTGTAAAAAAATTTAACCGGCCCCCAGGACTAAAAATATAAAAGAGGAATAAACAATGCATATTTATTTACTATTTTTGCGCTGTGAACTGTGCAGGTCTTTGCTTGAATCAATATTTGGCACGAAAGGCTTTTACATTGAACCATTGTGCACATATGTAACATTATTTCTTATATTCATTTAACCCAGAACTCACCACGATGAGGTAGCTGTACGGCGAGTTCCACCCGCCCACCCTCCTTTGCTCAACATTTTTACTTACTCATTTCTTGAAGCATAGTATCGACATTTACTTTTAAATATCCTTTCTGGCATCAAGTTTAGCTCGGATGTAACCATTTCTAGATTCTTCACCACACAATGTTATTGGCGCATCAGTAATTATCTTCACACACCTCTCCACCGCTAAAGTATGGCAAGGAAAATTGTCAAACTTTGGAAGTTGTTTCACCATGTCCCACAATTCCTCGTCGGCCAAATGCTGTATTAGAGGAGGATTTGTTACAGTACTATTCATCCAGTCTATGAGATCTATGTAATCTTCTGCATCAAAATTGATTTAGGGATTTGAGATACTATGAAAACGCAACATCTCTAATACATTAACGTGAATCTGTTAACATACAAATTTGAATGATTTCCGGGTGCGCAAATTAAGCATTGTCTTAAATAACTTTATTGATAATTCATGAGATTATTCGAAAAATCTCTCGAAGAATGCATTAATTTCCATGGATGCCTGGCACCATATTTGCAATCTTTGCTCTGTTTTTTTCTCAAACCTCATACGAAAATATACTTGCATCACAAACTTAGCTAAAATCTTTAAGCTTTCACAAGGATCAGTTGTAGCTACATAAACTCTAAGAATGCGGATAGCTGCCGTGAAACATGTTTGTACCATCTTCCCTGGAATTCTCTTTGTCAAACTTTGAGAACATAATATTCCATCTCCAATTATTGCTTTGGGGAGTGTGAACAAATACTGTTGATCTGAACTTAGATTTTTTTCATTTACAAGAGGCAGGCCAGCTGCTATGGGTGTAAATTTAATAACAGGCACTTTTTCGCAATTGCGAAGAAGGGATCCAATGGGCTCAGAATATGAATCGAGACCTTTTTGTGTTGTAATTTAGTTTTTTGCAGCAAATATCGCAAGAGAAGTTCATACACTCCACTGTAATGGTTTATTTACTCGCATTTCTATAATTCGAATGATTCCACCTTCCAGCCATTGACATTTGTACCATCACATCCCATAACACTTAATTTGCTTAAAGGGTACCCCCCGTTAAGATAGGCAAAATGCCCTCACTCCCAGAATTCAATTATATTAATTTTTTTACGTTCTATGCAACTAAAAAATGAGATAACGCGGATTTTTAGCTCGCCACCCTCCTTACCCCTCCCCCACAGCCAAAAACGTAGATTTTTAGATTTAATTTTTTTTAGTTGGGTTGCAATTGATTTAAAACTTTCAAAAAATCCACATGTGTAGCTGAGGCTTTTACAAAACATGTACATTTTTTATGGACCCATAGGTCAAGTGTACATAACCTCAAATGTTTTTTTAACTATTTTAAAACCTATAACTTTTTTTTGGAAGGGGCTGCAGGTCCAATTTTTTTGCATTCTTTGTATTTTATCAAAAGCTATAACTCTGATTTTTTTCAGATTTTTCGGTCAGGTGCGCCATCTTGAAAAATCAAGAGAACTATTTTTTTAGGGGGTTTTTGGGGATTTTCTCCATTTTATAGACTGCAACATAGATCAACTCAAGGTTTTGTTAATATATTATGTATAATTTAAAATAACTGAGTATATTAGGATATTCAAACATTGGGCGAAACACTTTTAAACTCCCCAAAAACCATGTTTTTAAAGTTTTGTATGGATTTTTTCGGGTCTAATTATATTTTTTGTGGTCGATAAAGCCTGAATATTTTTTTCTTTTTTTTATGTTCTATATGATTTTAAAAAATTAGGACTCACCGCAATTTTAGCCCACTTCTCCTATTCCCCCTCCCCAACAGCCAAAAATGTCAATTTTTCGATTTTATTTTTTTTAAGTTGGTTTGCAATTAAATTATGACTATGACTGTTATTTTGAAGCTATTTCTTTGTGGCATTTTTGTAATTAACTATTCTAAATGGTCATTTTTTAGTTAAATTGTGGTTATTTCCCATTTAGAATAGTTAGTAATTATTAAATTATAAATTACAAAAAATTCACAGGCACAGCTAAGGCTTTTAGAGAACATCTATGTATTTTTATGGATCCGAAGGTTGAGTGTACATATTATAACCTCTTTTTTTTTGTTTTTTTGCTAGGTACGTATATTTTTTTTGGTGATGGATGTATGTCTATTTTTTTTGTGTTTTGTGTATTTTATCAAAAACTATATTTCTGACTTTTTTCAGACTTTTCCGTAAGGTACGCCATCTTCAAAAATACGCAAAACTGGTTTGTTCGGTGGTTTTTAGGGATTTTCTCCATGTTAAAGACACTCAAAATAGATTAACTCAAGGTTTTTTATAGGTTATGTATAACCTGCTAGTTTTCACAATCACAAACTTGTCAGGATGACACGTTCCAAAATTAAAATTACGTTTCACAATTAAAACTTCCCCTGTTTCCATACCTACATCAAAGTTTGTCCGACTAGACACCGTTAAACTATTCACATATTTTCAGCTTGCAATCAACTTTTTTTTGGTACGCGGATCCAGGCCTAATATTTTCTGAGATCAATACAGTCTGACTATTTTTTTCATTTTTTTACGTTTGATGTGTCTAAAAAATAAGCCTTAGCCCAATTTTAGCCCTCCTCCCTCTCAACCTGCCCAATAAATCATTTTTTCGTTTTAATTTTTTTCTCAGTATATCTGTTGCTCAGTTTGTCCTCAAGTAAACTACATTTAACAAAATAATTTCAAATTTTTGCAATATTTTTATATAAAGTAAAGATTTTTATATAAAGTAAAGATTTTTATATAAAGTAAAGATTTTTATATAAAGTAAAGATTTTTATATAAAGTAAAGATGTCATTGTGATCTCTTTTGGGTAGGATACAAAAAACAAAAATAAAACAGAATAATCAATTTAAGAAAAATACATTATTTTAATATATCCTACTTCTTGTCGTTTTGTGAATCAAAATATTTTGTTCTTTGTTCATTAGTTTGTATTTAGTAGGTACCCTAATATTACCTTCCATTATACATATTCTAATTATTCAAACATGTGCTTGTACCATCTACATAACCTATATATCTGCTCTGCCTATTATATTGTCATTTTGCTTCACGTTTACTGTCACGTAAAATACCATAAAAAGAATAAGGAAAGTATTACCAAAAAATATATAGCTCCATATATTTTATACTCGTAGAGTATTCGGAGAGTATATTCGTTGGTATTACACTGTACAGTTCTAAAGTCTTCATTGCTGTCTTCGTCTATTACAGGTATAACATCTGTATTGTCAAAGAGTCTTGTAAGGTATTCTGCTGGCTTGATGATTTTTGTAAAATATCTTCCATGCGATAAATATTATATTATGGCAGCTACATGCGAACAACAGCCTATGGTTATGTTGCTGTTTGCGCAACTCGCATCTACAACAGTATCTATCGTTTAATGTTTTCCAAACCATCTTCCTTTGGCTCATACTCATAATGCAAATAGTCCATGCTGTAGTCTTGTCCCCATTAGGTAAATTATTCCGATTCATTTTTTTTGCACAAACTTATTCAAAAACAGGTCCTTATAACAAATCCACATGGTGCCAGGCAGTACCGCGGTCGGAAAATTGTTAAACAATTTTTTAAACGAATTCAAAAAATCTATTTTTTCACTAAGAGCAAATTTGTTTTAGATTCTCTGGATCAACCTGAGCAAAAAAGGTCTCTTGTGATTTTTCTATAAAATTGACTGTTGTTGAGTTACATGCAATTTAAAATTTGAAAAATGCGAAAATGGCCATTTTCAAAGCTTAATAACTGGATTAAAAATTATTATTATGAAAGTCATAAAGTGACCAACTCAAAGTTTAAAGCCCCCCCCTGTAAGAGCGTGAAGAAATTTTTGTCATTATTTTATTACTATAATTTTTAATACTTAAAAATGAGCGCTAAGCAAGTATTGAACCGGCCGTCCGGTTTCTTATAAACATAAGTAGAATAAAATTTATGACTATGAATCTGCAATCAATCACAAACAAGTCTGGCTAATTGGCTCTGCCAAAGCCATTTTTCAAAAAAAAAAAAAACCGGCCGTCCGCGAGAGAGATATACAATTCATTGGACGTTTTAAAAAAATATCGAATGGAAGTAAAAAATAAGTTTAAAAAAAAATAAAAAAGGAGTTTTGAGGTTATATGTATTGTACACTCGACCCACGGGTCTATAAAAAATAGATATGTTTTGTAAAAGAATCATAAATTTTTTAAATTAATTGCATCTTAACTAAACAAAAAAAAATAGAAAAATTGACGTTTTTGTGGGGGCAGGGGTAGGGGGTGGTGGGCTGAAAATGCGATTAGTCTTATTTTTTAATCACATATAACGCAAAAAAATGAAAAATAAATATTCGGGCTGTATCGATCCCAAAAAATATAATTAGACCCGCAAAAATCCTTACAAAACTTTAAAAAAACATGGTTTTTGGGGGGTTTAAAAGTGTTTCGCCAATTTTTGAATATCCTAATATACTCAGTTATTTTAAATTATACATAATCTATTAACAAAACCTTGAGTGTTGATCTATGTTGCAGTCTATAAAATGGAGAATATCCCAAAAACCCCATAAAAAAACAGTTTTCTTGATTTTTCAAGATGGCGCACCTGACGGAAAAATCTGAAATAAATCAGAGAGATAGTCTTTGATAAAATACACAAAATACAAAAAAAGTTGGACCTGCAGCCCCCTCCAAAAAAAAGTTATAGGTTTTAAAATGTTAAAAAAAGATTTGAAGTTATGTACACTCGACCTATGGGTCCATAAAAAATGTACATGTTTTGTAAAAGCCTCAGCTATACGTGTGAATTTTTTGAAATTGTTAAATCAATTGCAACTCAACTAAAAAAAAATTAAATCTAAAAATAGGTTTTTGGCTGTGTGGGGGGGGGGGGTAAGGGGGTGGCGAGCTAAAAATCCGCGCTATCTCATTTCTAGTTGCATAGAACTTAAAAAAATTTATAAAATTGAATTCTGGGAGTGAGGGCATTTTGCCTATCTTAACGGGGGGTACCCATTATATGGCTTGGTAAGTAGTTTAATATTCCTTCGACACGAGATTGGCTAAGAGCTAAGTACCCAAAATATAAACTACCAGGTCCTTCAATTAAAGCTATGTGGTCTTCAGTTTTCATACAATAATTCGTCTCGTGTTTCCGAAGACCATGGTTTGATCTTTTTCTTTCATCAAAGTATAGCCCTTCAATTGACTTGTTTAAATTTTTATTTTTATGCTGGAATTGCCGTCTGTTTTCCTTAACTCCTCTCCGAATATTATTTTTGTCGATGACCAGCGCTGTATTATTTTTCAACATTTAGTTTAGGTCTTCTATAACGTCCTTTAAAAGCTTAAGTATTTTTTCCTGACAATATTATTATTCTTTCTTTCGCTTAACAATAAAATATGACAACAAAAGCTTTTTTATTAGTTCCAGGCATCTTTTTAACAAAATAAAAATTCTTTAAAGGCCTTGGGGCCCGGTTAATTTCTTTCTAAACCGGCCCAAATTTAGTATAGGAATATATAAATACTAGTTTCAACTTTTAGCAACTAGCCTTGTACAAGAATTTACAAAAACATTTTCGACCAAAAAAAAATATTTAAGGGCCAGGGGGCCCGGTTGAATGAAAGCTGGAACCCTAGTACAGAAATAAAAAGTAGAATTGCCAAAGCAAGAACAAGTTTTATGAAATTTAAGAAAATCCTGTGCAGTCATGATCTAAATTTGGAACTTCGCATAAGAATGGTCCGATGTTATATATTCCCAGTACTACTTTACGGGGTTGAAGCATGGACACTGACAGAATCGCTTTTAAAAAACCTAGAAGCATTTGAAATGTGGGTCTACCGCCGTATTCTGAAGATCAGTTGGGTAGAAAGAGTCACAAACGAAAGGGTTTTGCAACGTTTGAATAAAAGTTGCGAAGTAGTGAACACGGTTAAAAGGCGCAAATTGGAATACTTTGGTCATATAATGCGTCACCCCGAAAAATATGACATACTTCACCTTGTCATGCAAGGTAAAATAATGGGAAAAAGAAGTGTGGGCCGCCGTACAACTTCTTGGCTTAAAAACCTACGCCAATGGTTTGGGAAAACTAGCACTGAACTATTTCGTGCGGCTGTAAATAAGACAATGATTGTTAATATGCTGCACAACATGAGAGCCAACGATCGACAAGCGGTCTCGGCACCTTAAGAAGAAGAGGGCCCGGTTAGTTATTTTTTAAACCGGCCCAAATTTGGTACAGGATTATATAAATACTAGTTCCAACTTTTGGCAATTAGTCGTGTAGAAAAAAAAATTCGGCCCGGCCTATTCTCCATGGTACCCGATTTCGGGACATCAAGGAGAAGAGCCACTGTACACAGCATTCGAGCGCTTTTTTTTATTTCGCTTCGCATTTTGTCCTTCCAAAATCAAAAATAAAATCACCGACTGATATTGCCCTTTTTTCATTTTTCTAAATTCCCTAGGCACGTACGCTTCAACACTCGGTCAAAACAAAACTATGAGTTCGATTCAGCTGAAATTTTGAGTTTGATTATGTCGTCTACAAGAACGTATTTACACTACATGATAGTAAATCTCTCGTGGGACAGTAACGCAATCGAACAGAGAGGCTAAGTACTTATCGAACTACCCACGTAGGAATTACTGATAAATAGACTTAGGCAAATATGCAAATTGCATATTTTGCATATAATGCATAAAAAATGCAAAAATGTCAAATTTTGCATATTTTTATAAAATTGAGCATAAAGTGCGTATAATTTGAAAATTTGGTGTTAACTATATATTTTTATATTCAAACTTACAGATAGCATGAAAATGCCAATATTTAATTTTGTTTTATAATCACTTGGCATTCAATTTCTTGGTATAGTAACTAATAAAAGACAGCGGCTTATAGTTTTGTCACGTTTGTCCTGGAATTAAGGGTTTGTGTTTGCCCGTTTATGTCTCTAGGTAATAATTTTTATTTTGACGGTCAGTTTCACTTGGTTTCACTTTTGTTGTAAGGAGGAGCAAACAACGTGTATCTCTAATTGTGAGTAATTATTGTGCTTTGAAAATGACGAAAATAAGCAATGTTTAACTTGGATAAAACCTTGCAAGGAGCTATCTATGGATATGGATAAAGTTTTTGCTCATGTTGTGGCAAAACCGTAAGTCAAGAGTTATCAAGTAACTCTATGAGAATACGGTAACGTTATAAATAACATGTAAAGTATACAGTAAAATCTTCTTCTTCTTTAAGTACCGTGCCCAAATTTTTAGGCGTGGGTAGCTTCCATAACAATTTGCCGATATCGTTCTCGATCTTGTGCGGCATGTAACAATTGATCTTCTGATAAGCCAGTCCATTGACGAAGGTTTCGGAGCCATGAATATTTCTTTCGACCAATTCCTCTTTTTCCGTCGATCTTTCCAATGAGTATTAACTGCAGCATCCTGTATCTGCTACCTCTCATTATATGCCCCAGATATTCAAGTTTTCTCTTTTTTATCATCTTCATTAAGTCACCTTCGCCTTGACCTACTCTGTTTAAGACTTCTCTGTTAGAAATGCGTTGAACCCAAGATATTCTGAGCATTCTACGATATGACCACATCTCAAAGGCTTCTAATTTGTTCATCATGTTAACCTTCATGATCCAGGTTTCACATCCATATAGTAATACAGGATACACATAACATTTTAGGAACTTGATTCTTAGTTGTAGGTTCAGCTGAGAGTTGCTCAGAATAGATCTAAGTTTCATAAATGCTCCTCTTGCAATTTCTATACGAGTTTTAATTTCTTCATCCGGATTTAGTGTCTCGTTTATCCAACATCCTAGGTATTTAAAATGGTTAACTTTTGTTATTGATTCATCACTGACAATTAGTTGCATAGTAAAATAGCGTTACCGTATTCTCCTAGGGTTACTTGATAACTCTCTAGTATATACGTATTTTTTTATTTTATTTTAAAAATTTACACGGTGGTACAAACAAAGATTTTAAAATTGGAGATTGTCTTTAAGAAAAGTACCGACACAAGGCTAGTTCGCAATAAATCCATGTATTTTTTCTTTTCTCCATCATTTTTTAAACTCCTTGCGATAAAAAATAGAATACCTATTTAAAATTCAAATCATTCAATAGTCTACTGAAAGGTCACTAACATTTTTTTTTCTAACAATAGCATAGTTTGCTTTAATGTTGCTAAAAACAAAAACGTATCATATATTGGACTTAATTAATTAAGTGCTTTTAATTTATGCTCACAATATTTTTTCTTTAAATGTAAACAGAAAAGACCAAGAGCCTCTTGTGAATATTTGGAGGTTCTTCCTTCTTGCACAGTAATTTCTTGACATTTTCAAAATTACTACACCGATTTTATTAGATTTAATTTAAATATTGTAACTGTTATGCAAAAACGGTTCATTTTTAGTTTATTTCTACAATCTTAGATTTTAAAAATGGGTACAACAATAGAATATTTATATTCTTTTTTAGATTTCATCTGAAAAAAAAAATTCAAATAGATCAGCATTTCAGAACCGCGAAACATTTAGCTAAAAAATAAAAACCACATCCGGTAAAAAATATCAACTTTCAGTGTCCAAGTTCTTTCAGTCAAGTTCCAAAAAACAAACCGAACAATAAACTTTTAAAGAAGACTTGTGTCGTGCATTAGTATCTTCTAATATACCTCTTTCAAAATTATCTAATGAAAACTTTAGTCCTTTTTTAAAAAAATATTGCAAACACAACATTCCCAGTGAACGAACTCTAAAGAGAAATAATGTCAATTTGTTATACTCCTCAGATATCCACAACATAAAAGCCGACATAGGTAATAATTACTTTTACAAATGTATGGACGAGACCACTGTCTCGTCAGGAAGATACATTGTGCACTTATTGATTGGTGTACTTAGCGATGAAACCTTTCCAAAGTCGTATTTAATTTCCTGTAAGCAAGTGGAAAAAACCAACGCTCTAACAATATCACGGTTTCTACAAGAAGCATTAGCAAACATTTTTCTTCCTGCTGCTGTGCCGAATGATAAATGATTGCTTATTTTATCTGATGCCGCACCATATATGGTGAAAGCAGGACATTTTATCCAAACCTAATACATGTCATTTGTTTAGCGCACGGAATAAACAGAGTTGCGGAGGAGGTAAGAAAAAAATTTCCATTAGTTAACAGTTTAATAGTGAGCGTCAAAAAGGTATTCCTGAAATCACCTGTAAGAATACAATGTTACAGAGATATGCTTCCTGCTGTTTAACTGCCACCGCAACCCATTTTAACATGTTGGGAAACATGGTTGGAAGCAGCTAATTTCTATGCTGATTATTTCGTTGATTTAAAAAAAATAATTAACCTTTTAACGGATGATAGTTGCCAATCTTTATTGGAAGCTAAGCAAGCCTTCCAAAATAGCATCCTCCAACAGCAACTGTCACTCATAAAATCAAATTATAGTTGATACTAGTATTATTATAGTTGATATTAGAATTATAGTAGGTACTATTGGAAAGGAAATTTTTCAAAAATTTAATGTAACCGTGGAAAAAAAATAGTGGTTACCAGGTTCTTTCTGAAGCGGTTCAAGTACTAGCTGGGACATTTTCCGAATCACTTAATTTAGAACAATCTATTACAGTAAATTTGAAAAATGCCCCAGTTACATCAGTTGATGTCGAAAGAAGTTTTTCTATTTACAAATAATATTTGTATTCAGATAGAAGCCATAAGTTTTTATTAGAAAATTTTGAACATTATTTGATAATTTATTGTTACCACAATTCAAAATAATATTTATATGTTAAAATAATTGTATACAGTGCTAGTCAAAAGTTCATACCCCCCTCGTATCTTTTGAACGGTTATACTTATAATAGTGAAATTTGGAGGGAGGAAATAAACGGACGTAGGCTTCTTAACTAGTGATGACTGGTGACGTAGTAGTGACAGGTGACTTTACAGCGCCACAGTGACAGATAATTTTAAATGGGACCTTATGGCAAGTGATACCTCATTTAAAAGGTATTGAAAATACCTATTCAGTAATACTAATTTTTTTGGGTTTAAGTTGATTTTGATTTTGGTGAATTAATGAAACAAATATAAAATTGTAGTTTCGCATTTAATTAATAAAAATTCAAATATCCGCCTATGGTTTTTTTGTCAAAAAAGTTGACGTTTTTCAGCTCTCTAGTAGTTTTTATGTCAACGTTAACCTTTTTGACAAATAACCATAGGCGGAGGTTTGAAATTTTATTAATTAAATGCGAAACTACAATTTTAGATTATTTCATTTATTCATTAAAATGAGCTTAATGTCAAACAAAATTAGTATGACTAAATAGGTATTTTCAATACCTTTCAAACGAGGTATCACTTACCATAAGGTCGTATTTAAAATTATCCGTCACAGTTGCGCTGTAAAGTCATCTGTCACTATTACGTCACCTGTCATGACTAGTTAAGAAGCCTACGTCCTTTTATTTCCTGCCTCCAAATTTCACTATTATAAGTATAAGCGTTCAAAAGATACGAGGGGGGTACGGACTTTTGACTAGCGCTGTATGTTATGTATTTATAATATTTTAAGTATTTTTGTAAATAAAAAAATATTGTAAATATTTTTATTACATGCATATTTTCTAGATAAATATGCATATTTTGCATAAGATACTGCATATGTTTGCATAAAATACTGCATATTTATGCGCATACTTCATACTATTTTATTTGCATATTTGTCTAAGTCTACTGATAAACATTGTTCTTTGCAGCTCTTGGAGCCTTTAGGGGATCCTTTTTATTGAGGATATATAAGACTATTATTATTGGTTTCAGAGATATGTTTGTGTTATTTTTGTTTTCACTTTTTATTTAATAGTTAGTTAACATCCTTTTGTAAGGTTACTTCACTACTCTTAAACTCTACTTCATTTAATAGAACATTTCGAAAACTTCATCTTATGAAAATATATGTTTATGTGTAGATTTGTACAAAGAAAAATGTAACGCCATATGATCCAGTATGTCATCAGGTTAAATCAATTGAATGAAGTCCCAAGCAAAACTCAAAAGATATATCCCTCGTTTCAGTGACTATTTTTTGGACTATTTGTTATCCTTTGTATCCTTTACTGGTTTCGTGGAAAGCTCGAAATGTTGATTCGATATATGCGAGACGACGTTCCGAGATTTATCTATGGAAAACATGCGAAGAAATGTTAGAGAAACTTTTCCCCGCTGATTGATTGGGGTTTTAGATCAGTCTCGCGGAGAGATGAGTGTTCCGATTCCTTTCGAATAAGTTATTTATTGGGTGGGTATGGAAAGAAATAAAATAAATATTTATTCCTTTTCAAACTCGTCCGAAACTATTCCTCTAAAGATTATTCAACCAAGAAAATTCACAATATAAAAAATTCAATCACTTTGATCACGGAAATCTGTCGGGAAAAATTATAAACCCATCAATCTTTCTCGCGTATTATACATTATTTATTTTTTTCTACGAGCTTGCAAAAATGTCTACTTTCGCCCACGCATTTTAGTTTAGAAAGTTTTACTTTTCCGCACGCGTGTTACTTTTCCGCACGCGTTTTACTTTTCCGCACCCGTTTTACTTTTCCGCATGCGTGTTAATTTAGATATGTTAATATGGCCTTAAAGTAATTATAATATATATCCCGTTCACAGCGTAATACGCCTTTGGGTTCCCGTTCGCCAAGCCTGTCTATTCTGCCAGTCTTCTTCAGGTATATTTCTTGCTGACATTGCTTTTGAGATTCCTTGGATCCATGTTGTTGGTGGTCGTCCTCGTTTTCTTTTTTCTGGTGGTACCCATTCTAATATCTTTTTGGGTAGTCTTTCTTCCCCCATACGTCTAACATGTCCGTACCATATTAGTTGTTGTTTTTCGATGTCTTCTATAATTGATCTTTGTACTTTCATTTGTCTCCTGATGTCCTCATTTTTCACATGATCTAATCTAGACTTTCCCGCTGCTCTCCTCCAAAAATCCATTTTAACTGCCAATAGGTTACCTTTAAGTTTTTGTGATAACTGCCACACTTCTGAGCCATAGACGATTACTGGTTTTAATATGGTATTATATATTCGTTTTTTCGTTTCCGGTCTTATATTTTTTTGCCATAATACTGAATTCAACGCACCTACAACTTGTTTGCCTTTGGTTACTCTGTCCTTTATGGCTTCATCACTTCTTCTTGTCTTTGTCAGTTTTACCCCCAAATATGTACCCCCAAATAAGTAATTATAATACATGCAATAAACTAATATTTAGATATTATTTACTAATTTATTTCAAATATATCTTACTGTGTTCATGTTTTAATGAAATTAACACGAGAATTCGATGAAATAAAATAATTTTGACATAATATTCGAAAGTCAAGTCAGTAGACAATAGCAGTGGTTTTGAATCGTCGTCATGGAAACCAAGATCGTCGTCATGCTAACCAATTATGCTGAAACTTTGGTTTTGACAACCTCGTCAAATAATTAATTTGTGTATGTATTTTCATAAATTTTAAATTAATTGATTAGGATTTGGTCATTTTTTAAAAACTCATAGAAAAAATATTGTTTCTAACGCTTGTAGAAAGTCTCTTTTCCGCACTCGACTGCTTGCCGAACTCCCGCTTCGCGTCGTTCGGCAAACTGCAGTCGCGTGCGAAAAAGTATGACTTTCTGCACTTGTTAGAAAAATAACTATATATTGTGGCCGATTGTGCAGCATTTTTCCTATTTTGCTTCACTTAAAAATACTTAAACGTTTAACTGTTTATTTTGTTTTACTGATTTTAGTCAATATTCCAGGGAAATAAGTAAAACAAGACGCTGCCTTTTTTACTTATTTCCCTAGAAAAAACAGGAAAATGAAGTTATGTGCATCAGAGATGAAAACAACTATAAAATAACTTGTATCAAGAACTAAAGCAACATTCCAACCGCCATGAAAATCATCCTCTTCTTCTTTTTCTCTTTCTCTTATATAGTTAGAACTGCCTGTTTTTCTTCAACGGAGCCTTTGATTCTGTCTCTAAATTGTTATTCCATCTTTTCCTTGGGCGTCCTATACTTCTTCTGCCTAATGGTGACTTGTCCCTGGCTATTCTTACTATCCTTGATTCAGACATCCTGCTTATGTATTGATTCCACTCTTCTGTTCTGCTCTTTACCCAGGTATTTATATTGTCTCCCCACATATGCTTTTGATTTCCTCACTTCTTACCTTGTCCTGTAGTCCTTTTCCAGCAACACTTCTTAAGATTTTCATTTTGTTGGCCTCCAGATATCTTAATGTTTTCTTGTATCTGGTTTTGTTTTTGCGGTGAAAGTCATAACTGGCCTAATGACTAATACATGAGGGCCTTTGTTTTCACTCCTATACCAAATTTACAAGCAAGATGAAGTAAAAATAAACAAACCAAGACATGCTGAATACTACTAGGAGCACTCCCGAATGATAATTTTAATGTGTATACATTGTAAATCCCAAATCATGATTTCCAAAATTTATACATTGTAAATTATGATTCGGGAGTGCTCCTAGTAGCATTTGACGTGTCTTGGTTTGTTTATTTCTACTGCATCTTGAATGTAAATTTAGTATACTTAGTTGTTTATTTCGGCGTTATCGAATTGCCTTCCACTTTTTCAGGTAAATATTTTCATACATGAAATGCCTCCCAGGTACAATCGAGATGCCTCCGTTTCGTTAATCATTTAAGCTGATATTTTGTGTATTTATTCTCTGTATAATGACACAATGTTGCCAAATCGTAATTTAAATAGGTACTATATATTTTAATTTTTTTGATTCTTGATGCAGTTAATGCCTAATTATATATCTGAAAATTCGACATTTTCTCCAAATTTTTGGGCTGAGCACTCTTCATCCTTACAAAGAACCACAAACCCATGCGAAATTTTCATTCCAAGTAAAATTCTTCTTTCTACTGCCCTCATCCTAACATTAATAATTTTATTGATATAATTCTACAATTTCAAATAAATACCTACATTAAGACAAATTATGTTTCGACCCAAAAAAAATTGTTGTGGAAAGTACAGCAAAAATAAAATATCTAAATGAAAAAAAAAAATAGAATTAAGAGAATGCAAAATAAATAGATTAGAGTTTGTCAAAGCAGTATCATATAAGTTTAGGAAAGATAGAACAAGTTTTTTGTGATGTTATTTTTAATAAATCTATAAAATATTTATTATGTTTTTGTATTTTTTGTCAAAATATTAATAACAAAAAATAATGGTAATTATATATTATAATGGATATAAAACTAATTATATATGTATAAGTTAGTTGAAATTTATAAATACTGCCTAGTGTCAATAATGTTTAATACATAAATGTTGAAAATAAAATAAATTAAATAACAAAATACCAATTTTGCCGAAAATTTAAAAAGGGACGAAGATGCGGCAACATCTCTCCGTCACATAAAGATTAGAAGCATGTAATTTATTTAGAGCTTGGGAGGCAATTCCTATGTGACCATTTTAGCGACAGGTAAGAAACCCTTCTTCGGGAGGCATTTCATATGCGTCCGTTTCTTTTTCCAAATTGTGTCTTTTAGGCATCCGACCGTTCTACTGTATTTAATTATTTGGTCTTTTATCTCTTCTTGGATATTGTTGTCGGCTGACAGATTAATTCCCAGGTATTTGAAAGTAATTACTTGTTGTATAATTTGATTGTCTAACTCTAATTTGAATCTAATTGATTCTTTGGCTATTACTAAGCTTTTTATTTTTGTGTTGATATTTTCATATGAGAATCATGAACTGTTAAAACATTAAATATTTCGCCGCTTCGCAAGAACGTAGGCTTAAGTCAAAATTTGACGAAATTGACTTTTAATGCAGATCTACTAAAAATAAAAGTATCTATCGCGTGAATAAAGACCTATGACGTTAATAATAATAGTCGCTAAGAGATGGCACCAAGTGTCTATATTTGTTTAGCGCGAAATTAGTTAAATACTTAACAGTTTCGTATGAATACAGACCCAAGTTAATTCCGCCGCAGAATAGCGCAGAATGTGAAGCAATTTGTGTGTTTATTTATCGTCAAGGACGACCGATCTTATACTTACGATTAGTTTTTGTGAAGTCTCTCAAAATAAGGACCCTTTTTTAGTTAGGTCAGCGTTTTAACAAAGTTGAAGTAAATGTTTCTCAGGAAAAAAGACTCAAATGTAATAGGCGTTAACAAAAACACTTTATAAATTTATCTAGTTATCTAGACCAGGGCGCATCTGTAAAATATTAGTACATTTGGACGTTGAGAGGTGACTCAAATATTTTTGCAGAAATTGCTTGAAAATAACTCATATAATAATATTTGAGTTATCCTCCCTCTCAAAAAGGTCCGGAACATTGTTGAAATAATCAAAATGTCCAAAAATGAAGGAAAAATTCGAATTTTTTCTTCGTTTTTTGATTATACCTTTAAAAGTGTTCATTTCTGAGAAAAGTTGTACTAACATAAAAGTTGCGTAATTAAATTTACTACAATATAGGATTGGCTAAAAATTTAAAAAATAGTCTCCCTTGCTGCAAAATAGCAATAATTGCGAAAAAAACCATACAAAAACAAGTATTTGTATTTTACGTTTTTCAACCAGTTGTGCTAAACTTAAGACCTTCATATTTCACCAAGAAAAACTTTGTGATGCAGTAAAACAATACTTTAAATTTCACTAAGATCGGTTTAATAGATTTTGCAAAATAAATTTCGCAATCCAGCTTTCGCAAAAAGAAACATTTTTTCAAAATGTAACAGGACTGAAAATAAAGCAGATAGCAAATTGAAATTTTTTTTGCGTATATAAGTGTACTGTATCTTTCATTTGAAATTTGCAAAATTAAAATCTATTGACTACCACGGCGTCAGAAATTTTTTTAAATAAACAATAATTATTGGTGCTACGCGCAGGGCAGCAGATAGTTTGCCCTGATTGGACATTCCAATGACCTTTGATAATGATTGATACATTTTAATTTTTATTATATTTCGATATAAATAAATAAATTTGTTTATTGCAAAATAAAAACACACACTCTATCCTTTGAAATAACACTTTTTTTAGCAAAAATTTTCTTTGTTCATATGTTTTAACTCAGGGAATAAAAGTTTATTAAACAATATTTCACAAGCAATAATAAAATTAGTTTGATTTTTGTTGAATTAAAATATTAAAATACAACAAAATATAGAGTAAGAAAATAATATATTAGATAAAGATTGGAAAAAATTTTGGTGGAAATCAACTTGTGTGAATCGAACACCGCTGTCCTGCGCGTAGCACCAAAAATTAATGTTTATTTAAAAAATTTCCTGAGGTCGTGGTAATTAATCGATGTTAATTTTTGAAAATTGCAAATGAAAGGTATAGTCTGTTCGCTAAACTCAGACGTAACTTTCTAGATATTTTAGTCGGTAATTTTGCCAATTTTAGCAAAATTGGCAAAAAATAATTTTTAAATAGTTAATAATCACTAAATATTTAGTAATTTTGCCAATTTTTGCAAAATTGGCAAAAAACAAAAAAAATATCGGCTAGAATATCTAGCCAGTTGCGTCTGAGTTTAGCGAACCGACTATAAAGTGCACTTCTATAAGCAAAAAAAAATCAACTTGCTATCTGCTTTATTATCAGTCCTGTAACATTTAAAAAATCAATTTTTTTGCGAAAGCTGGATTGCAAAATTTATTTTCCAAAATCTATTAGACCCATCTTAATGAAATTTACAGTGTGATTTAACTATCATAAAGATTTTCTGGATAAAACATGAAGGTCTTAAGTGTAGCATAAATGGTTGAAAAACGTAAAATGCGAATACTTGTTTTTATAAGGTTTTTTTCAAAATTATTGCTATTTTGCAACAAGGGTGACTATTTTTTAAATTTTTAACCAATTTTGTATTGTAGGAAATTTAATTGCGCAACTTTTATGTTGGTACAACTTTTCTCAGAAATGAACGGTTTTAAAGTTACAATCAAAAAACCAATAAAAAAATTTAATTTTTCCTTCATATTTTGACATTTTGATTATTTAAACAATGTTCCGAACAATTTTGAGTGGGAAGATAACTGGAATATTATTATTTGAGTAATTTTCAAGCAATTTCTGCAAAAAAATTTGAGTCACCTCTCAACGTCCATCTCAAAACAGATGCGCCCTGGACTAATCACAGTTTGTATTTAAATATATTTCTAACAAAATTGTATAGGTAATTTCTTTAAAGTGACAACTTATTATGAGTTATGCTCATAATCATATCCTTAAAGTTTAAAATGCCTCTCCTTTAAAATCGTCTTTTTTGAGTTAAGCCTACGTTCTTGCGAAGCGGCGATTTGTCCCAAGAGTTCCAGCCACAATTTCATGCTATCAAAGATCATAAAGGGGAAGTAAAAACTGACATGAAGGATTGTAGAAAACTGGGAAAACCTTTGCTTATATTTATACAGACACTTCAAAAGAGGCATCGATCTCAGAACATGCAATCATCGAGGCTGAAATAATATTTTTACGAGCAGAATTAAAGAAGTGACCAACAATCAAATATTACGACGTAAGTAAGCAAAAAAAACAAACAAAAATAGAGAATAGATAATACAAAAAAAATAAATAAAAACATACTGAGAACCGATAGGGGTTAATTTTCCGCGGAGATAGTCCGAAATTATCCCTTTTCGCGGTTGTTTGGTAAACTAATAGTTCTAAAATCTGTATATATTTAAGAAATAGTACGTAATTTAAACTAGGGATATTATATTACATAGGTAAAAAAAATTAATAAAGCTGGAGCTGGAAAGCAACGAGCCTCTGATCGAATATCGCAAGAGAAAAGACAGAGAATCTGTATCTCCCCCAAACCCAACAAAAAAGCTGCAAATCGCAAAGGGAAAAACGGAAGACATGGAGAAAACAATGGACACAGAACAAGAAACAACAAATGACTTACTGAAACAAGTTTTTAATGAAATAAGACAAACGAGGGAAGAAAACAAGGTTTTTAGAGATGAAATACTAGAATTAAAGAAAGAAAACAATAAGGTAAAGACAGAACTCGAGGAAACAAAGAAAAAGCTAAATATTTTGGAAATTTGGGTAGAACGGTGTGAAAAAGAAATGAAGCAAAACAACCTAGTAATAACGGGTCTCAAAATAGATGCGAATGATGAAGCTGAACTAAAAGAAAAAATGACAAACTTCATCAAACAGCACTTGGAAGAGAACACAAAAATAAAGAAAGCAGTTAAACTGGGAGACAGAACTTGTCTATTGAAAATGGAAAGTATAGAAGAAAAAAATAAGGTAATGAAGAAGAAAAGTAAATTAAGACATATCAAAGGGGAGAAGATTTTCATAAGCCAAGATATGACAGTCTTAGAAAGAAATATTCAGAAAGAAATAGGAGCAAAGTGTAAGGAATTAAGAGACATGGGGAGAAATGTTAAAAGGGACTACAATGGATTAACCGTGGATGGTAATGAAAAATGGAGATAGAGAAAAGACGGTAAAGTAGAAACATTCCCAAAAAACTAGCTAATGAAAATCAAAAGATAGTACCACTGGAAACAGACTCGGCAATGCAAACGGTTAACGAAAACAAAATAACGCACACAAAAGAAAGAAAGAATTCAATAAGAAGAAAAGAACGAAACCCATTAGAATGGGATCTTGGAATATTAGAACCATGCTAGCAGTAGGTAAGATGCAAGAAATAGCTCTTGAAATGAAAAAATACGAACTAGAAATCCTAGCCCTACAAGAAATACGATGGAAGAAAGAAGGAAAAATTGAGAAGAAAAACCTTAGCATATACTATGCGGGAGAAAACAAACAGGGAACCAATGGTACGGCATTTATGGTGAACAAAAAAATGAGGGAAAAATGATACAATTCAAAGCAGTTAATGGAAGGATATCTTACATAAGAATAGAAAATAAACAAGCCAACATCTCGATAGTCAATTGCTATGCACCCACGGAAGAAGCAAGTCAAGAAGATAAAGCAGAATTCTACGACATCCTGGAAGAAACCTGTGAAAATATTCCGAGGAATGATATATTAATAACATTGGGTGACTTCAATGCAAAGATCGGAAAGGAGGACTATAATAGTAATGTAGCGGGCAAAGAAACCATTCATGACACTACGAACGACAATGGAGGAAAAATCTGCAACCTAGCAGCAGCAACAAACACATATATAGTTAGTACTAGGCATAATCATAAAAAAGAACACAAAATAACATGGATGATACCAGGAAGAATGGATGGAAACCAAATAGATCATATTCTAATTTCGAAAAAGTGGACACAAATAGTACAAGACGTAAGGTCATACAGAGGGGCAAATGCGGACACTGATCACATATTGTTGATAGCAAAACTTAAGATGAAAATAATCAAAGCAAATAATCATAAGGAAAGAAAAAGGAGGAAATGGAATATAGCCAAACTGAAAACGCAAGAAAAAAAGCAACAATATACAGAACAACTGGAACAGAAACTGGGCAGGTACGAGAACATAGAAATAGAAGAGGAATGGAAAAACATTAAGAACAGCATAATAGAGACAGCAGAACAAATAATAGGATTCCAAAAAAACAAACAATCGAAAGAATGGTTTGATGACGAATGTCACCAAAAAAGTCAATTGACGCACCTCGCAAGAAACAAATGGCTACAGAGTGCCGAACAGGAACAATTGGACCAATATAGAAAAGAAAAACAAGAAGCATTGAAACTCTATAGAAGAAAGAAGAACACATGGATCATTGAACAAATGCAAGAATTAGAATCGAATTAGAAAGAAAATCGAACAAGAAATTGTTCGAATAAATAAAACAACAATACAACACCAAAAAACCTGTCACAAAAATAAACAAAAAAGATTGGGAAAAACATTTCACGAACCTATACAAAAACAACAACAAGGCAGATTCAGAGGATGAGGATATAAGAGATAACAGAGATGAAAAGGAAGGTGCACCTACTTATCAGGAATTCATGGAGGTACTAAAACAACTAAAAGTAAACAAAACGCCAGGGCCAGATGAAATCAACAACGAACTGATCATCAACGGAGGAGAGGAGCTCACGAAGCGAATGCACAAGTTAATGGTTACAATTTGGAAGGACGAAAGCATGCCCATGGAATGGAAAAATAGGCATATCGCACCAATCTTTGAGAAAGGAGATCCAACTAAGTGCTGCAACTACAGAGCAATTATGCTACTAAATACAACGTATAAGATATTGACCACAATTATAAAAAACCGACTAAATCAATACACAGAAAAAATTATAGGACCATACCAACAGGGCTTTAGAAAAGGAAAATCAACAATAGATGCAATACACGTCCTAACACAAACAATTGAAAAAAGCTATGAACATGACATAGAATTACACATACTATTCATCGATTTCCAACAGGCCAAAAGAAATGAAAAAAATGGAGATACCGGCAAAATTAATAAGACTAACCAGAATGACAATGAAAGACTCAACAGCAAGAGTTAAAACAAATGAGGGAGATACAAACGACATCAAAATAGAACTTGGGGTAAGACAAGGAGACAGTCTGTCAACGACACTATTCAATATCGCTCTAGAAGGAGTAATTAGGGACACAGGCCTGAAAAAGACAATTATTCAAAGCTCAACACAGATCATAGGATATGCGGATGAACTAGGACTGATAGCACGAGATAAAAAAAGACTAGGAGAGCCACTTTTAACCCTTGTAAGAGAAGCAAAGACGAGAGGATTAATAATCAATCAAAATAAAACAAAATACCTTATAAGCACAAGAGACAATGTAAACAGAATAACAGAAATAAAGATAGGTGAAAATACATTCCAGAGAGTAGATTGCTTCAAATACCTGGGGGGGATGGTGGACGGCAAAAACGGAAGGAGTATAGAGATAAACGAAAGAATTAAAGCAGGTAATAGAGTATATTGGAAATACCACCGACTACTCAAGGACAAAAACCTGAGCAAAAAAACAAAATCAAAAATATATACAGCAGCAATTAGACCAGTGATAGCCTATGGAGCAGAAGTAATGTGCCTTACGAAAAAAGACGAAGAAAAGTTAAGAATAATTGAGAGAAAAAGTTTGAGAAGAATACATGGCCCAGTGATGACAGAAACAGGGGAATATAGAAGGCTGATGAACCATGAAATAATAAATATAACTGAAGGAGAAGATATAGTAAAATTCATTAAAGCACAAAGACTCAGATGGTTTGGACACACACAAAGAAGATGGGTAGAAGAACTGATCAGAAAGATAGTGAACTGGAGACCAGTAACAAATAGACCAAGAGGAAGACCAAAAATAAGATGGGAAGATCAACTGCTAGACGATATGTCAAAGATGGAAATTGCAAACTGGAGAGAAATGATTCAGGACCGGAGTGAGTGGAAGAAGATAGTAGAGAAGGCAAAAAAACATCACAATCTATGAACGATGACCTAAAGAAAACCGCGGACTAATCCACCGCGTGAAATGGATTAAAAGAGCTCATAGTATTTGAGCGACCTATACTCTAACAAGAGTGAACGGTCCATATATATAAATAAGTAAGCAAATTCAAAAAATTATGTACTGCAAACGAAACAACATCTGAATATAGTAGACCAGAGTAATGACGTATAAAGGCTATGGGAAAAAATAAAAAATCAATTACAGAGACAGCAGAACTAATAATGAGAAACAACAGGACGAGAACAACGAAATGGTTTGATAAATAATATCAGAAAATACGACAAGAGGGACAGAAAAAGCGAAACTTTCTGTAGAAACAACAGGAAGTAAATAAAACTATGCATCACGAAGAGAAACAAGAAAAATAATTACAGAGAAAAAAAGAAATATTGAACAACGGCCATATGAAGAAATAAAAAGAATAGACAACGATCCAATATTTCGCAATATTTCGGTCACACATTTTACAAATCGGTTTAGAACAAAGAGGAAACATAATGATGAATGAATAATCAACGAAGAGGAGCTGCTCCAAACATGGCAAGAATATTTCAAAAATTTACTATGCCTACATCAAGAGGAAGAAAACGGAGGTGACATGTACCTACCTTGGGTGGACCTACCGGTAGAGGACCCAAAAAGAAGTAAAAGATTGCAAGCAATTGATTACTTGAAGAACGCATAAACTCCAGTCTCTAATATTTATATGGAACGAAGAGAACTTACCAACAAAATGGCACGGAAGTATAATAATCGGCCTGCATATAAAGGAAGGCAACCAAGCGATATAATACTAATTATAGAGGCATCATATTACTTAACCTCTCTTCAATGCCGACCTCCCGGAGGGTGTATAATGGTCGACGTGATGTCGTGTATTGTCCGTCTCCAAAAATCTCTGCCTTTGGTCACTTCTTTTAACTCATGCATGTCTTTTACATATTCCTGTAATTTGATCGATCCACCTTGTTGGGAATCATCCTCGTGATCTTCTGCATTCCACCTTTGCTTGTATAATGAGTCTTTCCATGTTTTTGTATTTGCTCTCTTAAAATGTCCAAAGTATAGTAATTGTTGGAGATGTGCTTTACTGAACAGCCCTTGGCTAATTTTTAGCTCTCCTTAAATTAAATCATTTGTTATACGGTCGTTCCAAGGAATTTTGGACAGGTAGTCCACACACGGCTTGGCGCACCTATATAATTACTAAGATGCGCCCGCTGAAAGGTTAATTAAATGAAAATTTCAACTTATTTCGTCTCAAATATTTTGATAAAAGGGCTAATACTTCTTTTCCACAGGGTAGCGAGAAAGTATGGAAACACGGTGATTTCTCGGAAACCGCTAAATCGATTGTTATAGATTTTGATGGGTAAGGTTCTTTTAATCCCTAGAGAAGAAACAATACTGGTAATGGGAGATTTTAATGCCCAAATAGGTAAGGAAGACTACATTAACCAAGTAACAGGTAAGCACACAATACACGAAAAAACTAATGACAATGGTCAACGATTATGTAACCTAGCAGCTAGTACCAATATGAATATCGTTAGTACAAAATTCGAACATCCTAAATATCATAAAGTAACGTGGATTTCCCCAGACCAAAAAGCATTGTCACAAATTGACCATATACTGATTACAAGAAGGAAGCAAACATCGGTAACAGACGTGAGAAACTACAGAGGTGCACATGCAGACACATACCATTTTATGGTAACTGCAAAGGTAAGACAAAAAGTCAAAAGAACTCTAAAGAACAAGACAACAAAAAATAAATGGCACGTAGAAAAACTGAATGCTCCAGGCATAAGGATTAAGTATGCTGACGATATGAACAAAAAACTAAAGGAAAAATCTAAACCTACAAAGGATATAGAAACAGATTGGGGAAATATAGAAAACGATGAATAGTAGATATAAAGAAATTTGGACTAAATATTTTAAAGAATTATTAACAGAACAAGAAGATCAAGACCTAAATGAAAACAGAAGAAGAGACAATTATGTTAGGAAACCAGCTAGAATTACCAACAAAAGAGGAAGTTGAGGAAATTATTAATAGCAGCCGTAATGGTAAAGCCTCAGGATCGGACTGTATCAATATGAAGCTTATAAAATATGGTGGTGAAGAATTAAAAGATAAATTATACAGTTTAATAAAAGACATATGGAACGAAGAAAAAATGCCGGATGAATGGTACAAAGGAAAAATTATCACGATTGATAAAAAAGGAGATCAACAGATGTGCAATAACTACAGAGGACTATTAAACGACTATTAAACACAGCATATAAAATCATGTCCGCCTTAATACAACGAAGACTGACCGAAGCTACCACGAATATCATAGGACACTATCAATGTGGATTTGTTAAGGGAAAGTCTACAACAGATGCCATACATACGGTTAAACAAATTATGGAAAAAGCACATGGATATAAAATAGAAATTGAACTGCTTTTTATAGATTTTCAACAAGCATTTCATACAATAAAAAGATCAAAATTAATGGTAGCTCTGAAAGAAATGGGAATAAAAAATAAATTAAGAAGATTAATACAAATGACAATGAGTAGAACTGTAGTTAGCATAAAAACTCAAGTAGGCGACACTGAAGAATTTGTCATCAATAAAGGCGTGAGACAAGGAGATTCATTATCAGCAACTCTGTTTAATCTTGCCCTAGAATACATCGTCAGGAAGATCAACAAAGGCACCCTCCGAACGAGAGAAGGACAAATAATAGCATACGCTGATGATAGTGTTCTAATAACAAAAAATAGAAAAACAATGGAACGAATGTTAAACGAATTGGTAACAGAAGGAAAAGTAACGGGATTAAAAATAAACCAAGAAAAAACCAAAATAATGAGATTTGACAAAAACTTTGAAAAGAGAAAGGTTAGAGTAGGAGAATACACTTTTGAAGAAGTCGAAAGATTTAAATACTTAGGAATATTAATAACAAACAATGGAGAAAAAGAAACCGAAATCAAAGAAAGGATTATTACAGCAAATTAGAGCTTCCATGCAAATAAAAAATTACTTAAAAATAAGTTATTGAGTAAGAAATCAAAAATGAAAGTATACAAAACAATAATTCCACCGACGATGATGTATGCAGCAGAAACTCTTAGTATGACAAAAAAATAAGAGGAAAACCTTAGAATACAAGGAATTTATTTATTTTTTTTAGAGTATGGCTTAAGTATATCACAGCATATATTTAGATTTATGCATTATACAATGCATCACAAACAGATGTCCAATTTTTTTATATATTCGATTGACCCTTCAGTTGCCATTACAAAGTCTATAGGGTCGCCTGTGTATGCTCTGCGTGGGCAGTCCTGAACAATGTGACTGATCGTCTGTCTTGCAGCGCCGCAGTCACAAGAAGGCGAGGGGAGTTTACCCCATCTGTGGAGGGAGTCGGCGCATCTTCCACAGTTTGTTCGAATTCGATTAAGGGCTGCTCAAATCTTACGGGGACGTTCAAATTCGCCAGGTTTCCCTATGATGTTCGGTAGGCTATGGTAATGCGGATCTGTCCTACTTTCCCAATCTTCTCTCCATCGGGTATTTAAGTCAAAGTTGGATTGCTGCAGCGCTTGAGCAGATTGTAGAGGGGGTAACCTGGATCGGAGACGGTTTCCAAGAATATCGGGGATGTCGTTGTGGACTAGAAGCTGGCGACTGTCCATTATTTTGTAATATTCTTTAACCAATGCATGTTCGCGGCGTAGGTTGGGTGGTGCTATATTACTAAGGGTAGGTAGCCACATTGTAGGGGTGGGCTTAATTGTGCCTGTTATCATACGCATAGTACGGTTTAGTTGGGTGTCGACCAGGTGGGTATGCCTGCTATTTAGCCACACTGGAGCACAGTATTCTGCCACCGGATATATCAGGCCAAGAGCAGAGGATCTTAATGTTGATGCTGTGGACCCCCATGTAGTGCCGCAGAGTTTCTGTATTATATTGTTGCGTGTTTTCAATTTTGCTGCTGTTTTCGTCAGGTGTTCTCTGAATGTGAGCGTTCTGTCTAGAGTAATCCCAAGGTATTTTGGGTATTTATTGTGTTTTAACAGCTTGTTATTAAAATACACTCGTAATTCTCTGTTTGCCAACTTGTTGTTTAGATGAAAAGCTGATACTTCAGTTTTTGTAGTACTTGGCTGTAGTCTCCATTTCTTAAGGTATTCGCTGAGGATGGATAAGTCATTCGTGAGAGTGATTTCTGTAGTTTCTAAAGATTGGTGGCTTGTTGCAAGGGTCCAGTCGTCAGCATATCCAAACTTCCGAGATTCGGTTTCAGGCATGTCAGCAATATAGAGGCTGAAAAATAAAGGGGCAAGGACAGAACCCTGTGGAAGACCATTGTTAAGTTTCATCTGTCTACTCGTCTCCTTTCCCATTATAACCAGGAAGGCTCTGTTGGTCAGCATGTTGTCAATGATGTTAATTATCTTTCTGCAGGGGATAATGCGGGCCAGTTTATATATTAATCCCTGTCTCCAAACAGTATCATATGCTGCTGTTAGATCTATAAATACTGTTGCTGTCTTTTGTTTCTTTTGAAAACTAGCTTCTATAAAAGTTGTTAATGACAGCACTTGGTCCGTACAGTTTCGATGAGGGCGGAAGCCAGCTTGTTCAATGGGGACAGTTTCTAGTATCCTGTGACTAATTCTGTTGAGGAGAAGCTTTTCTAATAGTTTATATACCATGCTGAGTAGAGCTATGGGGCGGTAGTTTTCTGGCTTATCGTTTGATTTGCCCGGTTTCGGAATTGCAATTATCTTTGTTCGCTTAAGTGAGAAAGGAATGTTACCTGACTGAAGTATATCATTAAAGAACATTGCAAGCCACTGTTTCGTGTATGCACCACTGTGTATCAAGAACTCTGGATGGATACCATCAAAGCCAGGTGCTTTACCTGATTTCATTTCTTTCAGCGCATGTGTGATTTCAGAAATAAGTATTCTTGCTGAATATTCAGAGTTCGTTCTGTTCATTTGTTTTAATGCCCTTAAGTCTCTTTTCACGTTGGTAGTATGTGTTCGATCTCGTGGAGCTCTGGATAGAGATACTATATGGGAGGCAACCTTGTTAGGAGACATTTTAGACTCTCTGGATTCCAGCTGGTTAGCTCCTCCAATTTTCCGCAACAAGGACCATGCCTGCCGGCTTGATTTTTTGAAGTCAAGGTTTTCGACAGTTTTTATCCATTTTTGGCGTCTAGCTGTATCGATGTTGTGTAAAAACTCATCGGCTATTTCTCGGTCACCACTTTCGAGAAACTTCGTGTATAAGTCTTCACATGTTTCAGTCCATCCAGGCACATATTCTTTGCGATACCCCCTAGGGATGGTTTTCTTGGCAGTGCTTATTACTGCGCCCACAAACCTCTCATAATGTTGGCTGGTTGGAGGGACCCAGCTCAAGGTCCGGTCTAGTTGTTCAGAGAACTTCTTCCAGTTTGCTTTTCTAAGATTCCACCTGGGTCGAGGATATGATCTAATTATTGGAATTGATATTCCGATGGTGATAAGCACCGGACGATGTTGAGTATGTGGGAAGTCTGCAAGGACACTTCTCGCAGTTGTTAGTGGTCTGTCATTGTTATCTTTTGAGACAAAACATAGGTCTGGGTTATATTCTTTTCTCCATGCAGCTGATTTAAATGTTCCTCTGTCTTTGGCATCAAAAACTAGATATGTGTTTTGCTCTTCGGACCATTCTACTAGTGCTTCCCCATTTTCATCATTCGTGGTGTACTTCCACATTTCGTGGTGGCTGTTGAAGTCGCCGATGTATATAGTAGGATGTGGATGAGTCTTTAGCACTTCTGGGTTCCATGTAGTGGCTGGAGGTTTGTATATGTTAACTACGGTATTATCTCTAATCTTGGTGACTACTTCATGTATATTATTTTCATTGGAAGCAGAAAGTAGGAAACCATTTTCTATATTGCAGCGAATGTACGTTGCGACGCCGTAATGTTTATCATAGGTGGCTCCCAGTAAATCGTAGCCAGGTATCTTTCCCCTTAAATCAAGCTGGACTTTGTCTTCAGTATGGGTCTCTTGTATGGCAACCAGGTCAATGTCGTTATCGTTTAGGATTTTTTGCAACACTTGGCATTTTGCCTGGTTTATGCCCTCGATGTTAAGGTGACAGACTCGGATACACGGTCCGAGATCTCTAGTCAGTTGGTTCTGAGAAGAACCTTTAGTTGTTCCCATCGTATGTTTACGTATAGATAAGATTTCTGTTTGTGATCTGTGATGTTGGCAGGATATCGTTCTTGTTTTTCGTTCGTCTGCCGCCAATACAAGAAAGAAAAATACTAAGAGCCATACTAGGACCAATAAAAATAAGTGACAATGAATTTAGACAAAGAACGAACCTTGAGCTACTGGATGAAATTAAGGAAGATATAGTGTGTAAAATAAAACAGTAAAGAGCAAAATGGCTAGGACACATATGGAGATCCGGATCAACTACGACAATATTCTCAATATTGGAATGGACACCAGCTGGCAAGAAAAGACGTGGAAGACCAATATCTACATGGTTACAAGAAGTAGTAAGTGATCTCAACAAGGCGGGCATACGACATTGGAAAGAAAAAACCAGAGACAGGAAAGAGTGGAGAAAAATAAACGAGAAAGTTAAATAACGAACATGAGGACTGATCTACCTCAAACCATAGATCTAGAGAGCGTAAGCGGCGTAACCCCTATAGGGGTGTTTAGCCACTATATATATAAGGTTCTTTTAATGCGGCCGTTATTATAGTGTTGTCACATCTTCCGTTTTTTTGGAAATCTATTGAACTTTCTTATTTTAAATGGACATCCTATATAGTTTTTCCGTTTTGAAGTTCTTACAAGATACTGATTATTTGTCATCTTATATTCCCTATACCTAAATGCCAGAATTTCGGAGTTACTGCTACATTTATCAAAAAAATTTTTAACCAAATTATAAAATTTTTTAGGCCCGGATAGACATTATTTTAGGTTGTTTGGATTATTGGAAACAAAAAAGGTCTTTTATAATTTTGCTTAAAAGTTAATCGTTTCCGAGTTATAAACAATTTAAACCTGAAAAAAATCAAAAAATGACGATTTTCAAGGTTCAAAAACACAAGTAAAAAATGCTATTTTTGAAAACACAAAGTGTCTTAATTCAAGTTCAAACCCTATTTTATCAGGTACCGATAGGTAATTTGCTCTTATGTAATTTTAAAACATTGGTTTTTAGTTGTTAATGCGATCACCCGCCCTCTCATATGCGCTTTATTAACAATTAATTAAAAAAAAACAATGTTTTAGAATAAAATATGCCAAAAATTCTTATAGGGAGCTGATAGAATAGGAGCTTGAATTTAGTATATTAGTAATTTCAAAAATTATTTTTTTTTCTTGTGTTTTTGAACCTTGATAATTGCCATTTTTCGATATTTTTCAGTTGTAACTTGCTTATAACTCGGAAACGATTAACTGTTGAGGAAAATTACAAAACATCTTTTTTGTTCCCAATGATCTAAAGAACGTAAAATAATTTCTACAGGGGCCGAAGAAAATGTGATTTTTAAAATTTGTTTTTTAATAAATGTAGCAATAATTCCGAAATTATGGCATTTTTAGGTACAGGGAATATAACATGAAACATAATCAGTATTTCTCAAGGACTTTAAAACGCAAAAACATACAGGGTGTTCCATTTGAAATAAGAAAGTTCATTAGATTTTCAGAAAAATGGAAGATGTGACAACAATGTAATTACCACTATAATATTGGTCGTATTAGGAGACCCTTACCCACCAAAACCTAAAAAAATCGCGTGGGCAACTTTGTTTTCATGTCATATCAGTAACTTTTTCTCTTTATTTAAACAGTTATAATTGTATAGTTGGGCAATTTCTTGAATTTGCAAGTAAGTACATTATTTAAACTTACACTTTTTTGTAATATATTTGTAATTGCTGCTATTTATTTAAACTTGTTGTTTAGAAATTATACTATACTTATTTTGTTAATGCTTGTTTACACAGTGAGACGGCGTTGTATAGTACACAGTGAGACAGCGTTCAACCGTGTACTACCCGTCTCACTGTGTACTATTACTCTTGGTATATGATGGCATTTTGTTGTAGTAAAGAAACAGAGAAACAATATAATGGTGAGACCTAAGAAAAAACCAAAAAAAATTGGAAAAATTTCCGGAGAAGATATGGCGGCAGCTATCAAGCTAGCTTTAGAACAGAAGTTGTCTATAAGAGAGGCTGCGAAAATTAGTGGAATCCCGTTACAGACCTTGTATCGGTATGTTAAAAAGGCCTAATTAAATTTAGGTATTAAAATAAGAACTCAGCTACATTATGACGTTACACAAAAATTTAACAAACAGCAAGAAATTGATTTAGGAGAATACCTACATATATGTAGTAAAATGGCATATGGATTGTCAACTGTAGCTCTAAGGAAACTAGCTTATGATATGGCAAAAATAAACAAGATTAAAATTCCTTCCTCTTGGGAAGAAATAAAAGCTGCCGGCAAAGAATGGATGAGAGGTTTCTTTTATCGCAACAAGAATATAAGTATTAGAAAACCTGAAGCTTGCAGTTTATCTAGATTAACGTCATTTTATAAACACAACGTTTTTTTTTTCAGTATTTTTCAACAACCTGGAGTCCATTCTAAAACTATTTCCTCAGACAGCAGTCGGTTGACTACAGTTTAAAAATCCAAAAAGGTTATTGCACACAAGGGAGTAACATTTGGGAGTATTTCGGGTGCAGGAACATTTTATACTTCCAGTTAGGGTTTTTCCTAGAAAAAACTTTAAATAACATATGTTCAATGGGGTACCAACTGGAACAATTGGGCTAGCAAATTCATCCGGGTGGATGACGACAGAACTATGTGTTTCTGTAATGGAACATTTCATGAAACACACTAATGCTTCAAGAGATAATCCGTCTTTACTCATATGTGACAACCACGAGTCACATATGGGTATTCAAATTTTAACAACGTAGAATGAAGTAAACACTTCTGTTGTATGTAGGTATATAATTTATTAAAAAATTCTTAAAATTTATCCACAAGGGAGTGGAAGTACAACAAAACGTTTTCGGTCAAACTGACCATCCTCAGTGTAAACCTGGAAATAAGTGAACCACTTAGATTGAAATGCAAAAGGGTGAAATTTTGACAGTTAAAAAAAAAGGAAATGTGGTTACTTACATCCAGTGTACAAGTAATTGAAACTAGCCACTTGAATAGGTGTAAAACCTCAAAATAACATTATTGCTACATTATGAGCTGTGTAGTAATCGACAATAAGTCGATGTCTTAAGATTAAAAATATATCACATGTGGATGTATGTCATCCTTGCTCGGAATTTACACAAGGTTGTGATCAGGTGACAGGTTAACAACCAACTGATTAGACAGATTGGTGCCTGAAAATTCATGACAAGATGTCAAAGAAGATAGGTGGATTTCTCAAATGTCAACCGGAAAATTTGACAGAGTGAATTAGTATTTAACTTAATTATTAAATTGGGAATATGCCACTATTAAAAATGTTTGTTATGAATTCTAAGTTGTAAATAAAGGTTAATAAGCTGTAATAATATATTCGTTAATGCACCGAAAACAAAGGCAAAATTCTACTCATATGCTGTGACGTCATAGACTGTTTGTCAACTGTATAGGACTAATAATAATTATATTTATTTGAGTAAAGTTATAATGAATGAATATTATTGAAAATTATATAGAAAAATTTTTTTATATAGAAAATTTTTTTAAATATGACATCTTAATAGAGTAGCAGCTGTAGAGTTGGAAGAAATGCTAATAGGGAATGGTCGGTTGCATATGTTTCAGGGAACCAACGAATATAATGAGGAAATACCAATCTATAGATCTGTAATGTAAATTATTGGAGGTATTAAAGGAAATGGTATTAAATGAGGAAGTGGAATTGAAAAAACCTATGTACATATTTTGATCAAGAAAATTTTTTAAAAATTTTTGTTATGACTGAATATAAAAAGTTTGTCGCATATAGAACTATTGAAATTCTAAATGTAGAAAAATTATTAAAACGGGTGATAAGGTAAGTTGCCTATGTTTAGTGGACAAATAAATGAAAATTTTTTTTGGTTATTGTCTATATTAGAATGTCATATCTGAAAAGATCAAGGGTCCCATGGTGTGATTTTGATATAATGAGAAAATGATTATGTTAAGTGAAAATAATTAGAGAATGAGATGAAAGAAATAGAGTTTTTTAGGTTTGTAGTGGTATGTATAGGAAAGAAGGCCAATGTGAAGGTGGATAAAATATAGAATTATGGAAATAATTGTCTATGAATTGGGGTGAAATCACGGTTAAGAGAAAGTTGACGGTTAACACAGTTTGGACTTGTCCTTGCGTCCCTGACAATCTCTAAATCCTCATATAGATCTAAACGAAGGGTATTCTTATCTTGGATGTTATGAATCAAAGTCACACCATCTAAGATGTTAAGGTGGTGTTTGTTGACTTTGAGATGGTGAGAGAAAGCTGATGTATTGTCACGTTTAGTGTGTTCTGCTGTTCTAGTAGATAGTGATCTATAGGTTCTTCCTACATAAGAGGCATCACAATCAGAACAAGATAATCTATAAACACCACTACGATTCATAAAGTTGATTGGATCTTTAGTCTTAGATAATGTTTTGTTGAGAGTGTTATTGACTTTGAATGATATGTGGACATGTCCGAAGAACAGAGAATGTGTTTGATTTTCTCAGATATGACAGAATTATGAAAAGGTAGGGACCTATAGATTGGTGTGATGACTGGGTTTGAATTGTAAGCTAGTTGCTGAAGGCGATTGGATTCTCTTTTCCGGATGAGCTTGTCGATTATATTAGGGTTGTAATCGTTGTTGACTGCTATTTGTTTGATTATATTAAGTTCCTTGTTAAATTCAGCTGTAGATAGAGGCAGTGTATGTAGTCTGTGGATGAAACTCCTAAAAGCAGAATATTTTTGAGACAATGGGTGGTTGGATGAAGAATGGATAACATGATCAGTTTGAGTAGGCTTGCGGTAAATACCAAAGTTGAACTGGTTGTTGAGTCTGATAATAGAAAGGTCTAGAAAGTTAATGGCATTAGATGATTCTAGTTCCATAGTAAATTTGATATTGGGATGGATTTGATTGATTTTGAATAAAAGGTGATTAGCTGAATCTTGCTGACCATCCACAAAAACGAGACAATCATCTACGTAACGGAACTAATGTAGAACTTCAGGATTTTTCATGATATAATTGGATTCTAAATGATCCATAAAAACATCAGCTAGAAAGGGGGATAAGCAACTACCCATTGCTAAACCATCTGGTTGGTTATAGGAATTATTGTTAAAAATGAAGAAATCTTGTGATAGACAAATTTGTAGAATATCTATTATCGATTAGATAAAACCTGGAAATAAGTGGTTCACTTATTTCCAGGTTTACACTGAGGATGGTCAGTTTGACCGAAAACGTTTTGTTGTACTTCCACTCCCTTGTGGATAAATTTTAAGAATTTTTTAATAAATTATATACCTACATACAACAGAAGTGTTTACTTCATTCTACGTTGTCTTAACAAAGGTATACAGCCAACTACAGGGTTTACCCTTTTAAAGATTCAAATTTTAAACATGGCAAAATAACATGGAGTCACAATGTTAACACTTCCCCCACATTGTAGCCATAAGATACAACCTCTAGTTATAATAGTTTTTGGGCCGATAAAGGCATACTACAATGCAGAAATCGATATGTGGATGACTAAAAATCCTGGCATTCCTATTACTATATACCAGATTGCTGAAATTACTGGAAGAGCTCTAGCAAAGTCCGTGACACCTTCAAATATAATATCGGGATTCAAAAGGACAGGAATATTTCCGTTTGACCGGGACATATTTACGGATGCTGATTTTTTTACTTCCTCAGTGACTGATAGACTATTAGACTATCTAGTGGCCTCCACATCTGCTGAAGAAAAATCTACTGCCTCCACATCTGTTGAAGAAAAATCTACTGAACCCGAAAACACCGATAATGAAAAACGTCCAGTAGCTGCAAACAACAACAACAATAATGAAAAGGATACAGAATTTATTTCCCCAAAAATATTCCGTGGGTATCCAAAAGCTTTACCACGAAAGAAAAAGTCATCTACACGTCAACGTGGAAAAAGCACAGTATTGACGGATACGCCTGAAAAAGACTTAATTGCTAAAAAAACCAAAAAATAATTGGAAAAAATTCAAAAAGCCACAGCAATAAAAAGTATTACAAAGGATATATTTAACTAGAATACGAAAAAAGCACTTATTGGAGATAGTAACAATACGATAGACGATGAAGTTGATTCACAGGTAAGCAATAGCAAAATCTCTATAAATTAAATTTCTGTATAAATTGTACATTCAGATAATTTATGATGATGATCAGTCTTACGACGACGAATAATTATTAAGAGAGTTCCAACAATTAAAAGGGGGCCTAAAGTTGACGACTATGTTCTGGTTCGATTCTCGAACGATATCTTCTTCGTATCAAAGATTTTAAAAGGAGAGGACGCAGCAAATGATTACGAAGTATCCTACCTTAGAAAAGGCCTAAAAACCAATGGATTTAATTTTCCAGAAATACCCGATTTAGCATATATGTGCACGAGTACGATATTGTTATGGTTTTACCGCTACTAAGTGAAATAAAAACTAAACGTTTGATCAGATATATTTATGCTTTCCAACTTCTTTTAAAAATTTAAACGTTCGCTAGGTATTTATTAGAACTAATATGAAGACAGTGTAAACAAATAAATATGTTTTAACCCTTAACTACAGACATCCCAATATTAGCACGTAATTACAGATCCCCGGTATTTTTTACCGGTCATCATAAAATAGAGTCAAAATATAAAGTCAATAATAAAAAACAAAAAATATTTGCATTATGAGTTTTTATTGAATCTCTAGATATGGGAAAAATGGTAAAATGAGTGATTTTAATAATATAATACAATATTTTTGAAGAATAATCTATTAAACCAGAATTTTGGTAACATTTTTGGTCTATTGAAACAAACGGCCATAAATGCTATGAACAACAATTTAGACTTTTTTTAACAAATAAAGGTAACATAGAATCACAAAGGAAACATAAAATAGCATTTACAAAAATTTTTACATCCATGAGAAAAAATCTGCAAGGGGTAAAATTATCACAGAATTAAATGGAAATTCCATTTTTGCAAAGAGGCCTCAAAATTTTTATCGTCAAATTTAACCTTCATTGAAGGTCCAGGATGACTTCCACAGTCCATTTCTTTACTTTTTTCCTAAAAACACAAAAAAATAATATAAACATTTCAGATTTACAAATATAGTACTCATATAAAAATAATTACTTAACACAGACATCCGGTAATTTTTACCGGTTAAGATTTTTGATGTGTGCTAGAAAAGAAAATATTGACAATATACACTATACGCTTTGACTAGCATTGTTATACAAACTACCCGAGAGGTACAGAGACACATGAACTTGTAAGTGGTGAGGTTACCATGAAATCCACATTTTGGGAATGCCCGCCGGTAAAAATACCGGATCTCTGTAGTTAAGGGTTAAGCACCCTATAACATTAAAAAAATTAGTGTCACATTGTGTACGACTAATAAGACGATTTCACTTATACACAGTGAGACGATTTCACTTTTTTTTTCAAATAAATTTTTCGATCATTTAAAAACTTTTTCTTAACCTATCTTATGCAATATTATATGCATAATAATATGTTGTTGATTCTAGTTTCAACCTTCGTACCGTTAACACGTATCGAATACGAGCTAGATAGTTATTAAAAAGTAATTAGCAGAAAATGTATCGCTCATTAAGTAGATATAAATAAAAGTTTATTTATATACAAGTTAAGTTTTTGTGAAAGTGGTAAATACAAGTAAGTGATATACGGAATATTGACTACTTTTCACGTAATTATTTGAAACAATAAAAAATATTTTTATTGTATTTTAATATACAATTGTATATACTAGGAACATTTTAAACACATTTTCAATTTTATTTGCTGTCTATACTTACAAGAACTGGAGTCGGTTACCAATAGGGGGACAGGGCCGCACTCACTCTTGCGGGTGATACCTGTTCTTCTAAAATGATCTCCACCGAAACAAGCATGGATCAACAATCTCAACACAACATAAATTCACCGAAAAGCTACTCACAGGTGACAAATCAATTCAAATTCCCTTCAAGAGACCAGGCACTAGTCTTCAGTGCAATCGAAAATACTCCACTTCATGACTACCTAATCCCTCTTGGTAACATTATTCAACCTAAAAACATCATTTTCGCCTCCCGCCTTTCCAACAACCGGGTTTGCATGTACCTCGCGAATAAAAATATCCTAGATCAGTTTTTAGATAACTATGGCCAAATCACTATCCGAGGAGAACTTTTAAAGGCTAGACGACTCATAACACCAG
This sequence comes from Diabrotica virgifera virgifera, assembly GCF_917563875.1. Lineage (NCBI taxonomy): Eukaryota > Metazoa > Arthropoda > Insecta > Coleoptera > Chrysomelidae > Diabrotica > Diabrotica virgifera. Next base: position 181,206,140 of record NC_065446.1, read on the forward strand.
CCGAACGAATTGTCATGTCAAATGTATCCCCGACCATCCCACACCATGTTCTTGAAAAAGAACTGCTAAAAATCGGTTTACATCTTGTATCTCCCATAACATTTTTAAAAATCGGCGCAAATCTTCCCGAGTACAGCCATATTCTAAGCTTTCGACGGCAAGTATATGTTAGCCCTCATAATTTAACCATCCCAAGCGCCGTAACAATAACATTCGAAAACACAAACCAAACAATATTCTTTTCTCAAGATGGAAACGTCTGTTTCAAATGCAAAAATCCGGGACATAGGGCAGCAGCCTGTACCGAACCTACAAATATATCTACGACGCAACAAACTTCACTAAGCTCTACAGCTTCAAATACTACAACTGCAGCTGACTCGGCTGCACAAACAACAACAGCATCGACTCCTACGTCCACCCTCACCAGTACGACTAACCAACCTGAAACGTCCCAATCTAAACAAGCTCCAACTACATCATCACATCAAAGTACCTTCTCAGAACATACTGAGTCAAAATTACCAAACATAAATACAGAAGTAACTGAAAACAAAGACACTCATTTAAAACGCTCTATCAGTGAAGTCGCTTCTCCAGAATCCGACAATACACTTCAAGAAAACCCATTTACAGTACCAAAATCTACAGCATCTCGAAAGAAGACAAAGACATCTAAACTTGAAGAAACGCATTCGAATGTATCCATTTGCTCCATGATACATCCTGCCAAAACCTTCATTGATAATCACGAACCACCATTTCCGCTGAACAGTGATCAATTAGTCTGCCTCCTAGAAAACATAGCTGGCTTATCGAACCCCATAATCCAAATCAATGACTTCACTTCTGATTTTAGAGGTCTAAGTGACATGTTAAAGGAAATCCGTCCCTACTTAAAAGAAAGGTCGATAAAAACAAGGCTGACTAACTTGAATAAAAAAAATACTTGCTCACCTTGGAGAGGTGGGCTCCGGTATAGAAAGTGATGCATCACAGTCATCATAGATCAGCAGCTGGTTTCTATCCATTGTTATATTCCATATTTTATATTCTTTTTTTACATTCAACTCAATAATACACTGGAATATTGATGGATTCTTCCATCGTCTAGCTATGCTACAGATTATCATTGCCGAAAACTGTCCAGATATAATCTGTCTGCAAGAGACCAATTTAAAACCCCAACAAAAATATAGTCCCAAACACTACACATGTTTCCGTAAGGACCGGATGCTTTTTAACCATGCTAGTGGCGGTGTTATTACATTAGTAAAAAAATCCCTCGACGCAGATTTATTTCCCGTAGTAAGCAATTTAGAAGCGATAGTCATCAAAATTGAATCTTCCATGTCCTTCTACATATGTAATATCTACATTCCTCCCAATTCACAGGTAAATTACACTGATTTGCTACACCTTATAGACCAAATTCCAAAACCACGTATAGTCGTAGGTGACTTTAATGGACATAATATAATATGGGGATCTTCTAACACAAGTTCGATGGGAATAACAATAGAAAACTTATTATATAACTTGGATTTAAATTGTCTTAATGATGGAACGCCTACTAGATTTAACTCAGCATCGGGAGAATCCTCAGCAATTGACTTAAGTCTCTGTGATCCAATTTTAACTCCATCCTTATCTTGGGAAGTGCTGTCGTTCACCTATGGCAGCGACCACCACCCCATAAAATCTGCAATACTAATACTCTACCGGAAATACAAGACACATTTGTTCCAAAATGGAAAACCGAGAAGGCTGATTGGGTGAGTTTCTCAACATATATTGATAATTCCATAGAAAGCTGTGAAATTAACTACTGCGATATCGATAGAACAATCACCAATTTTAATGACTTAATACTAAAAAGTGCCGAACTTTATATTCCAAAAACAAAAAAAATATACAATAATCATCCAGTACCATGGTGGAATAAAGATTGCGAAGAAGCAATGCGACAAAGTAAAAAAGCTCTAAATAGGTTTAAACGGCACAAAACCCAAGAAAACAAAATTGAATTCAAGCGCCTAAAAGCCAGAGCCCAAATAGTTATAAAAAAATCAAAAAAAGCCTCATGGTCAAAATACGTCTCTGAAATAAACAGTTCTACTCCAATGAGTGAAGTTTGGAAAAGAGTAAAGAAAATCTCCGGTTTGAAGTATTCCTCATCAATTAACACTCTTAAAATTAATAATACTATAGTCTCTACCTCACAAGGCATTGCTGAAACCCTTGCTTCCACCTTTGAACAACATTCCTCTAGCGAAAACTACAACACTAACTTTAGAGATTACAAACAAGACAAAGAACGCACTACCTTGTCTCTAGAAGAATCCCACGAAAACCCCCTATCTAAACCTCTTACTATCATGGAACTGAATAGCTCCTTACAGGACATGAAAAACTCAAGTCCAGGACCCGACAATATCCCTGTTCTCTTTCTTAAGCAACTGTCAATATTGGCAAAACAACATCTTTTGCTAATTTCCAATCAAATTTGGCAACGTCGGCAATTTCCGTCTACATGGTCAAAGGCTACAATTCTACCGTTTTTAAAATCCAGAAAACCTCGACTTGACCCAGAATCATACAGGCCCATCTCTCTAACATGTGGCATGGCTAAATTAATGGAAAAAATAGTCAACGCCCGGCTTATGTGGACACTGGAAAACACTCATTTTTTCTTACCAGAGCAAAACGGCTTCAGACGTAACCGGTCAGCAGTCGACAATATTGTAGACTTACAAAGTGATGTCCAAGAAGCATTAGCAATGAATCAAATGTGCATAGCTATTTTCTTCGATCTAAAGAAAGCCTTCAATACGTGTTGGAGATACAGCATCATCGAAAAACTGCACGCATCCAATATTCGAGGACACTGCTTAGCCTATATCGAAAATTTCTTAAAAAACTTCTCCTTCCAAGTAAGAGTCAACAACGTTTATTCAGATTTTCATACTGCAGTAAATGGTACTCCACAAGGCTCAGTACTCAGTCCTACCCTATTCCTAGTTGCCATAAACAACATATTAAATAAATTACCTAAACCTCTCAAAGCTCGCCTCTATGCAGACGATTTAGTGGTGTACATTAAATGAGCACAAAAAGACTCTTTGTGCCGAATAATACAGTCATTTTTAACTCGGCTAGAAGAATGGACAGCAAGTACAGGTTTCGAATTCTCCGTTACAAAGACAACTGGGATGCTGTTTTCGAAACAATCACCCGTTGCTCCAGTCCTTTATCTTCACAACAGCGTCATTCCCTTCGAAAACTCTGTGAAATTCCTCGGTATGTGGTTAGATCAAAAACTTTCCTGGAAAAAGCACATACAATACTTGGCGCTAACATGCAACAAAAGACTCAACTTGCTTAAAACCGTATCAAATCGTTTCTGGGGGTCCGACTTTTCTACGCTGCTGCTTCTGTACAAAACACTAATTAGATCCAAAATCGATTACGGTTCAATTGTTTATGCCTCCGCAACTAAGACTACCTTAAAACCACTAGATACAATCCACAATGCCGCACTTCGGATCGTTCTCGGAGCTTTTCACACTTCACCAATAGAAAGCATATATTCCGAAACTGGAGAACCATCATTGCAGTATAGGCGGACAATTTTAACACTTTCACATGCTTCTTCCGTAGCTGCCAATAAGGATCATCCACTATTTGAAAATACCTTTTCCAAAAATAATCACGACTTTTTCTCCAATAGACGTCGTACCGGAAAACCTTATTACATGCGAATAAGATCAATTTTAAATGAACTCGATGCAACAATTCCAGACGTGTTTCACTGTAACATCCAATATCCCACTCCATGGTTAATAGACATCCCAAATTGCAACACCTCTTTACTAGAGTTCTCCAAAAAATACACTAACACCTTACTTATAAAAAACAAACTGAACGAGATTCTTGAACGAGACTACCTAAACTGCACAAACATCTTCACCGATGCCTCTAAGTCCGGTGAAGGTATTGGTTGTGCATTTGTAACTCCAACGTCTACTTTTCAATTTAAACTACCGCCTAGTTCAAGCGTTTTCACCGCTGAACTATTTGCTTTGTATCGCGCCCTAAAACATGCAAACCTTTCAAATATTTCAAAGCCTCTGTTTCTCACCGACTCGCTCAGCTCTCTTCTCGCAATCCAGCATCTGTATCCTGAAAGTCCTTTAGAGAAACTAATAAAAATTGAGCTACAAATTGCCCAAGAGAACAACACAACTCCAAAATTTATATGGATCCCATCACATATAGGGATTATGGGCAATGAAGAGGCAGACAGAAGTTCTCGTAATGCAGCAACAAGTGCGATGTCCGAATTAGTGCGCGAGTGTGTATCTAAAGATCTCAAAACGTTTTTTAAACAAAAAGTGATCGGTCAGTGGCAACGCGAATGGTTTCTATGGCAATCTAAATTAAAATCGGTAAAACCAGATACACGACAGTGGAAAACAAGTATTAGTTCGAGGTTTATTCAAACGGTTCTAACGCGCCTACGTATAGGGCACACCAAGATTACACACTCATATTTACTCTCGGCCAGTGAACGTCCCATGTGTGACCTATGTGCTACGCCTCTTACCGTCACCCATTTGTTAATCGAGTGTCCAAAATATCAACGTGAACGTTCAATGAACAATCTACCAAACACTCTACTAGCTTTATTAGGAGAAAACTGTCCAGTAAAAGACTTACTCAACTATCTAATATCTATCAATATTTTGTATCAAATCTAGTTATTTTTTTTACTTGTTAAAATAATTGTTAACCTTTGTTTATCAAGTAATGCCGCTAATAACCTGTTGGTGGATGCGGTAATTTTCTTTAATAAAAAAAGAATAATATGTTGTTTAAAGTGTATCGGTATACTGTTTTATTATTTTTAATAATACAATTAAATTAAAAATCCCAAACATAATTTTGTGTCTCACTGTAGACTACCCTCTCCTAAGCGTTCTTACTGAAGTTAACTTACGTCAAGAAACAACATTATGTTGAAACAAATAAAATCAAAAGTTATGTTCACATTTCAACCACGACTTTATGGAAAGCTATAAAATTACATATTTATATAATTACTTTTGACTAACATCTATTTAAACTTTTATGCCTGAGCAAAGTTTTAATTGATTTTGAACTAAATGCTAAACAACTAAGTGTAATCTGGGAAGTTCCGTTTGATCGCACAAAGTTTGTTTATCTTGAAACTTTTAATTTATCTACAATGTTTAACTGGAAAACCATCAAACAACTAAAGTTTCCCTAAAATGGTTTTGGTTGAAAGCCATCATCAAGCGGTATATGTCAAACAATAATAAGAAAATATGTACTTTTAACCAAGAAAGAAACAATTATTATTGTACTGAAATATCAAATTTTTTATTAGACATACAACCATTTGCAAATAATAATAATTACACGTTTAAAAAAAATAAAAAAGATTTTTTAAATTATTTATCGACTATTGAAATTAATCCAATCACCCAATTAAAGGTTGCTAGTAAATATTTTTTTAATCATGCTTTATTTAACAATCAGAATACATTAACATCCTAAAAGTCAAAATGTTGACTAGGGAGCTGGGCTCCTCATTGGCGTGAAGGGATTACTTTCAGTGAAGGAGTCCTAGGTATTTTTCATGTCAGCTGGTCATAATCTCTTCAACCTTCTGGCAATTAAGCAATCCAAACTACGTGATTTTTAATGACAGGACGACTGGCAGGCAATTCAGCGTTGCCAGAGTTGTTACAATTGTACCAATTTGATACAATTAACAACCAAACTTTCCATACTAAAGGCTCCTAACGTAAAAACCTAAAATTTTGTGACATAAGAAATTTGCTTCAAATAATATTAAACGACGTTTTTTTTTTAAGTTTTTGTACAAAATGAGTTGGTTTAGTGTGTCACTATTCCAGTCATTCCGGTGCATTTACAATAATTTCTCTGGCAACACTGCACACAAGCGGTTTTATTGGATACTTTATTTAAATTAAAATTTCAAATTTAAGATACAATGTGGTATTACTAGGTACTTAAAATAATAAAATATATATTACCCCGATGATTTTACCTAAAATCTAATTTTAGGGATGCTCAATATTATTTTTTATTAAACTTATAAAACATAAAATTTGTTAACCTAGCTTTCTTCAATCTTCCAAATTACTTAATTAAAACTTTTAACTACTTATTAAAGTTTATTGACGTAAGCAATATTTTTTACTATGTCACAGAAGTATTTAGCAATATTTACACGGACAACACTATACTATCATATGCCTTCAATGTATTCATGCCAGCCGCCAGACATATTGGAATAGTTTGACAGATCGTTGAATTCCCTAATTGGAGCTTGTACTAGCGGCTGTAATACTGCGTTGGGGTGTGTTTCCATTTTCTTGTGGTGTTTGTTGTACCTATCTTTAATGGCATCTGTGATGAATGGAACCTTGAGATCTTCATGTAATGTTAAATTCGACACGAACCAAGGTGCATTTGTGATCATGCGTATTATTTTTGACTGGCTCCTTTGGACGATAGCAATATTAAGTTTGCTTGCACATCCCCAAACTTCGACACAATACATCCATATTGGTTTGATTATGGTGTTGTATATCATCAGTTTATTTTCCAAACTTAGTTCTGATTTTCTACCTATCAACCAGTAGACTTCTTTGACTTTCATGTCTATTTGTTTTCCCTTCTTTGTTATGTGCACTTTCCAACTAAGTTTAGAGTCTAGATGTATGCCGAGGTATTTGGAAGATTTGTATTTAGCAATAATTTTGTTATAGTGATGAACACTGATCTTTTCTTGTAGTAAAGTTGACGTGGATGGATTTAGCCTCATTTATCTTAATTTTCCATTTTTTGACCCAACTTTCTAGGGTTGCTAAGTCATCTTGTAGGATATTGGAAGCTTCTACTGGATCTTGGTGAATTGCTAAGATGGCGGTGTCATCCGTAAAGGTTCCTATGACAGTGTGTGGAGACGTAGGAATATCTTATGTGAATAATACATATAGAATGGGACCCAGGACACTACCTTGCGGAACTCCGGCCTTGACTGGGAATTTTTGCGAATATTCATCATTCACTTTTACAAAAAACTGTCTGTCATAAAGATATGACTCGAGCGGTCGATAGAAGGATAGTGAAAAGATTTTAGATATTTTGTATAATAGTCCATCATGCCAAACCTTGTCAAAGACTTGGCTAACATCCAAGAGTACTGAGGGACAGTATTGTTTTTGTTCTATTACTCGATTTATTGAATGTGATATTTTGTGTATTTGCTGAACTGTTGAGTGGGCTTGTCGAAAACCAAATTGGTGTGATGGAATCCAATCTTCAGGGAGTACTTACTTATTTATTCTTTGAAGTATGAGTCTTTCTAGTACTTTCACATAACTGGCAATAAGCTGATTGGCCGATAAGATGAAACTTCGTTTGGGTTTTTGCCTGGCTTCACTATTAAAATTATCTCTGCCGTTTTGAGTTGCATCGGCCAGTAGTTTAGTCTCAGGATGGCATTGAAAATATACATTATGAGTATGACTCCTCTGCGTGGCAGTCCTTTTAACATTTTGGAGGTTACTTTTTCGATCTCTGGAGATTTTCTTGGATTTAGAAAGCTTAGTTCATTTCGAACTTCATTTACACAAAGTTGTTTGGTTGCAGGTATGTTGTTTGGGATATTTGAGAGATGTCTAGCTGATTCGTCATTAACTATATCACAGTTCGGTGTGAATACATTGGATAAGTATGCACCAAATAGTGAAACCTTTTCTTTATCGCTTCTTGCCCATATAGCTGCGGGATTGTTGGAGTCACGTACAGGAGAATTCTGCATTGGAAGCTTGTTTTTGAATTTGCATGGTTTCCAGATGGAGTTATCACTTCGGTTAAGACCATTCTGTCAACAGGGGCTTGCGTGCGTTGTAATCTTGCTCTTGCTTTTCGTTTTAGAGCTATGAGTTCCTTCACTTTTTAGGTACAGAAATGTCTTTCTTTTGGATGGTGGGACGAGGAGTGGCTTGTTGTACTGATTCTATTAGGAGGTCATAAAAAAGTTGTGATCGCCTCTTCGACGTCATTGGGTTCCTTTAGTCTGATGTCGAGTTTTACTTTTTCTCCAATTCTGGTACGATATTCTTCCCATTTGGTTGTCTTATTATGTGGTCTTGTGAGAGTTTTTCTATGTAACGCTGCTGTTCATATTGAAGCTATTACCGGGGAATGGTCAGAAGAAAGATCATAGCTTGGTATTACGTCTAAGTAAAGAGCTGGTAACCCATTTGTTAAAAAAAGTCAAGCAAGTCAGGAGTTTTAGCAGGATCAGTTGGCCAGTAAGTTGGAGTTCCTGTTGACAGGTATGCGTCCTACCTCTGGTTGTTGTAAGTCTAGAACCCCATAAAATGTGTTTGCTATTGTAATCGCCGCCAACAATAAATTTCGATCCTAGTGTATCGAAAAAATCACTGAAATGTTCCTTTTTTATGTTGTGTCGGGGTGGACCAGGGGCGTGCAGTCCATGGAAGCAAGGGAAGCATTGCTTCCCTTGGTTTCCCTAGTAATGCCGTACCAACTGAGTAACTCAGATAATTTTAAAAAAATTGAACAAACACATAATAAGCAGGATTTTAAGTTGCTTACGAGAATATTTAATTATGTAGTACAAGCAGCAAGTACCTACCTAATAAGAAAAGACAAAAGTATAACGTATTTTACTCTATTTTTGTCATACAGTAAATAAATAACTAAGCGCAATGAAATAGGTAGGTACCCATACTCTTATAAGCAGCGCTGTATGCTGCATCCTTCCGTACTCGGACCATGATCGTATTTCTACGGTGGTATTCGGAGTTATATCGGCATAATAATCTGATTTTTAAGTTGCTTCTCTCCAGCGACTCAAGCCTATGTAAAAATCATCGGGGTTAGATGGTGAGCGGTGAGTTCAAATTTGGGGCATATCTTTAGCTTATAAGCAGTTTTGTCAATTGCATACGAAGATATTTTTAGTGAATTTAAATGGGATTTACCAGCATTTGACAATGACGTTGACTTCGTTGACTGATTTTTTGAAAGTATGAAGATGGATTTTATTGAATTATTTATATAAATAAGTACATACAATTATTTATATTATAAATACTAAATATAAATATTATTTATATAAATATATTATAAAATATGTATTAGTGTTTTGGAAAATGGTGAAAATGTGAAATGTGGGATACAGAAACCATAAATAGCTCGAGAGGATTTTTGGATAGTTTAAAAGATTATTTGAATTTTACTTTATAACTTAGCTTTTTTCAGAAATATTTCCATTCTCAGATAATTTATTTAATGTATTGCAATGCAAGATAAACGAGATTGGTTTCTGTGTAAAAAAATTAGCGTATTTAAAGATATTATTAACAAAAAGAGAGAGATGACTGAAAAATGGTCGAATAATATCATGGCAAGAAGTTTTGAGCCTAAAAGGAAACGAATAGGTACGCACTGATAATGTTGGAGATGTCGAATCGTGCTACCGCCATCTATACAATTTACCAGATTTTAGATCAAATATGTCAACGAATGGAAAATAGGTTTTAAGAATTTTGATGACCGAGACTTTCTTTAGCTGTGCAATTTTAATACATTAAAAAAAAAACACATTTTCCTGAAAAACAAAAAATCTTTGATGCGTCTTTATGGACAATATTTTGACTTGATTTCATTAAGTTCAGAACTAACAGCTTTATATGAGACTGAGGATATTGAGTATTAACACAAAAAATATTGCCAGTGACTTACTAATATTTTGTCCACCTACCTCTACCGAAAGTATACATTTCCTGACCTGATTGTAGGGAGGAAAGGCGTACCTACTTTTCGTCCCTAGGGAGACAAGGTACTTTTACTCTCTAGGGAGTATACCTAGTAGTATGTATACGTTTTATAAAGGATTTTACTTGTTTTCTTTTTCAATTAAATATAATCTGATTAAAGAAATGTCACAATATCCACGTTTGTACAAGGAAGTTATAGACAAGTTTTCGAAAAATGGTAGAAGAATTGAATTACATTATAAATAGGTGTTTTTACAATTTTTTTTATAAATTGCTTCCCCTGTTTTAAATTTCACCGCACGCCCCTGGGGTGGACACAGTAGACGCGGCAACTTTAAGATTATATGAGTCCATGCAGACGTTGACAGTTGTGGCTTGTAGAAAATTTTCAGCATATTTTGGCATTTCATGGTGCTTTATTTTGTTTTTTATTAGGATAGAACTACCAGCATGAACAGTGTTGTCTGGGTGATTGCTGTGATATGTTGTGTAATGTGGAATGTAAAAATAGTATCTGTCAGTGAAGTGTGTTTCGCTGATGAGAAGCAGGTCTATGCAATTGTGTTTTAGGAGTATTTCAACTTCTTGTTTGTGATGTAGGATGCAGTTGGCATTCCACAGTGCTATCCTAATGAACTTTATAAATTTTATTTATTAACGTAGTAAGCATATTCAACACCATGGTGTTTTGATGAATAAGTTGCTAAAACATGGCTTTGAATTCATCAAGGAATCTATGCAGCATATCTGTTGTCGTGTCACATTAATTCTGCTGAGTATAATTGCCGGATGCTTTATTTGCCTAGGTCACATTATTTCTTACCGGCGTTGTTGTTGACTTAGTGGTAAGATTAGAATAGACATTTGCTCCCTGACTGCCGACTGGAGTAAATAAATGAAAAACTTAAAATAATCCAAGCAGGACTTTGGCCGAAAAACTCTTGTGTAGATTACACTTATAAACACTTTAAGAATCATTTTTACGGTAACGGAAGAAAATGGCGAAATTTGTATTCATTTTATAGACTTTAAAAAAGCCTTTGATTTAATTAACCGTCACATGATGTGGAATATACTGAAACACTATTGAATATCAGACAAATATATTAGAACAATAAGGCTCCTTTACGACCAATGTACTAATGTACTGCAAGAGTTAAGCAAGACTGTGAACTATCCGAACATATAAATTACAAAAAGGAACTTAGACAGGTACGCCTTGTATAACCTACGCTGTTCATAGTAAATAGATTGGATAATGAAGTAGACCGAAAATAAAAAAAGGGCCCAATGAGAATTATCTAACAAATAGAGAACCTACAATTTGCTGTGGACATATTATGCCTCATAACATTAAATACAACATAAGCAATAGTCTAAGATCCGAATATAGGTCGACCTGTACCATCTGCTTGCCAGATGAAATATTTTTTGTATTAAATTTCATACATAGACAAATATTTCTAGCATTCTATCTAACAATAAAACACTGAAAACTTTTGTTTACTATACTTCCACAAAATTTATTACAACTAAGTGACTACAGCTGTTTCGGCAGAGTGCCTTTCTCAAGTGATCTATCTCAAGTGACCATCACTTGAGAAAGGCACTCTGCCGAAATAGCTGTGGTCACTTAGTTGTAATAAATTTTGTGGAAGTATAGAAAACAAACGAATTCAGTGTTTTATTGTTAGATAAAATGAACTTCCATCAAGTAACGGTCGAATCCATCAATTATTTCTAGCATTGGTTGCCTACAAATATCTTGTCATAGCTATCCTTAAGGGGGGACGTAGGGGTTGAAATCATTATTTTATACACATTTTTTTTTAAAGTATTGTATAATTATTATATTTTTAAATTAAATTGGCATATTTACTACAAATCTTAGATTATTCAAGAAAAAATTCAAAGAAAAATATTGAAAAATAAGCCAACGGTGGCAAATTTTTTTCAGAACTCATTAGCTCATGGTAAACAAAAAATTTAAAAGAATTTTATTAGCTTTATGAGTTTTTCGAGGTAACGCTGTAGAGCTTTTTTAGTTTTATTGACTTTTGACTCTTTTTGATATCACTCGGAAGTCAAAACAACGAATTTTTTTGCAAAAAGGGTGAAAATCAACGTATTTATTATTATTATTATTTTTTTTTATTTAGCTAATGCCTCGACAACTAATGGCCATTGGCATGGTAGGTACGGTAATTTTTGAACAGTTAGGTACCTAGTGTCATGTGTAGTGTGTGTGTTGAGTAAGTGTCTTGTTACTTTTGCAAAGTCGACGTCATTGTCTTTGCAAAGAGACGCTAATTGTATCCGAACGTCTGCGGTCCCTCCGGTGAGTACCGATCCCACAAGGACAGAAACTATATTCATTTATTAATTTATAATAAATGAAAAATTTCTGACCCTGGTGAGATTCAAACCCACAACCTTTCGGATTTTTTCGATCCAAAGGCAGGCGCTCTTACCACTGAGCCACGGAGGGGCTATATTTATTATTGTTAAACAAAAAAATAAGAATAAAACAAAAAAATTTCTCGAAAGTGTTACCTCAAGGAGTGTCTAAAAAAAAATATGTACAAAATTCCAGGTGGGTCGGTCAAGTATTTTTTGAGTTACAATATCTACAGGTTTTGAAAAAAGCAGACTTGCGGAAGAAGCGTTTAAAGCACTTGTCAACTTTTATTTTTAATATCACTTTTGTCTGTCTAATCGGAGAATGATGCACACCGGAACATCTTTTTGAATCGCGGAGAAATTTACAAAAGAAAATGAAAACAGTTGTTGACTGTTGTTCACTACGTTCAAGCGTGCTGGCGCGAACCTGCTGCAAAGCGAGTCGAAGGTAGGGATATTCAACACTATCTCCCTACCTCCCTTCGCGCCAGCGCGCTTAAGCGTAGTGAGAAACGGTCATTAGCTGTACTCATTTTCGTTTGAAAATTACTCCGCCATTTTAGAACATATTCCGGTGGGCATCACTTTACGATTTGACAGACAAAAAAAATTTAAAATAAAAGTTGGCAATACTTTTGCAATACTAAGGCTGTAGACATTGTTATTCAAATCTGCTTGACCAACCCACCTTAAATTTTGTATATATTTCTTTAGATATTCCTTGAGGTAACGCTGTCGGGATATTTCTTGTTTTATGCTTATTTTTTGTTTAATAATAAATATGTTGATTTTCACCCTTTTTGCAAAAAAAATTCGTTGTTTTGACTTCTGAGTAATATCGAAAATTAAAATTCGATAAAACTAAAAAAACTTGACAGCGTTACCGCGAAAATCTCATAAGCTAATAAAATATTTTTGAATTTTTTTTATCATGATCCAATGATGAGCTCTGATGTCCACCGCAAAATTCATTGTTTTTTGAGGTGTCTTTAAAAATTTGGCACAGATGTCTTATTTTTCAATATTTTTCCTTGAATTTTTTCTTGAATGATCTATGAATTATACTGAATATGTTTATTTAATTTAAAAATAAAATAATTCTATCAAACTTAAAAAATCGCAAATACTTGCTTGAAATGCTAGAAATATTTGTCTATGTATGAAATTTCTGTGGTACTAACTCAAAACACGATATGTCAAAAATTATCGATTTTTCGTTTTCAATGCTTAGGGGAGAGGCTTGTACCTTGAACCGGATTTTTTCAAAGCTCAATTATTTTTTAGTTTTTAAATTTCAAGGAAAACTTTCTGAACTAACTTGTAGTTTACACACCATAGTATACTATATTAAACGTTTATTTTAATAAAACAAAACCAAACACATTTTTTAGAATTTTATTGATTAGAGTTAATTTGGTCCAAGGTACAAACCAGTACTGTACCTTGAGCCACGTAGTCTTGTACGTTGAACCACCCGTAAACGTTTAAAAATATATATACAAAAAATTGTGTTATTCAACATTGAACCTCTCACAATCTTAGTCAAACACATGTACTCATGTGCTTTAAGTTTTAGCAAGACATCTTCAATATCAGTGTTAAATTGTTGATCACTAGGGCCAGGAAATTTGTTGCTGTTCAGAATTCTCTTCAGATAATGGACCTTTAAATAGGGAGTTACAGCTTTTACTCGTGCAAGATTAAAATGTGTCTTCTTTTTTCCCATTAATTTTGTACGGCGCGGCACAACGTACAAGACGTGATAGCGGTCCAAGTTATTTTGCGGTATTATATAGTGGTTATATAGCGGTATTTTGTTATATTTCTCACTATGTTGTTTAACTACCTGTTAGTATAAGCATACACACCCTGTGATTTAATTTACGAATCTGTTAACACAAAAATTAAAAAAGAAAATTTTCTATCCTATAAATAGTTACTTGTCACAAAATAAATCACTATATTTTAACGATAGCCGCAAATGGTTTCTAATCATGTTCAACAACTAACTATAGAATGACGACGATTGTAGAAGAACTTGAGATAAGAAACACAGTCAGTTCGCGCGAAAAAAAAAAGGGAAATGGGGTGGCCCATGGTACAAGCTGGCCCAAGGTACAAGCCTCTCCCCTATATTGAGCGATGAAGAATACGATGACAAAACCCAACATAGCTAAACGCATCCATGTAACCAGTAGATGATAAAATTAGTTTCAGATATGTCCACTATTATAACAACACCGCGAACTTTTAAACTCATCTGACATGTCAGATGACATAGGATGTCAAATGACATAGGAAAAACTGTTGGATTAGAGTTAAACGCTAAGAAAACGAAAATATTCTCAAACAAAAAATCAGTGCCGGAACACAAGCAAATAGAATAAGTAGAAGAGTTCTGCTAATATCTGGTCAGTCTAGTAAATGCAACAGGTGGCATGGAAAGACATATCAAGGGGAATACGCTAATCACAAAGCACCTTCAACACATAACGTAAGTTATGGCTTTCATTATGTGTATTATTAAAAAAACGAAACTACTACACTTCCAGACCAATGTGAAATCACTATTAGTATATGGATCCGAAACATGGAAATATAAAAAAACCTTTTTCTAAAAATGCAGTCCTTTGTGTACAGATGCCTATAAATATATGAATAATATTAAAATTTTTTGGTAAAATAATATCACAAACGAAGAACTGTGACGAATAACGAACAAGGAAAAATACAGAACTCCCAATAAAGAAGCGGAAATTGAGGTGGATAGGTTACAGATTACGAAAACCCCTGTCAAATATAACGGGACAAGCTTTACACTACAGTCTACCAGGTAAAAGAAACCAAGGAAGACTACTAGCCACATGGAAATAACGATAGAAAAAAACTTGAACAAGTTAATTTAATATGGAATGAAGCAAAAAATGTTGCAAGGAACAGAAGAGAGTGGAAAATATTAATACAATTGGACGGGAGTCAAGCAATGATGCGTGAGGCAACTAGCAACTAGCAACTTTACCATCAAATCGTTTGCTTTTGCTACTGAAACACTGGTGTACCCTTTGCTTCACTATAACGTCTAATTAAACTTTTACAAATTTTATGGCTCAAAGTTTGTTTATCTTGAAATTTTTAATAATTAATCTACAATATTTAACTGGAAAACCATCAAACAACAAAAGTTTCTCTAAAATGGTTTTGGTTGAAAGCCATCATCAAGCTGCGGTATACGTCAAACAATAATATGGAAATCTAGACTTTTAACCTTGCAGAACTTAAAATAAACCAAGCTGGATTTTGGCAGAACAGCTCTTGTATAGATCATGTAAACACTTTAAGAATAATTTTACAAAAGGTAACGAAAGAAAAAGGAGATTTTTTTAATAACTTTAGAGTTTGATAAGGCCTTTGATTCAATTAACCCCAACATGATGTGAAATATACTGAAATACTACGGAGTATCAGGCAAATATATTGGAACAATAAGGCTCCATTACGACCGGTGTACTGCAAGAAATGAGCACGAGGGTGAACTACCCGGACAAATGAATAATAAAGCAAGGGGTAAGACAGGTGTCGGTTCTGTCAGCTCAAGAATTGTGTGTCACCTCAAAGTTTTCCTGGAACTGCATTGAGAGTAAATTAACGTTAAATGTTATTTCACATGCATTGCCCTTTTAGGCATGTATTATATTATATCTAACAACATCGACTTGTAGTCAACATATTCTATTAATATATAATGTGTAAACCATATATTATGGGGTTACCACTTTAAAGAGTGTGCTAGTTTCAAACTACTCTGCAGAATGTAAGTATTCCCACACGTTTTTTCTTTCTAACAGTCACAATTTTTTTTTTTTGCTTTAATCTAATGTGGAAATACTTCATTCTAGGCACTGAAGATGTTAGGAATTAGAACGAAAACGTTTTGCAATCCATTTGGATGACTTTTTATAAATAGCTTTTAATAAAAGATTTTATACCAGAATACAATTTGAAGTGTTTACTTCTGTATGAGTTTTTTAAACTATGGTATACATATACAACCAACTATTGCGATTTTCCCATATATTTTATATTTTTATATTCTTGTTATTATAAAATATTAAACGGTACTTATAATTTTATAAAATAATATTAACCAAAAGGTTTGACTAATGACAGTCTGTAAGTCTTGCATTTATCTAAAAGATATGAGAATTTTTTGCAAAAATCCATCTGTTTGGCTGTTACTAAAAGCAGCCATAATTTTTATAGGGGCCAAGAAAGTGCAAATCGTCTTCCAGAACTTTCTCATCAGCGGAATGGATTCTTTAATTCCTTATATATGCGGGAAACCATCGTCAATTAAATTGATAAATGACTTTAACAATTTATTGGAGAGGAAAAACCTCTCCCGAAAGGATAAAAACAAAGGTAATTCTTTTAGAATAACGAATGGAAGCTTTTCAAAAAAAATCTCACTGATCTGACTTTTATAGCTATAAATTTGTTTGTGATGATGAAATATGGCAACTTAAGATAAATTGCTATATAGACAGTCGGTAATATGGGAAATTGGAAAAGTTTGTAAAACAAATAAACTTTAAGATGTTTTATAACGCTGTCATGTACAGGGTGTTTCGTTAATATTTGGAAATATTTTAACTGTAGATTTCTGGGCTCTAAATTTTAGGGTTTAATCCGAATCACCTAGTCCAAAAATGCTTCCTAAAGGAGCTAGAGCTCTTTGAATATGGCGTATTTTCATTAGTTTTTTTTTAAATAGCTCTAGAACGCTTTTATCTAGATAAACTAAAATTGGTCCTTCGAAGTTTGGTCCGGAAACTTTTCCGGAACAGAAGAGTATAGTTTTCGAATTTTTCGCCTGGTATCCTTCTGATTTGTTTCAATGAGACATTTTTTAACAAGAATCCGCAAAGAAACCGATTCAGAAAATTTTTCAAACCGGGGTGGCCTCACAGTTAGGACGAAATAGTTGCCTAAATGCTCTGGCGCTTGGAGTGTTTTTAAAATAGTCACTAAGATATTATTTTTATCTGTTAAAATGTGTCCTTCTTTTTCTGTAACTTTTTATAATAAAATTATTCGGCAAGCTATGCGTGGTTATTTTAATAATAGTTGTCAAATCTTGCTATTTTATTATTACTTTTGCAACTTGACTAAGATTAATCACCCCTGATGCCCACTTGTCCGACATGCTATAGGGTTCACTTACATATTTAATGATCTAACGATGGTTTTATATACCATCTCTAATATACCTAAGAAAGAACCAATGGTGATAATAAGAGATTGGAACGCAAAAATAGGAAAAACTAAAGTAGACGAACATTTGAAAGGAACGATAGGTGAGCATGGTTTAGGCGAGCGAAATGACAGAGGTGAACGGTTGCTTTAATTTGCCATCCATATGGAACTCAGTATAGTAAACACAATGTTTAAACATCATCCGCGAAGATTATCAACATGGTCTTCGCCTGGAGGACGATACAAGAACCAAATAGATTATATTCTTATCATTAAACGATGGAGGAGCTCTGTAACCAATGTGAATAAAAAACCAGCTGCAGACTGTGGTTCGGACCATAAAATGCTGCAAGCGGAATTTCGCATTAAGTTGCACAGTAAAACAATTGCAAAAAAAAAGACAAAAATTGGTTCCAAAACACCCGGAAAAGTTAAGAGAGGCACTAGCAAAAGCTGACCTACCAGTGACTACCGAAGACCCTGAGAAAATGTGGGAATACGCAAAGAAGTTGATCACCGAAGCCGTCAACAACACAAATCCCAAAGAAAAAATAGATAGGAAAAAACATTGGAGGACTGAAGAAACTCTCAACCTTGTAGAAGAAAGACGAAAACTTAGAAACGGCACGTCAAATTCAATACAAAAAGAAATAGAGATAAGCACCATAAATACAACTATAAAACACTTGTGCAGAAGGGACAAAAATAATTATATAAAAAGCATATGTAAACAACTAGAGGAACATGCTCACCGCCAAGTATCTAGAGAACTTTTCTCCAAAGTCAAATATCAAGCGAGAGAATTCAAACCACTACACAGGAATACACAGGAAATCAATTGGTGCAACGTTTAATATCTACGTTATAAATCCCCAAAATAACGCTAATTTTTTGAGATACTGATCATTGTTGGTGAATGGCTAATTTTGGTGTTACTTTATGTTTTTGATGGTGCTGAAAACGAAAATCAAGCTTATTTTGAATTTTAGTTGGGAGAAAATTGTCAAAATCGCAATTTTGCCCTAAAAATAAAAAAAAGTTAAACCTCGTTTTTCTTAAAATTAAAAGTTGTACCATATTTTTTCTATGACACATCTAGACCTAAATCTCCCCATAAAACTTCTTTGAACTCTATGGTTTAACATAAAAGTAATCAAATAGATAAATTTTAAATTTTGTCGCTTAATTTTTGCGATCTAACTCTGCAATTCACAAATCTGCACCTTTTATTTTTAAAAATTCATAATTTTTATAAAAAAAAGACTGAAAGAGTACAGTTACTTTCATAGTCTTCACAAACGTAAGAAATATATGCCGTAGAAATTTTAGAAAAAAATATTAAAATGGAACGAGTTGAACGAATGGAAGAATTGTAGCGAGTTAAACGTAAAAATTCGTGACTTCACTCTTTTTTTTTTCATTTTTAGGTTAAAATTGCGATTTTGACAATGTTCCGTCACATAGAATTGAAAATAAACCTCTTTTTCATTGTCAGCACCATCGAAAACATAAAATAAGCCCAAAATTAGCCATTCACCTTCCAGGGTCAGTATCTCGAAAAATAAGCGTTATTTTGGGAATGTATAATGTCTATATTAAAAGTTGCGCCATTTTTTTCTATTAAACATTTGTAACTACAACCTTTTAGAAAACTTCTTTGTACTCTATTTTTTAACATAAACGTAATTAATAAGATAAATTTTAAATTTTGCCTCTTAATTTTTGCGATTAAACTTTACAATTCACGAATCTGCACCTTGTACTTCAAAAAATTCATAACTTTTAATAGAATAAGACTCAAATCTTAAAACAGATACCGTTGTCTTCAAAAAAGTGAGCAACATATAGTGTACAAACATTAGACAAAAATATTAAAATCGACGTAGCGAGTTAAACGAAAAAAAACGTGATTTCACGTTTTTTTATTTTTATGGTAAAATTGCGATTTAGACAATATTCTTCCACGTAAAATTTAAAATAAATTTCATTTTCGTTTTCATCACGATCAAAACATAGTCTAAGACCAAAATTAGCCATTCACCACTCATGGTCAGTATCACGAAAAATAACCGTTATATTGGGGATTTCCAATGTCGATAATAAAAGTTGCACTATTTTTTTTTTCTATAAAACATTTTGATATAAAGCTTTCCAGAAAACTTCTTTGTACTCTCTATTTTAACATAAATGTGACTAAAAGGCTAAATTTTAAATTTCGTCATTCAACTTTTGCAATTAAACTTTGCAAAGCACAAAGCCGCACCTTTTCCTTTGAAAAATTCATAACCTTTATCAGAATAAGAATTAAATCTTAAATCAGACAGCGTTGTCTTCAGAAATGCTAGGGCTATATACTGTAAAAATTTCAGAAACAAATATTAAAACTAAGCAGAGTTGTAGAGAGGTATACTCAAAAAAACTTGATTTCTTTTTTTTATTATTTTTAGGTTAAAATTGCGATTTTGACAATGTTTCCCCACTTAAAATTCAATATAATCCTCATTTTCGTTTTCAGCACCTTCAAAGATATAAAGTATGAGTGAAATTAGCCATTTACCTCTCCGTGATCAATACCTGGTAATTTTAGGGGTATCTCCCGCTCGCTTAATGGTTTTTAGCGATTTTCAGCGAAACGGTAAGTTTTATCATAAAATTAGTTTTAACAAAACATGTGGATTAGATATTAGATTAGTAATTATCTATAAAAAATATCTTAATACTTTTTTTCTTAAGAGCCAATGTTTTTGAGATACAACGATTCAAAAAGTTGAAAGAGTTCTATTTCGTCATAATATTTTAGTACACCACGTATATACATCACTGAAGCTGTAATCTGTAATACAAGTAAACATAATATTCTATCGGTCAACTTAACCTATAATACACATAATAATATAAGATATGTATAAATATGATAATGTTTCTACTATACAGCTTGCGGTCTACCGAGGGATGCAATGTATGTATAAGATGTATTACATTACAGTGCCAACAAAAAAAACTTTACAAAGTGACTGTAACGCAAAAATAATAAGAATTTTTATTCCAATTTTACGGCTTATTTCCAATAAAAATAGTAAATTGATATGACAAAGTATTTTTTCTATGGATGCTATACAATATGCAACTTCCCTCATTACTTACGTACATTCAAAACGAACAATGCCTCACACAGTGAGAAAAGTCGGCCACTGCAGTGAGTAATATTTTTTCTCACGGATTCTCCTACGGTCTTCCATACTATGATCGCCGTTTTAATGGTAATATGCACAATATAAACACAATCAATGTTGTCAAATAAATGCGTTTAAGCAAAACTTACCAGGAATTACCTTTCAAATCTGTTTAAAAAATAACTGTGAATTTTTAAAAATAAAGTATTTAAAATTTTAAGGATAATAAATACCTACATGTATATGTATTTTATTTCAATTTATGCAAATAATATACCTAAAAGCACCTAAATTATTTAATTTTGAAGCTTCAACTCTTGACAAAACCGTAACCATAGAAAAAGTAGTGTACAACACATGAGAAAATGACATGTTTCTCCCTCGCTTGATTTGCAACAAACTTCTACGCTCGTGAGAAATATGTCTTTTTTCTAACTTGTTGTACATTATGCTAAACTTATAATAATTCTTCTTACTTATGGTCTTATTCAATTTGTAAAGAAGGGTTTTGTCGGAATAAACACGTTCTATCGGTACGTCGGCTAATCTAATCACCCTACCTATTCTTTTCTCAGAAGGGTTTGAACATAATAATGAAAGCCAACTTTCTGGATAAAATGTTTATTGCTAAGTACTAATAAACATTTCAATATACAATAAACTTTATGCAAATTTAGTTTGTTTACTATTATGCAAATTACACCGTTATCTTCCTGGGTGGCTAAATCCGTCAGGTAGATGACACCCTCGAGGCATTAATTAGTCTTGAGTACTACTCCGAAGTGAAAATACGTCTTAAACCTAATTTTACTTGAATGTGCCGAAGTTTAAAAAAAACTAACTCAACCCACAAGAAGTTATTTCCAACGGAATTAGCTTTCTTCTCTCTATTTATGAAGCGCCTCAAAAAACTACGTGCTTAGATAAGTTTCGATATGCATGTTTCTTTAAAAATACTCGAAATAAAAAACAAGTGCAATTATCTTGTCTTCCTCCAACCTCAGCGGCTGCTCATCAACATCTTTTTCGGGTATATTATCAAGTTCAAGTGTGGCTTGGTTATCAGCTAGATCCAAAAGATAGGGAATGGAAATTAGTCGACAGTTCATTAGAACCAATTCAAACTTTACTCCCACCTGCACCGGAAAAACTCCTGAACACAATTTTTTGCAACTGTAAAAAGGGATGTAGCGCTAAATGTGGTTGCAAAAAAGTTGGACTGTTTTGTTCGGTAGCATGCACGAATTGTCAAAACCGGTCGTGCTCTAATGTTAAATTACCAACAATTAAGGATTCATTTGATTCTATCGAGGAGTCATGCGATGTGTCATTATTGAATTTACTAGCACCCAGGATGAACAACAAGAAGAAGAACAAGAAGAAGAAGAAGAAGGACAAGGAGAAGAGGAAGCAAAAGTATTTGAAAATTATGAACCAATTGGATAAATTTTCCTTTTTTTATTCATACCGTTTTTTATAACTTTTATCATTTTTAACACTTGCCAATATCAATTATTCAATAGCTTTCAATCACGTTAGAAAATAGCCCTAAGTACACTATCTCAAAGGTGGTGTGGAAACGTGTGCGCATATTATGACGATTACAACTTTTTGAATCGTTGTATCTCAAAAACGGTGGCTCTTAGGAAAAAAAGTAATTGTACGCACCACTCACCCCCAATTTTAATTTGAGTCAGAGCGCATCGTGGATGCGTGCGATCATCACCCCGACTGAGGGGAAAGACAACAGTACTCATTCGTCTTCAGGGTAGTACACTACATACAATGTTGTCACTATAGCAATAAATACATTAGCATTTATAGTGTTTTTCAATAGTTATTCAGTAAATACAGAACACTTCAAGCGTCAGCTACAATTTTGGTCCTTCGTAATAAACCAGATCTACAGTTCAATTAATAATAATAAGATTAGTTCTTTTAAAAGCATTGTGTTTCGTGGAAGTGACGCCAAGCCAAGCCGAAAAAGCGCGCGCTCTAGACCCAGTCATCCAACGATTCATCATGCATGAGAGGAGCGCTGCATTGTAGGATTCTTCGATTCTTCAACTGGCCGATCGCAACGACCACATCGAGGCGAGAACAGACAAAGATTCTCAAGTCAGGTACCTATTATACAAATATTCAGAGCTAATATAATCCTTATTTACCGTTTTCCTATACCATTTTTCAATTATTCAATGAAAGCAATTTAAAGACATTTTAACATGTTTTAATTTTAATTCAATTACATATTTCATTTTATTTATCTTACGCTATACTTATCTATTAAATAATAATATTACATATATTATTAAATATAATATTTATTATATTATAAAAATAATTACACAATATCATTATATCGCATATTTATATAGTACAGTCATATTTAGTATTCGGTTTTATTTCAGTTAAATTCTATTTGCAGTTTTAAATAAATCTTGTTGTTTTTGTTTTGTTAATAAATAAAATGGAACATTTAAAAACATTACGTGTCAAGCGAGGTAGCTTAGAAGCGCGACTATCAAATTTTCAGGTATACGTTGAAAAATGCATGACACAAATCGATTCAATAGACGATAGAGTCTTAAAAAACAGACTTTCGGATATTGAAAGTCTACTCGCGGAATTTTCGGAGCTTCAGGTAGGCATTGAATGCTCGGTGAAAAAAGAAGACTTACAAGGCGAGTATGACAAGCGCAAGGCATTTGAAAACGACTTTTATTCAATTATTTCAAAAGCGCAAGGTCTTGTCAAGGAAAATAGTACAGATAATGTAGGTTCAGCCTCGGTTTCCAATCCAGAAAATAGCAGATTCCCTAGCTCATCAGAAGTACGATTACCGGCCCTAAATCTGCTAATATATTCAGGAGAGGCAGGTGAAGGGCTCCAGTTTCGCGATAGCTTTGATAGCTTGATAAATAGCAACCTTTCCATTAGTAATGTACAGAAATTTCACTATCTAAAGAGAGCTTTGAAGGGTGAAGCATTTGAAGTTATCGCCAATATCCAGGTCACACATGACAATTTTCCGATAGCTTGGGATTTATTGTGTGACCAATATACTGACAACAGGGCATTGTTGCATGTACATACCAAGGCCTTATTCGATATTCATCCTGTAAAAAAGGAATCTTTAAAGAGTTTAAGCCACTTGGTAGATCATGTGAGGATGCATTTAAGGTCTTTAAAGTCATTAGGACAGCCTACAGAATCATGGGATACTTTAATTATATATTTGGTATTCACTAAACTTGATCCAGTGACAATTAGAGAATGGGAATCAAAGGATTTCATGAATGATACTCCTAAGTTGGAAGCTTTTCTCACATTTTTGAAACAAAAGGCAAAAATGCTCAAAAGAATGGAGGAAAAACATACAGAGGCAAATTCAAGCCAAAACGTAAAGGGAA
Source organism: Diabrotica virgifera virgifera (assembly GCF_917563875.1). Lineage (NCBI taxonomy): Eukaryota > Metazoa > Arthropoda > Insecta > Coleoptera > Chrysomelidae > Diabrotica > Diabrotica virgifera. Next base: position 181,230,248 of record NC_065446.1, read on the forward strand.
AAACTTCTAAACCACCAGCAGAGTCTAGTAATAGATCTAATTCTCATGTTCAGAGAAGTTATCACATCTCAGATCGTACTTGTGCATCATGCGATGCTCCAAATCATAAAATTTATACATGTACAAAGTTTCTAAGGTTGTCTGTGCCTGAACGGACCGATTTAGTCAAAAAATCCAATTTGTGCATTAACTGTCTAAATCGGGGGCATCAGGTAAACAATTGTAACTTTGGTCATTGCAAAAATTGTACTGTTAAGCATCATTCTCTGTTGCACGTTTCCGAACCTTCTACATCTAACACCAATGCGCAACAGTTTCTATTTACATTTAATTAAGTTCAAAACAGGTACTTCTATCCACTGTCTTGTTAGAGGTAGTTGATTCAAAGGGAAATCGTCATGATTGCAGAGCACTTTTAGATCCAGGGAGCCAGTCTAATTTCATTAGTTTACATTTATGCCATAAACTTGCACTACCAAGGAAGCCTACGAGTATTACGATTTCAGGGCCATTCAAGGTGGAATCCAAAATTCAGGCTGTTTGTCAAATTCAAATTGTGTCTAAAATCACTCCATTTACTGCTCCTTTAGTCTGTTTGGTAGCTCCAGAAATATGCGATGTTGTACCTGAAGCTCCTATTGATCCAGTGTCTCTTTCGATACCTACATGTCATAAATTAGCAGATCCTGATTTTCACATTCCCAAACAAATTGATCTTCTCATAGGTGCTGAGTTGTTTTGGGAAACATTATGCATAGGACAGATTCGTCTTAAACCTTCAGGTCCGTTTCTTCATAAAACTAAGTTTGGTTGGATAGTTAGTGGTCCACTTTCAAAGCCCCTTCTTTCAGACCGATCCAGTTCTTCTCCAAGTTATTCACAAAACTTAAACATACAAAGTCAGCTTGCTCGCTTTTGGGAAATAGAGGAGTGTTCTGACTTAATTCAGTCTCCAGAAGAGAAATCTTGTGAAGATATGTTTACTTCTACACACCACAGAGACAACGAAGGTCGATTCGTGGTCTCAATACCCTTGAAAGAACCTATTTCTAGACTAGGTGACTCAAGATCAATTGCACTTAAAAGGTTTCATGGTCTAGAACGTAAACTTCAGCGGAATGCACAGCTTCGAGAGTTATACACTTCATTCATGAGAGAGTATAAAGAGTTAGGGCACATGTCCAAGGTAGACCCTTCGAATAATACAACACAGTTCTTTTTGCCACATCATGGCGTATTAAAGGCAGATTCACTTACAACCAGATTACGGGTTGTATTCGATGGTTCTTGTTCTTCATCTTCAGGCTGGTCCTTAAATGATATACAAATGGTAGGACCAACCATTCAAAATGATCTCTTTCACATCTTACTTCGTTTCAGGCAACATACATATGTCGTTTCAGCTGATATATGCAAAATGTATCGGCAAGTTTCAATTCATCCTCCACAAAGAAATCTTCAACAAATTCTGTGGAGAGAAAAACCTTCAGATTCTCTTTTGGAATTTCAATTAAATACGGTTACGTATGGCACATCTTCAGCGTCATATCTCGCCATAAGATCCATTTTTCAATTGGCTTTAGAAAATATGAATTCATATCCAGTCCTTTCCAAGGTCATCCAAAACGACTTCTATGTAGACGATCTACTCACAGGCTGTACCATCCATTCATTAACAGACCTGTCCAATATTTGCAAAGATGTATCTTCAATCCTCAAACAAGGTTGTTTTGAATTACGGAAGTTGATATCTAACGAACCTCAAGCCCTTAAACATATTTCAGATTCCAATGTGCAATTACACACATTGAACTTAGGTTCCAAGGAAAATACAAAAACATTGGGCATATTTTGGTCATCTTCGTCAGATGTCCTAACTTACAATTCAGAGGTTTTATTAGGCAACTCTTCCAAAACCGTTACAAAACGCCTAATTTTATCCAGTGTCTCACAGATCTTTGATCCATTAGGTTTACTAAGTCCTTGTGTCATAATAGCAAAAATTCTTCTTCAAAAACTATGGACGGGACGGTTATCTTGGGATGAGTCCGTCCCAGCATATATCCTCACAGTGTGGGTAAATCTTCGTGATGAGCTCAATCATATTAATACCTTTACGATTCCTAGACATATAAGATGTAACAACCCTGTTGTAACTGAACTCCACACTTTTTGCGATGCAAGTGAGAAGGCTTATGGTGCCTGCGCATACATTCACACAATTGACATTCAAGGCAATGTTCATGTTCATCTACTTTGTGCCAAATCCAAGGTGAGTCCAATCAAGGCTCTTACAATTCCTCGATTGGAATTGTGCGGTGCTCTTGTAGCCGCCAAATTGTCCCATCATATTCAGAGGGCGCTCACCATATCTTTCAGTGGCATATTTCATTGGACGGATTCTACAATAGTCTTGGGCTGGATAAACATATCCTCTTCTTTACTAAAAACATTTGTTGCAAACAGGATATCTGAAATTCAGAGCAAAACTTTATGTGAAAATTGGTACCACGTCAATTCATCTTCGAACCCTGCAGATCTATTGTTACGAAGTATCACTCCAACTTCATTATTTGCATCTTCTTTATGGTGGCATGGTCCAGATTGGCTTTCTCTTCCCTCAGTGAATTGGCCCATTGCTTCCGTTTTCAAGGAAACGGAACTTCCTGAAATAAAAACCCCTCAAGTGCTACAAACTACAATAAGAGGTACTGCAATAATAGATATTGAACGATTTTCAAATTTCTCAAGACTTCATCGCTCTATGGCATTTTGTTTACGTTTTATTCATAACCTCAAACCAGGTAACGATAAGTGCCATGGGCCATTGAGCAGTTAAGAACTGTGAAATGCGTTGAACATTCTTTCAAAGATAATTCAAGCTGAATATTTCAGTTCAGAAATAAAATTGTTGAGAGAATCATGCCCAATAAAAAAGGGTACTCTTACGTTTCTTTCGCCGTTTTTGGACGACATGGGTATTTTGCGAGTTGGAGGTAGACTCAAACATGCCTCATGGTCATTCGAAAAACGCCATCCTATTCTACTTCCCAAAGATTCGCATTTTACAAAATTACTTTTCATGGATGAACATAAAAGGCTTCTTGATTCAGGTCCCAACCATTTACTTTCTTCTGTTAGGGACAGGTTTTGGCCCATTTCCGGCCGCAACATTGCTCGCAAAACAGTAAATAGTTGCATAACATGTTTCAGGGCAAAACCCTCTTTTCAAACCCCTATAATGGGTGATCTTCCCAAGGAGCGGGTTACTCAAACGTTTCCCTTCCATTCAACTGGCGTGGATTACGCTGGGCCCTTTCTCCTAAAGGATAGGAAGGGTCGGGGGTGCAAGACGTTTAAGACTTGGGTTTGCCTCTTTATATGCCTTACAACCAAGGCTATTCATCTGGAGATAGCCACAAGTCTTACTTCCGAAGCATTCATTGCCTGCCTCAAGCGCTTTATAGCTAGAAGAGGCCGGCCCTTGCAATTATTTTCGGATAATGGCACTAATTTCACAGGAGCCAAGAGTGAGTTGGATGCAATTTCAAATTTTTTACTCAATAATGAGGCTGAGCTAGCTTCATTCTGCGCTAACGATCAAATAGTTTGGAAATTCATTCCGGCAAATTCTCCACATTTCGGGGGAATTTGGGAGGCGGGCGTAAAATCAATGAAAGTGCATTTACGCCGAACAATGAAAAACAACATACTCACTTTTGAGGAATTTCAAACACTTTTAATTCAAGTAGAGTCAGTATTAAATTCCCGACCACTCTCACCTCTTAGCTCCAATCCCAATGATTTAAATCCCATTACACCAGCTCATTTTATCATCGGCAGACCATTCACTGCATTGCCTGAACCAGACCTGACGGACGTATCTACAAACCAATTGTCTCGTTATCAACATCTTCAGATGATGCACCAGCACCTATGGCATCGCTGGTCCAAAGAATACATGGGAGAGTTGCAGCAACGTCAGAAATGGTTTTCTGACCCTTCACCTAACATACAAATGGGACAATTAGTTTTAATCAAGGACATGCGGTTTCCACCTCTGTGTTGGCCATTAGGCCGTGTGACTGCCATTCATCCAGGACAAGATGGTGTGACTCGCGTAGTGTCAGTGAAAACAGCTCGCGGCGAATACAAACGCGCGGTTAAGAACATTTCACCACTACCGAACATTTAAGATTTACTTATATTGAAGACTTTTCGTTATTTTCACTACCGAACATTTAAGTTTTCACTTATATTGAACACTTTGCGTTATTCTCATAACCATTTTTTTTTATCTCATTTATGTATTTTATCTTATTTATATGTATTTCCTTCATTCATTTGTGTACTTTATATATGTTGTATATGTACTTGCATAATTTGTGTTGACATATTTGAAATGTATTTCAAGGAGGGGGGCATGTACGCGCCACCCACCCCAATTTTAATTTGAGTCAGAGCGCATCGTGGATGCGTGCGATCATCACCCCGACTGAGGGGAAAGACAACAGTACTCATTCGTCTTCAGGGTAGTACACTACATACAATTTTGTCACTATAGCAATAAATACATTAGCATTTATAGTATTTTTCAATAGTTATTCAGTAAATACAGAACACTTCAAGCGTCAGCTACAGTAATAAAACATTTTTTATAGCCGATAATTATCTAATTTACATTTTTGTTTGAACTAATTTTATGATAAAACTTACCGTTTCGCTGAAAATCGCTAAAAACTGTATTTGGTGACTTTTGACCCCGCGTAAATTTTTTAGCTCGTGTCGGATTTTCATTTATGATGGTATTTTGAACAATCCTGCCAATTTTCAGCTTGATGGTAATTTTTTTAACCTCGGATGTGTAAGTTGACCGGAGTACAAGGCGATTTAGATCGATTTTATTCACAGTTCGGGACTCGAAACCATAAAGCACGACTGAGAACATGTAGCAGCGAAGTAAGCGGATCATCAATGCCAATTTTAGGTCTGTGTTACATAACACCTTGAACATCCTTCTAAAAGCGGCTTTGCGGCCTGTTCTATCGTAGATCTAATTTCGCCGTGACTTTCTGGGTTACAATTTAATTGCTGTTTAAGCTAAATGATTTTATCAACTTGCTCAAGTTTTGATGTCATATATAGACGGATTTATCTTCCGTTGTTTACTTATTATATTATTACATTTCTTATTACATTACGAGTACTTTGGTTTTCCGTATGTTCATATTCAGACCTGCCTCCCTACAACTCTCAACGACACTATCAAGTAGTGTTTGCAGATCTTCTTGACTAGAAGCTAGGAGTACTGTGTGGTCCGCATATCGCGAATTATTGATGACTTCACCGTTTACAAAATTAACATTCCTTCTTTTTTTTTCAGAGTGTGCATTTCTGAACATTCTTTCGGAGTAAACGTTGAAAAATAGGGGTGACAATAGGCCTCCCTGCCGTACTCCTCTTTTAATATTAATTCTACACCATCTACTAAAACTAATGTTTGATTCCAATATAAATTTGCCCTGCCGTCCCAGCCATCTTTTAGAATTTCGATCAATACAGAGTGCTTAAAACGATCAAATACCTTTGGAAGTCAATAAGACAACAGTATATGTCTACAGATATATCTCGACATCTTTGAGCAAGTACATTTATCCCAAACAATGCCTCTCTCGTTCCAAACCCGTTACGGAAACCAAACTGTGTGCCACTTAGGTATTCCCCGCATTTAGTGCAGATACCTTCAGAAAAAATTTCAATATATATTTTAACAAACTGATGGTTCTATTATGAGCTCAGGTTTTTGCTGTTGTTTTCTTAGGTAGAGCTATGAACAATGAATTGGACCAACCATTACGTAGTTGTCCAATGGTATAAATGGTATTGAAAAACGAAATTATAGCCTCTAAAATATATAATTTATAAGCTTGAATATTTCAGTTGGAATTATTACAAAAAATATTTAAATTATTACAAAAACTAAATTCTAAATTTAAATTTCATCATCATCATCAATGGCGCTACAACTCTTCGTGAGTCTTTGCCGCGTTATACCCTCTAAAACAGTGCTATCATTTATAAGTTTGAATATTTCCGTTGGAGTTATTACAAAAATATTTAAATTATTACAAAAACTAAATTCTACATTTAAATTTCATCATCATCATCAATGGCGCTACAACTCTTCGTGAGCCTTTGCCGCGTTTAATAATTGCCTTCCATGTTTGTCGGTCCTGTGCCACTAATTCCCATAGTCGCATTCCCATTTTCTCACCTTTTTCTAGGCCGGCCTACGGACCTTCTTCCATCTGGCCTTTCCCAGAACACATTGTTTATAAGGCGATTGTCGTTTTCGTATCGCAAGGGCCATATATCATTCGAAGGCTTTTACGTTCCCACACAAGCAATTTATTTACTTCTCTTTTTGTTAGCGTCCATGTTTCGCTTTCAGACGCGACTGTTGGTCGTGTTGTAGTCTTAATATATATATATGGATTTTTGCACCCCGTGAAAGAAGTTTTGACTTCATTACATGTTGCATTGCAAAGAAATATCTGTTTCCTGCCATTATATTCGTTTCAACTTCTCGCTCTTATTTGTTGTCATTTGTGATTATTGCTCCTAGATATTTAAATTCTTTAACCACTTCGTCGTTCTTGTTTTGAGACGACCATGTACATATTTTGTTGTAAATTTAAATTTACAAATATTTAATGAAATTTGCCATAAGCCCCTGATAAATGAACTAATTTATAACTTCCATGAAAACGCTAAGTGCTAATAAAAAAATCCATGCTCCACGTTTTACCGCAGAGGCGGGTATAAATTAAAATTCAAATACTGCAATTTGGCGTACTGCTTGCCGCAAATATAACAAAGGCAAAATATGCATGAATTTTAAGAGTAGCACTATATTCAAATTGTTTTCAAATTTTATACAAAAATGGATTTTTCTAATACGTTCAACAAAATATTTTTAAATGTTATGTTTATGTATAAGCTGGGCAGATTATCAGAGAATAGGCCATTTTTGGGAAAAGTTATTTACCAGCAATTTTATTGCTGGAATCGAATCTTATGATTGTATATAATAGGTATGAAAGATCCGCAAATAAAGTGCTACTTTTTTTATAAACAAAATGGCGCCCAAAAATCGTGTTTTTTTCAATTTTTGCTCTATAACTCCAATGATTTTAACTTTACACCAAAATCACTCAAATAAAAATTCACCGTAATGAAATTCTGCATAGAGACGTGTTTTTCCCGATTTACTTCGACGAAAAGTTTCCTCGGAAAATGCGGGTTTTTCCAACAATTCTTTAATTTTTAACTAAAATTTTAGATAAGTAATTGTTCATCAATAATTAAATAGCATGGTAACATAAAAGTTCTTTTCATATATAGATTATAATTCCAGAAGCCGATGGAAATTAAATGAACAGTTTAGCAACAATTGAATTGTAAATTAAAAATTTACGGTCGCTATAATAACCACAATAATGATGATCTTTTTCTTCTCATGGTGCCTATCGGTTACGGATGTTGGACACTAACATGGCTATTCTGACTTTGTTGACTGTTGCCCTGAAAAGTCCTGTAGTGGTTAAGTTAAACCATTTTCGCAGGTTACGCAGCCAGGATATTCTTCTTCGTCCTGGACCTCTTTTCCCATGCACTTTACCTTGAAGTATGGTCCGAAGTAGGTCATATCGTTGTTCATTGCGCATTATATGGCCCAGGTATTCCAGTTTGCGACGTTTTATGGTTACGACTAGTTCGCGCTCTTTACCCATTCTATGTAGAACTTCTTCGTTGGTAACTCTGTCTATCCAGGAAATCCTCAAAATGCGTCTATAGCACCACATCTCAAATGCTTCGAGTCTCTTCACTGATGCTTCATTTAAGGTCCATGACTCCACGCCATATAAAAGAACGGAGAATACGTAGCATTTTAGTAAACGAACTTTTATTTCCAATTTTATATCGTGGCTGTTAAAGATTTTTTTCATTTTGACGAAAGCTGAACTTGCCTTCTCGATCCTTATCTTAATTTCCGTCGATTGGTCCCACTGTTCATTTAAGTTTGCACCCAAATAACAAAAGTTGGTGATTTGTGTTATAGGTTGTTGGTTAACTAGTAATTGACCAGGTGGTATCCTATTTTTGCTTATAATCATGTATTTGGTTTTTTTGATGTTAAAGTCAAGCCCAAACCTGCTACTTACTTCTACCACCCTGGAGACAAGTGTCTGCAGACCTTCAAGACTGTCTGCAAAAATGACAGTATCACCAGCGTATCTTATGTTGTTTAATCGTTCTCCTTTTTTAAGTATTCCCTCGTCTATGTCCGTTAGCGCTAGGTTGATAATGTGCTCCAAATATGTATTGAACAATAATGGGGACAATATACATCCCTGTCGCACACCCCTTTATATCTTTATGTTGTCTGTTAACTGATCCCCTACTCTAACAGCTGCAGTTTGTTCGTAATAGATATTGTTTATTATACGGCGATCTCTGCTGTCTAGACCAATTGAATTTAATATTTTCATCAATTCGTCATGTTTTATTCTATCGAAGGATTTCTGGTAATCAACAAAACACACATATATATCACAATTCACGTCTCTACATCTTTGAAAGGGGACTTGTATTGCAAAAAGTGCCTCTCTAGTACCCAATGCATCCCTGAAGCCGAATTGTGTGTTTGTCATGTGTTCTTCACACTTTTTATATTATATTCTTTTATGTATAATTTTTAAAAAAGTTCTCAGATGGCTTATAAGGCTTATTATTCGATAATCTTCACATTTTTTGGCATTGGGTTTTTTAGGGATTGTTATAAAAGTTGATCTTAGCCACTGTTGAGGTATTTTTCCACTTTGGTGTATATTGTTGAAGATCAAGGTAAGTCTTTTTACTTCGTCTTGATCCATAATTTTCAAAAATTCTGAGTAGAACTCGTCTGGTCCTGCAGCTTTTCCCTCTCTAATGTTGTTTATAGCAGCTTCTACTTCCGCTTCGAGAATAGGTGGTCCGGTATCGTCATTTTTATTTTGTGTGATGGTGACATTCCTATCGTCTTCAAATGTTGTTGCCACATAGTTCATCCATGTTGTTTTTGTTTCTTCAATATCAACTATTGGATTTGCTTGAGCGTCTGTTAAGTGTCCCGGCCTTTTTGATTTATAGATGCCTGCTGCTTCTTTGATCTTTTTGTGGAGGTTGAAGGAATCGTGTTTACGTTCCAATATCTCGATTTCTTCACACTGTTCTTCCAGATTTCTGTTTTTAGCTTCTCTGGCAGCTTTTTTTACCTCTTTGTCTAGAAACTGATATGCAACGTAGTCTTTCCGCTTGGATTCTCTTCTTCTGTCCATCATCTGTAATATACCGTCGGTCATCCATGGTTTTCTCTTTTCTGTCTTTTTCGGTCGCGGGTGTTGGTCTAATATTTCCTTCCCAATGTTTTCTAAGTGGTTTATTTGTATGTCAACATCATTAACTACTTCTGACTTAGACATGTTGTTCTTCAGATATTCTTGTACTTCTTGCTATACGTCATCATCTCTTAGTTGTTTGAGATCGTATCTTATAGGATTAGGTTTGTGGATTTTTTTCAATTTCAGACGAAACTTACAGACAAGTGGGTTATGGTCTGACTTAATATCTGCACCAGGGTAGGTTTTCACTGATGTTGTTGAGTTTTTGAGTCTTTTATTTATTAAAATATTGACAATCTGGTTTCTTATGAGATTTTCTGGCGTATCACCGGATGAGCGCCATGTGTACAACCTGCTGTATGGTAATTTGAAGAGTTTATTGGTGATTACCAACTCTTCTTCCGTAGCAAATGTGAGTAGACGTTCTCCTCTCTCATTTCGCTCACCCAAACCCCATGAACGTACTAACTACTTCACCATAATTACTCTTACCGATTTTGGCATTAAGGTCACCCATAACTAGAGTTACTTCATTGGTTTTTAACATACTTAGGACTTTCCTTAAATCGTAATAAAAAGCCCCTATTACTTCGTCTGATTTGTCTGCTGTGGTACGTATATTTGGATTATGTTGGATTTTGCTGGGAATAAATCCAATTGAATGAGCATTATTCTCTCGGATATTGGAACAAAGGTCGTAACGAATTTTTTTATTTGTTTATTTAAAATTATTCCGAAGCCATGCTTATGTTGGCCTTCTCTATTTCCAGAGTAATATACTTGGTGCTCGTTTATTTGACATTTTCCGGCATTAGGCCATCGCATTTCACTGGTGCCCATTATATCGATATTCATTATAAATTTTGCCTGCTTCGTACATGGTCTTGAAGTTCCAGGTGCATAATTTAATAAACTGCTTAATTTTTCTTGGCGTACCTATCCGTTCCTTTTACTTGGGGGTTTCGCTTGCTAACGACCTGGGAGGTCCCATGGTTCTGTGTTGTTATTCCTCCTCTGCCGGATCTTGCACTCCGATATACATGATCAGTAGTCTTCATTCTCAAAGCTGTAACCATGATAGATGTACAAGAGATATCCATATGGATCTTTAATGTAGTGGTTTCTCCTTGCCTTCTACATTCTTACGTCGTTGACCTAGTTCTCGGTTCATCCGCCTTTAGGGCCAGTTTCCCAACCCTAGGACAAAAGAGTGCCCTACCACTTACCAACTCATCCGCCCGAAGCCGTTGGTAGGTAAGTGGGGGATTGCTTATACCGGCAATCACTCGGACGTCAGAGCCTCATTTTTTATCTAGCAGGATGCACCGGATGACCAGAATCAAGATCATTACGCGGGCAGGTGAGGTTGACCTTTGAATAGGAGAATAATGATGATACATAAGAATAACTATGATTTTTGTATAAAAACCTATCTATCTAATGTACTTTACAGAATTGACATTGATCTATTTGTGCAGCCTCAGGAATATTTTAAAATTATAAAAAAAAATTTGGCCTCTAAACCAATAGAATATCTCGGAAAATAATAAACTAAATTAATTCACGAAAACGGTATTGAAAGAAAAGCGGCAGGATGCTTCTTTTAAAAGAAAAAAACTTTAATTTTGATGAGTGGTTCCTGAGATACAACCGGTCAATATTGACCGGAATTTACGGCAAAGATATAAACAATAGGATCGTAATTTTAGAACCACCATTTTTGTATTTTTTGTCCTCTTTCTCCACACCATTTTTCATATCTTTATAATACTCACAACATATATTATTATTATACACTGTGTGCGTAAAGTATGGAACAAATTCTTTATTAGCTAAACAGAGCATTTAAAGAAATAATCCTGAAACACGTCGATTTTTGATTTTAATTTACCGCATTTTAAAATAATATTCTAATGTACAGGGTGAATTACTTTCGAGTAATGACGTCACCGTCATTTTATTTTTAAATGGAACACCCCCATTTTGTTTCAATTTTCGGATTACTCTAGCTGAGCTGATTCCAAAAATGTATCACATGTTGATTCAAATTGGTACAGGGTGGACAAAAATACAATAGCTTTGTGTGTGTTCATAAAGTAACGCGTTAGTTAAATTAACAATATTATCAAAAATACTTATTTATTTTTGATATTTTAATTAATTTTTGATTTTAATTAATTTTTGATATTGTTTAATTTACTATTTTAATTTAATATCAAAAATTAATTAAAATTTAATATTATGAGTACACACAAAACTATTGTATTTTTGTCCACCCTGTACCAATTTGAATCAACATGTGATACATTTTTGAATCAGCTCAGCTAGAGTAACCCGAAAATTGAAACAAAATGGGGGTGTTTCACATAAAAAAAATGAAGGTGACGTCATTACTCGAAAGTAATTCACCCTGCATATTAGAATATTATTTTAAAATACGGTAAATTATAATCACAAATCGACGTGTTTCAGGATTATTTCTTAAAATGCTCTGTTTAGCTAAAAAAGAATTTGTTCCATACTTTACGGACACAGTGTATAAACTATCGATATTACGAGTGAAAATTGCCAAAAATAGCAAAATTCCAATCAAAATTAGGTTGGAGAAGATCTAATCTCAAAGTTCAAAATGGGTATACTTCATTCTTTTTTGCGCGCAAGTAACTCGAGTAGAGCCATCTAACTAACCCATTATTAAATGTCAAAGTTGCTTTTTTTTTGTTATAATAAATTAATTTTTCTACAACCGTGTTAAAAATTCAATTATTTTTAGCACTCCATACGCGCGTTAAAAATGTTACTTTAAGGCACTAGTGCTTTAAAATATTTTTAAGGCACTGCAGTTCGTATTGATCGTATAGACAATTTTGATGTAATGGCAAAAAAATATAAAAATGGAATGCCAGTCACGTTCAAATAAAAGTTTTTGTAGATATTGTCCTGTAATTACGTTTGTAGAAAAAATACTGTATAATATGCGTGTTAAAAAGTACATTTTTAAGGCACTCATGTGAATTGCAGAACTCGCTATCGCTCATTCTGCAAACTTTCACATGCGTGCCTTAAACGTGTACTTTTAGCACTTATATCATAAATAACTATTATTTATTATAACACAAATTTTTAATTTGTTTAAATAATTATACAGCTTTCAAATGAGAATATTTGTGTTTTTAACGTTAAAAGGTACACTTGTAGTAAGTTTATCTAAAAAAGTCTACAACTGGAAAAATATGTAGTTTTCTTTTCTTATAAATAAATTAATCTATTATAACAAAACAAAAGCAGGTTTGACATTTAATAATACGTTCTACCTGTATCTGTAGAGTAGGGAGTGTGAGTCAAGTCCCACAGCACTTAGGCCACAATTGACCCATTTTACATCCTCCCAGGGGGTTGTCGTCCTTAGTTTATTATCCATCCTGCCATTTCCAGGAAGGTGGACAAATCACCTGGTGACATCTCCCCTATATCGGCAGGTGTAGGCCAAGGCTCGCCGAACGCATACTCTCGTATTGACGATAACTCCGGACATTCACATAGGACATGCTCGACAGTTTCGTCATCTCGTTCACACCTCCTGCATAGAAATGGGTCTACTAGCTCCAGTGTGTGGAGGTGTTTTCTTAATTGACAATGGCCAGTTAAAAAACCAACTGTCAACTGTTTTTCCTGGTCATCCTCAAGTACTTTTCTGATGCTGACTTCCCAAGGTTCCTTAGTGTTAACTTGGCAAGTCTACATCCTGGCCCCTCTTCCCATCTTTTTACGGTTTGTGTGTGGGAGTGACATTTAACAGTTTCCGCGATTGTTGCAGTTGACAAGCCAAAAAGATCACAAGATCCTAAAAGTCTTAGGCCTGCTGCCCTTCTAGCTAGCTGGTTAGCAATGCGGTTGCCTTTATTTCCGTTGTGTCCTTTAACCCACCTCAGGATGATGTTGTTACCATCCGAAGCTTGGGCTAGTGATTCATGACACTCCATTACTAGCCCTGATATGACACGTGGCCTGCCCAGGGTTAGTAGCGCTTGTCTGCTCTCTGTGCAGATTATTACAGTTTTGCCGGCTATACCTTTCCCGATTATCTCTTTTGCGGCTATGGAGATACCAGCCAGTTCAGTCTGAACTACGCTGGAATTTTTTCCCATACCCCATTTTATACTAAGGTTCAATGATCTGGAGTATATTCCACATCCTGAGCCTTCTTCCGTTTTGGAGCCATCGGTGTAGATGCATAATGCATTTGCCACGTTTGACTCCCTATGTTGTCTTGTTTCGATTTTGTAGGGTTTGTCGAAGACAAACGTAGCTTTAATTGAGTCGCATCCATGGGCCGCATGTAGCTGAAGCAGTGCCTCCAGCTCACCCCGCCAGAAACGACATCTCAATTGTCCCATTCCTACATCAAGGTTTGCACCCGCTGAGCGTAGTCTCATCATCGTCATCAGCGCCACCTCTCTGACATATATGTCTAAAGGGGTAATGCCAATGAGCAACTCCATTGCAGCAGTTGGGGTTGTTTTCATGTCACCTGTTATATTTAGGCAAGCCATCCGTTGAATATGGTTTAGTTTGTTGATCGCTGTTGCCTGTAGCACTTTTGGTACCCAAGCAATGGCTCCGTAAGTTAGCATTGGCCTAATGACAGTAGTGTAGATCCAGGCGACCACCCTGGGCGAAAGGCCCCAAGTGCGTCCGACCATTCGCCGACACTGTTCATAGGCAATATATGCTCTTTTAGCTCTACTATCTAAGTGAGAGTTCCATGTTAACTTCCTGTCAAGGGTAATACCAAGGTATTTCACCTCTTCAGAGAAGTTCAGACTGCAGTTTAGGATCCTAGGGTATTAAGCCCGTGATCCTTCTTTTTCTGGTTAAGAAGACCTTCTCTGTCTTCTTTGGATTTATAGATAGTGAGTGTTCCTTACACCATGTTTCGATTAGTCTGAGAGCAACTTGTAATCTCTCGCATAGTGTGTTCTCAAACTTACCGGTTTGCAAGACGGTTATATCGTCTGCATAGGCTATTGCGTAGAAACCGTTCTTGCTGAGTTGGTCAACCAGGGGATCCAACACTACGTTCCAAAGGAGTGGTGATAGCACCCCCCTTGTGGACATCCCCTCGTAACCATCCCTCTGACCAAAACGTCTTCTACATTTATGGTTATTGCTCTATTTGACAGCATACTGAATATCCATTCGCTCACGGCTAGGGGGACATTCCTGACATTGAGCTGTTGGGTGATGGTTGGGAAAGTTTTTTTATCAAACGCTCCCTCAATGTCTATGAATATACCTAGGGTGGATTCTTGATTATCCAGCGATCTTTCAATTCTTCCCAGTAATTGATGAAGTGCAGAATCGGTAGATCTTCCCGAAGTATATGCATGTTGATTTGGATGAAGTGGGTTATGAACCAGAACATCATCTCTTATGTACCTCTCGCATAGCCTTCCCATCGTTTTCAAGAGAAAAGAGGTCAGGCTAATTGGTCGGAAAGCCTTCAGTAGGGTGTAATTCATCCTACCTAGTTTTGGTATGAAGACCACACGTACCTCTCTCCACTCTCTAGGAATATATCTCAGAGCCAAGGAGGCTCTGAACATTCCCACAAGGTGCGGCAAAAGGATATCCAGTCCCCACCGTAGTAGGGCTGGATATATGCCGTCAGGCCCTGGTGACTTAAAAGGGGCGAAGCACGATATGGCCCATCTTATATTTTCCTCACTAATTAATGTTCTGGCAAGATGCCAGTCATTTGGTGTGGGTATGAGTATTTCTTCCATCCAGCTCGGTGCTTTTGAAATGCTAGAACCGGGAAGTGTGTTTTCATCAGGACCTCAGCGCTTTCGCAAATGTTGGAAGTTTTGCTTCCATCTTCCTTTGTTAGTATGCTGATATGCCGATGTGGATCTTTTGAGAGCGCTTTTTGTAGCCTGGAAGCTTGCGGAAAATCTTAAATTTCCTCACAGTAGGCTCTCTAAGCAGCTCTTTGCTTTTATGTGCAGATTTTCTTAAACTCTCTGAGGTTTGATTGATAAATATCCTAATCCTCTTTGAGTTTGGTGCGTTTTGCTTTATTAAAAGAAGTTCTTGCTGTCTTTCTAAGGTGTTCCAGTTCAGTGCACCACCAAGAGTTGTTTTTTTGCGACTTTCCTGGACCATCCTTATCGGACAGAAATTTTTATAAGCGTAGCTTATTTTATTTTGGATAGATTCCATGTACCTTTCCAATTCTGTTTTAGTTCCTGGAGTTAAAGCCTTTTCATTCCGCAGAGCATCTTCTAAGAGGCGGTTGTAGAGTTCTACATCCGTCCTCCTAGGGTCGCGAGATTTGATAAGGCTTTTCTCTAGACTAATAATATAGGTCAACCAGCAGTGATCAGACAGAGAGATGTCCTCTGAGATCTGCCAGTTCTGAATTTTATTGGATATTTCTGCTATTGCTAGCGTGATATCTATAACTGTTTGGCTACAAACATTAATAAATGTAGGTTCCGTGCCTCTATATAAGATATACAAATCTTTACTAATAATATAGCCATAAAGAGACTTACCTCGAGAGTTGTTATCTTTGCTGCCCCAGTCCAGATGGTGAGAATTCGAATCGATGCCGACAATAACTTCTACCTTCTGGCCGAGACAATGGTCTACCAGATCTTCCATCTCCTTTGTTGGTGGTAGGGTGGCTGCATCTGAGGAGGGGCAACCAGAGCTAAAAACAAAAGACCAGTGTATGCTTGGAAACCAACTTAATTCATGTCTTTCCAGTTGGCTCCAAAGACATGCTGTTCGTCCATGTTGGTCATATTTACAATTTGGTTTGCAACATCGTCCAGCTATACTACAGTTTTTTATTTTACAAGTTCTAGCTTGCAGAAACCTGTCTTTATTTACAGACGTATCCGGCTGACACACACACGGGTACTACCAATATAGAATACTGCCAACTAAACATATATACACAGGTAATTTTTAACGGTTTAAATACGCGGGTGGTATTGACCCGAACGCACCCTAGGCAACAATTTCATTTTTATCAAAAAAAATATCAGGAGGTTGATTATTTATCTCATATGCAATTGAAAGACCTCATATTAGGTAATAAAATCACGAAACACCAAATCGTTACGCCGGGTAATATTTTGTAAAATAAGAAATAAATTATTTTTTGGGTCAAATAGACCCGAACAGGACAGCAGGGTTAACGTATACCGATTGTGAACTTCAAGATTACATTTTCTCCAGCCTAATTTTTGATTGGAATTTTGCTATTTTTGTCAATTTTCACCCGTGATATCGATAGTTTCTTTATGAGTACTTTAAAGATACGAAAATTGGTGTGGAGAAAGAGGACAAAAATAAAAAGGCGACGGTTTGAAAAATCATAATACTATTGTTTATATCTTTGCTGTAAATGCCGGTCAATTTTGACCGGTTGTATCTCAGGGACCACTTATCACAATTAAACGGTTTTCCTTTTAAAATAAGCGTCCTGCTTTTTTTCTATCACCGTTTTCGTGATTTAATTTAATTTAATATTTCCCGAGATATTCTATTTGTTTGTAAGCCAAAAAATTGTTTATAATTTTAAAATATTCCAAATAGTCCAATTTAAATTCTATAAAGTACATTAAATAGGTGCAGGGTCTTTTTATACAAAAATCATAGGTATTCTTATGTATAATAATTATTATGGTTATTATAGCGACCGTAAATTTTTTTAACAATTCAATTGTTGCTAAACTGTTCATTCAATTTACATTGGTTCCTGCAATTATAACCTATGTGAGAAGAGCTTTTTTATTGCTGAATTGTTTAATTATTGATAAACAATTACTTATCTAAAATTTTAGTTGAAAATTAAAGATTTTGGTGGAAAACCCGCGTTTTCCGGAGAAAATTTTCGTCGAAGTAAATCGGCAAAAACACGTCTCTATGCAGAATTTAATTACGGTGAATTTTTATTTGAGTGTTTTTGGATTAAAGTTGAAATCTTTGAAGTCATAGAGCAAAAATGAAAAAAAAAACACGATTTTTGGGCGCCATTTTGTTTATACAAAATGTAGCACACTATCTGCGGACTCTGCATACCTATATTATTAATATATACAATCAAGATTCGATCCCAGCAATAAAATTGCTGGTAAATAACTTTTCCTTGTATTTTGCCAATTAGCCCAGAGTAGTAGGACTGGCCACAATTATAGTAACCCGATCAAAGAACAATCTGACCCCAAAAAAAAATAAAGGAAGAATGAAAACTTGGGAATAGGTAGTTGAAATTGTCTATTATTATATAAGAAAAAGTTTACAATTCTACATCCCCTCCATTTTACAAAAATGGCTGGGAATACCCCCCTTTCAAAGATAAAAAAATACTCGGGGGTGAAAAAATATACGTTCAAAATAAGACAGGAATTGGATAGAATGAATAATTCTAAACAACTTTTCTTCAATGGAGTTTTTTCACTAAGTCAATACTTTTCGAGTTATTTGCGAGCGAGTATGTTCATGTTTAACAAAATAAAACATGTTTTTGGACGGTTTTTCTGAGATAACTCAAGACAAAAAGACAAAAAAAAATATTCTTAGCAGAAATATAGACCATAAAAAATTGAAAAAAAAATGGTGTATACGTGAGGTCTGTATACCCAGTAGAAGCAGAGTTGCAGCTCTGCTGCAGTAGGTTCTTCTTCGTCAAATTCAAAATCGAATATTTCAATGTGAAATAACCCAAAAACGTAGCAATTTTAGGGAAAATTCATTTTAATTTTTGAAGTGTTTAGAAAAAGGTTTATTTTTGTTTTTTAAAAAACTTCTAATATTAAAAGTAAGTGAATTACGCTCAAAATATTTTTGGTCCCTTTTATTTTTTGGTAAAAAAATCTCGAAAGTAATCCCCTAATTAGCATCACATATACATTTTAACATCACCACTTCACAAGTTACTTTGTCTATGTATTATTTATAGGATCTGTAAGTTTCATCGGTTTAAAGTGTTTCGTTTGAAAAACCTGTAGTTAAAATGGCTTAAACGAGTAACTATCACGAGTTTAGGCAAATTTTGAACAGCCATAGCATAACCAATTTTTGTCTTACAAGAAAATAAAAAACCAAAAATATTCAAAAAAGCAAAACGTACATTTTATTACTCTTTGAGATTTTTGGTATTCCTAACAGTTTTTAAGTTAATTCCATAAACAGTTAAGATTTTTTTGAAAATTAAAAAAAATGTTTTATTTTAAACCTTTTTTTTTAAACTGAGCACTTTGAACCAATGAAACTTATAGATAATATAAACAATACATAAGTAAAGTAACTTGTAAAGCGGAAACAATTAATTTTATTTGAGAAGCTAATTATTAAGGGGTGATTTTCGCCATTTTTTTACCAAAAAATAAAAGGGACCAACAATATTTTGAGCGTAACTCACTTACTTTTAATATTAGAAGTTTTGTTAAAAAACAAAAATAAACTTTTTTTAAACACTTTAAAAAGTTGTAATGAATTTTCCCCGAAAAGTGCTTCGTTTTTTGGTTATTTTACATTGAAATACTCGATTTGGAATTTGACGAAGAAGAACCTACATTCCATTAGCTGCAACTCTGCTTCTACTGGGTCTACAGACCTCACGCATACAAATTTTTTTTAAATTTTTTGTAAGATATATTTTTACTAAGAATATTTTTTTTGCTAAAATACTTAGTTTTTGAGTTATCTCCGAAAAACCGTCCAAAAACATGTTTTTTTTTGTTAAACATGAACATATTCACTCACAAATAACTCGAAAAGTGTTGATTTAGTAAAAAAACTTTATAGAACCAAAGTTACTTAGAATTAGTAATTTTATCCAATTCCGGACTTATTTTGAACGTATATTTTTTCACCCCCGAGATAAAATTTTTCACCCCGTATTTCCCAAATTTTGTAAAATGGAGGGGATATAGAATTGTAAACTTTTTCTTATAATATAATAATAATAATAGACAATTTCAACTACCTATTCCCAAATTTTCATCCTTCCTTTATTTTTTTGGAGGTTTTCATAAAATTTTGCATTCCCTGATAGGGGTATAGTCTATTCGCTTTCGGTAAAATATTGTAAAACCTCTAAATTTTAAAGAACCCTTGTAATCAAGTATGATATTTGATTTTTATAAATTATAATTATAATTTAGAAATTACACATCTTTAAGTATGGGTGAGGACTTAAGAAATCATAAACAAGATTAATACTAAATTTTATCAAATAAACCACATAGAATTCGATAACCTCTTTAGTGGCAAGTTTCATATCTGTGAATTTTGTTGTTTGTTACTTTTTCTCCGGCATTACAGATAATCGTTATGATGAAGTTCCCCTTAGTGCTGACATTTGTTGCATTTCTGTGGATTTGGGTAAGAACTAGTTGCATATATACACCACACATACATATTATTTTTTAACATGTTTTTTGTTTTACATACCTATTGACGCGACAAAAAGAATCGATATAAAATAGTTATTTTCCTAACTAGTGCGGAAAGTGATACTTTCACGCACGAGACTGCCGTTGATCCGAACGATGCGACAGCGGATTTCGGGCAAGCAGTCGAGTGCGGGGAAGACACTTTCTGTACGAGTTAGGTACAATATTTTTTCTAGGGCCGTACGTTTGGAAAAAGCCACAAAAATAGAGTTATATCAGTTATATCAGTTATATAGAGTTGTGACTGGATAAACTTCACTGATGATTCATAAGGATGCTGAAATAGCTATATGGAGATGGTGGTCCAACTCTGAATCAAATATAAACAAAACCTGCCTTGATCTTTTTTATCTTTTAGAGTTATATCAATTTTTATTTAGAAGTGAAAATACACAAATGAATTCTTTGATAAGTTTGTCAAAACCAAACTTTCAATATAATCGGTTACCACGACGACGATATTGGTTTCCATGACGACGATTCAAAACCATTGTAATTGTCTACTGATCTGACTTTTAAAATATTATGTCAAAATAATTTTATTTCATCGAATTATCGCGCTAATTTCATTAAAACATTAACACAATAAGATAAGTGAAATTTAATAAAAAATTTTCATCTTCGTAAAAGGTATATTAGTTTAAAAATCCCTAAAGGGCTACAAGTATATAAACAAAACGTTTTCGCTCTGTAACAAGAGCATCATCAGTGCTACAAGAACATGGTGAGCCAACCAAAAAATACAAAGGTCAAAGCCTTTAAAAAACAGACAAAAGCCTTATATAAATGAACACATCGAAAAATCCAAAGGATGGATAAAATTGGATGGATAAATAGTTGCCTGCCACCTCTTATAACATAATGACGTAGTTACTTTTTGACCCACTTACCACGTGTGGGAGTCATATGTTACCTTAGGGCCGTAACCTTAGGAATTTTATCCATCCTATGGATTTTTCGATGTGTTCATTTATATAAGGCTTTTGTCTGTTTTTTGACCATTGTATTTTTTGGTTGGCTCACCATGTTCTTGTAACACTGATAATGCTCTTGTTACAGAGCGAAAACGTTTTGTTTATATGTTTGTAGCCCCTTAGGGCTTTTAAACTAATATACCTTTTACCAAGAGGAAAATTTTTTATTAAATTTCACTTCTAATTAATGGTATACAGCCAACTACAGGAAGTTCTTCCTTGTGGATTTTTACAATAAGATAAATTTGAAATAAATTAGTAAATAATATCTAAATATTAGTTTATTTCATGTATTATAATATATTATAATGCCATATTACAAGGTATTTTACTTTCCCGCATGCCGTGCGGGAAAATTTACTTTCACGCACGCCGAGTGCGGGAAAGTGACACTTTCGGAAACGAAATGTGTGCGTGAAAGTGGCTCTTTTAGCATGTCCGTAGAAAAATATATTTACTGTGCCGCATACTGATGCTTCTCCCGTCATAATATTTTTATGATTAAATTTTACTATTGCTTCACTCACAGCTGTCACTGTAAACTAAAATCAAACACCCGTGGGCCGGTGCGCCTTTTGCCTTAGTTAGTACCTATCCATTAAAAAAATAAACGCTGAAAACATTGTTTTAACCTTTACATAAAGATTAAGCGGCTACCATTCCCCTAAGAACTGATTTTACTTAATGAAGAAACAGAAACTGCTACAGAACCTACATAATGAAGCCAGTGGGTACTACAAAGTATAACTTGTACCAGGTATCAGATAATCAAATAGCACAAATACGACGCGCGGCGCCCTCGAAGACATTTTTTACGATTCGGGCGCCTTTCGTAGGTATCAATAATTTTCGCTGTTTCTGTTATAATAAATAGCTTAGATACGAGTCGCGGCGCCCTTGAAAACCATTTTTAGATTCCTTTGCCTTTTGTAGGTATCAATAGCCGCTGTTTATATTATAATAGGTAAATAGCTTAGATACGACGCGCGGCACCCTCGAAGATAATTTTTACGATTCGGGCGGCTTTTGTAGGTATCAATTTTCGCTGTTTCTATTATAAAAATGGTATTCGAGGGAGCTGAACGTCGCATCTACGTCATTTAATTATCTGATACTTGATACAAACAGTGTTACATCCTACAATTGGCCTATAATAGACGCGTGTAGTTTTCTGCGCTCCATAACTACATTATACATATAGGATGGTTGCGCCCCAGAATCCTAAATAATGAAGCAATTGGCTACAACAAAATACAACTTGTCAACTTGTATCAGGTATTAGATTGTTGCGCCCCAGAATCCTAAATAATAAAGCCATTGGGTACAACAAAATACAACTTGTCAACTTATATCAGGTATTAGATAATCAAATAGCTTAGATACGACGCGCGGCGCCCTCGAAGACCAATTTTTCGATTCAGGCGCATTTCGTAGGTATCAATATCCTCTCTTTCTATTATAATATAATAGTGTTACATCTCACAATTGGTCTAAAACATATGAGTGCAGTCTTCTGCGCTCCACAACTACATTATACATATAGGATTGATGCGCCCTAGAATCCTACATATTAAAGCCCGTGAGCGTAGTAGAAACGCAACTTTGTCAGAATACGCAAAAAGTGTCCATTTTAATGTTTGGTATAAATGTTTAAAAAATTCGATAAGCCTCCTTTAAAAATAAGAGCTTGACGATATTGTAACATCTCATTAATCGTTTACATCCCATTTATACTCTGGGCACTGAAGTGAGACAAAAAGTTGCCTCACTACTGGCCTCTCGCGCCTGATGGCCTCCATTGCCACATCTGTAGTAGGAGTCCGCTCTGTTTTCTCCCTTGCAGTTGGTTTTACCATGACCGAACTGTAGGCATCTGAAGCATCGCTGGACATGCATTCTCTCTTTCGTATCTTTCGTACCACGAGTTATAGCCAACATGTTTTTTCCCAGTGCTTTCTTGGCTGCGATGTGCGTCGGTCTGACTGTAACGTTTGTGTTGTCTTCTCTATTTTCCCTTATAGAGACGAGTTTGATGTGTTAGATTTTCTGCTGCCGGTATACCTCCGAACCTGTGTCAGGATTTCTTCCTTTTTGACATCACTGTCTATACCAAATATGTCCACCTGGTCCTGATAGCCCGGACGTTCTCTACTGCGTTTTCCTCCATGCGGGTCACTTACCTTCTTCAGGTGCTCCGCCTGTTCTTTTCATGCCACTTCGAGGTTTAGGTCCTTGTACCTAATCTTCTTAGCGCTTTTGACTCTTCCTTATGTCTGCATAGCATTTGTTTAGCTTTAGCAACTCGGCGTAGGATTTTCCACCTCCCTTCACGATCACCTTCGGCATCACCACATTCATACTCCTCCAGGGTGAGGTGGAGGTCCATACCCATAAAGGTGACTTCGAGAAGCTTCCTGAGGTTCCTACCTCTGTAGCCCCCCCTATACTCTTAGAGACGCCTCTCTGGTCTCCAGTGTCTTCATGTCTTCCCTCAGTAATTTAGAAATAATTGCTAGTAGTCTCTTGTCCCCTTCCATTTCCGTCACCCCTTTCTCCACAGGGATCATGAAAATAGTCTGATGATTTCCCCGGTTCTCTCTTCCTGCATGATTCTACCTTGTAATTGTGATCATAGAATTAAGTTAAAGGTATCTCTCTTGGTCTGTATGTACCTACTTCACATACTACCAGTTTCGGTTTTTCCTGATCAGGTCGTAGGACCTTTCCCCCTCACCTAGAAGTTCGGGTTCCAAGACCATTACTTAGTCGCCTGGACAGGCGCGGATCTAGAAATTCATAATAGGGGGGTCAGAAGTACCGCAATTATTTTATTGTCCAGATTTAGCCATACGACTCACGCTTACTCTAAGGATAAAATTCAGTCATCTCAGATACCTACGGTATCAAAGGATTGGGCTCTGGTTGATAGAAAAAAATAATAAATAATAAAAAAAATACTTATGGACTAAATACAATAGGGGGTCTATTAACCCTTTGACCCCCTCTGTATCCGCGCCTGCGCCTGGAGGTATATTTCCTCTTCCCGGTTTGGCGACCGTAAAGTAAAGTGATCTTTTTCCCATTCGAATTTATAATGTTAATTTTTTCAAAGCTTCTTTTCCTTGAGATCAGAACCGTTGCGATCATTTGTATCTTTCTTTCACTAAGTTATTCGAGAAAGAACTCTTCGAAGTCCATTTGTGTGGACACACTTGCCGCCTCTTAGTCGTTCCTTCCTCACCGCTTTTCTCCACTATTCTATTTCGGTTTTCAATGCTGCCGAGGGCGACTTCTCTGAAAGTGCCCTCCATGTCTTCAGTGGACAGTGGTCTTTGGTAGTTTAAGGACAGCGAGAGACGGTTCCCCAATAGGAAGACGATCAGTGGGAAGACCACGAAAACGATGGAACGACAACTTACTAGAGGCACATTGAAAAAACTGACAGTCATGTCTATACAAAAAGAAGATGTCTTTGGTGACTCTTTTAGGTTTTTTACCTCATTCTTGATTTCGAATTTCGTGTTCTTATGGTCGGACATTAGTTTCACTAAATTATTTGTCACTCTGCTAAGTTTATTCATTGCCTTACCATAGCCATTATGTCGCAGCTCTACTCCTTCTCTCTAGAACTTTTCTCCCCAAGTCAGGAGCTCCTTTATACTTATATATATCCTAATACTTATCCATATAGTTCCCATGAGTCCAAAATATTCAGAAAAGTAAAACGTATATTTTATTACTTCTTGAGATTTTTGGTATCACTAATAATTTTTAAGTTATTTTGAAAAGAGATTTTTTTTCAAAATTAAAAATTTTCTAAATTTTATTTTAAGACCATTTTTTTTTCAAAAATAAGCACGTTGAATCGATGAAACTTACAGATCATAGAGACAGAACATAAATAAAGCAACATGTGAAGCGGTAACGATTAATTCTATTTAAGTTGTTAATTAGGGGGGATTTTCCCGATTTTCTTATGCCAAATTAAAACGGACCAACTGTATTTAAAGCGTAACTTGATCAAATTTGATGCAAGAATATTTTTTTATAAAAATGAACATAAAGCTTTTTAAATCTTTAAAAAAGTTGTAATGAGTTTTTTCCAAAAGTGCTTCATTTTTTGGTTATTTCACGTTGAAATATATTTATTTGAAGTTTGGCGAATATGAACCTATTTTTCTTTAGCTATAACTCTGCTTCTGCTAGGTCTAGATACTTCATAGATACACCATTTTTTTCACTTTTTTACGAACTATACTTTTTGCTAACAATAATTTTTTCGATAAAATATTTACTTTTTGAATTATTTGCGAAAAATTGTCTAAAAACGTGTTTGTTTTGTTGAAAAATGAACATATTCACTCGCAAATAATTCGAAAAATTTTGACTTAGTGAAAAAACTGTATAGAATAAAAGTTGCTTACAATTAGGCATTTCATCGAATTTCGGACTTATTTTGAACGTATGTTTTTCACCCCTGAGAAGGAGTGAAACTCACCCCCAGGGCAAAAGCACACATCGGCACAATATCATTTTTTTTCTTTGACATGTTGGCTATACGTATGCCAAATTTTATGTCAATCCAAACGGTTCTTTAAAATTTACAGCAAAACCGTCAAATAATGTACTATAATTTCATACGAGGAATATAAAAAAAATGAATTTCGATCAAGAGTAAAGTACTTTTATAGTTCACAACATTGAAATTAGAATGATGTAATTGCACATTAAAACATAATTTTTAATTCTAAACAACTTTTTATAATAGCAATTGTTCATATTATGAATTTAAATACGTATAAATAATGTTTTCGTTATGATAATGCTCGAATTTTCAGCTTGTTTGGTATGGTAAAGGAAAACCGGTCATTTTCATTACTTTCAATAAACTTAGTCCGTTAGTAAACTATGTTATAACGGAAAATAGTTAAATAAGAACAGTAATTAAATTGATACAGTTTTAAGTTTGAGGTTTTTTTGTGGCGCGTTTTTCTTCAAATTTAGCAAATATTAAGGAAAAATCTTTCAGAATTTTATTCTCTATCAAAATGAACGTATATTTTTGCGCCATGTCATATTCATAACAGCTTTTTGTAGCTATAATATTGTGTGCGCAACTCAATTTGACCGTGTTTAGCGGTTTTTATTCTTGTATGCTGAGTTCTTCAAAGTTTTTTATAAATTAAATGCACGAACTTGAATTTCTCGATTACACGATAAGCGTTGTGAATCACTAAACCATTCTTGACAAAATGCTGTAGTGGTTAAGACCTAACACTTGTGACCGGGCAATCCGAGTTCATAGCCCAGCCCAGTCCTCAGAATATTTTCCAAAATATCCAAAAACAGATTTCAAATGGGGAGGACCTAAAACTCATACCCTTGGACCAGAACGGATGGTTGACATGTTGAATTGGCGGGTCTTTTTCTAAACTTTAAGATGGGATTTGATCCGTTTATCAATTTAGTCAAGTTGACAGAATCAAAAACTTATAAAAAATGCGTATATACAGGGTGCGCCAAACCTCTGGTCTTCTTTGATTACGGCTAAACTATGAGATATACAAAAACATGTTTATAACAAAACTAATGTGTATCAAAGAGGTCTATAATTTAAAATTATTTTCAATTATACAGGGTGAGTCAGAACGACGGTATGAACCAAAGTTTTATTTTTTTAAATGGAACACCCTGTATATTAAATCATTTTTGGATATATTATTTAAAAATATGAAAAATTTGTATGAGGTCTTATAGGCCTAAAGTTAATAATTTTCAAAATATTTACATCTTTATTGAGAAAAATGGTAATATTTATAGGGTTGTGGATTATGTTTCCAAGGAAATAAAAATTTAGGTGATAGGTCAAAGTTTTTAAAATACAGTGTTATTTTGAAATAATTTAATAATTTTTACTTTTAGCCATAAAATATACAGTATGATCACTATTTGCAAATACAAAATTTTTTCATTTTTTTTAAATGGGACACCCTGTATATTAGTTTTGCGTTGGATAGTAAATATTACAACCTTTCTTTTGGTATAAGGTAGTATGTACCTAGCATGTTTCTTTTTGTAGATATTTTAAAAAAACTATAGATTTTACGTTTTTGCGGATTTTTTATTTAAAAAATTTTTTGCAAAAAAAATAATTATAATCTGGTTTTAGAAACATACACTAAAATATAAAATATGAAAATAAAAACGTAATTAAAGATTAAAATAAATCGTATGCTAGTACAATTCAATTGAATTTAATAACTTTAAATTATTTTACAAAAAATATTTTACCTTATTAATGAATACATAAATTAGTTACTAAATTAAATAAACAACCAAATTTTAAATGAATCGTAGTAATTTTTCTACCGCAGCAACTTTCCTGTACCAAATTAATTGTTAGTTATATTGTATTTACGAGTAAGATCAGTTAATAACGTTTTAATTTACCTACATCTTGAGAACGTATAAAGTATGCTTTGAAACAAATGAACGTTATGGAAGTATATTAAGAAGTAAATAGTATCTATGTACCTACTCGTGTCACAAAAGCTGGTAATAATTTCTAATGGTTTCGCCCAAAACGAAAGTCATATCCAAAAATTTTTCGGTTAAAAAATTAAAATTTAGAATATAAAAAAATGTTACAAAAATTTCAACTACAAAAGTATTACCAGTTTTTGTGACACCAGTAAATACTATTTATATTAAGGCTATGGGTACATAATTCGCAAATATTTTACGGCTATCCCTACCTTTTCTGTCTTTACATGGCAAATTACGTGTAGTAAAATTCACACTGGTATCGATATGTACATATTACTAGAATGTCATTCTACTTGACAATGTCATAACTAGCTTAAAGAGATGGCTTTTGAATGTTCTTGGATAACTGTTATTTTTTGTACAATTGCAAATTATGAATTCAGTTAATAAATGTGATAATTTTTTCACTAGCTATGTATTCAGTGATTGTAATAATTTATATGTACCTACAACAAAAACTAATACTCCGTCGAGAAAAGAGGAAAAGTGTTAAAGTGATTTTTTAATAATATATTGTTACTATGGAACGCTTACAATTTTGAACATCTTTACCAACAAAATACTTGGATCACAGAATATATCTTGATGTATTCCCTGCTTCTATCTTCCATAAATAATACACAATAAATAACTTTTTATAAATCTCCTCTTAAATAAATTATTTATCAAATACACTATATATCAATATTATTTAATCAACAACTAAAAATATTCCTGATTCATGTCAAATAATTATTTAAAATTGTCACTGACTGTCAGTGTCTGACTGACAATATTCTATTCGACTACATAAGTATGACAAAGATAGATTTGGAAAAATTACCACGGACATTGTGTTCATTTTTTTCGAATCCTGAAAAAACCAATAAATATTTTTGAAAAATCTAAACGCAGAATGAAAGACTAAATTATTACCGAGGGCCGAAAGTCCCTTAGAATAAATAAAAAGTTTATTTTGAATGAGATATTTGAAATTAAAAATAACACTACGTTTTCTCTTAGTTTTTCACCCCTGTAACTTATTAAAATAAACATTATAGAAGCTCTCAGGGACTTTCGGCCCTCGCTAATAACGTAATCTTTCATTCTGCGTTTAAATTTGTTAAAAATACTTATTAATTTTCTCAGGATTTGAAAAAAATTAATCTCCATTTGAATAGCATGGCAGCCGAAAAAACGTACCGATCCTCTTAATAAATAATTTGGATGATACATTTAACATTCATTTGTTTCAAAGCATACTTTATAATAATTTTTATATTCTCAAGATGAATGTAAGGTAAATTAAAAGTTTAACTAAATACAATTTAACTAACAATTAGTTTGGTACAGGAAAGTTGCTGTAGTAGAAAGATTACTACGGTTGATTTAAAATTTGGTTGTTTATTTAATTTAGTAACTAATTTATGCATTCATTAATATGTTAAAATATTTTTTGTAAAATAATTTAAAGTTATTAAATTAAATTGAGTTGTACTAGCATACGATTTATTTTAATCTTTAATTATGTTTTTATTTTCATATTTTATATTTTAGTGTATGTCTCTAAAATCAGATTATAATTATGTTTTTAGTAAAAAAAATTTTAAATAAAAAATCCGCAAACACGTAAAATCTATAGTTTTTTTAAAATATCTACAAAACGAAACATGCTAGGTACATACAACCTTATACCAAAAGAAAGGTTGTAATATTTACTACAAAACGCAAAACTAATATACAGGGTGTCCTATTTCAAAAAAATGAGAAAATTTTGTATTTGCAAATAGTGATCACACTGTATATTTTATGGATAAAATTAAAAAATATTAAATTATTTAAAAATAACACTATATTTTAAAAACTTTGACCTATCACGTAAATTTTTATTTCCTTGGAAACATAATCCACAACCCTATAAATATTACCATTTTTCTCAATAAAAATGTAAATATTTCGAAAATTATTAACTTTAGGCCTATAAGACCTCATACAAATTTTTCATATTTTTAAATAATATATTCAAAAATGATTTAATATACAGGGTGTTCCATTTAAAAAAATACAACTTTGGTTCATACCGTCGTTCTGACTCACCCTGTATAATTGAAAATAATTTTAAATTATAGACCTCTTTGATACACATTAGTTTTGTTATAAACATTTTTTTGTATATCTCATAGTTTAGCCGTAATCAAAGAAGACCAAAGGTTTGGCGCAACCTGTATAGTGTCGCATTTACGTGAGGTGTGAGCAACTTATTTTTTAAAACACATTTTTAAAAATGAGGTCATTCTTCTGTAATGGCAACTTGCAACCTTAACTTCGAAAGCGCATGAATAAATGTTACATTTGGTCAGTCTTCTTGTATGGTGTCGAAGCATGGACATTAAAAATATCCACCATTAATTGTTTGGAGGCCTCTGAAATATGGCTACACAGACGTACACTGAAAATACCATGGACGGCTATGCTGACAAATGTGGCAGTGCTTAAGAGAGCAAATACTGCCCGCGAGCTGCTTGATAACATCAAATATAGATAGATGGCCTATTCTAGAGAGACCTTAAGTAAGGGGAGACCGGTATAATATTATTCAACTTATTATGATGGGTAAAATCGAAGGACGCAGAGGAATTGGTAGAAAGCAGGCCTCTTGGTTGAAGAAAATCAGGGAGTGGACAGGAATAAAGAAAGCAGAACAACTACTTAGAATAGCTCAAGACAGAGACAGTTTCGCCATGTTAATCTCCAACGTCAAGGGGACTTGATAGGGCACGTTAAGGAGAAGTGAGCAACTAACAAAAATTGACGTTTTCTAGGATCAAAAATTTCTGATATAATTTCGTTTTTATTACTTTCTAGTCCCCCCTCTGTGGCTCAGTAGTAAGAGAGCCCAGCTTTGTATTCAGGGGTCGTGAGTTCAAATGTCAGCTGAGTGGAAAGTATTTCATTTATCAGTACTCACCGGTGGGACCGTAGACGTTAGGATATAATTAGCATTTCTTTGTAAAGACAATCAAGTAGACTTCCCACAAATATGCAAATTAGTGCCATCCCAAATTACGGGACCTCTATCTGACTGCAAAATTAAATGTACCATGCCAATGACCATTAGTTGTTGAGGCGTTAAGCTAAATATAAAATAATAAAAATTTGGCAGTGTGACAAACTGTGTCTTAGCATTTATATGTATAATATTTGTTTAACTTACCGATTAAAGGTTAAAATGTATTTATTTTTTTAAATGCTTGTAATGATATGATACCGCAGCGGGCGATGGAGCGGTCGAGCAGAGACGCCCGTAGGAGTATCCGTGTTGGCGGTTCCCTTTTTCATAACACCGCTATGCGAAACTGAAGAAGTGGCATCGAGAGCATATTTAAAACGAGCTAGGGGAATCATAAAATCAGTTGTTGCTAACGTATTGAATTAGCAATAGCTCAATGGCAGAGATGCGGCGTTCTTTGAGCTGGTACTTTGCGCCTCAGTATTAACGTGACGTCTTACCGAAACCGTGTCGCTGTTCCACCTTATCGCATTGAATTGAATTGAATTGAATTAGTGAGTAAATGTTTCTTTATTTTCCAGGATAAACATGTAAAAGTAAAAAGTAGAATGTAATAATTTAAAACTTAGGATATAAAATTAAAATATATGTATTTAATTCTTGTACTATAAAATTAATAAACATCAAGATTTAGCCATACGGCTCACACTCCCTCTAAGGGAAAAATTGACTCATCCCAGATACCTACGGTATCAAAAGGATTGAGCTTTGGTGGGACTCTTTCCATGTTATGGAGCCCTAGGTGACTTGGTATGCAGGTGTATCTCCCAAAAATTTTCGTACACTTCTGGCCGTCGCGAGTAGTACAGCTTTCTGCATGGTCTTATAAATATGTTCATTGAGACCCAGCTTTTTTATGCTTTCGAGGAGGGTCTTCGGAATGACTCCAGTAGTAGACATAATAATCGGTATGGTCTGGGTACTTTGCATTCTCCATTACCTTCGTATTTGAATTTCCACATCTCTGTACTTGGCGATCTTTTCAGTAAATTTACTACGTAGATTATTGTTGTTAGGTATCGCCACATCAGTTAGTGTTGTTTGTCTTGTTAATATATTAACTAGTACGAGATCTGGTCTATTATGTGCCACTGTTTGGTCTGTGAGCACAGTGTGGTCTCAGTATAGCTTGTAGTTGCCGTCCTCAAGCATACTCTCAGGAACGTATTGATAATACGGGAGATGGGAGATGGTCCGTTTGGAAAAGTCCCAGCTTGATAGCTATCTCTTGATGAAGGATTTTTCCACTGCGTGATGCCGTTCTTCGTATTCAGTTGTAACAAATGCCTGGCAGCCCCTGTACAATGTTGGACGGTTTCTTGGGCTTGACATCCATATCAACATCTGTCGTTTTGATGATATATTTCTGGTAATTTCTGGTTGGTATAACCTGATCCTGAATGGCCAGTAATGAACCCTCCGTTTCACGGAACATCTTTCCTGATGTCAACCAATAGTTCGACGCTGTATTGTCGACATAGCCTTGGCTGACCTCATTGGGATGTCGCCCGTGCAGACGTTTACCCATCTAGGTGCGCATTTTTTCGTTTTTAGTGAGGTGGTTTATGCGCATTTCTGGTTCCCTCAGTTTGATCGGTGTTGTGTCATCTACTGCGCAAATAGCGCGATGTAGAGTAGATGTCTCAGCTTGCATCTGACAATAAGTTATTAAATTAACAATTTGTTTATCTAATTGCTCAACTATATCCATAAGTCCTCTTCCTCCTAGATTCCGTGGTAATGTCGTTCTTTCTACTACACTTTTAGGATGGTGTTTTTGTGCCTTTGTGAGGTGTGTTCGTACTTTTCGCTGAAGATTTTCTATATCTGTTTTTGTCCACTTAACAATACCAAATGAATAGCTAAGCGCGGAACAAGCGTAGGTGTTTAGTGCTTTAAACAAATTTTTACTGTTAAGCTGTGAATGAAGCAGCTGTTTTGTCCTTCGCGTAAACTCAGTAGTTATCTCAGTTTTCATTTGCTTATGGTCAATTTTCCGCGCCTGCTTTACTCCAAGATATTTGTAATAATATATCGTTTTCACCCATGGCCTCGATATTGTGACGCCTCACAACCCGGCCTAATTATTCTCGATGCTTCCCGGGGTTACGAGTAAAGGCCAGACCTTCCACGGCGATTCGAGGCGACCGCTGTCAGAGTATTTAAGAACAGGAATTCGAGCACAGGCCAGTCAGTCAATGAACGAGCCGCGACGCGTGATATAATTGTATTCGAATGTAATGAAATGTATATATTAGTTATCGAAGTTATTATGTTTAGTTAATTAAATCATAAATTTGAGTTGTAAATAAATTAGATGTGTTAGTTGGTGTTATTTGTAATTATTAAAATAAATAAGTGATGTAAATAAAATAATATAAGTAAGTCTTCCTTTATTTAAATTAAACTTAGTGCCTAAAGATATAAATAAATAAAATAGTAGAGTCAATCGCGTAAAAAGACAATTACGTAACAAAATGGTGCAGAAGTGAGGATACTTGAAATAAATATCAACGTAAATTTTCGGTTTAAATACAGTGTGGAACCTTTAAAAATAAATAAAATATAAATCGTAATAAATAAAGTGTGTGATCATGTCTACCTTGTGTAAGCTAAAAATTGCAGACCTGAGACTTGAATTGGAAGAAAGGGACCTGAGTTCTACTGGAAAAAAGGCTGATCTAGTCGAACGTCTAAAAAACGCTCTTCAAGAAGAGGGTCAAGATCCAGAAACCTATTTGTTTGAAGACAAGCATGCTGCTTTAATTTCGTCAATAACATCGTTAGAGAACAAAGTTTCTAGTGAAATCTCTCAGGTATCAACAGACATTACATCGTTAGAGAACAAAGTATCGACAGACATTACATCGTTAGAGAACAAAGTTTCTAGTGAAATCTCCCAAGTTTCCTCGGATGTTTTGAAAGTTTCGGCAGACATTGCATCGTTAGAGAAGAAAGTTTCGGGTGATATTTCATCCCTTGAAAGCAAAATGACTAACGAGATCTCTGCTAACATCTCTAAGGTCACTTCGGATTTCGACGACAAGATATCGTCCATAAAATCTACTTTTGAAGAAAAGATCAAGGAAATAGAAAAGAAACTGGAGGAAACTGAAAAAGTGGACAAAGTGGTGGAACCCATCTTAACAGATATTAAAGATGATGAAACCAAATACAAATTGGAGCCACGGTCGATAGTTGAAGGGAGTGTAGGTCATGCTCGTGTTAAGGTGCCAAATTTCGACGGAAAGTCATCATGGAACAACTACATGAAACAGTTCGAATCTGCGGCCAGAGCGAACGGATGGTCCGAAAAAGAAAAAGCTGTAAACCTCACTATTGCTCTTCGAGGCGACGCTTTGGATGTCATCCAGACCATAGCCGTAGAGGAGACAGATGACTTCGAGCAGCTGAAGAAGAGACTGAATATGCGATACGGGCACGAACATTTAGAGCATGTCTATCAGTCGCAGTTTAAAAATCGAAGACAAAAGAAAGATGAAGCTCTTCAAGAATACGAGGTCGATATTGTCAGGTTGGTACGATATGCATATCCAACAGCTCCCGAAGACATGATGGAAAAGTTGGCGGTTCAAACATTTATTGATGGCCTGCGTGATCATGAAATGCAAAGAACACTGCGATTAGCTCGTCACAAGACGCTGGTCGATGTCTTATCTGCCGCTCTCGAATACGAATCAGCTACCCAAGCCTCTGGTGGGTACAGTAAAGTGAGGACTGTGAAAGAGGAACAGGATGAGGACAAACTTGACCAGCTTGTTAATATGATGAAAGACATTGCATCCAAGAAAACAAAGACCATAAGGTGCTGGAATTGTGGGGAAATGGGACACATACGGAGTTCATGTAAGTACCCTAGGTACAATAACAGTCAAGAGACTCACCAGCAGGAAAACTAGAACGGGTCGGCCTTAGGGGGGCAGCTTCGACCCGCAACTTTTCCAAAGACCCTCTCATACTAATAGCTTCTTTGAAATTTCGTGAAGATAGTGTATATGTGGATGGAGAAATAAATGGTAAAAAGTATACATTGTTGGTGGATACCGGAGCGACCAGGACCATTATACGACCGTCCGTTATAAACAGTCATAAGAAGCTCTTACCAACGAGGTTGCGACTGCGGACTGACACAGGTGAAAATGCCAACATCCACGGAGAAATCCAGATACAATTGGGGATCGGAGCAGAAAAGTTCGTCCATACTGTCATAGTTGCAGACATCGAAGAAGATGTTATATTAGGAATGGACGTAATGAATTTGCATGGATTTCAATTGGATTTTAAGAATAGGGTAATCAAAGTTGGCAACGAGGAGGTATTTCTTCATCCACATGATGACAGAACAGTGCTAGCAGCCATTAAAGAAGATACAGTTGTGCCTGCGAGGAGTGAAACGATCATCGTAGCGCGGCTACAGGGAACTGTAGAAGAAGGGACGCCTGTTATGATGGAGCCATGGAACCACAACGAGGAGGTTGGCCGAGGAATCATAATTGGAAAGGAATTGGTTACTTCTGCTAAAGAAATTCCCGTGAGATTGATTAATGTCAATGACTACCCAGTGACCATCAAGAAGGAGACAAAAGTAGGAACTTGTGTACCCGTGACGTCCATAATCCGTCAGACGACAACATCAGATAATTCCAACGACAAGTTCGACCAAATGGTTGCAGTTGCAGGCCAGTCTCTAAATCAAATGGAAAAAAGAAAATTAAGGGAATTTCTTAGGCAATATCGTGATATATTCGTACCGAAAGGAGGAAAGACAGGAAGAACGACAGTTGTCAAACATAAAATTGACACTGGTACCGCTAGGCCAATTCGTCAAACAGCTCGACGATTACCACAGGCAAAGAGAGAGGAAGCTGAAAGGATTGTTCAAGAAATGAAGAAAGACGGGGTGATAGAGTCTTCTACGAGCCCATGGGTCTCTCCGGTGGTCCTGGTCAAGAAGAAAGATGGAACTACGAGAATCTGTGTGGACTACCGTTTGTTGAACAATGTTATCAAGAAAGATAGTTATCCTCTGCCTCGGATCGACGACACGTTGGACACACTGGCTGGAAGTAAATTGTTTTCTACGTTGGACTTGAAGTCTGGATATTGGCAGGTAGAAATGGATCCAGTGGACAAGGAGAAGACGGCCTTTACGACAGGATCTGGATTATGGGAATTCAACGTTATGCCGTTCGGACTCTGTAATGCTCCTGCGACATTTGAGAGGCTTATGGAAAATGTGTTGAGAGGGTTATCTTGGAAGACGTGCCTGGTGTATTTAGACGACATAATCGTTTTGGGGGAGACGTTTGAAGACCAC
Source organism: Diabrotica virgifera virgifera (assembly GCF_917563875.1). Lineage (NCBI taxonomy): Eukaryota > Metazoa > Arthropoda > Insecta > Coleoptera > Chrysomelidae > Diabrotica > Diabrotica virgifera. The sequence goes on from NC_065446.1 coordinate 181,266,070, forward strand.
CTGAAGAATTAAGAAGACGTTTTTAATCGACTTAAAGCTGCCCAGTTAATGTTAAACCCCAAGAAATGCCAGCTATTTCAAAGTAAAGTCAATTATCTAGGCCATATAGTCAGCAAAGAAGGAGTGGCCGTGGACAAAGGAAAAATCGATTCCATTAAGGAATGGCCGGAACCAACTGATAAACATCAAGTAAGAAGTTTTCTGGGACTATGTACTTACTACCGGAGATTCATTAAGAAGTTTGCAGATATCGCTAAGCCATTAACGCGACTTATAGAGAAAGCAAGGGATTATTGCTGGGATGGAGACTGCCAAACGGCCTTTGAAACTTTGAAGAGGCATTTAATTACAGCGCCAATATTAGGGTATCCACTGCCAGAAGGAGAGTTCATCTTAGATACGGATGCAAGCAATGTGGGAATTGGAGGAGTGCTGTCGCAGATCCAAGGAGGACAGGAACGAGTCCTTGGATATTTTAGTAAAGTGCTTTCAAAACCTGAACGAAATTATTGCGTCACGAGAAGAGAACTTCTAGCAGTAGTAAAATCAGTGGAACACTTCTATCAATACCTCTACGGAAGGAAGTTTCTAATCCGAACCGACCATGCCGCCCTTAAATGGTTAATGCAGTTTAAGAATCCAGAGGGTCAGATAGCCAGATGGATTGAACGACTTCAAGAATATGATACTTCGTCAGTTACACGACAGTCCATCAGGAGGGCATTTTGGTGTAAAGAAAACTCTTCAGAGAATGCGGGAACGATTTTATTGGATGAATAGTTCCGACGATGTGAAGGACTGGTGTAAGAAATGTACTACCTGTGCTACAAGTAACGGACCCTACCAGAAAAGAAAGGCTTCTATGAGACAGTACAATGTTGGAAGTCCGTTTGAAAGAATAGCTTTGGATATTGCTGGGCCATTTCCAGAAAGTGAAAATGGATGCAAATACATGTTGGTGGTAATGGATTACTTCACGAAGTGGGTGGAGATCTACGCAGTTCCAGACCAGAAGGCCGCCACTATTGCAGATGTGTTAATCAAAGACTGCATCAGCCGATTTGGAGTACCTCTGGAGATCCATAGTGACCAAGGAAGGAACTTTGAGAGCGATCTATTTCAAGGAATCTGTGATAAACTAGGCATGAAGAAGACAAGAACCACGGCCTATCACCCGCAATCGGATGGAATGATAGAGCGTATGAATAGGACAGTCGGCAAGTATTTGACAAAGATGGTGTCCAACCATCAACGAGACTGGGACCAGTACCTTCCGTTCTTCGCAATGGCCTATAGATCTGCTGTTAATGAATCAACTGGCCAAACACCAGCAAAAGTCCTATTTGGACGTGAGATGCGTCTACCCTGTGATCTAGAGTTTGGATGTCGACCTGGAGAAGATGTTGCTGGTGAGAATGGACGATATACATGAGTTGGTCCGGTCTAACCTTCAGATCGCTAGCGACCGCATGAAGAAACGATACGATACCCAAGCCGAGAAGGGATGTTTTAAGGAGAACGACAAAGTCTGGCTTTATAATCCAAAGAAGCGAACAGGTTGTTCTCCCAAGTTGCAGCAGTTCTGGGAGGGTCCGTACCTCATTGTCAAGAAAATCAATGACGTTATCTACCGAATAAGCAAGATTCCTAGGGGAAAGCCGATGATAGTCCACCATAACCGGTTGGCGCCGTACGAGGGAGACCACGACGTAGATGAAGAAGTGGAAGTCAACCAAATTCGAGGAATACCTGACGTTACCTTTGAAGAGTTCATGGGTGCCTACGGAGGTACCGGTAAAGCAAGACATGGTGTTACCACTGAAGAAAAGCGAGATCTTCTCGCACTTCCCGATGACTATTCGCTGGCCCATACCATCCCGGCCAGTATCAAAGACGCACGAGGGTTGGCATCCGCTTTCCGAAGGAAGTTTGGTCGAGTTGCAGAACTTCAATGCCAACTGCCAGCTCCTGGCAAAGCATTGAAACTCCAAGATGCATCACGTTACCTATTCTATCTGGTAACAAAAGACACTGTCCGTGACCAACCTACCTAACAAGATGTATGGGATGCATTAATTCAATTGAGAGAGCACGTGTTGGAGTCCGACGTGCAAAAGTTAGCCATGCCAAAGTTAGAATGCAGCCAATTAGACTGGAGAGTTATCCGAAATATGGTAGAAGATATTTTCCAAGATACCGAGGTCCAGGTGTTAGTCTGTTGCAATCCGCATAGTTACTGGTGCGGAGAGAAGACCGTCCCCTGTCACTTTTATACAACTGGGAGTTGTAAAAGAGGGTCCAGTTGCAGATACCAGCATCCAGTTCCAGTCCCGACAAGGTTCCAGGAGGAACCATCTTTTAAGGAGGGGGCAATGTGACGCCTCACAACCCGGCCTAATTATTCTCGATGCTTCCCGGGGTTACGAGTAAAGGCCAGACCTTCCACGGCGATTCGAGGCGACCGCTGTCAGAGTATTTAAGAACAGGAATTCGAGCACAGGCCAGTCAGTCAATGAACGAGCCGCGACGCGTGATATAATTGTATTCGAATGTAATGAAATGTATATATTAGTTATCGAAGTTATTATGTTTAGTTAATTAAATCATAAATTTGAGTTGTAAATAAATTAGATGTGTTAGTTGGTGTTATTTGTAATTATTAAAATAAATAAGTGATGTAAATAAAATAATATAAGTAAGTCTTCCTTTATTTAAATTAAACTTAGTGCCTAAAGATATAAATAAATAAAATAGTAGAGTCAATCGCGTAAAAAGACAATTACGTAACAATATTCTGCCCATTTTGCATATCGCATATCGAATCCACCGGGCTGTATCGTTCCTCTGACTATATTTAAAACGCGGCACTTGTCTAGTCCAAAGTGCATATTATTAATATCATTAGAGAATGTTTATACTGTTTTTAGCATCTGTTCTAGATTGTCTCGAGTAATAGCCATTAATTTCAAATCATCCATATACAACAGATGATAAAGCTTCGCTACTACAGTATTGTTGTTTTTATTGCTAAAACCCGAGTCAGTGGAGTTTAATAGCTATGATAGGGGGTTCATAGCCAAACAGAACCACAATGGACTCAGCGAGTCTCCTTGAAACAGGCCCTGGTTGATTGCGATATTTTCCATTTCGATATTGTTTTCACCGGGTATTTGGAGGTAAATTTTAGTCTTCCAACTTGTCATTATATGCCTTAAAAAAGTCACTATATTATCATCGACTTTGTATATTCTTAATGCAATTATAAGCCATATATGCGGCACTGAATCAAAGGCCTTTTTGTAGTCAATAAAGGCAGTAAAGAGGTTCCTAATTTTGGTGAATGCCTGGTTAGAAATGACTGAGTCGATGATAAGTTGTTCTTTGCAACCCATATTACCTTTAGCGCATCCTTTCTGTTGATGCTCTATGATATTGTTTAGAGCACAGTGTTGGTAGATACGCCCGGTTATACAGAATGTGACCAATTTATACAAAGTTGGAAGACAAGTAATAAACATTATTATTATTATAATTGAAATGCGATGTCTTCGGGTTTGAATGTATGGCTATGTTGATTCCACGTAGCGAGATTGTTGTTGTACCCATCTATTGTGTTGTTTATCGTATCGTTTTATGTTTTGATGACAGTAATAGGTACGATGTTATTTTTGCTTTGCAGAATATAGAGTTATCATCATCATCATTCTCTTTGCCTTATCCCTATGCGGGGTCGGCTTCCCTAATTGCATTTCTCCACACAATTCTATCTTGGGTCATATCAATGTTAATTCCCTTTACCAACATGTCCTGCCTTATCGTCTCCCCCAGGTTTTCTTTGGTCTTCCTCTCCTACTCCTTCCAGGAATCTGCACTTCAGCTATTCTTCGTATTGGGTGATTAACGTCTCGACGTTGAACATGACCAAACCATCTTAACCTATGCTCTCTCATTTTGGCATCAATTGGTGCCACACCTAGACTTCCCTTAATATACTCATTTCTAATTTTATCCTTCTTTGTCACTCCACTCATCCATCTAAACTAAAATATGTTATATATTGTTATATCTTATTTTATTTATTTTGAACTGTATATAATTATTTTAAATATATTAATTTTATTTTTAACCTGTGTTTTACTGAGTCTGTCGTGCTGAAAGGGCTACACGTTACATGCTTATTAACGAAAAAGCTAAATTTTATTTATAAACATTTGTAATATATTTCAGGAGGCTAATGGATTTACCGCAGAACAAATAAATGAAATTCGTAGTATTTGTAGTGAAGAATTAAGTAAGTAGAATCATTTAAATACAAATTGGTAATAAGCATTTTATCCGTCATTATTCTCTTAGTCATTATATTATTCTCTTAACTAATCTTAGCTAATACAATGAGGGAAGCCGACCCCTATGCGGGGTCGGTTTCCCTATTTGCATTTCTCCATAGCTTTTTATCTTGCGTCACATCAACAGCATTCCCCTTTACCGACATGTCCTGACTAAGCGTCTCTCCCAGGTCTTCTTTGGCCTTCCTCTCCTGTTTCTTCCAGGAACTCAGAGTTTAGCAATTCTTCATATTAGGTGATTAACGTCTCCACGTTGAACATGACCAGATTATCTTAACCTAAGCTCCCTCACTTTGGCATGAATTGGTGCTACCCCTAGACTTCCCCTAATATGTATATACTCATTTCTAGTTTTTCCTTTTTTGTTACTGAAGTCATCCATCTAAGCATTTACGTTTATCTTTTTTTCATTTGCCCAACATTCAGTTTCGTACATCAAAGCGGGTCGCACGGCTGTTTTATACAATTTTCGCTTCAGCTCCATTGGAATTTTTTAACACAACACACCGTTCATTTCCTTCCATTTCATCCATCCAACCCTAATTTTATTGCATCCATTTCCCCATTACCCTGCAATAGCGATTCTAGGTATTTAAAACTCTTTTTTTTTTCACAATCATTTCACAAATTGTTTTCTTAAGAGCTTGTCTGCACTGTTCTAGTTTTTGTTCTAAGCTTGTCTGCATTAAGTTCTCAGTGACTGTTTCCCATCAACACCATATCATCAGCATAAATTAACCACCAGGGAATGTTAGCCTGTATTTAAGCTGTTACCTGATCTAAAACTAATGAGAGTAGATATGCACTAAGCACGGTTCAATCCTACTTTCACAAGAAATTTATGAGTCTCACCCACACCTGTCCTATCACTAGTTGCTACTCCCTCATACATATCTCCCACAATCTTTACATATTCAACGGAGACTCCTTTCTTATTTAGTGCCCACCATAGAATCTCTCAAGTAACCCTATTACATGCTTTCTTAAGAACAACAAAGAACATGTGAGCGTTTATTTCTTTATTCCTGTATTTTCCCATTAACTGCCTTATAATGAAAATTGAATCTGTGGTTTGTCTGCCCTGGATAAAGCCAAATTCATTATTATTATTAGATATTTCGGTTTATTCACGTATCCGGCTATCAATTATTATTCTTTCCCATATTTTCATAGTGCGACTAACTATTTTTATGACCCTGTAGTTTGTGCATGGTTGTAAGTATATCTTCTTTCTTTTTCTAGACTTGTACTAATATATGCTTCTCCATTCGACTTGCATTTGTCAAACTTCCATAATTCTATTGAATAAACCTGTTAGCCAACTTGCTCCCGTCTCACCTAATGCTATCCACACCTCCCCAGGAATATCATCTGGTCCAAGTGCTTTTCATTTCTATATTTTTTGAAGATCTTGAAACACTTCCTCATTTCTTATTGTGCTTTCAAATTCTTCATTTAATAGAATGTCGAATTATTTTTTCCATCTCTTTATGACATCCTTTTTGTAAATTAGTATTCACAAATTAGTAAATTAGTATTTATTATCTCATTGCAAAATAATATTTACCATAGATATACCACAAGGCGTTTCAAAATCATATCAATCTAATTATTCTCCTTCATTATTTTCAGATTTTGTGCTAGCTAGAGCTTAAGCTAGGACAAAATCCTGACTTTGGGATTCCTCCAAATCCTAGGATTTCTCCAAAGCAGATTGTAATTATTATTTAATGTTTTGCTACAGAAAAAATTCCACGTCAAAAAGGTGATAGGGGTTTTCCGGGAATTCCGGGTGTACTAGCTCCACCATCTTTTGGGGCAATCGGACCTCCAGGAAAAACTATATATGGTAAAAAAATTTTTTAATGTTTGATTTAAAAAATTCTAGAAACTTTCCTAGTACTATAAACAATAACTGTTCCAATCACAAATTTATCCCTTAATTCGTAATCTTACATTAATCGTAACTTCCTCATTTCTTATGATTTCACTGTGTATAATTGTAACAGATAAGGATAATATAGTTAAATTACGGGTTTATTCAACTTCCTGAAGAATCGACTTAATTGCTAAATTCTGTAAGCATCAAAGTACAAAGGTTTAGTTAACATCCAAGAGACAATAACCTTTTTGATAAATTGTAATTTATTTGTGACCATTATAAATTAGGGGACAGATTCTTGTGACTGGCAGTACAATTAGAATATTCACCTTAGCAGCTAGTGTGTAAGTCATTGTTTGAAGTTACGTCGAATGTACGTATTTTATTAGCTGTCAATCAATAATTTTGGCTCCACGATTTAGAATAATTATTCCACAAAGCACCGAAACTATATATATGTAGGGGACTTACGAGAGTCTTTTATCCAATTGAGCACCAGAGAAATGGGATAGCTGCTATTAAGTTAACTGTTACAGCTGTTTGAAGCTCTCAATGGGATAAGACAGGGAGACTCCCTGAGTCCTCTATTGTTCAACTTGATCTTGGATGAAATAATAAAAAATAAGAACAACATAAGACGACGCAATACTAATCTCTTAAAGTGAAGATGATTAACAACGTATGCTGCACCAATTTAATATAACCGCTAGAAAATTTAACATGTTAATTTCCCCAAAACAAGACTAAATGCATAGTTATAACAACAAATCTAATGAGGTGTAAATTAGAGCTGGAGGGTCAGATAATAGAACAAGGGAGATCAGGTGAATAAATCAAACAAAGCCGCGGGCTGCCTGAATGACAGAATAATGGAAAAATAAAAATATCGAAAAAGAAGTGAAAGGCAGGATTTACAAAACAGTCATCAGACTAATAATGCCATGCTCAACAGAAGCACGACCTGATACGGAAAGGACAAAAATAATGCTAGAAACAGCAGAGATGAAAACACTTCGAAAAATCGATGGTAAGACACTATCGGATAGAGCTAAAAGTGCAGATATACGATAGAGATGCAAGGTGGACAACATTAATAACTAAGAGAAAAACAAAAGAGTAGAATGGAATGATCACATAAGCCGAATGGCAACAAATAGAGTAGTAAGGACGGCAAGAGACGGTTCCCCAATAGGAACAAGATCAGTGGGAAGACAACGAAAACAATGGAATGACAACTTACCGGAGGCACATTGAAAAGAGACACAGTCATATCTATATAAAAAGGTGAAGAAGAAGAAGCTGTTTACAGGTAAAGAAGCTAGCAGCGTCCGGAGATACAGTTCACCGGATTATTTACCTCGTGCGTAAGTCTTTGTTTGAAGTTACGCCGAGTGTACGTATTTTATTAGCTGTTAATAAATCATTTTTAATCTACGAGTTTCAATTATTGTACAGCTGGTTCCAAAAAAAACTGATACGACTCTTAGAGCCTATTTTGTGGAAAATTGAGCAGTGTATTTTGAAGGATAAATATTTATTATTTACATACTGTCACTGTCACTGCCAAATCTTATAATTTGTCAGATAACTTATTCTGTTCAACCTCAAAAAATGGCTGTTTGTTTGTTCATTTTATTATTTGTCTGTCATAATAAATATAATATAATGTCAGATCAGTCATACACTGCTCAAAATGATCAAGTGTTACTAAGAGTCGTATCAGTTTTTTTAGGAACCAGCTGTACATCGTCGATCAAGAAGATGGGATATTGGGCTATCGATAAGGATCAACAAAATAGGGATGGGAAAACCTACAGGTTTTAACCTAAAACCGGTTTTTTTACTTCGCAATAACCGGTTTTACCGGTTGTTTTTTTGTCCCGGTTATAACCAGTTTTTCTTTTTAAAGTAAAAACCGTATTACGGTGATTAGGATTAGGATAGGTATTATTTTGGATAACAATCATAATTATTATCCTCAAGTAATTATTGCAAACAAAACCATAATTCAAATTTTATTTTATAAATACAGAAACAAACTAAAAGTGGAAATTCACATCAGCCAGAAACAATAATTAAGTTTTATTATAATATTTCGTTGAAAAGTTATTTGTAATCATAATATTTACATAATAAGTGATCTGGTGGAAGTAGACGCAAACATCATCTATTTTTCACACTTGACTCTTGACATTGAAAGTGGGTGAATGACATTTTCTGATTACCAAAAATAATGTTCTGACTATGAATATCGAATTACCGATTACGAATACGAATCTCCAAGGATTTCCCTACGTTTTCAAAATGATACACCCATATACAGGAAGTATTAAATGAGTTAAAATGCACCTATTATACAAACATAGGGCTTTTCATTCACAGTCATACGTTATTGGTAATACCAATGATACAAACCAAAGAAGTATGACGTAGATATATTAATATTATGTGACCCATGACCCATGACAGAAGCTCGAAACAAATGGCAATCGATGAAAAGCCCTATACAAACGTGTTAAAAGAAATACATGATACATTTTTTTTGATGGTAGTAAAAATAAAAGATAAATTGCATTAGCCAATTTATTTTTAAGTAAAATATTTGTGTTGGTAGTATTTTTTTAAATCCCTTTTGAAAGTATCTGGGAAATTTTTTAAAAGTTGAAATGGTTGTGTTAAATTGTATATTATTGCAATATGTATATATTAATCTTACGCTATATTATATTTAATAATAATCAATAAATATATAATAATAATAAAATAATAAATAAATATAATAAGTAATAGAATAAGATGGTTTTATTAACAATTGTGTTTTAGTTATATTGATATTGATGTTCTTTCTAAAGTGCATTGTAAATGTAACATTGTAACCTATTGGATTAAAAAAACCGAAAACCGGTTTTTGGAAAACCGGTTTTTGGGCCGGTTATAACCGCCAGGTTAAACCGTAAGCAAAAAAACCGGTATAACCGAAAACCGGTGTTTTGTCAAAAACCGCCATCCCTACAACACAACAACAAAACGAATCGACAAAACAACATCAAAAGGGGGTTAAAACGGATTGGAGCGTCGAAAGTGACACCCGTAGCGACATGAATAGCTGAACAGTTACCCAGTTTTGTATAAGATAGACGATCGCATTGGAAGTGTGGAGGAAAGAAAATACAAAATAAGACCACAAAGCACCGAAATTATATACGTAGGAGCCTTACTAGAGTATTTTAGCCAATTGGGCAAGAGAAATGCAATAGCATTCCTTGACTCTACTCTTCCAGCTGTTTGGAGGTTGTTTAATCTCAAACATTCTCAATTTTCATATTCGATATTAAACAATATTTTTATGACCCTGTATATCACACTAACGCAATTGTTATTATATTGCAAACAGGTGAGGGTTATTTAATTAGTTTAATTATTGCTAATCATAAACAATATTTTTGGCAATGGACGCTAATTTTGCTGACTAAATAAAACCCTTTGTTCGTTGGTCGCGTGGGCTATGACCCAATTCATCGTGCCGCTAATAAAGAGAATACATTAGAATCATTATTTCGCGTTAATTCAACGAGTAAAGATGTGCCTTTAAATACGTTCCATCGACTCACTTCAAACTGTTAACATGCAGCTTCATCGATGATTATCATTTGATCCACCAAACGATTCGGTCAGTAAAGCACCGTCATTAGGTCTCCCGGGAAGTTAGTGTAGCTCAGAGAAATAAATTATATTATCATCTTTCTTCTTCTTGTGGTGCTTTCTCCTTTAGTGGAGGTTAGCGACTACACTGGCAAATCTGTCCCTCTCCAATGCGGCTCTAAACGAAGATGTAGAATCAAGGCCGGTCCAGTCTCTGATATTTCTAAGCCATGAAATCTGGCGCCTACCGGGACCACGTTTTCCTTCATTCTTACCCTGGGTGATTAGTTGCGTGAGGCGGTGCTTTTCATTTCTCATTATGTGTTCTATTATCATCTTTAATTTGGTATTTTACTAAAGGCGATAGATCCTACAGCTGAGCCGAAGTTTTTGTACAGAGGTGAAGAAGCTGGCAGCATCCAGAGATTCAGTTCACTGTACTATTTACCTCAGCAAATTGGGCGTAGGTCCTTGTTTAAATTACGTCGAATGTACGTATTTTATTAGCTGACAATAAGATTTTCACTTCGGTAAAATAAAAAAAGATAGAACTTTTTGTAATTTCATTAAAAATCTTTAATAAACAACATATTAAAAAGTTCTACTCGAGAAGTGGGTGCTTCATTTTTTATTAACCTTCCCTTTTTTTGTTACACGGATGACCAAGGGGGGGAAAAATGACCCCAGGTCAAAAATTTCAAAAATGACAATTAACAAAAAAATGAAGTTTTTTTTTTAATTTTTTTTGGCATGGACTATATCTCATTCAGCCAGTCACAACATGAGTATTAGTGTCATGTGTAGTGTGTGTAGGTTGAGTAAGTGTCTTGTTACTTTGCAAAGTCGACGTCCTTAGCGTAAAACTACTTCGAATTACACATAATAGACGGTATTTTACTAAACATCAACTTCAGAATATATTTTTTTATTCGTAAAATATAGGGGATTTTTTTATTTCAAAATATGAGGATATCTAGAATGATATAAAAGTCAAATAAAAAAATAATGAGTTAAAAATTGGAAATACTTTTGAATTTATTAAAGAAAAACATACGCTGGGGTCACAATTTCCCCCGCTTGGTCATCCGAAGGTTAAACAAATGAACTACGAAATTAGATGTTTTTTTTAAATAACTCCGAAAATATAAATTTTAGAAAAAAACTGACTTGACCATAAAAAAATTCAAAAAATGCTACAAAAAAAACCTTATATAAATAATTTTCTAAAATTAAATCTGTATCTTCTATAATTTTTTATTTATAACGCCAAAGTCACCCTTCTCACAAACATTGGCGAACTGTAAACTAACGTACGGCGAAGTGCACGGTTGGGTAATTTTAATGTAATTGTTTAACTAATTGATCAAATAAAATTTTACAAATTGAACATTAAAGAAGAATAATTAAGCTATCTTATAATTATAATAGAAAGAAATAAAATGTATGGGAATAAGTACAGTGTGGGCGGAAAATGAGCCTTACATGAATTTGGTTAAAAATGATTTAAAAATCTGTAACTAATGCAATTTTTCTTATAAAACTCTCAATTTTGCATAACTTACCTTTCAAGCATTTAACTAAATGATGATTCATTCAAAAAAAATCTCAAAAATTTAATTCAAATGATATGACGTCTCAAAAATTGTAATCTTTGAAATCTTCGTAGTTTTATAGAATTAACACCACTTTAAGACGGTATTACTCAAATTTGAACAGATCTATTACAGTTTTATAATGCACTAAATTATTTTACTTTTGAAATGAAATAAACTATTTCTTTTTAAGAAAATTAAGAAAGATAACAAAAATGTAATACAAAAACCGAAAATTACCAGCTAAAAAAATGTTCATACAAAGTGATCAAAACTTTTTTCTGTAAAACTTACCTAAAATACATTTAATAATAAGCTTCAACAATAATAAATGTTCAGCAAAAAAAATTTTTTTAACTCTTATACAGTATGTCTGCGTAACTTGGAACCTATTGATAACTTTTTTATTATCAGTTTTACGAAAAAAAGTAATTTGCAATCATAAGCATAAGATGCAATCATCAAATATCAATTTTAATTAATGTTATACGAGGTATGTCAAAAAATATGAATTTCACTCAAGAGTAAAGTTTATTTTTATTTATTTAACATGCTCTACAGGCCTTGGAGGCCTAGGGCTTTACAACTTAAAAATAACAATTTTACATAATACAAATGACAATATATACTAATGTCTTATATTTATTATATAATTTGATTTAATGTCTATGTAAAAATTGCTGCACTATGTTTCTCCACTGTATCCTGTTTTTCGCTTTCTCTTTCCAGTCTGTAATTTCCATCGATCCTATATCTTCTTGAAACTTTTCGTGCCACCTTTTTCTTGGTCTACCTCGTCTCCTTGTCCCAACTGGTTTTCTTAATAGTATCTTCTTTGGCATTCTTGACCTATCCATCCTCTCGACATGACCTGCCCACCTGATTCTTTGTGCCTTTGTGTATCTTGTTACAGTTGGTTCCTTGTAAAGCATTCTTAATTCTTGATTAGTTCTTCTTTGCCAACCATCTGCCGTATTTTTCCCCCCGAAAATAGTCCTCAGTACCTTGCGTTCCCATCTCTCTATCATTTCTTCTTCTGTTTTGTTTAGTACCCATGTTTCACATCCGTAGGTGACTGTTGCTTTTATTACAGTTTGGTATAGTCTAATTTTCGTCTTTCTTGATACGTAATTTGACTTTAATAATTTTTTTAAACTGCCGACCTTTCGGTTACCTTTAGCTATCCTGTGCTTTAGTTCGTTTTGCTCGTGTCCTTTTTCATCTATAATGGCACTTAGATATGTAAAGTGATTTACTCGTTAAAATTTATATTCTTTTCCATCGAACGCTCTTAACTTTAGCATAGCTACAGGTTCTCTTTCTGTGTTGCCTGGCACCATATACTTTGTCTTTTCTTCATTTATTTCTAGGCCGAATTTTAAGAGTAAAGTACCTTTACATTTCACAATATCGAAAATTGTTATTAAGAAAAGTTGTTTGGAATTAAAAAAATTGTTTTAGTGATCAATTACATCTTTCTAATTAAAATATTGTGAATAATAAAGGCACTTCACTCTTAAGAAAAATTCATATTTTTACATACCTCGTATAGAATTAAAAAAGTTTGATATCTCATAATTGTATCTTAGATTTTAGACCAGACATTTTAGAAAATTTAAATTTTTTGTTCGGCTAGAATGGTATAATTGTATATTAAGACACAGTTTCTAATTTCAAACAACTTTTCATAATAGCATTTTTTATATTCTGGAATATAAAGGTACTTTACTCTTTAACGAAATTCATATTTTTGACATAACTCGTATAACATTGGTAAAATTTGATATCTGATTGTTGAGTTTTAGATTTTTGACTATCCATAGCATTTTATTAAGAATAACTTTTTTTCGTAAAATTGATAATAAAAAAGTTTTCCATGTGGTTCCTAGCTACGCAGACACACTGTATAAGAGCGTATATATAAGAATTTTCAAATTGCAATGCCATATTCGGATTTAGCATAATCAAAAACAAAATAGACACATATTTGATCAAAGTAAAATCATGAATTTAGCGATATTTTTAAAATTATTTGTACAAAACAATTGTTATTATTTAAACAATTAATAAACAATTAGCGGCCAAATCTGCGAGTAGAACTTTTTACTTTAACATGTATATAAACTAACAAATAAATTTTTAGAAAAATATAAGCTTGTTTGAATTTTTCCGAAACAATGCATATTTTCGTTCTAATTGCATTCCCCTAAAATAGTTTTTACATTATTTTTATAAATTATTGTTTCGTTAAAACTAGTTTCAGTTGCTTAAAAATATTTAAACCATTTAGCTCTAATTATGTACACAGGTGTGAAATATATTATGTAAAATATTATTATTATTATTTATTGTAGGTCTCCCAGGAGCACCCGGAATACCCGGTCCAATGGGAGCTCCCGGTGCGGCAGGACTACCCGGATTGCCAGGAGTTAAAGGTAAAATATAAAAAAAAATGTATGTAAATGTATAGTATTATTTTTATGCTTAATAGATCCACCCATACTTATTTTGTCCTTTTCTGGTCTCTATTACCATTTTTGCCATAACTGGTCTCTATGAAGTGTTACCGTCATGTTTTTTGTTCATCTATGCAGAGAGCTATGAACAGCTTTAGGATCAGTTGTTGATACAGAATGCCCATATATAATATTTGCAAGAAACCTACAATGAAAATACAAATAGATGAAAAAATCAAAGCTATATCGACAGAAGAGTTTGCCAGGGAGACGTTTTTTCATCAAATATATTCACACTGGGATTGGAAGACGTGTCAAAGATATTTTCTGGGTAGACAAAGGAATAAATGGTAATGGTAGAAAACTGAGTCATTTGAGATATGCTGGCAACATTGTAATATTCGCTATAAATTTCGAAGAATTACAGACCATGATGACGCGACTATTTCAAGCTTCGGAAAAAGTAGGTCTTAAGATGAACTTGGAAAAAACAAAAATAATGACGAATACACCGAACATTAGAAAAATAACGTTGAATGGTATAAATTTAGAAACAGTAAGCGAATACATCTACCTGGGATAGATAATGAAAGTTAACAAAGAAAATCAAACTGCCGAAATTAGCAGAAGGATAAGGTGAGCGTGGGCAGTATTTGGAAAACGGAGTTGGATCTTGAAAAACACTAAACTAGAACAATATTTGAAAACCAGAGTTTACGATCAGTCTATCCTCCCTATACTTACGTATAATTCACAAACGTGGACACTCACCAAGGGGTCTAGGGCGTTTCACCGCCGCCAGTTCATCGCCGCCGTTTCGATGCCGCCAGTTCACCGCCGGCCGATTCATCGCCAGTCAGTTAATCGCTATCTGATATATTTCCGAATTTTCGACAGTTACATTTATTATTTATTTTTAGTATTAATTAGGAATTCTAGGAAATACGAGATATGACTATTGCCTTTGCCATACTTAATCTTTTAATAGACTTTTAAATTTTTATAATATAAAATATATTATAATGATAATCGTTTAAATTTCACGGTCAACATTTTCAACCAAGAGAAACTGTTTCTTAAATTCGAAAAGAACCCAAAATTTTTGTACAAAAATTTAGGGGAAGTAGAACAGTAAATATAGTAATATTTTTTATCTTTTTAATTGTCATAAGTTTTTAACTGAATTTAACGTCATGTCGTGTTATCTCCCATAATACAAAATCAACTGACTAACTGGCGATGAAACGGCCGGCGATGAAACGTCCCATTCCGCTCACCAAGGCCAACATGAATAAAATAGTAACGGCACCAAGAGCAATGGAAATGTCAACGCTCGGGGTGAGGCTTATGGACTAAAAAACAAATGAATTGATTAGATGCAAAACCAAAAAAACAAGACTCAGGAGAAAATGCTGCCAGATTAAAATGGAGCTGCGAAGGACACAATGCCTGACTGAAGGATAAAAGATAAAATCACGAAATACAACAAATTCAAATCGTCATGAGGAAGAAGAAGCTGAGGAAGGCCACAAATGAGATGGGCTGATGACATTGAAGATTGGAGGACACAACAAGAAACAAGTGGCGCAAAATAAAAAACACTGGATTGATTTGGGGGAGGCCTATGTCCAAAGTTGGATTACTTAAGGCTGAAGGAGAAGAGAATACAAGTGGTCAATTTTCCTAATTTCGCAATGCATTCGTTTGTTTTCTTATTATTAAAATTTATATGATACAGATATGCTTATCCGATATCTATTGATAAAGTGCTCCGAAATAGAAAGGTAATAATTCAAAGATGTCGCAAATGCCGGTCAAATTCGACCGGTTGTATCTAAGGAACCACTGCTAGTAATTCAACTTTTTAATCTTTAAAAACCGCCTTATTGGCTCTCTTCCAATGCCATGTTCTAAATTTAATTTAAACCAATAGGCCTGGATCGCGCTTACCCAAAAATTGATTAATAGCAAGCTGAAGATTTGTTAATAGCTTAGAGGTCTCTAGTCGAACAAACTTTGATGTACGCAAGATCTGCAAGTGATGATACGCAAGTTTTGGTACGCAAGATCCAGGCCTATAATAATTACCGAGATATTCTATTTGTTGATAATAGTACAGCGAATGAAGGTAAACCTAAATTATTATTACCTCCGATTTCGGTGAACCTTCATCGATTGGCATGAGAATTTGGGATTAAGTACACTCAACTAAACTTGTATGTAATAACTATGTATTTGAAAGCTGCAGATTTTGGAAGCTATAGGTGTAAATATTCTAGTTGAAACGACAAGAAGAAAAGTTGCCGTGCCCAAGGACTATAATTGCAGGAAGAAGTTACGGAATGACGAGGTAACCAAGCAGTACAAGATTGATCACATAAATTGGTGTCTTCAACACCAAAACTGGAACATTGGAAATTGGAAAAGTGTGCTATTTTCAAACGAAAGCAGGATGTGTAAAATGAGATGATTAACGAATTCGTGTACTTAGAGGACGAGGAAGAAAATCAAGAACGGAAACTGCCAGATTTCTTCTTAAATATAAACGAGGAAGAGACATATTCTGGGGAGGAATTAATTATGATCGTTGAAAAAAATATTTTATCAAAAATCAATAACCATTTTCAATTTCGTTGCAACACGAAACTACAGTCGCATCATATTCAAGTTCAATCAGAGAGGGCAGCAAGCACCTCTACCGGTTTCGAAACTTATTAGTCGCTCATCAGGAGGCACATATGTTGCTCTCTCCGACCCAACCAGGAAAAACCCCGGCGTGTAGTTACGGATCGCAACGAACGAAATGGCAGGGATGCCCCAGCGGCAACTGCTAGCAAAAGACTAAGTTTTCAATCTAATAGCACATAAAATCATATTAAAAATATTACTCCACATCCCACCAGATTGAAAACAATATGAACCTTCTCTGGTTACACATCCGAGGCTTCTAAAATTTGCAAGCCATAACGGATGCTGAGACTAAAGAAGATACGGGAATTTTACAATTTATAATTCACGTCCCATATGCCCAGAGCGGTAAAGTTCCAACGGGAATGGTTCCAAAAATGAATAACCATCATTATCGTATCATTATTCCAGTCCAATCAGAGAGTGCAGCAAGCACCTCTACCGGTTTCGAAACTTATTAGTCTCTCATCAGGAGGCACATATGCTGCTCTCTCTGAACCAACTAGGACAAACCCCGGCGTGCAGTCACGGATTGAAACGAACGAAATGACAGGGACGCCCTAGCGGCAACTGCTAGCAAAAAACTAAGTTCTTAATCTAATAACACATAAAACAACATCCAAAAATGTTACTTTACGTTATGGCTTGCAAATTGTAGAATCCTTTGAGGTGTTACCAGTATGTTTTCTATCTGGTAGGATGTAGCGTAACATTTTTGGATGTTGTTTTATGTGCTATTAGATCGAAAACTTAGTTTTTTGCTAGCAGTTGCCGCTAGCGCATCCCTGCTATTTCGTTCGTTGCAATCCGTGACTGCACGCCGGGGTTTGTCCTAGTTGGGTCAGAGAGAGCAGCATGTGTGCCTCCTGACGAGAGACTAATAAGTTTCGAAACCGGTAGAGTTGCTTGCTGCATTCTCTGATTGGACTGGAATAATGATGAGGCTGTAGTTTCGTGTTGCAGCTAAATTTAAAATGGTTATTCATTTTTGGTTTACATGTTTACTCTGATTGGAGTACGAAGGGAAACATTCTCGTTGGAACTATACAAAGCTGAGCAGATAGGACGTGAATTACAAATTGTAAAATTCCCTCATCTTCCTTAGTTTGAGCATCCGTTATGGCTTGCAAATTGTAGAAGCCTTGGGGGTAATACCAGATAAGGTTCCCATTGTTTTCTATCTGATAGGATGTAGAGTAACATTTTTGGATGTTGTTTTATGTGCTATTAAATTGAAAACTTAGTTTTGAGAATGGTTCCCTCGTACTTCAATTAGAGTAAACATGTAAATCAAAAATGAAAAACCATTTTCAATTTCGTTGGAACACGAAACTAGAGCCGCATCATATTCTAGTTCAATCAGAGGGTGCAGCAAAAACCTCTACCGGTTTCGAAACTTATTAGTCTCTCATCCGGATGCACATAATATGTTGCTCTCTCTGACACAACCAGAACAAACCCCGGCGTGCAGTTACGGATCGCAACGAACGAAATGGCAGGGATGCACTAGCGGCAACTACTAGCAAAACACTAAGTTTTCAATCTAATAGCAAATAAAATATTATTAAAAATATTACTTCATATCCCACCAGATTTAAAACAATGAAAACCTTCTCTGGTTACACCTCAGAGGCTTCTAAAATTTGCAAGCCATAACGGATGCTGAGACTAAAGAAGATAAGGGAATTTTACAATCTATAATTCACGTCCCATCTGCCCAGCGCGGTAAAGTTCCAACGAGAAAGGTTCCCTTCGTTCCCTGCCTATGTCTATAGGTTCTGTAAGTTGTCTATTTATTCTGACTTTCATTTTTGTGTTTTGGTAGCTGTTTTCAATGGTTTTTATGATATCTAGGGGGACTTCTCTATTATACAAAAAATGGATTATATCTTTGACTTTTACCCTGTCAAATGCTTGCTTCAAGTCAATCAGACACATAAATGATGGTCTATTATACTCGAGTGATTTCTCAGTAATTTGGTTTGTGACAAATATTGCATCTGTATGCAATCTGCCAGTACGAAAATTCTTTTTGTTCATCCGCTAAATTTATCCTCTGATTCATTGGTTCTTGTAGAATTTTAGTCTTTATTATTAGCTTAGTATTTAACAAGTTGATACCTCTGTAGTTTTCTGGCTGCTTTTTGCATTTAAGGATTGAAAATCACCCTTTGTTAAAAATGGTAATAAATAGATTTAAGTAATCTGGCGTAGGCCATCTCGGTTAGTTTAATAACCACCTTTTCTTAGCAACCACTCCTTAAATCGAAAATATTTTTTTATATTTTTGAAATATGAAATCGCATAATATTACACAAAGAGTTTGTTTAATGTTTATGATATAATCTTTGGTAGAATGTAAAATTTAAACACTTAAAGATCCTTAAAGCCGATTCATTTAAAATATTCAAATATTCAAGAAACTTCACTCATCTGAATAATACGTTAGTGAATTGAAATCTCATTAAATCCTTCTTTTTAAAAAGAAAAATATATAGAGTTAGAAATAATAGAATTTCTATTTTTATTTCAGGTGATGTAGGTTCCTGTAGCAGAAAATAATTTGGAAGTTCTGAATGAAAATTTAAAACTATTCTTACTTTTGACATATTATGTAGATATTTGCTGTTGTATCATCCAAATAAGTATCATTAGAACGTATCAAAAATTATATATTTGGTTTTTAATTTTGATTAATATGCATGTGGACCAAAGAAAAGAGTCCACCTCGATATTTGGCAGTATTAGATTTTAAGGAAATGAAGAAACAGGGCGATTTTTGTTCTAAGGGGGACACATTTTTACTATACATATATCTGTCATTTGTCAACCCCCTCCCTTACACGTGCCCAATACTTTATTTTAAAATATGGAATAGGGGTCGTGTGGTAGCTCATTTGAAAGGGTATTCAATCCTCTATTCAGTAATATAAACATTATCATAATTATTTATTCAGGGTGTCCAAAATTTTTTTATTAATTAAATAAATCTACAAAAAAAAAGAAGAAAAGTATGTAATTTATTTTATTTAAAATATATTTTACTGCTGCCATAAAACAGAAATAAATGCTTATTTCGCAAAATAAACATTGCTTTTTGCGTAATTTCAATGTTCAAGACAGTTCCCGTCATCCACCTACCTCTTGGAAGTTTGAACATTTAATTTAAGCGAAAAGCAATGTTTATCTGTGAAATAAACATTTATTTCTGTTTTCTGACAACAGAAAAATTTATTTTAAATAAAATATATACTTCTTTATTTTTGTCAATTAATTTAATTAAAAATATTTTTGGACACCCTCTTTAAAAAATTATATGATAAAGTTTATATTATTGAATGGAGCATTGAATACCATTTCAAATGGGCTACCACACGACCCCTATTCCCTATTTAAAAATAAGGTGTTGGGGACGTGGAAGGGAGGGGGTTGACAAATGACAGATGTATGTATCGTAAAAATGTGTCCCTCTTAGAACAAAAATCGACCTGTTTCCGCCTTTCCTTAAAGTCTAATAACTACTGCCAAATATTGAGGTGGACTCTTTTCTTTGACCCACCTTGTACCTATATCCCAGAGCTAACAGTATTTTTATGTAGGCCAAGGATTCCGTTTCTCCAAAGATATGAATAGGGTACAAAATTTCCAAAATATTAAGGAAGGTACGTTCATCTTTATAAACATGTGAGGCAACTAGTACTGAAATCAAATTAGCATCAGTAATCATAAAATAAACAGACATAAAAAAATTAAAATCTAAGAAGCAGCTCTCTTCCAACTCTAAGTCCAACTCCAATCAAGCGAAAATCAAAAAATCAAATGCAACGAATAGCATTAGTTCAAAAATATAAATTCTTTGGTCATGAAATCCAAGTTGTCAGGAACTTGGAGACTTGAACTCCAGACTGCTGAACTGCAGAAAAGAATCATATTCAAGAGCAACATACTAAATTATTTGAAAAAGAAGACGTTCGACTAATGTGTGTTCTCAGTCATCAGTTATGACGTCGAAACACTTTCCCTAACCCAAGATAAAGCAACAAAGAAAGTCCCAAAGCCGCTTGAGTATGGCAGGCAGGCGCGTCTCCAGGTGGCGTATAGAAGAACGGCTGGATACAATCTCTGGCTAGTGGGGCTTCAGGAGGAGAGAAAAAGTGTAAAATCTCTTAATCTCCTACCAAAACCCCGCCGTGGACCACCTCCTCCAATTCAAAGTGAAGGTAACGTGCTGTGGATGGAAGGTCGCTGGAGTAGTAGCGGCCGTAGCGTTTCCCTTGGGGCACCAGGCGAAATCCCCTTGTAAATAGCCTTACCCGGTCATGCGGGGCTCTGGCCGGGTGGACCTGCTATATCCCTGTATAGCTACTCGTGGGACCTAAAATGACAAGGAACCATAAATGAAAACAAAACACTTCCTCTCAGGTGAGGGACTCCCCCAGGGGGCCACTACCTCTGAACCTGATGTAGGCTCCCTCACGGCAGTCTCCTATTCACTATCATCGGAGAGCTCCCTCATGGGGGCCTCTGATCTCACTGTACGATTGGAGAGCTCCCCCATGGGGGCCTCCAGCAACCTCCTCTATGGTGAGTTCTATTCCATCTTCCTTGGAAGCTGTAGTGACGCAATCTTCCATAAGTTCCCTCGGCCCTCTGGTAGAGTGCCTCTCCTTGGAGAGTGCTCCTTTCGGCAGCCGCGGTGGCTCAGAGGGAGGAAATCCAGAAAATGACATAACAGTCAAAAAGAGAAACAGATCAGGAGCTGCAAAAAAGCGGGCTCGGGCGGCTCTTGTTAGCGTGTCTAATTCAGGGTCTCGCGCCTTAGTCTCGTGTTCAGAGGGAACTTCCCCCCAGATACCGGGGTGCTGCTGTCGGTTTCCAGTGGGACACCTTTAAGCTCCTCGTCGGGGGTTCAGAGTGCACATGGTGACTCAGTGGCAACCCTTCAGATAGGAGGGGACAAAAAATTTAAGAAGCGGCCTAGATCTACAGGAACAACTCCTGAATTCCGAAAGCAGCAGCTTAAGAAGTCACGCACCGTAAACGGTGTCGGGACTGCTGGAGATTCGTATGCTCGAGTCGTTGAGGGTGGCAGACTCCGGGGAACTAGAGCTTACCGCTTGCTATAATATTGAGTAAAAATACATAAAACGAAATTTAAATATTTAACAGACGAAACACAACAACTAACAACGGAGGTAAAAGGAATAAAAGAAGAACAACGAGAATATATAAATGACCTAAGAGAATTAAAAAAAGAAATAAATAAATTCAAAGTAACCAACAACTAAAAAAAGAAAATGATGAAATGAAACAGGAACTAAAGATAGTGAAAATGAAGGTAGAACAGTTTGAGAAGGAGAGAAAAGCTAACAATGTTATTGTCCAGGGTCTACCGATGGATACAAATAACCCAAATGTAGTCAACGAGGTTATGGCAAATTTCGTGGAAAGAGAATTAGGTATTAAAGTAGAAATAGAAGAAGCTTATAAAATAGGGGACAAAACATGTCTTGTAAAACTAAAAAACAAAAATGAAAAAATAAAAATTATGAAGAATAAAAACAAACTAAGGAAATCAAAGCCGGAAATATATATCAATAACGATCTAACGCAAGAAGAGATGAAAATACAACAAGAAATACGGAAAATTGCAAAATTTCAAAAAGAAAACGGTAAGAACACTAGATTAGGCTATCAAAAACTAAGTATTGACGGGACTATATGGAAATGGAACAAAGAGAAGAATGAACTGGAAAGGGCAAACCAAGACACGCCAAAAAACTGATAAAACAACAGATATCGGATACAACACAAAAAACGGACACGAAAATGGCAAAGGAAAAGGATCTGAACAGATTAGATAAAATAAAATACACGAACAGAAAAAAATATAATAAAAAAACGAAAAAATGTGATCAAATAAAAATAAGTACGTGGAACATCAGAACAATACTTGAACCAGGAAAAATGCAGGAGATCGTCTCAGAACTAGAAAGATACAAAATTGATATTGCAGTGATTCAAGAAATTAGATGGGCAGGTCAAGAGAAATAAATAAAAAAAACTACACACTACAGTACTCGGGACATGAAAAACAAGGTCAATATGGAGTTGCTTTCATAATTATGGGAAAAATAAAAAATAACACTATGCAATTTAAACCAATAAATGAACGCATGGCTTACCTGAGAATTAACGCCAAATCATTTAATATATCAATCATAAACGTATATGCCCCAACTGAAAGTACTGCTGCGGAGGAAAAAGACAAATTGTATGAGGAACTCGAACGAGGAATAGAGAATTTACCTAAAGAAGACACAATACTGGTAATGGGAGATTTTAATGCCGAAATAGGTAAGGCAGACTACATTAACCAAGTAGCAGGTAAGCACACAATACACGAAAAAACTAATGTTAATACACGTTGACAATGGTCAACGATTATGTAACCTAGCAGCTAGTACCAATATGATTATCCTTAGTACAAAATTCGAACATCCTAAATATCATAAAGTAACGTGGATTTCCCCAGAACAAAAAACATTGTCACAAATGGACCATATACTGATTACAAGAAGGAAGCAAACATCGGTAACAGACGTGAGAACCTACAGAGGTGCACATGCAGACACAGACCATTTTATGGTGACTGCAAAGGTAAGACACAAAGTCAAAAGAACTCTAAAAAACACGACAATAAAAAATAAATGGCACGTAGAAAAACTGAATGCTCCAGACATAAGGATTAAGTATGCTGACGACATGAACAAAAAACTGAAGGAACAATCTAAACCTACAAAGGATATAGAAACAGATTGGAGATATATAAAAAAAATGTATAAATTAAACAGCGGATGTACACATCGGGATAAAAAGAAACAAAAAAAGACAAGAATGGTATAACGAAGAATGCCATAACATGCTAAAAAAGAAGGTAGAAATGAGACAAATGTGGATAAGAACAAATAGACAGGATTATAGGGAAGAATACAATAGAATAAGACATGGATGCAAGAAAAAAATTAGGAAAATTAGACGTGACTGGTTGGATGATAAGATAAAAGAAATAGAAAAAGAAAGTAAGAACAGAAACACAAAAGAATTCTATAAGAAAATTAGTGAGCAGAACAAAACTTTTAAAGGAAAGATAAAAGGCATAAAAGATAAAAATGGAAAAGTATCAGAAAACGATGAAGAGTATAAAGAAATGTGGACTAACTATTTTAAAGAATTATTAACAGAACAAGAAGATCAAGACCTAAATGAAAACATAGAAGAAGAGTCAATGATGTTAGGAAACCAGCTAGAGATACCAATAAAAGAGGAAGTTGAGGAAATTATTAATAGCAGCCGTAATGGTAAAGCCTCAGGATCGGACTGTATCAATATGGAGTTTATAAAATATGGTGGTGAAGAATTAAAAGATAAATTATACAATTTAATAAAAGACATATGGAACGAAAAAAAAATGCCGGAAGAATGGTACAAAGGACAAATTATCACGATTCATAAAAAAGGAGATCAACAGATGTGCAATAACTACAGAGGACTGACGCTATTAAACACAGCATATAAAATCATGTCCGCCTTAATACAACGAAGACTGACCGAAGCTACCACGAATATCATAGGACACTATCAATGCGGATTTGTTAAGGGAAAGTCTACAACAGATGCCATACATACGGTTAAACAAATTATGGAAAAAGCACATGGATATAAAATAGAAATTGAACTGCTTTTTATAGATTTTCAGCAAGCATTTGATACAATAAAAAGATCAAAATTAATGGTAGCTCTGAAAGAAATGGGAATACAAAATAAATTAACAAGATTAATACAAATGACAATGAGTAGAACTGTATTTAGCATAAAAACTCAAGGACACCCAACTCGTAACTCTTAATGACAAACTTTTTTAATTCAAAATGTACACCGGCCAATTCGTAACTTTTCTACTACCTGACCAACTCGCAACTTTATACAGGTGAATTCGAAACCATTGTTTAATTTTAATACCCCAGGTAGTTGTTAGGTTAAAAGGTAAGAAATAAATTTGAACAGTAACGGATTAAGCCAACACGGTCCATATAGCATATTATTATGTAAGCGAATGGTTCTTGGTTTGCTTAAAAACATGTTGTGTATTATAAGTACCTATAAAAAAATAACAAAAATTGAAATCTCTTTTGATTGAAACAATATTATATGTACAGACTAGGGCGGATCTGTAAAAAAACGTCTATTTGTGGATGTGCGAGGTGGCATTCGGATTTTTGCAGATAAAGTTAGGTGACAACTTCAATAACAGTAATTAACTTATGCTCCTTCTCAAATATGCCCGGAACATTAATAAAAAAATTAAAATTTTTAAAAATTTTGAAATACATTAATTCTTTTCTATATTTTTTGCTTATAACTTTAAAACGATTCATTTTGGAGCAAAGTCGTAGGGAATTAAAATAAAGATAATTGAATTTTTTATGATATACGACTAGTTAAAAATGTCTTAAATTATTACCCTTTCTGCAAAACAGCAATAAATACAAAATAAGGGGGCAAAATAAGCCTCTTTTTATTCAGTGTTTTTCAACAACTTTAGTTGCACTTAGAACCTTCGTAATTCGCATAGAAAATCCTTATAATATACTTAAATCTTCCACCAAATTTTATTAAAATCGACCTGATAAATTTTGCATAATAATTTTGCAATCTAAATTTTTTTAAAAAAGTTCAAATTTTTTAAATAGCTTTCTGAGCAGAAAGTAAACGATTTAGAAGTTTGCTAATTTTTTTACATATATAGAGGCTCTCTAGCTATCTAATACACTTTACAGAATTAAAATCGGATTATCTAAGCGGCCTCAGCACTGTTTTAAAGTTATAAACAATTTTTTGGCTTATAAACAAATACAGTGAGGACGTTTGAGTTGGAATAAATTCATTTTCTCGAGAATGGGCGTCTCTGGAGATAAATCCCGAAATAGGTCGATTTTTATTTTTAAATTATAATTTTTTGGTATACATATCATACTAGTGACGTCATCCATCTGGGCGTGATGACGCAATCGATGATTTTTTTAAATGAGAATAGGGGCCGTATGATAGCAGGCCGTATGATTCCGTCGGTATAACAGCTTGCCTTGCAACCAGAAATTTAAAATTATTTACCACCAATAACTTACACCCACGTGCACTCATTACGAAATCTGTTATCTGTTACAAGAATTTCAGTCATGTTCAGAAAATTTATTTGAATTTTCTCTAGTAACTCTTCCAAGAGACAATACATAAATGATGAATACCTTTTACACCACCTTCAAAGAGAGTAATTTTTACAGGTACATACATACCTGGAATACCGGTATTAAATTATCAACATTACTTAAAAATGAAAGTTACTGATTCACCGGTAGTTAGTGGGTTATCGAAGAATTACCTGCGCGCCAGAGTTACGAGTTGGCCTGTAATTAGGATGGGGGATTAAAATAGTTACGAATTCACCGAGACCCATTATTCAGGCGTACAAAGGCGCATAAGTGACATTGAAAAACCAGTTTCCTATGTTCATTTTGCATCCCATAATCTGAACCTGGTGTTAAATGATGCCGTTGCTGGTGTACAGGAGTTTTTTTACGATATAATTAAGAGATTATATGTTTTTTTGTGCAAGTATTAAAAGAAGAAAAAAATTTATCGAGTTTGCCAACACTTAAAAAGGTTATGTGAAACCCGGTGGTCATCCAGACATGATGCTGTAATGGCTTTGCGTCGAGCTTTCTGACAAGTAATGAAATCTTTAACGAAAATTTCACTGCTATCAAAAAACTATGAAAAATTAGAAGCTAATGCATTATTAGAGCATATGAATAATTTTTATTGTGCCGTTAACATTACTATTCAATCTAAAATACTTAACTTTATTCATCTAACATCAAAACTTTTGCAATTTAAAACGGCAGAGTTAACCTTCAACTTTTTGAAAAAACTCGTGATAATCTTCGAGAAATGAGAAATCCGTTTTCCGAAATTCTATCAGAAGCAGCAGGAATAGCAGGTTAGTGGGGATTATATAGGAATTTAAAAATAAACGGATAAAACGTATAAAAAAAATTTACGATGAGCTCAGCTGCGACGAAAAAATAACTTGTAGTAAAAAAAATTTAGATATAGTATTGCGACAACTTACTAATAGGTTTGTCGGATTAAGAGACATGAAGGTATAGGTTTTCATGTCTATTCCCAAAAACTCTATTAACACTAACTGATGAAGACTTATTAAAGAAAGGCCAACTATTGTTATTTACACATATTTTAGTAATTATAGTGTTATTAGTTGTCGTTATGTTTATAATACGGGGGCCCACAAAAATTGTCGCGGGGGGGGGCCGCAATCTTCAGCTACGCCACTGCTAGGTGTTGCTTTTTTTTGTCATCATCTTTACATCGTTTTTACATCAACATAAATATATTTCAATACCCCTCGTAAGCAAGCATCAAATAAGTATGAGTAAAATCAAAAAACTTTTAACTAGATGTTATTAATAAGCGATAACCGGCAGTGTACAAGATAAACTGTAACTGATAATTTATATACAATTATTCATTTTCCAATTTGATAACTTATTGTTTACATATTTATACTACTGTTTTTGGCTTAAGTATTTCAATAAAATATTTCAAACAATGAAGCTCCTATTCTTCGTGGTATTTGTCTGTATTCTATGCGAGTATGTAAGTACTTATTTCTTCATTGTATTTTTTGATTTTGGAGAGAAATAATAGCCAAACTAACCAATTATTTTAAATTATGATTCTTTGATATATAATTATCATACTAGTAATGTTATCCATCTGGACTTGATGACGAAATCAATGATTCATTTAATGTGAATAGGGAATAGGGATGGCAATCCAGCTCATTTGAGATATATTAATAATTCTCTATTTAGTAATATAAATACTGGCGTAATTATTTATACAGGGTGGCCAAAAATTTAAATTTTTGATTTAAAAAAAGATATAAAACAAACAAAAATGGTTACTTGACTAATAAAAATTGCTTTTCGGTTCAATTCCGTATCGTTGGAACGTAAAATATCTGTTCAACAGTGCTAGCCTAATCTCTGATATTCCTCATCCAAGATTTATTCTTTCTTTCCAAGCCTTTTTCCCCTCTACTCTATCTTTCATTCTGACGTGTAGCAGGGAGTATTTATCGTTTTGAAGTATGCGGCCCAGATAGGATGTCTTTCTTACTTAAATTGTGTTCATAAGCTTTCTGCCATGCCCAATTCGTCCTAACACTTCTTCGCTTGAGAATTTTTAAGTATATGTTACCGGTCAAACCCGATTTCAGGACAAACTAGTTTGGCCTAGGCCAAACTACTTTGTCCTAAGCGCATTAGGATAAACTAGTATGGCCTAAGCCAAACTAGTTTGTTCTATCGCGCGTAGGCCAAACTAGTTTGTCCTAGGCCAAACTAGTTTATCCTGATATAAATACACACACTTCAGGACAAACTTGTTTATCCTGATATAAAAACGCACACTTTAGTGTGGACAAACTAGTTTATCCTGAAGTGTAATTATGTTTTTATATCAGGATAAACCAGTTTACCCTAGTCTATAAACCAATTTAATCTAGTCGAAAGTAATGGATTACAGATTAGTTGCTGATTTAAACGTAAGTTTAGAAGACACTATTAAAAGTTGTAAGACTTTTAATTATTTAGAGTAAATGATAAACCGAGATGGCACTTATACGAAAGATATAGAAATGGAAATAGTACGGGGAAAACAAGCCACGAAAGCACTCTATGGAGCGATATGGAAGAACACTCTAACTAAAGAAAACAAAAAAGGATTTGTCCCTACAAGAGCGGAAGAATGGCCAGTGACAACAATAATATGAAATAAAATACGAACAGTTGAACTGGAGTTTATGAGAAGGTGTCTACAAATTACCAGGTAGGATAGGATAAGAACAGAGTAAATATAAAACAGAATAGAAGTAGAATGCTTAATTACAAAAAAGTTGTGGTAGTAAAAGTAGAGTCCTGAAATGGTACGGGCATGTACAAAGAATGCCGGAGCACAGGTAGCCGAAAAGATTACTGGACTGGGAGCCGCGGGGAGGAAGACGGAGAGGAAGACCTGCTGTGAGATGGAGAACTCACATAGGAAATGCTATGATAGGTAGAGACCTCAGAGATGGCGACTGGGAGAATAGAGTGCTATGGAAGACGAAAACGGCAAACTCATAATGGGAAAAAGCCAAGAAGAAGAAAGTAATTCAGCGAACTAGAACGGCTTAATATAAATAATAAATTGAATAAAATACTTTATTCTTGGAAAAATAATCATTTTTATTAAAATTATAATTATTCGTAACAAACAAACAATAGTATTGAGTTATATTCGCGGTCGGACGGACAGATAGCCTAGGTCAAATTTATCACCTTTAGTACCATCCTTGGATAGCTTTCATTTGACACATCATTTGTCATTCTACCTGGTTGAGTTGAGTTCACGGACAGACAGACAGACGAATGGATGGACGGACAGACGGTCGTGGATAATTCAACGTTTTCACATTTTTTCAAAATTGGTGAAAACAACGTTAATTCGTACTCGATTTTATTCGTTAGTGTATGTTTTCTGTTAATTTTTGGAGTACGTCATTCTTTTATTTATTATTTTTGAAGTTATACTTCTTTACGGTCGAGGGTGAAATTTTATACTTGCCTGGCGCATGCGCAGACAGACAGTATGTATCAG
Source organism: Diabrotica virgifera virgifera (assembly GCF_917563875.1). Classification (NCBI taxonomy): domain Eukaryota; kingdom Metazoa; phylum Arthropoda; class Insecta; order Coleoptera; family Chrysomelidae; genus Diabrotica; species Diabrotica virgifera. The sequence continues at coordinate 181,295,459 of NC_065446.1, forward strand.
CGCAAATAAGTCATTAAAAGAATATATTAGTGTTTTTAGTAAATGTATTATTAACATTATAATTTTTGTGTCTTTGGATTTGTCTTCCTCGGGAATAAAATATTTTATAAGCTTTGATCGCGCAGTACGTCCTGGGTATACCCAGAGGGAGAACGCCTGCGCATTACAAAATTGGGCGTTCGCGGAGTCCAAATCTTTCCCTCTGAACACCCTCCGGATTTTTAATGCGGTGTTCGCGCAGTACAGAAAAAAGTTCCTGAACATGTCCGGGATACGCTCTCGACGTTCGAGGATTTTGTTTCGGATTTTAAGTTCGCACAGGCGCACAAAATATTTGGGAAGAATTTCTTGACATTCTGTTCTTACTCCTTCCAATTCTTAACCTAAAATATTGTTTTGTTAAACAACTTGTAGATGTAGATTCTGGTTTTTAAAGTTTTGAAATTATGTAAAGTGTTGTGTCATTTAAATATTCTTCAAACAAATTTTAATATTTTTTATATTGAAGCTTTTTTAGTTGATTTTGTCAATGTTTTCCATTTCGTATGTTTATAAATAAGTAGGTACCTTTTCTAGTATTATTTTCATTCGATATTCATAATTATCTATTACGGTAGTATGTATTACAATAAATTGTACTCTGTTTTTACTTAATTTCTTCTATCTAAATGAGCTTATAAGTACCTACATATTCTTGTGGTTTATTTTTCAGTTTAATTTATGAGTTAAATTAGTCTTTTATTGAATATAATGAAACATAAACAATACATCAAACTTATTCTGAAACTATTTCTTGTGCCTTGTTATATTTCATTATTTTTGTGGTGTAATAAACCACAACACAATGCCACAACCCATCAAATTCAATACATAGATATCAAAATTGGAAATGATTGTTTTACTAAATTATTCCTTCCTTCAGATAATGTTCAACCCCCAGGAAGTTAAAGGTAATTTTTATATCTAAATATCAACAATCTTTTACTCTCTACAAAAATGTAAGCTGGATTTCCGAGTGGAAATAACCACATTATATTGTGGAAATAATAAAGAAAGACTCTAATCAAATTTCTACCTTCTAAGAAAGGCATTGAATTATTGAATAGAAAGTTAATCCTTTGCCTGTTGCTTTTATTCTCTTTTCTCTTTCTCTTTGTTGACATACAAATTTGTTGCATTTGCATTTTTTGACATTTATTTCGAAATAAGAAAGAGACCACAAAAGGCTTCCTTCTCTAACCTTAATGTATGCAACCCGTCATTACATTGCGAATCCGAAAATTGTTCGCTGAGCAAAAAATCCTGAGCATGTCCAGGATAAGTTTACGTTGACGCCTGCGCATTGGAAACTAATCCCGAACTTATTCTGGGTATGCTCGATTTGTACTGCGCGAACACTACTATAATAATAGTAAGTATATTTACTTTAAATTTTAAAGTATTTCTATACCTCACTTCTTGGTCTATTAAATTATTTGTCAGAATGTATGAGAAATCTTGTAAGCTGTTAAAGCAAAGGTAGTTTAGCTCGGTGGTAGCGCGTTCGACCGGAGATCGACAGGTCGCCGGTTTGATTCCGTGTGTTATCTAACATTTTTTTATTTTAGTATTGTTTTAATAAAAATTTTTGAAAAGTAGTAAGTAAAAATTAGTTTAATCTTTAAATATAAATAACCCGTTGAAAGCATATTTATTTCGTTGAAATCATATAATAGAGTATAACTTCTTACGTTCGTACAAAGTACACACACATTCTTTTTTAAATTATTTAATTAAACAAGAATATATTGATTTATAGCATGTATCAATATCTTCATTCGATGTATCATATGATACAATATATCGATGTATAATTTTTTTTGCCATCCCTGTTGGGACGTGATTTGGGAATTCCCCGCATGTAAAAGTCCTTGCCTTAGATGTTCGCTAAATTACTTTCGACTCGGCTAAATTGGTCTTGAAGTGTGAGTCTTTTTTATATCAGGATAAACTAGTTTGGCCTATGCCAAACTAGTTTTGCCTGAAGTGTGTGTACTTATATCAGGATAAACTAGTTTGGCCTAGGACTAGTTTATACTAGGCCGTACTAGTTTAAGAATGAAATAAAACATTATTATCAAGGGCCAAAATTCCCTGAAAACTTCTCTAATTTTTATTTTAAGTTACAGGGGTAAGAAACAGAAGAAATTTTGTTAGATTTTTAATTTCAAATAACTCATTCAAAATAAGCTTTCTGTTTACTCTAAGGAACTTTCGGCCCTCAGTAATGATAGTAGGGGAGCAAAGTATGCTAAAAGTCACTTGAGCGTTATGGGGACCTATTGTGTTGTGAAGAGTAGGTCCTAAAACCACAAAAAGTTAAGAAAAGTTTCACATTTTAGTGGGGACATTCCATTTTTAATTTAATTTTCCATTTCCAACAATCGTTTTTTTAGATTATAGCGCCATCTATCGATAATTCGAAAAAATGTTTCGAATAAAAGTTATTTATTTTTACGTAAGGAATCCAACTCTGCAATAAAAAAATGGGGGCTCCCATTTAAGATTTTAAAGTAACCCCCTACCCCACTTCCGTGGGGGATCGTGTTTGGTGTCATTCGATAAATTTTTTAAAAATATTGAATAAGTGTATTTTTCAGTTTTTCGATCTGATGTTCATTTCGCGAAATATCGCGGGATTCGTTTTTATAATATTAGATTTACCGCCCACCCCTCTCCGTGGGAAGTCGTGTTTAGTATCATTTGATAGATCTTTAAAAAATATTGACCACGTATTTTTTAGTTTTTTGAAATTTTGGGACTCACCCATTTCGTTACGCCCCGCTCAAATCGTCAGATTTTTGAAATATGCACTGTTCTGCATGTACTTAACTTATCTTCATCTGATAATTTCGAGCTTAACGAACTCCCCTGTGTTAAGAGCCTATATATGGTAGAGCTACATCTGCAGGTTACCAGGTTTCTCCCCATATGATAATGTGATTGGGCTTCCCTACCATAATGCAATCTTTCATTTAGTGGCGTCACTGAAGGTGGATATAAGCTATTACCTCCGATTTCGTTCAACCTCCATCGATTTGCATAAAAATTGGTAAGTGGTTAGAGGATATTTTAAGAATCAAAGGTGACATGGTGCCAACTTGCGCTTTTACCCTGGGGGTGGATGCCACCCCTTCTCGGGGTTAAAATTATTTTATTAAAAATTATCCCAGAAATAGATAAGGGGAAAAATTCTAAGTAAAGTTTGTTATATAAAGTTATCAAAATAAATCAAAAGTTTTTGGGTTTTAAAAATTTTAATTTTTCGTAAGAAAAATGCATGTTTTTAACCGATTTTTTTATAGATAACTCAAAAACTATAAGTTTTTACAAAAAAGTTTTAATTACCAAAATTAAAGATAATAAAAAACTATATTTTAAGAATCAAAGGTGACATGGTGCCAACTTGCGCTTTTACCCTGGGGGTGGATGCCACCCCTTCTCGGGGTGAAAATTATTTTATTAAAAATAATCCCATAATTAGATAAGGGGAAAAATTCTAAGCAAAATTTGTTATATAAAGTTATCAAAATAAATCAAAACTTTTGGGTTATTAAAGGTCAAAAATTTTAATTTTTCGTAAGAAAAATGCATGTTTTTAACCGATTTTTTATAGATAACTCAAAAACTATAAGTTTTTCCAAAAAATTTTAATTACCAAAATTGAAGATAATAAAAAACTTAATAAACTCCTTACTTAAAGAATATTTTAGTATTAACTAAAAGTGAGTTATAGGTAATTGAATGCATATTTTTTTTGGCGAGTACACAAATCTAATTATTCAATCTTAAATTACGGCAAAATGATGCATTATATAACATAAACTTATTAAACATCTGTGAAGGTACTTAACCCGCGAGTAGTCGCGCGGTGAGATAGAATCTCAATTTTTATCCTTTTTCGCGATAACTTGATGAAAAATTTTGCAATTTTCAAAAAATTTCGTAAGTGCCTCGAAGAAGGGAGTAGTAATGCGTAGGATTTTTTCTTTCTTCTTCTTCTTCTTTTTGTGGAATTTATGGCTTTGGGGAGAGCCAATTAGCTTTAGCCCGCGATTAGTCGCGCCGTTAGATAGAATCTCACATTTCATCCTTTTTCGTAATAAAGTAAAACCTGTCAGTAACGGCCACTAAAAATGAAAGAAGAACTATTGGCCGATATATAAAGGTGGCCGCTATTGCCAGTTTTTGTAGTCTACATATAATTGGTTTGGGAAATTTTTAAACTGGCCGTTAGGACAGGTGGCCGTTAACACATGTTTTACTGTACAGTAAAATTTGTCAGTAACGGCCACTAAAAATGAAAGAACTATTGGCCGATATAGAAAGGTGGACGGTATTGACAGTTTTTGTAGTCTACATATAATTGGTTTGAAACGACAGCCGAAACAGGTGGCCGTTAACACAGGTTTTTTTAATAAAATTGTTAGAAATATATATTTTCAATATAAAAAGTAGATAAAAATAGTACAAAATAAAAATTTGTTTTAAATTCGTATTTTGAGATAGAATCTCACACGCGACTATCGACGTTACAGAAGTGAGCGCGACTACTCCCGGGTTAAAAGTATCTATCAAATAAGATACCGAACAAGTTAATAGCATTAAAATTTATGCTCCAAAATGTTTTCAAACTATATCTTTTAAAAATTAAAAAAAATGTTATTGTTTTTTTTTAATAATTCCGTTAATTTTAAGATATGAGGTTCACCTAAAAACGGTTTGAAAGGTAATTCCAAAGGCTATTAAAACAAGTTAAACTTAATCTTTTAGTCCCTTTACTTTTTTAAGAATGAAAGATTAAATGGCCACGGTTACATAGTTCTCGCAGCAAAATTTAAGCTTTAAACGTTTCTATCTCGGTTATTTTTCACCCTACAGAAATGGTAAAAAAGGTGTAATAATATATTTAATATTAGTGGAGTCAATGAAGGTGGATATGAGTTATTACCTCAGATTTCGTTGAACCTCCATCGATTTTCATAAAAATTGGTGAGTGGTTAAAGGATACCTCAAGGAACAAAGGTGACATAGTGCCAACCTGCGCTTTTTGCATTTTAGGGGTGAAATACACCCCTTTTTTAAAAATTATTTTTTAGGTTTCTGAAAGTGCAGTCACTGTAAGTTTTCACTTCCTATTTCGTTGAACCTTCATGATTTTCATGAAAATCGGTAAGTAGTTAGAGGAGACCTCAAGCAATAAAAGTTATATAGCATCAACTTGCGCTTTTGCATTTTAGGGGTGCAATACATCCCTACTTTTTAAATTGTAAAAAATGCAGATTTCCGCATTATGGCGCAAGTAATTTTTAATTAAGAAAAATAAATATTTGTTTTATAATTATGTGCATGAACTACATTTTTTTTTTATTTTTCAAACCTTATAGTAACCAAAAATCCGAAAATTAACAAGTCGAAAATCACGAAAACCTTATTCTTCTATATTTCTGAAAGTGTAGTCACTGAATGTTTTCAACCACGATTTCTTTGAACCTTCATCGATTATCATGAAAATTGTTGATTAGTTAGAGGATACCTCTAAAAACAAAAGTGATATGGCACCAAGTTGCGCTTTCTGCATTTTAGGGGTGAAATCCACCTTTTTTTTAATGATAAAAATGCAGATTTCAGCATTCTGGCTCAAGAAATCTCATTTAATTAAGTAAAATAAATATTTTTTTACATTTATGTGCATGATTTAAAATTTTTATTAATTTTTCAAACCTTATTGCAACCAAAAATCAGAAAATTAGCAAATCGACAATCACGAAAAAAAATATTCTTTTATATTTCCAAAAAGGCAGTCACTGAAGGTTTTCACCCCTGATTTCGTTGAACCTCCATCAATTTTTATGAAAATTGGTAAGTAGTTAGAGGATACCTCAAGAAACAAAAATGATGTAGTACCAACGTGCGCTTTTATCCTGGGGGTGGATGTTACCCCTTCTCATGGGTGAACACTATTTTATTAAAAATAACCCCATAATTAGATAGAGGAGTAAATTCTAAGCAAACTTTCTTTTATCAAGTTTATAAATTTTTTATTTAAATAATATTTCATAATTTAATAAAATATTATTGGTACAGTAAAACCTGCCAATAACGGCCACTAAAAATAGAAAACAATTGGCCGTTATAGAAATGTGGCCGCTAATGCTAGGTTTCCTTTTCCACAAATACATAAAATATAATTGAAAATTTATTTATTTATTAATTAAAGCAATAATTCTACAAACAAACGGAACATACTAAAACTAAATTCAATTTACTACAATATAAAACAATATCTATACGAAAAAACAACTACAAGAAAAACAGAATTTTTGTTTGTTTTACATTTTTTTAGATAAACGAAACATACTAAAACTAATTTAATATAGGTAATACATAATATAAAACAACATACTATAGCTACTACGAAAAATACGCTTATCATTAAAGTATCGTCGTGCTTTCATGCTATGTTCAACAAAACCAACTTGGTACGGCCTTTAATTAGATATCGCAAATCACTTTGGCTGATTTTGTCTGCATATATATTATGTTTGAAGAATCCCTTTTTTTGTGAGACTGGATATAGGACCTTTCTCAAGTATGAATTCACATTCATGGTATATCGTTGCTATACAGGGATAATAATCTGTGCAATGTTATGGTACAGGCTACGTTAAATATGAAGTAAATGTGGAAGATATACACTGGTTATTCATTTCAATTTAATTTGATTGTTTTTTAATCGTTTACAATATTTAAAATAATTAAAGACATAAAGTTAGGGATTTCAAAAATAAATTCAGTTCTTACTGGCAGGGTGGGAAATAATTAAGTGTCATACAATAGCATTTCATTATAATGCTCATTACAGGCATTACAGGCTGCTCCGTTTGAGAAAACTGATACTCTCAAACTTTGAGAAAACACTCATTCAGTTTCGACCAACCCTGTATTAGCTAAAATTAAACGTTTTGCTAGATTAATAATTTTTAACAATAATAGACTATATTAAAAATCACTTGAATATAAATTGATTTTCTGATGTCAAATCACTACAATTATACAGGGGGTGAATATTGCTATGAAATTTGAAAAAAAAAAACGTAGTTATCTTTTAAACTACTTCGTATAACGTCACAAAACTTGATAATTTAAGAAATAAAACATAGAGGAGAATCCAAAAATGTAAAAATATACAGGGTGTTCCATTAAACAAAAGATAATTTTGTTTCACCTTGTCAATATGGGTGGCCCTGTATATTTGGAAATGTATTTAAATTCTGATATTATCTATGCCCAAATCTCACCTAAATAAACTTTTTTCGTATCTCCTAGAACAAACGACTAATTGGACTTCCCACAACCTGTATACATACAAAATCTCCGCTATAAAATTTTTTCAAAGAAAATGTTATTGGTTTTTTTAAAATAACTCAGTTAATTTTTGAAATATGAGATTTATCCAAAAACCATTACAGATCTAAGTAAATGGTCTATAACACTTTATTAAACATACTTTTCTAAATCCTTTATTTTTGTTTAAATACAAGGTGAAATGGCCCCGGTTACATGGTTCTCGCAGTAAAATTTAGGTTTTAAATGTTTCTATCTCGGTTATTTTTTGTCGTAAAAAAATATTAAAAAAAGAAAAAGCTTAAATAAAGTTAAAACTAAAATTTTGTTATGTGCCATTTTTTAAGAATATCGAGTATTTTTGGAGTTATTATCAAAAGAAAATGAAATTCACGAAAATTTGAAAAATTCTAATTTTTTTTAATCGTATTTTTTTTCAAAAATATGCATTCTAAACCGGTCAAAATTGTTGAAGTTATTACTCATGTTAAAATAAATAAAGTTTTAAATGGGTTACTATAAATTTTAATTTTTGTGGAAATGACGTATGTTTAATTTTTCATTCTTCCCTAAAAAATCTGAAAGGGTCCTCTTATTTCCATCATAACTTGCTTAATTTTGATGCTATCGACTTCTTATATAGCTTTTTGACAGTTACCTTTAAGTACTTTATTAAAATGTTTAGTATCTATATTTAACAAAGTGCATCGTTTTCCTGTTATTTAAGCTTGAATACTAAGATTTGAGTACTCGCCGTAAAAAAATATAAATTCAATTGCATATAACTCACTTTTTATATGCAATAAAGGATTTTTCGAATAAGGAGCTTATTTATTTTTATATTGTCTTCGATTTTGGTAATAACAACTTTTTTAAAGGAACTTATGGTTTTTGAGTTATTTGTGAAAAACTGCTTTAAAACATGGATTTTTTTCAGGAAAAATCAAAACTTTTGATCTTTAATAACTCAAAAACTATTGATTTATTGGAATAACTTTATATAACAAAGTTTACTTATAATTTGTCCCTCTATCGATTAGTGGTATTATTTTTAATAAAATAATTTCCACCCCGAGAAGGGGTGGCATCCCCCCCCCCCCAGGGTAAAAGCGCAAGTTGGCACCATGTCACCTTTGATTCTTGAGGTATCCTCTACATACTTACCAATTTTCATGAAAATCGATGGAGGTTCAACGAAATCGGAGGTGAAAACCTTCATTGACTCCACTATATAGAAAAAACAAAAATTTGGTTTTTTACCATTTTTTACGTATATTGAGTATTTTTATAGTTATTATCAAAAGAAAATGAAAATGACGGTAATTCTAAAAATTCTGAGTTTTTTAAATCATACCCTTTTTTCAAAAATGTGCATTCTAAACCGGTGAAAATTGTTAAAATCATTTCTTATACTAATGCAAAGAAATATTTGTAAGGACTACTATAAATTTAAATTTTTGTGGAAATGGCGTTTTATTTTTCACTTTTTCCTAAAAAATTCGAAAGGTTTCTCTTTGCTTCATCATAACTTGCTTAATTTTGATGCTATTACCTTCTTCTGGAGCTCATTTGTTAGGCATTTTGAAGTACTTTGATAAGTGTTTAACAGGTATATTTTATAAAATGCATCGTTTTCCCGTTATTTAAGCTTGAATATTTAGATTTGATTACTCATCGAAAAAAATATACATTCAATTACCTGCAACTCACTTTGAATTAACATTAGTTTAGTACTTTGAGCAAATAGTGTATTCAATTTTTTATTGTCTTCAATTTTGGTAGGAATAATTTTTTTGTAAAAGCTAATATTTTTTGAGTTCTACGTGAAAAACAGCTTTAAAACATGCATTTTCTTACGAAAAAATAAAATCTTTGATCTTTAATAACTCAAAAAGTATTGATTTATGTTAATAACTTAATAAGTATAACAAATTTTGCTTAGAATTTGTCGTTTTATCGACTTATGGTATTATTTTTAATAAAATAATTTTCGCCTCAGAAAAGGCGTGGCATACACCCCCAGGGTAAAAGCGCAAGTTGGCATCATATCAGCTTTATTCCTCAAGGTATTCTCTAACTGCTCACCAATTTTCATGAAAATCGATGGAGGTTCAACGAAATCGGAGGTGAAAACCTTCAGTGACTGCACTAATTCTGCTTTTAAATTTTTCACAAATACCTATTAGTTTTCTCAGGACTCAAAAAAATTTATGCATTTAAAAAGCATTGGTCCGAAATTTTGCGACTACGATCTTATCCCGTATAAATATAATAATATATAAAAATAATATAAGAAAATATTATTATTTAAACCTATAAAATTCGTTATTATTATATTGTATGTTTGTTAATTAATTTTGACGTTCATTTATTAAAAATTATTAAATGAAAATAGTTTCTATCCTTGTGGGATCGGTACTCACCGGAGGGACCGCAGACGTTCGGATATAATTCTGTGCTCTGTGCGTAGAGTGAGTTAAGTCCAAAAATGGTCGAAATGAGGTAATGCACTATCTGTATGTTAGAATTTGATATCTACATGGTGTATAATTTGTAAAGTCCAATTCCATTCCTAAACTGAGATATACATTTTACACAAATGAAAAACAGTCAATACTAACTGTGTAATGCGTGTTAAGTCCTGAACTTGGACATATCACACTTTACACTAAACATTATTGAAGAAATAGGAAGACACAGTGTGTTAAGTCCCACAGTTTTGAGACTTAACATACTGTACCTGTACACTAATAAGTTATTGCGTTGACTCTTTGTACGCTGCGCGCTGTTAAAGCTGATTTGGCTATTTTACTAATCAGTGGCATATTGATCAGGTCCTTTCAAACGAGCTTGTACTTTAATGAACAACATAACGATTTTAAGATTTTAGTTGGAGTTTTCTTCTGTGATTATTTTGTTGGTCTAGTTGAAGGAATTTAGTTAAAAGTTTAACCATGTCATCCAGAGCACAACGCATATTGGACATGTTAAAAACGATGAACTTGAGTCTGAAGAAAGTCTAAGCATTGGTAAGTTTTATTTAAATTTTTAATAGTGCTGTAGATTTTGGGCCGTGGTACCAATGATCTATTAAACTTTTAATTGCAAAAACATGTATTACATACTTTCGATGGTAAGAATGAGCCGTTTCACTTTTAGACAAAGAAATATAAAGCTCCCTTTGTTATTTTTTTGATAGATCGTTCATAATACGGTTGTTTTTCTTAACACTAACATACTGTAGTGAGCTATAGTTAATAGTTATTTATAATCATTCTCTTTTCCTTATCCCTATGCAGGGTGGGCTTTCCTAATTGCATTTCTCCACACAATTCTATCTTGGGTCATATCAATGTTAATACCCTTTACCAACATGTCCTGCCTAATCGTCTCCCCCCCAAGTCTTCTTTGGTCTTCCTCTCCTACTCCTTCCAAGAATCCCAAGAATCTGCACTTCAGCTATTCTTTGTATTGGGTGATTAACCTCTCGACATTGAACATGACCAAACCATCTTAAACTATGCTCTTTCATTTTGGCATCAATTGGTGCAACACCTAGACTTCCCCTAATATACTCATTTCTAATTTTGTCCTTTTTTGTCACACCTCTCATCCATCTAAGATTTCTCATTTCCGCCACATGAGTTAGTTGTTCCTTTTTCTTTTTCACTGCCAACATTCAATTCTGTACCTACATCATAGCCGGTCTTATGACTGTTTTATAGAATTTTCCCTTCAGCTTCTTTGGAACTTTCTGTCACACAACACACCACTTGCTTTCTTCCACTTCATCCATCCAGCCATAATTCTACTGCATGCATCTTCATATATTTCTCTCAAATACTCCAACAAAAGTTGACAATTCAACCAAAACTGTGACATTTGACATGCAGCAATGCCTTCCCACTCCACTCGTCCATAGTTCTGTAGCCTTCTATAAACGCCAACTTTGGACTTTCAATCTAACAGTCTACGACTGCAGTGATGGCACTTACTGCTACCTTTGGCATGAAGGTATAGCTGGCAGAGGTGCAAATGAAGTTGGCTCATGTGTATACAGATTTATTTCTGAAGCTTTAATGCCCGTTGTGAAAAGTTTGACCATGTACTCAAACCATGTACTCTACTGGTGGTCAAAACAAGATTACGCATGTAGCTGCTATGTGTATGGTAGCCCTGCAAAATTCTTCTAACTTTGAAGAGATTAATCATAAATTTTTAGTGCCTGGTCACACGCACATGGAGTGTGATACATCCCACGCCCTTATTGAAAAAAATAAAACAGCTTTTGATGGAAACATTCACCATCCTCATGATTGGGCCCAACTTATACAAAGTACTGGTAAGAAACGTCCTTTGAATCAAGATAGCTTCTTTGACTTTGCTAAGCTGCTAAAAACCGACCTTCAGCAGGGAAAAGATGATGTTGTTGGAATCAATTTTAGCAGGAGAGATGTACAGTGGCTGAAGTTTGTCAAAAACGAGCCTGGAATAATTTACTATAAGAATTCCTTAGACCGTAATCAACCATTTCAATGCATTAGTTTCAAAAGAAGAGGCAAAGAAAACATTAGCAAAATGGACCCTAGTTTAAGTTACCCAGGAAAAAATCCTATACCTAAGAAGAAAAAAAATGACCTCCTCGACCTGCTTCCATACATTTCACCAGTATATCACCAATTCTGTAAATACTTAATTACCTCAAATGAAGCAGAGGATACCTACCCTGATGACATTCCTGATGAAGAAAATGAAGAGATAGTACAACCAGTTGACAAAAAAAGAAGGTAAATGTGAAACCCACGAAAAAAATGACAGTTTCCCAAGAAAATAAACCAACGAAACAAACTGGCAGGAAGAAGAGAAAAAATGTAAATACTAAATAATAAAAAAAATATTATTTTGTTTTCCTTTATATTAGTTTTTCTTTATTTTTGGTATTATTTTACTTACTTAGTATTATTACTTACTTGGTTTATGAGGAATAAACAGAAGTTTTTATCTTGCGTTTTTGTATTTTTCTATTTTTATTAAAACCTGTTACTTTGGTCTTAAGAATCCCCATTATTATTATTAAATAAATATTATTTTTTATGCTTTTCGTAATAGTTTGTGTTTTACGTTAAGCGTGTTAAGTTCATGATATTTGTGCAAATTGTGTTAAGTCCATGTAAGAAAAAGTTTATTATTTTTTTTATAATACCTATATGGTTTATTTATATTATTTATTGACTATTCTATATATTGAGAGAAATAACTATTTAATTGATCAAAATTATTTAGAAAACTTTTTAGGGATAGGTTATTGTAAAAACTCCAAAAGTATAACTCGAACAGACGATTGCAAACTTTAAATGCGTTTATCTCAAAACAGTGTTTTAGGACTTAACTCTCTTTACGCACAGAGCACAGAATTAGAGTCTCTTTGCAATGACAATAACGTTGACTAAGTAACAAGGCATTTACTCAACACACACACTACACATTACACTAGGTTTCTGATTGGATACATCGACTGTACCATTCCAATGGCATAAAGTTGTCAAGGAATTAAGAGCACAGGCGCAAATATTTTACTGCTATCCCTATTTTTCTTTCTTTACACCGCAAATTACGTGTAGTAAAATTCTTACTGGTATGGATATGTACAGCTGGTTCCTAAAAAAAACTGATACGACTCTTAAAGCGTATTTTGTAGAAAATTGAGCAGTGTATTTTGAATGGTAAATACTTATTATTTACATACTGTCACTGTCACTGCCAAATATTAAAAATTAATATATTGTTGGGTTAAGTCGTTTGTTTTATTCCTTAAGGGCCAGTTGTTCAATCAGTAGTTAACTCATGGATTAAGTAAACCGTAATTAAATTTAATCTAAAGATTATTTTTTAAGAAGTTGTTCAATGTTTGTTAACTTTCGGATTTATTAAACCCGAGTACTGAAGCGGCGACAACGTTGCCAGTTATTAATTAACGACTTGGAACAAACTTTATCATGAAAATTGTACATAAAAATGTGTTCTGTGTTATAAAGTTAATGATTTTTGACATTTAGTGTTTAGTACATGTCAACTACTACTGACAGAGATTTTAATTTACATTATTAAACATATTTAAAATGGAAGAAAGTATTAAAAGTACAACTGCTAACTTAAAAAAACATCAGCAACAACAGCGTAAAAAAACATGTTTAAATAGTAATGTTAATTTTTTAGCTTATAAAAATAATTCCTATTCCTTCACAAAAATTTCATTAAAAGTTTTTCCAATTTGTTTTTACCTGATTTTTACACATAATGAAAAAAAGCCAAACTTCTGGAAATATGTATTTATAAATAATTAATAATTTATCATGCATAAATTTGTAGAAAGCATAAGTACCTATACACTGAGAGATCTAATTTATTTTTGTACTGGCTATATGTGCATATCACTGGGTTATAATAATATAAATTTTTTAAGAAACACATTTTTTTGAAGTCAAAATATTATATTAAAAACAGCTAAGAAATATTCGTCCTCTGTCATATCTCTGTCATCAAAATAAAAGAGAAATAGCCATTATTATTAGAGACACGAAATTGTAATAGATTATTACTGCATTATTACTGCAAATCTTATCTACGACTGAAAATATATAGAAAGAATAATTCAAAATACATACATATACCTAGCTAGTGCAATAACTATGATTGTTCCAATTTGGAATGTTCTTGAAAATATTTAATTTAAAACCGGAAAGTAAGGTTACAAATCTTTAGTTAACACCGTTAATCCTTCGTTTTTGAGCCATTAAGATAATCTCTTGTTAACAGATGGTTAAGTGTTAAACTTGCATTGAACAACGCAATATTAAGTTTAATTGAAGATTATTTTTAATCTGAAGATAATCTCCAATTGAACAATCGGCCCTAAAACATAAAAATAATAACAAAAACCCTATTTTATGTAAAAACTATCGTTTGTATAATATTCTTTATAAAATTCAGGAATTCAAAATAATATCAAGATTTAGACTTTAATAGTTGAATCCAGAATTAGATATGGAATACTTGGGTGGGGCGGTGTACAAAAAACTTATTTAAAGAAAGTCGACGTTTTACAAAAAAAAAATATTGAAAATAATAATTAACAAAAAAATGACATACCCGTCTACTTTATTATTCTGTGATACTAATTCCCTGGTATTACACATACAACCATAAACATATCCTGCATACATTACCTCATCACTATGAGACTCGCACTAAAACCAACCAACACGAACAATTGGGAAATATGAAAAAATCAATAGGACAGAAATATGTCATGTATCTTGCTCCAAAAGTATTTAATCACTTGCCGAACATATACAAGATATTATATATTAATACTCTTAATTCATCAAGTATGGTAAAATCTATATTCAAAAAGTATGTATTGAACCTTGATAGTAATATTGTACATAAGTTATTTGATTGACTTAACAAGCGAATGAAATTAAAAAAAAAAAATAAAAAAAAAATGATAAAAAATAAGAATGTTTGCAATACAGTGGTTTGCTAAATTTACTCAGTTCATTTATTTATAATATAAAAAAATAAAAGAAAATAAATAAATACATGTAAGATAATAGAATGTTTGTACATTGGCATTTAGTATACACATACTATATTCAATAACTAAACATTGTCACACACTATCCCCGTGTTCGACCAATAGGTTTTAACGGGTAGTGAGTAAATGTTTCTTTATTTTCCAGGATTAACATGTAAAATTAAAAAGTAGAATGTAATAATGTAAAACGTAGAACATAAAGTTAAAATGTATGTATTTAATTCTTGTACTGTGAAATTAATAAACATTATTATCAATAATTATTACAATTTATGAATTAACATACGTAATCAGTAGTTTGTTGTTTGTTTGTTTATTTTGTTATTTGTCTGTCATAATAAATATAATGTAATGTCAGATCAATCAAATACATTGCTCAAAATGATCAAATCTTACTAAGAGTCGTATCAGTTTTTTAAGGAACCAGCTGTACATAAAGATTATTTGACAGTAACATTGTCACCATTAACTTGAGATGATTTTTGGATATTCTTGGATAACCGTTACTTGTATAATTGCATAAACTATTAATTCAATTAATTAATATAATATTTTTTTCACTAACTATGTGTTCAGTGAATAAAATAATTAATTTATGGGTATACTATCCAACTAATACTTAATCGAGAAAAGAGGAAAAGTGATAAAGTGATTTTTTTAATACAGTGAGGAGCGCGCTAATAACCGGCAAAATAACGCAAGTGATGGAAAACATAAAACATGAGCGAAACAAAAAAAAAAGAGATAAATCTAGTGGAGGTGGAAATGATCGCTATAAACGTATCAATTATCATTACATTACATAATAGTTTCCCACCTTTAGACGTCTGTGACAGGAGCATTTTATAAAATTCTACTGTCACAGTGACAGTTGTCATACTCCTCTGATACGTCTAAAGGTGGGAAACTATGTAATGTAATGTTAATTTATACATTTATAACGATCATTTCCATCTGCACTAGTTTCATCTCTTTTTGTTTCGCAATGTATTATGTTTTCCATCTTTTGCGCTATTTTCCGGTTATTAGCGCGCTCATCACTGATTATATTATTAGGTTTGTTCTAGTATCAGTTTTAAACGGTTTTAAACCATCAGGGAATAGTGGACCAGCGCGAGTAGAGGGGATAGCACTGGTGACTCTATTATGTTTTCTCACTGACCAACTGTTTGCTGACGGTTTTTGACTAGTTTGACTGTTTGCTAGAACAAACCTATTGTTACTATGGAACGCTTAGATAAAATTTGAACCGATTTAACAACAAAATACTTGGATCACACAATATATCCTGGTGTATTCTCTACTTGGAACCTTCGATAAATAATAAACAATAGTTTTTATTAATTTCACGTTTTAAATCAATTATTTATCAAATATAGGTCTGGATCCGGCGTATGAAAAAAAGTTGATTAATAGCAAGCTGAAAATTTGTTAATAGCTTAAGGGGGTCTAGTCGGACAAACTTTGATATATGGGAACACTGGAACGGGGGCAGTTTTAATTGTGGAACAGATTAAAAATTTGGAACGATCAGACCACGAAAACGGCACATGTATTTTGTCTGACAGAACAGACTTAAACTCTCCGAACAGAGATTAAACTCTCATGCAAAAATCAGACTGCTATTTATCACCAAATGGGCGTTTTAATGAGTGGAACATGTAGAATATGTCAAATGACAGGAATTGTGACAGGCGATAAATAGCAGTCTGATTTTTACATGAGAGTTTAATCTCTGTTCAGAGAGTTTAAGTCTATTCTGCCGGACAAAATAAATGTACCGTTTTCGTGGTCTGACCGTTCCAAACTTTTAACCTGTTCCACAATTAAAACTGCCCCGCTTCCAGTGTTCCCATATATCAAAGTTTATCCGACTAGACACCCTTAAGCTATTAACAAATTTTCAGCTTGCTATTAATCAACTTCTTTTTCATACGCGGGATCCAGACCTAATACACTATCGATGGTATTTAATAAACAACTTAAAATATACTCGAAGCCGTGTCAAATATCTAAAATTGCCTCTGTCGGTCTGACAATATGCTGACAATATTCTATTCGACTGAGTGCGTTGTATGACAAAGATAGATTTGGAAAATATTGCCACAGACATTGGTTAATTTTTTCGAATCCTGAAAAAAACAATAAATATTTTTGAAAAATTTAAACGCAGAATGAAAGACTAAATTATTACCGAGGGTTGAAAGTCCCTTAGAATAAATAAAAAGTTTATTTTATTTTGAAAGAGATATTTGAAAATAAAAATCACACTAAATTTTATCTTACATTTTCAACCCTGTAACTTATTAAAATAAACAATATAGAAGTTCTCAGGGACTTTCTGCCCTTGCTAATAACGTAATCTTTCATTATGCGTTTAAATTTTTCAAAAATACTTATTAGTTTTCTCACGATTCGAAAAAAATGAATCCCATTTGAATAGCATTGGATCAGAAATTATGTACCGATCCCCTTAAGCTAAATAGAAATAATAAAAAAAATTGATGTGTTTATCTAATTTTTTCCTTATAACAATTAATTAGCTAAAATAACTTTTACAGTGCATCCATGGATTTACCGATGTGGAAATTGAAGAAATAAATAATATCTGTGCTGACGAAATAAGTAAGTTTTTCTACGACCGTTTAATAATAAAATATGCTAATATACTCTGGGCTAATTAGCAAAATTCATGGAAAAGTTATTTACCAGCAATTTTATTACTGGAATCGAATTATAAGATCCTATATATTAATAATATAGGTATGCAAATTCCGCAGATAGTGTGCTACTTTTTTTATAAACAAAATGGCGCCGACAAATCGTATTTTTTTCAATTATTGCTCTATAACTCCGAAGATTTTAACTTTACAACAAAAACACTCAAATAAAAATTCACCGCAATTAAATTCTGCATAGAGATGTGTTTTTTACGATTTGCTCCGACGAAAATTTTCATCGAAACATGCGGGTTTTCCTAACAAAAACTCTAATTTTCAAATAAAGTTTTAGGTAAGTAATTATTAATCAATAATTAAATGACTTAGTGACATCAAAGCTTTCTTGGTATAGATTGTAATTCCAGAAGTTGGTGAAAATTAAACGAATAGTTTAGCAACAATTCAATTGTTAATTAACAATTTACGATCGCAATAATAGCCAAAATAATCATGATACATTGATCAAACTTATATAGATTATAAAGATGAGATGCTTATTTAATATTTTATCGACAAAATATAAATTTTTCTTTTTTTTGCATAATCTTTTAAATTTTGAAAAAAAATAGTTATAATACGCTGGTCTAATTAGTAAAGTACAAAGAAAGATTATTTACCAGCAATTTTATTACTGGAATCGAATTATAAGATCCTATATATTATTAATATAGGTACGCAAAGTCCGCAGATAGTGTGCTACTTTTTTATAAACAAAATGGCGCCGACAATTCGTATTTTTTTCAATTATTGCTCTATAACTCCGAAGATTTTAACTTTACACCAAAAACACTCAAATAAAAATTTACCCCAATTTAATTCTACATAGAGGCATGTTTTTCCCGATTTACTTCGACAAAAATTTTCTTCGGAATATGTGGGTTTTCCCAAGAAAATCTCGAATTTTCAAATAAATTTTTTGGGCCAGTAATTATTTATTAATAATTATTTAGCTTGGTAAAATAAAATCGTTCTTGGTATAGATTATAAAATCAGAAGCCGTTGAAAATGAAACGAATATTTTAGCAACAAGTCAATTGTTAATTAACAATTTACAGACGCAATAATAACCAAAATAATCATGAGACATTGATCAAACTGAGAAAGATTATAAAGGTGTGATGCCTATTTAATATTTTGTCGACAAAATATAATTTTTTAATTTTTTTGCATAATCTTTAAATGTTTAAAAAAAATTGTTATAAACAAATTAACATTTCTCAGAAATTGTTTATTATATTCTAATTTTAAAAAATACTTAAAATGCGCATTTCATAGGTCTTGAAAATGATTGCTTTAAAAAAAATTTCCAACCATGCATATGCAAAAAATTTATGAAGCAGCAAATTAAATATACGAATGCTCCGTTGTTTATAATTTGTTTTAATTGTTTCAAAGCTTAAAAGTGATTCTATGGTACAATCTAAGTACTCACACAGAATGTCAAAAATTAGTGCAATGGTTATATTTTAATTAAAGATTAAAAATACTTTTTTTGTAATTTTTAGCGCAAAAGTAGGCCTGATACAGGGTCGGAGCTAAAATGTTCGCTCGAAGCGACTGACACGCAGCATAAGTACATTATTTATTAAAGTGTAAGTCGCGCGGCCGATCGTCGCTCCGAGTGAAAATTTTAGCTACAGTACTGTAATATTCTACTTTGGCGCGTGTAAATTACAAAAAAATATATTTATAATCTTTAATTAAAATATAACCATTAAACTAATAATCGATATTTTTTTGTAAATAATTAGCTTGTACTTTAAACTCACTTCTACGCTTTGAAATAATTAAAAAAAATTATAAACACCGTAGAAATCGTATGTTTATTTTGCTGTTTCATAACTTTTTTGCAAATGGTTGCAAAAAAGTTTTAAAACATTCATTTTCAAGATATTTGAAATGCGCATTTTAGCTAGTTTTTAAAATTATAATATAATAAAAACTTTCTGAGAAACGTTAATTTGTTTATAATTATTTTTTTAAACATTTAAAGATTATGCACAAAAATAAAAAATTTATGTTTTGTCGACAAATTGTTAAATAGGCATCTCATATTAATAAGATTTCAAAGTTTGATCAGTGTATTGGCTCCGTGCGTCTCCCCTCTACTTACAGTCACGTGACACGCTGTCAGATTTTGTAAGGACGTTTTAACATTGAGTCTTATGGGATTATTTTGTTAAACTTGAATATTTCATTTTGTAGTGATAATAACCGAAAAAAATTGTTAGAATTCATTAGTTATTAATTTATACTGTAATTTATAGTGCAACAAAAATATTTTCTTTTGCGTTAATAAAGATTTATTGACATAAACTGCGATAGTGAGGTTATGTATACAAAATCGAACTGATAATCAATATTGGAAAGTGAAGAATTTATATCAGATTAAGTGCGTTTTTATTTTCTGTTTATATTAATACATAATATCACTAGCGTGACACGGCATTTTTTTTAAATGTCTCATTTAAACATACACAAAGCGTCCTTATAAAATTTCAAAAATCCGCCACCATGAGCAGGTCGGTCGATTTTGCTTTGACACTTTGTTAACGCTCGGGGCGAATAGTAATTATTTTGGTTATTATTGCGACCGTAAATTATTAATTAACAATTGAATTGTTGCTAAAATATTCGTTTAATTTTTATTGGCTTCTGGAATTACAATCTATACCAAGAAAGCTTTGATGTCACTAAGTTATTTAACTATTGATTAATAATTAGTTACCTAAAACTTTATTTGAAAATTAGAGTTTTTGTTAGGAAAACCCGCATTTTCCGAGGAAAATTTTCGCCGGAGCAGATCGAGAAAAACACGTCTCTATGTAGAATTTAATCACGGTGAATTTTTATTTAAGTGTTTTTGTTGTAAAGTTCAAATCTTAGGAGTTATAGAGCAATAATTGAAAAAAAAACACGATTTTCGGGCGCCATTTTCTTTATAAAAAAAGTAGCACACTATCTGAGGACTTTGCATACCTATATTATTAATATATAGGATCTTATAATTCGATTCCAGCAATAAAATTGCTGGTAAATAACTTTTCCCAAAAATGGTCTCTTCTTCGATAATTAATCAGCCCAGACTAATAGCCGTGAGTAATAGTTCATTACTCATGGGCTGAAGTTATATTCAACTGGTCCATGTCACTTTTAATATATTAATCGTATGTAAACTGCAAATAAAATTACTTAGACTTGTTGATTTAATACAATAATTATTATTGTAATTTATATCATAATAATTAACTTAGAATATTTTAAAGGAATTTTAACTGTAACAATGTTAGTATATTTTTTACGTTTAGGTATATTTTGTTTAATAAAATTTTGACGTTTATCATTTAATTTAGTGACAGTGACATTAGCGCATTTTGTGTGTGTTAATAATTATTGGAATTTATAACTAGTAATATTGTGTTTATTCTTTAAGTTATATTGTGTTAAATATGTTATAACATATTATATAATATAGTTATATTATTATAATATATTATATAGTTAAATGTAAATGTACATTATAATTTTATGAAATACGTCCACCGATAATAGCCATTTCTTATTTATTACATTAATTGACAGCAGGTACAAAGGGCCCCGCAGATACCTTGTCATTCTTATGGGAAATGGCTCTCTGTCAAATGCTCTGAAACTTTGGGTTCTGGTAGTCCTTGATGTGTAGAACAAAAGCCTCAATGGGCGCGTAGTTCCAAAAAATTATGAAGATATAAGCCTCTGAAGTTATAGGTACAGTGAGGACGTTTGAGTTGGAATAAATTCATTTCCTCGAGAATGGGCGACTCTGGAGATAAATTACGAATCAGGTCGATTTTTATTTTTAAATTATAATTGTTTGGCATATTTATCATACTAGTGACGTCATCCATCTGGGCGTGATTTCGCAATCGATGATTTTTTAAATAAGGATAGGGGTCGTTTGACAGCTCATTTGAAAAGTTATTCAATTCTCTATTCAATGATATAAATATAAGCATAATTATTTATACAGGGTGCCAAAAAATTTTTTGAATGAAATTAGTTGAGACAAGAAGAAGAATGCATGTAATTTATTTAATTCGAAATACATTTTAATGCTGTCAGAAAACAGAAAAAAATGTTAATTTGAAAAATAAACATTGGTTTTCTCTTAAATTATATGTTCAAACTGCTAAGAGGCAGGTGAGTGGCAGTTTTAATGTTGAATTTAAGCGAAAAACAATATTTATTTATGAAATAAACACTTTTTCCTTTTTTCGGACAACAGTAAAATGTATTTCGAATTAAATAAATTATATACATTCTTCTTTTTGTCTCAATTAATTTAATTAAAAAAAATTTTTGGGCACGCTGTATAAATAATTATGTTATAGTTTATATTATTGAACAGAGAATTAAATAACCGTTTAAATGAGCTATCACACGACCCCTATTATTATTTAAGAAAATCATCGATTGCGTCATCACGCCCAGATCGGTGACATCTCTAGTATGATGTATATGCCAAAAAAATTTAATTTAAAAATAAAAATCGACCTGATTCGTAATTTATCTCTAGAGTCACCCGTTCTCGAGAAAATGAATTTATTCCAACTCAAACGTCCTCACTGTAGCTACAATTTCAGAGGCTTATATTTTAAAACCATGATTTTTCGGAGCAACGCGCCCATTGAGTCTTTTGTTGTACACATCAAGGACTACCAGAACCCAAAGTTTCACACAATTTGACAGAGAGCCATTTCACATAAGGTTTCTGCGGGGTCCTTTATGCTTATAATTTTTCGGAAACGAGTTGACTATTTCTTATCGTATTTTTACAATACATAAGAATTTGGTTACAGTAGCCAACCAATTATTCAGCCACGTACTAGGAGTAAACAGCATTTAGGTATCTATTTTTGTAAATTATGATAATTTAAATTTCGAGTAGTAGATAATTAAATTTTTTAATAATTAAAATAAAAAAAGGTCGTAGAAAAAGTATAGTATTCTACTCGCATGTAATGGCTAGTGCTCACTCTGATGAATTACGCAAGCTTCATCATCGTGAATAATAGCCATCATTACATGCTCGTTGAATAATATACTAATAATATTTATTATAGTTCTTCCAATTTATCTTTGCACAAGTATGACAGTATTCTCGAATTATTTTTTATATTACGTGTCTTTCCTACTCACACGATTAATATAATTTAAGCCACTTGCGCCTGTCCATACACAATGCCATGCATTGAACAAAGACAGCCATAGAACGATGATCGGTGTTTGATTTATCTACTGAAAATAATTGACAATAATTGGACTTTTCATCGATTGTCATTTGTTTCGAGCTTCTGTCATATGTTGTATAATCTGTGTATAATAGTCCAGAAAGCCACTGCGCATCCGCTAGGAAAAATATTCTAATTCGGATTTTTTGCACAATCTTACTCAAAAAGGACTCCTTTTAACAAATTTGCATGTTGCAAGAACCAAAAGGTGATCAAAAAATTTTTAAACGTTTTTTTTTGTTTTTTTCCTAAAATAATTTTTTTTGCATGGAAAAAAGTTTTTTTAGGTTTTTTTGATCATTCCAAACAGAAAAGGTCTTTAGTGACTTTTCTCTAAAAAATAGTTGACATATAAGCGATTAAAAATTGAAAAATATATGAAAAATTAAAAATTTGAATGTTGCCAAGGTAGGTGGATATCCTTTAAACATCGATTGATGAAATTCCGAACAGTTTTTTGCAATATAATATTTAAAACTCCTTTGTTTTTAATTTCTAATCACGCGTGCGCGACACTCTTTTCCACTGTTGCATGTGTATACAGTATGGTGCAAATGAAAGGAATAAATTCTTTATTTCGTAAACCGGTTACTTTAAGAAAAAACACGAAACAGGTCGATTTTTATTTTAAGCTATCATATTGTGGCATGTATAGTATACTAGTGACGTCATCGGTCTGGGCGTGATGACGTAATCGACTATTTTTTTAAATGAGAATAGGGGTCGTGTGGCAGCTCATTTGAAAGGATCTTCAATTCTCTATTCAGTAATGTAAACATTTATATAATTATTTATACAGGGTGTCCAAAAAAATTTTATAAAATTAAATTATTTGACAAAAAAAGAAGTAGAAGGACACCCTGTATAAATAATTATATAAATGTTTATATTAGTGAATAGAGAATTGAACAACCTTTCACATGAGCTAGCAAACGGCCCCTATTATTTAAAAAAATCATCGATTACGTCATCACGCCCAGATGGATGACGTCACTAGTATACCATATATGCCATAATGTCGTAACTTAAAAATAAAAATCGACCTGTCTCGGGATTTTTCTTTAGAGTCGCCGGTTTACGAAATAACGAATTTATTCCTTTCATTTGCACCATACTATCGGTGGAAAATAGTGTCGCGCACGCTTGATTATCAATTAAAAAGCAAAGGAGTTTTGAATATTGTATTGCAAAAAACTCTTCGGGATTTCAGGAATCGATGTTTAAAGAATATCTACCTATCTTGGCAACATTTAAATTTTAAGTTTTTCACATAGTTTTTGAGGGTTAAAAATGGCCGATTTCGCAATTTTTCAATTTTTAATCGCTTCTATGTCAAAAACTATCATTTTTAGAGAAAAGTCACTAAAGACCTTTTCTGTTGGGAATGATCCAAAAAACCTAAAAAAAACTTTTTTTTCCATGCAAAAAAAAATAATTTTAGGAAAAAAACAAAAAAAAAACGTTTAAAAATTTTTTGACCACCTTTTGGTCCTGGCAACATGCAAATTTGTTAAAAGGAGTCCTTTTTGAGTAAGATTGTGCAAAAAATCCGAATTAGAATATTTTTCTAGCGGATGCGCAGTGGTTTTCTGGACTATAATATTAATATAACTTCACGGAATATACCACATATATGACAGAAGCTCGAAAAAAATAACTGAATGGAAAGCCGTATTGTCAATTTTGTTTTGACAGTGTTCGATTTATTAGATAAAGATTTTATTTATTAGTAACTAGTCCGTTCTTTAACAGTAAAATATTGCAAAACCTCTAAATTTTAAAGAACCGCTTGAATTGACAAGAAATTTGGCATACACGTAGCTAACAAGTCAAAGAAAAAAAGTGATATTGTGCCAATATGTGCCTTTTCACCCCCTCTTGGGGGCGAAAAAGTATTCGTCCAAAGTAAGTCCGGAAATTGATAAACGGACTAATTTTAAGTAACTTTTGTTCTATAGGGTTTTTTCACTAAGTCAATACTTTTCGAGTTATTTGCCAGTGAATATGTTCATTTTTTCAACAAAATAACCACACTTTTAGATGTTTTTTTGCAAATATCTCAAATAGTACGTATTTTGTCGAAAAAACATTCGTCGCAAAAATATAGCCTGTAAAAAATTTAAAAAAATGGTGTATATATCACGTTTCTATACCTAGTAGAAGCAGAGTTATAGCTGATTAAAAATAGGTTCATATTCGTCAAATTCCAAATGGAATACTTTATTGTGAAATAACCAAAAATGAAGCACATTTCGGGGAAAACTCATTACAACTTATTTAAAGTGTTTAAAAAAGCTTCATTTTTGCTTTTTAAGAAAAATTTCTAGCATCAAAAATAAACAAGTTACGCTCAAAATAATGTTAGTCCCTTTTTTTTTGGTAAAAATATTGGGAAAATTACCACCTAATTAGTATCTCAAATGAACTTAATCGTTACGACTTCACAAGTTTCTTGACCCGTGTGTGTATTTTTATATGATCTGTAAGTTTCATCGGTTCAAAGTCCTTATTTTTGAAAGTGCTGTAGTTAAAATGGGTTGAACCAGTCACTCATCACGAATGTATGCAAATTTAGAAACACAAAATCTCAATCAATTTTTGTCTAACAGTTTTGTTATATCTAACAATTTTTAAGTTATTTTGAAAAAACGCATATTTTTCAAAATTAAAATTTTTAAAAATTTTACTTTAAAACCAAATTTTTTCCAAAATAAGCACTTTGAATCGATGAAACTTACAGATCATATAAACACAACATAAGTAAAATAATTTGTGGAGCGGTAACGATTAATTTCATTTAAGTTGCTTATTAGGGGATGGTCTTCCCGATTTTTTTTTTGCCAAAACAAAGGCGACCAACTTTATTTTGAGCGTAACTTGCTTAAAATTAATGCTAGAAACTTTTTATAAAAACATAAATAAAGCTTTTTTAAAACACTTTAAAAAAGTTATAATGGGTTTTCCCCAAAAAGTGCTTAATTTTTTGGATATTTCACTTCGAAATATTCTATTTGAAATTTGGTGAATAGGATCTATTTTTCATTGGCTATAACTCTGGTTTTACGAGGTCCAGAGACCTAACGCTTACACCATTTTTTAACTTTTTTACAGGATATATTCTTACTAAGAACGTTTTTTTCGACAAAATACTTACTTTTTGAGTTATTTGCGAAAAACCGTCTAAAAATGTAGTTATTTTGTTGAAAAATGAACATATTCACTCGCAAATAACTCGAAAAGTGTTGACTTGGCGAAAAATCTCTATAGAACAAAAGTTACTTAAAATTAGTCAGTTTATCCATTTCCGGACTTATTTTAGACTTATATTTTTTCACCCCCAAGAGGGGGTGGGACTTATATTTTCACTAATTTTTACGACATCAGATTCAATTAAACACCATTTGAAAAATAATTTCTAGAGCTACATTAAATTTAATATTTTAGGCATGTTACTTTTTTAAAAATAAAAGTTTAAATCGGCCCGGTTACATAGTTCTCACAGCAAAATTTAGCTCTAAACGTTTGTATCTCGGTTATTTTTTACCCTACAGAAATAGTAAAACAGGTAAAATATTTGGTACAGAAAAAAACTAAAATTTGGTTATATATCATTTTTTTATGTAGGTATATTGAGTATTTTTGGAGTTATTATCGAAAGAAAATGAAAATTACGATAACTTGTTAAATCATATCTGTTTTTAAAAATATGCATTCTAAACCGGTCAAAATTGTTGAAATGATTGCCTATGCTAATATAAAGAAATTCTTGTAAGCATTACTATAAATTTTAGTTTTTGTGGAAATGGCATGTTTTCTTTTCACTTTTTCCTAAAAAATTCGGGTTCTCTTATTTTCATCATAACTTGCTTAATTTTGATGCTACTAAATTCTTCTGAAGCTCATTTGATAGTTATTGCTAATTACTTTGAGAAGTATTTTGCAGGTATCTTTTATAAAATGCATTGTTTTCCCGTTATTTAAGCTTGAATTACCCTCAGCTCACTTTGAATTAACATTAGTTTAGTTCTTTAACCCTCGTAAGGCGTTGCGGGGTGCAGGTGAACCCCAGACCTCGTTTTTCTCACCTATCTATTTTAATATATTTTTTTTATTTTTGTCCATTTTTTTATTCGTATTAGATTCAATTGTAAACGTATTCCACCCATTACAGCATTTAAAACTCTTTGTGTTTAAGTGCTTTTTTGAAAAAATGACTTTTGGGTGCAAATGATGGAAACCTCGTATCCTGAATTTGACGTTTCTGTTGTTCCACCTGGAGCTAACAGAGCTACGGGACAAGGTCGGTGTTACTTATGTCAGAGAAAAAAAGACCGAAAGCCCCGGTATAACTGTATTGTGTGTAAGAACTTTGTGTTACTCATTCTGTGAAAAATTTCATGTGTTTGTCTTGCGACGATAATATTTTTTTTAACCTTCGTCGGGCGGCATAGGTACAATTGTAACTTTTGAGTTTTTAAATTGTGATAATTTTTTTGTTAAAGAGATAGAGACTTGAACTTTTGTGACATCTCTACATTTATCCAATAGATTATGTGAGCCAAATATAACAAAGAAATCTTCATTCAGTTCCCAGCAGGGGGCTTAAATTTTTTCTACCCCCCATAAAAGACGGCATAGGTACATATGTACCTTGTATTTTTTTTAAATAAATGTTATAAAAAATCAATACATTTTGTATTTAAATGATAGTTTATTTGAACTAAAATTCAAAAATGAATGTTAGTGTGGATTTTCGCAACATATATGTCGTTTTAGACAAAGAATGTTCGTCACACACAGGCAGAAAACATACTACACAACTTTCTCTCGTTTTAGGCTGTTTTTTCGGTTCATTTAGACAAACATGGTAATTTCCGGTTAGTGAAGTAGATCCACGAATGCTGTGAGATACGTGAGGGGGGGTACCTACAGCAAGATAAAGATCTTTAGAAAGATCCTTTAAAAACGCAAACGATCCTTCAAAAACGCAACAACGCAAAAAGCGTTGGTCCTTTTTTTGTAATGGATGATTGTGGTCTCTATATAATGTAGGATGCTAAACCAGTGACGTCAATCATATTATAAAAAAAGGTCAAGTACCAACTCAATGTTCGACGCTTGAGCGTACATTCACCCAGCATTTTATCCCTCGTATCAACCTTCCTCTAGTGTTACTCTAATACTTAATCATTTCAGGCTACTTGTCCTGTCATATACATGGACGAGAGTAACACTACTGCTGTTTTTCTTTAGCTAGCGTCATAATTGTATGCCAGATTTTTGTAAAAACAGCTATTCCCTTGCTTGCTTTCATATTCGTGATCAGAAATCTTTTATTTTTTTTTTCTAAATGAGCCCACTAACGTCATGTAACACGAATTCTAGACTTAAGCGAGTTTAAAACTGGTAAAAAGTTATCTATGGTAACCTTTCGCCCAGAACCTTTATAAGATGTGACCAAATCCAAAACTGTTCGTTTGCCAACGTTAACTTGTCGGGAACCATATTCTGTTTTTCAAATATTAAGATGAATTTGTATGGGATAAGGTGTTTGATGCATTACAAACCAAAAATACCATGTTTAGTGTATTCGGAAAATATATATTGTGTACATTTTGTAGGTAGGGCCTCTAAACAGGAACAATTGTTCATCTATGGTTATGCATTGGGATGGTATGTAGTCTTGTTGCACATTTTTATTCCGCATTGTCCATATATCTCGTATGAGTGCAGCCTTATCGGCTTTTTTGTGTTATTGGCGGATATTTTCGTTGTCAAATCTTATAAATATTAGCATAGTCTTGAGATGATCACGAGACATAGATGCACGTATGAGTCGCAGAGACTCCGTATTCCCCATCTCACACAAGTTTTCTTCGTTGATTCTATTTATGCCTCTTTTGTCGGCATTTTGGTAAACTAGATGTAGAATCATTAATACTAATGATAATTTTCAGGTATACACATATTGAAAAACACCAAACAAGTAAATGTGGATGAAATCTATGTTTCCAGTTGAAATACAATAGAATGCTACTCTTCCTAAAATTTGTTAACGACCGCTATTTCCAAAAGTTTATTGTTGCAGTAATTTCAATAATTTACGATAGATAACAGGGATAACTTAACAGCGGCTTCCAATCTTTGTTTGTAAATCCATACACTAACAAATTACCGAATATTATTATTTATTTATTGCAATACTGAACAATTTTTTACCAGTTATGCTAGCAATAAATAATAATATCTTAAAACTAACAAATATTTCCCTTTAGATTAAGGAATTTTTAAGAAAATATGTAATAGGTACAATTGTACAGCTGGTTCCTAAAAAAACTGATACGACTCTTAGTAAGATTTGATCATTTTGAGCAGTGTATGATTGATCTGACATTATATATGACAGACAAATAATAAAATAAACAAACAAACAGTCATTTTTTGAGGTTGAAGTTATCTGACACATTTTAACATTTGGCAGTGACAGTAACATTATTTAAATAATAAGTATTTATCCCTCAAAATATAATAAATTAAATATAATTAAACTCATATTCATTATATCACACCTCATCAAAAGCTTTTTACAAGAACGTAGTCAGCGATTTTGATATGGCTTAGAGCCAGACTACATCAAGATCGCCTATAAACCGTGCTGGTAATTGCCTTGCAGCGAGACCAAAAACAAAAAGAAGAAGAAGAAGAAAGTACACTGCTCAATTTTCTACAAAATACGCTTAAAAGTCGTATCAGTTTTTTTGGAACCAGCTGTACCTATGCCGTCTGTTACCGGTGTAAAATTATGCCGCTCGACAAAGGTTAAGAAGAAATGATTATTTTTTTTTGTAAAATTAAGTATCATACTATAATAAATAAGTCCTAATTATCTTTCATATTAATTTCCCCAACGTTAACATATAAAAAATGGATATACAGATGGGGTGCAAATGTACGCCAAAATCGCCTTACGAGAGTTAAGTGAGTAGTGTATTAAATTTTTTAATATCTTCAATTTTGGTAATAATCACTTTTTTGTAAAAGCTTATAGTTATTGAGTTATACGAGAAAAATAGCTTTAAGACATGCATTTTTTACGAAAAAGTTAAAATTTTGATCTTTATTAACTCAAAAGGTATTGATTTATGTTAATAACTTTATATAAAAAAACTGCTTAGAATTTGTCCATCTATCGACCTATGGTATTATTTTTAATAACATAATTTTCTTCCCCGACGGGGGGTGGCAGCCACCCTCAGGGTGAAAGCGCAAGTTCGCATCACGCATCATGTTCCTTGAGGTATCCTCTAACTACTCACCAATTTTCATGAAAATCGATTAAGGCTCAACGAAATCGGAAGTGAAAACCATGAGTGACTGCACTAATTCTATTTTATACTTAACCATCTTAACTCTATCTAAATTTAGCACCAACAGGAATGTGATCTGATGGTATATTTGCACCATATATTTGATTTTTTTCTATAAAATCACTTTAATTTCCTATTACTACGGTTTAACTATTTATTTACTGTGGATGTTACTGGAAAACCTATATGTTAATAAATGACACAAAAGGGGAGTATAAAAGAGAAGTATAAAAACGTCAATTTGTAAGTGTAATATTAACCATTTTCAAGGAGTTTCACTCTAAGTTTCTAACCTTTTCAAAGCTAGAGTGGAAGAACTATAATTGTGTAAACTGTGTCATATAGTACCATAACAATAAAGATACACTAGAAATAAACAAACCATGACACGTTAAATGTTACTAAAGTGGAAGTTACATTCAGATGGTAGTGTACAGATATAGGATAACAGAGTTAAAATAAGCATGGCCAAACTCAAAAAATATTTCACAAAAGTGTAATATTTTTCCATTTTGCATTCATAAATATTTTGCAACTTATATTTCTTTTATTGTAGCCGGCCCATAACGTACGATTAAAAACTTTGACAACATTGAAATTATTTCTGTCATATAAAAAGCACAGGCGTATCTCTGTAACGCTGCCATCTGAATGTGAACCACAGTATACGCTGTGAGCTCGTATATAGAGGGGATATTTACAAATTCGCGAGCGCCAGTAGTGACAAGTCTGTAAACCTTTACCGGAAGTTTGACATAAATGTCAAAGTGATTAATTTAAAATTAAAATTAAAAACATTAATAATTATAAAAAAATATTAGTTGGTCAAAGCTGTGTTATATATTTTTAACTTAAATATACTTACGTTTTAAATACTGAATTTAAGTTTATTTAATGATCCGTAATATGTAATTATAAATTAATCTATCGATCTTAGCGACATCTACACGATAATTGTGAAAGTATCCGAAGTAAGAAATTCATATTTTGTCAATAGAACGTCAAAATGATTAGCCAAATCTTAAAAAAATCGATTACAATTTAATTACTTTTTTGCGTTGTAAATATTAAGCGATATCAATTAAATAATAAATTTAAAAATTACCGGTGAAAGTTGAATTAGTAACCGCTAGGAGCGACACCAGCAAAGCTCAGAGCGTATAGGATCACTACCAAATCTTGATTTACAATGTATATGTTACAGTTCAAGTTGATTATTCAGTTGGAGTTGACTTTTCCTAGTTCGAGTCGACTCAAACGGCTAGTTTTAGTAAAAGTTCAAATCGTGATATTTATAGTCCAGGCTGTATCGTCGCCCCCGTTTGGTAAATTATTCCATTTTGATTTTTTTGCACAAACTTACTCAAAAAGAGGTCCTTATAACGAATCCACAGGGTGTCAGGTGGTACCGTCATCAAAAAATTGTTTAAACAATTTTTTTTAAACAAATTCACAAAAAAAATCACTTCGGACATCTTTTTACATCATTAATTTGGGTCATTCGGAGCAAAAGAGGTCTTTTGTGATTTTTCTGTAAAATTTATTTTTCTCGAGTTATACGCGATTTAAAATTTGAAAAAGGGGAAATGACCATTTTCAAGGCTTAATAACTCAGTTTTTTTTATTATTTTTTTTTGGGAGGCGAGAATCTTCAAAAGACCGTCTGGGTAGGTGTCCCAGGTGTTTCGGATTCGATCCGTCACGCTTCACCGTGCCGAACCGCCTACCGACTAAACTCACCTCCTCTTCCTCCAGCCGACAGGTCTGGGACCGCTCTTGGCGAGCATGTCTGATCCGTCGACCTTACTCATAACTCCCCCCGGGCACCCTCTGCGTGCACTCCGTAGATTAAGTGGCCACCCAGCCGCCCCGTCCCGCACACACCCCGCACAAAGACCGGTCGGTGAAGACGACCGTCCCGTGCAGCCCATGTGCGGGTGGGGCGACCGCGGTGCCCCCAATCCAACATGAACTAGCAAAAGGATACCAGTCGACAGTTACGAGCAACTCCAAACATTCGTGCTTTCATCGTTGGGTGTAAAAATCCTCCCCCACTACTTGATACAAAACAAAAACAGACTAAAAAAAAACAAGACAAAACAGAAAGTAAACAAAACAATACAAAGGCGGTCAGCATGTGTCAGATGTAAAAAGTCCTCCCCTGCTGATTACCGCTTAAAACACGCAACACATTTGAGTAATAAAATTGATTTAAAAGGATAAATATTGTATAAATAAGATTGAAGAAGTAAATAAGGAGATAAAACAAGATAAAATAAATAAATAAGTAAAACTAGTTAAAATAAGACAGACAGCGCAGGTTGGATGTAAAGGATCCTCCCCCCACTGGCTGCCATCTACGACACAAAAAAAAAACGTTAAAAAAGAAATAAATAGACGGTCATCCCGCTTGCAGTCGCCTCTCTTTCTCCTCTTTGTGCTTCATTGTCTTCGTGACAAAAGCAATGATCAGGTCGAAGTCTCTCTTGCTATTGATAGCTTTATCAATTAGCTCGTGAGGCTCGCCTAGAGGGGATCCCAGTCCCAGCTGCAGCTCGGTACGTCCCGCCTGGTATGCAGGGCACACGAAGACGACATGCTGCGCGTCATCCACTACTCCACACTCAGGGAATAGATCGTCCACAGTTTTCCCTATACGATGAGTAAATTTCCTGAACGATCCATGTCCCGTCAAAAATTGTGTGAAATAGTAGCTGACGCGCCGATGCCGGCACTCGTACCACCTCACCACATCTGGACACAGGGATCTCGTCCAGGCCGCCTTCTCGACTTCGGCTGCCCATTCCCTCTGCCACATCTCTAGACTTATTTTCCTTTCTTGTGGACCTGAACCTATTGCCCCGTTGCCCCTCTGGTACATTCGGACTCTTTCTCTGGCCAGGATGTGCACCGGTACAGACCCAGCCGCCACCTGTAAGGCAATTATTGATACAGTTCTCTACGAGCTGCACACCCTGATCAGAGGTTTCCTTTGTGTCCTAAGAAGCACGTCTTTATACTTTTTCATTCGAAAGACCTCGTGCCACACTGGGGCTCCGTATAAAACTATGGATAAGATGGATTGTGCCATCATTATTCTCTTCTGGGATCCAGGACCCCCTATAGTTGGCATAAATTTATTTAGTATAGAGGTCCTTTCTTCTGCCTTCCGACATGCTTCTTGTACGTGTTGTCCGAATTTAAGCTTGTCGTCGAAAATAATTCCGAGGTACTTAACCGTCTTTTGGGGTCTTATTACAGAGCCTTTGTATCCAAATATTATATCATCTCTCTTTCTTGGTCCCCTCAAGATAATGGATTCTGTCTTCTCTACTTCTAACTTTAGATCATTTCTCTCTATCCAATCTGCGGTCTTCTGTATTGCTTCGTTTACTTTTTGTATTATTCCCCTATTAATGTCGTCTTCGACCAGTAAGGCTAGGTCGTCCGCGTATGCAATCGCTCTCACTCCTCTCTGCCTGTTTACTTCTAGTACCCCGTTGTATAGTATATTCCAAAGTAAGGGTCCCAGAACTGACCCCTGGGGTACACCCGTCATTTATTTCTTCTTTTTCTTCGATATGCATACGGTTCTTTCAGATAGGTAGTCCTTTATTATGTTGGACACATACTCTGGAGCCCCAAATTCGACTATTCGGTCTACTATGTGACCCCAGCTTGCTGAATTAAAAGCATTTTTTATGTCCAACAGAACAAGGACCACCCCTTTAGCCGCGTCCCTTATCAAGGTCGCGGCCTCGACTCTCGATTTACCTTTTCGAAATCCATATTGTTGATTTGATAACACTCTCTGATCTTCCAACACGCCCTCCAGCCTCTTCTTGATAAGCCTTTCGTAGAACTTACCAAGGCAGTCCAGAAGGCATATTGGCCGATAAGAGGTTGCTGAATCGGGGGGTTTCCCAGGCTTTAGGAGTAGAACTAAGAGTAAACTATCGCTAAGAATATCCATTTCGCTAAGAACTTCGTTATATTTCCCCCCCATCTTTATAAGGAGGGCTTCTTCTTGTTCTGACTTTTTCTCTGCCTCGAGTTCCTTCCCTCTTACTATCATCTACCATGAGATATTTTCCCTCCGCCCCACATATTCGAGGGCTTTCCTTATGATCTCCTTGTTAAGGTCGTTACCGGCTACGACCCGTACAACCTCTGGTGTTTCATCCATCTCTTTCTTAATTTTAGTTATAGCCTTTTCTGCTAGGTCGTATATATCGCCACCCCTTTCTTTTTCTATTCCAGCGACGAACGTGTACCAAATTGTTTTTTTATTTTCTTTCCTCCTAAAGTTCTCAAGGAATTTGATTTCTCCCTCGTTCACTTCCTCTAGTGTTTCTGCGAGGTCCTCTCCCACGTCCTTTATTATATTTTCTACCCCCTTGTCCTTCGCATCCTTTTTTGTTACTATCAGACATGTTTTCTTTTCGACCGTTTCTCGTAACCACTCTTGTTCCCACTTTGTCTTTATATATGCTTTCCCCTCCCATTTGCTATTACATATACTCATGAAGGTTTTTTTCCTCCCCCCATGTTTAGAGCCCTTTTAATTTTTTCTTGCTCTTCTCTCTGTCTTTCTTGTTTCACTTTAAGCTTGCAGTGGTCGCATTTTACTTCTTGTTGTGTTTTTTCGGCTATACTGTTGTCTTCTTTTTTGTTGTTAGTGGATTTTATGACCCAAAACAGTTTTTTTTAATTCCGTGTCCATCTCCACCTTTTCCCCCCTTTCTTCGCTTAGGTTAGTAAATATCTCTATTAGTTTTATATTTAATTCTTCGAGTTTCCTGTTTATTTTTTGTTGTTTGGTTTCGTTAGGAAACTTAATACTCTCTTCGAGTCTCTCCCTCTTCAGATCATTTATTCTCTCTAGACTGTCCCCTTTCCTTTTCTTCTTATTCATGGTTTCAACATCAAGCAGGAAAGAGGCTAACACCCTCTCCTGAATATTTTGCCATCCTTTTTCTATTTTTTCCACTTCCTCTTGTGATCTTTCCTCCCCTATCTCACCGTCATAATTTTCACTGTTTTCCAGCATTTCATCCCCTACTAGTGTCGACTGTTTTGGGACAGTCGACCTGTTCATCTTCTGTTTCTTTTTATGTGAGTTTATGAGCTCCCTCTCAAAACTGTTATTTCAAGTCGTCATGCGACTGTTTTTTCCTATTCTCATTTTCCATATCCGTTCCATTGTCCGTGTCTCGCCGATGGTCGTTTTCACTCACCCCCGTCTGTTCAGGATTTTGTTTATTGGTACTCATATAAATTCCCACGAGTTGGGACGTAATATACGTCTGGCGCGGCAGTGCGCCCTTACCACGCCAAGGCTTGGTTACTTCGGGAGGTCGTCAGGTATCCCGAAGGGATCGTTTGTGATGCTCTAACCCTCGCATC
Organism: Diabrotica virgifera virgifera; assembly: GCF_917563875.1. NCBI lineage: Eukaryota > Metazoa > Arthropoda > Insecta > Coleoptera > Chrysomelidae > Diabrotica > Diabrotica virgifera. The sequence goes on from NC_065446.1 coordinate 181,331,205, forward strand.
TCTCATATCTTTGGCACGATGCCTTCCACCGTGATAGTGGGGATTGTTTTATTGAGGTTTACTCCTCTAGGCTTTTTTTGACGGTTGCCTCCGGACGCAGTGGCAGTTTGTATTCACAGGCTACATGGAGTTTCCGCGTAACTGCTGCCTCCCCTGTTACGCGGGATTTGGAATGGATGTGTGGTGGGAAAGGTGCTGGTGGGGTAAGACATGACGGCTACTCGTAGTGGGTATGCCGAAGAAGTTTTCGAATAGAAATTTGTGATCAGAGTCCGACGGCGGAGCCCCCCGCACAGTGCTTTGGGGCCCCCTATGGACCCCCGGTCACAATGCTGAGGTGGACGAGATTAACTTTTAGGGATTAGAGTAGCCGTAGGGAAGTTGGAGGGTGATATACATCTGCTGAAGGCGAAAGGCGTCGCAACTGCTCGCCTCAGTTCAGCGAGGCCTTTCCTGAGCGTCCAGCGGCGGTGTCCGGCGCTCACCCGCTGCACAGTCGCTGGACGCTGAGACTGTCCTTGGTTTCACCGGTCGTGCTCCCCTCACAATTTTAGGGACCACGATCGGTTACTCGGCCCTCCCACCGTCGTCGAGGTAGAAATACAATCCCAGCGAGGGTAATAACTCAGTTAAAAATTATTATTATGAAAGTCAGAAAGTCACCAAATCAAATTTTAACGACCCCCCTATAAGGTACTGAAGAAATATTTGTCATTATTGTATTACTAAGCTGTTATTTTTAATTATTAAAAATAACAGCGTAATGTAATTTTTAATGAGCGGTAGGAGCTTATTGAGGCGGCTGTCAATGTGAGTGCGACTGAGATCTACCATTGGGCGGTCGGAATGGAGGATCTTACTCGAACTCACATTGACGGCCGCCTCAATACGCTTTTAGCGTTCATTGTTGATAATTAAAAATAATAGCTTAGTAATAAAATAATGACAATAATTTCTTCAGGATCTTGTAGGGGGGACTTTAAACTTTGATTAGGTGACTGTCATAATAATAGTTTTTAATCGAGTTATTAAGCCTTAAAAATGGTCATTTCGCATTTTTCAAATTTTAAATCGCGTATAACTTGAAAACTATCAATTTTAGAGAAAAATCACAAGAGACCTTTTTTGCTCCGAATGACCAAAACAATCTAATAAAATTTATCCGGAGTAAAATACTTAGTTATTTGTAAAACAGTTCGTGAAGTATGCTTTTTGCGCACGCACGCGATGTTTAGAGCACGAGTGGGCCGAGTGCTATACATCGCCTAAGTGCGCAAAAAGTACTTCAAGCACAGTTTCATACAATGTTTTATCTACCAAAAAACAAATAAAAAAAACTGCATCTCTTCTTCACTGGAATACATTCCAATTTTACAATTTTTTAAAATTTTGACATTTAAAAATTCAAACTTCTGTCAAACCACAAAACTGTCAAAAGTTTTTTTGTAATTTATTGCTCACATGTCATTACCATGACAAGGCGAAAGTAAAGGATATTTGATTATATGAAAGTGTGCTAAAAAACAGTGCGAAAAAGTAAATCCCATTTAAAATACACTATTACTTCAGGCACACTTTTAACCCTTAATATACTGCTATCTATATTTACAATTTTTACAAAATAAAAACTTATACATAATATGAGGTAGAGTAGATAAAAATTATTTTTGTGAATTTGGTTAACAAAAACTGGTTAAACAATTTTTCGACCGCGGTACCGTCTGACACTGTGTATTTGTTATAAGGATGTATTTGTTTAAGCAAGTTTGTGCAAAAAAATCGAATCACAATAATTTACCTAACGGGGGCGAGGTTACAGCCTGGACTAATAAGTAGTTGAAACGGTCAAAACAAAGAGACGCACAATCGTCAAAAATGCACATGAGATTATACTCGTATAAATTGTATAACCTACTTTTGCTAACAAGAGTTAGGAAGAGTCATAAACCGGGAGATATTAACAGAAGTTCAACCACGATTTTCTAAGTCCTGCCCTTTGCAATACTGGAAGGTTAGAAAAGGTATTTTACAATTTGTGGAAAAATCCACGGGTTTCCTGTGACATTTTCCTGTGAAAATTAGATTTTCCATGAAAAAAAAAATTGGGAGTTGCGATGAATTTTTAAGTCCTACCATATCCATTGAATAACAGGACACTATCTATTTTATGAAGAAAATTTTTTGGGCAGGACGGTTGCAAAAGGACTAAGGGAGTATACAGATATACAAACATGTAATGAAAATAATGAAATTTTCATAATTTTCTAAGTCCTGCCAACTTAATTAATTAATCATATTTATTTCAAAATGACCAAAAAAAATGTTGGCATGACGTCACCTAATGTTTAACTGCAATTGTTTCTTGGAAAAATCTGTATATAATTTTCACTGTGGTTCCGTGATTTTCTAAGTCATAAAATAAATTTTGTTATAAAATAAATAATTTCAGTAGACATTATTCAAAATGGCAGGATGTTTAGTTACACCTTTTTTACTATATATAGTTGAAAAATTTGTAAGAAAATTCGTGGAAAATTACACGATTTTCTAAGTCATGCCATTTCGCATATATCTCAAGAAGGTTAATATAAATCTATTTTCAAAGAGGCAGGATGGTTGTATAGTTATTTCGTATAAAAAAATTAACTTGTGTGTCTGTAAAATTATATCAGGGTGTTATTCAAACATATTCATATCACCACAATTTTCTGAGTCATACCATGTCGAGTATGCTTAAAAAACACTAATCTAAAACCGTTTACAACTTGACAGGATAACCGCAAAGATGAATATTACAAAAAATTAATTTGTATATCATTAAAACAATTGTATCCTATTAAATATTATTTTCCTGAATAATGTCTCGGAATTTTTACACAATTTTCAAATCTAATAGCAAACTGTAACATCTTTATTTTAAGTGATTAGATCATATTTTTATCTAAGTAAACGCAATAAAAGTAAATAAACAATTTTTAGAATTTATTGGTTATAGTAGAGAATTTACCTATCCATTATATTATACAGGGTGTCCAGAAGCTCTCATAACAAACGAAAACCGGAGATTCCTCAGATAATTTTAAGAAAATTTAACTCAATTCACCTAGTTCAAAAATGCTTCCAAGGAAAGCTAACGCTCTTTAAAGATGGCGTCTTGTAATTCATCATCGTCATAATTCAACCCGGATCTACCCAATGCTGGATATCGGTCTCCCTCAGTCTTCCCCATGCATTTCTGCCTGTGCTATCTGCATCAAGTTTCTGTCGATCTGTTTGATGTCATCAGACCATCTGGTTGGCGGACGACCTCTACTTCGATATGCTTCGTCTAGAAGAAGCATATCGAAGTCTTGTAATTAGTTTCTTTAAAAAAGCTGCAGAACGCTTTTATTTGGAAAAACAAAAACTGGTACACTTATTTATCTTCCAGAGGTCAATTGTCAAACGTCAATTATCAATTGTCAATTTTTAGTACCGGTCATAGGGGTCCGTTTTGGGTACGGAAACGGATATTTTATCGAATAACTTTTCTGTATAACTTTTAAGCATTTCTGACACTGGATTATTAAATTCTGGGATAGTTTTGTCCTAAAAGGTACTTTTGCTTTAATTCAGAAGAATACGCAGTGCTCTAGAAAAATCGATTTGAAAAATTTTTCGTTTTTTGGTTTTTTGAGTTTAAAAGAATCTAGAAAAATTCTATTAAGGAAAACGAAAACTGCTACGTTTATTTCTCTTCCAGAGACGAATCGATTTTATCAATTGTGAATTTCTAGTACTGGTCATAGGCATCCGTCTTGGGTAGATCAACGGATATTTTATCTCATAACTTATTGGTCTTTAAAATTTTGGAGATTTTTGAGAGTAGAGTATTAAATTATGAGGTATTCTAGTACTAAAAGAGACTCTTGCTTTAAGTCGGCAAATACACCGTTTTTTTTTTATTTAAAAAAAAAAATTTCAAATTCAAATAAAAGGTGTACAATATAAAAATGGGTGGAAATTGCATTTTAGTGCATAACATGCATCCCAAAGTGGATAAACCTGTCAAAATCAGGGCAAAATTTTGTTATTTGGGAGGTTTGTCGAGTTACGAATACGCAAGCAGAACCGACCTCAGAATCACCTAGTACCCAGAGTTGCTGCTAAGGCACGTCATCTGGAGCTTCGTGGGATATCGGCAATAGATTAAAGAAAACAGATAATTCGAGGGTTTTTGGGATGGCCGAACACGAATATGGCATTACAACCGACCCTCGGAGCACCTGGTGCCCAGGGTGACTGGTCTCGAATTTAGAGAGTTTTTGGAGGTCGATTCTGATGGCGTATTCATGTTCAGCAACCACAAAACTCCTCGAGTAATCTACTTGCATCACATTAGTGTCTGAAAGCCTCGAAATTTAAGAATATGGCGTGTATATTAGTCACCCCGAGCATTAGGTAAAGATCTCTTCTAATGTGACATTCTTGTTCAGAAACCCCAAAAACCACCTGAGTAATCTGTCTGTATCAATTTACTGCCGAAATTAATATATATAAATATGGTACAGAAAATGCTTAACAAATAAAAAGGTACCATATCAAATCACTAACAATATGTATAGGGTGTGAATGTTCCTACAAAATTAACAAAAACACTACATAAACTACCTCGTATAATATTTCAAAACACTATATTTTATTAAAGAGAACATCGAGTAGAATCCGAAAATGTAAAAATATACAGGGTATTCCATTTAAAAAACAAAAATTTGTGTCACCCTGGGAAAACGGGTAGCCCTGTATATTAGAAAATACTGTTAAATCATAGTCCTATCTGTGGCCCATGTTTTACCTAAGTAACTTTTTTTCGTATATCTTACGACAAACGAGTAATTGTACTGTGTCACAATAATGCCCCACCCTGTATACAAAATAACCATAAAACCATCCTGCCTCTTTGTAAATAGACTTATATTAAGATTCTTGAAACATGTGCAAAATGGCATGACTCAGAAAATCGTTGACTTTTTCACGAATTTTCTTACAAATCTAGGACTCCTGCCGTCTTACAAGAACCGTTTAACCTTCCTGTCGAGTACCGAAAAGGTATTGATTGTATTTGAGTGTTATAACTTTTTAAAGGCAGGACTAATAAAATCACGGAATCAGGGTGAAAATTTTCCGCAGAATTTTCCAAGGGACAAGTATACTTAAACATTAGGAGACGTCATGCCAATATTTTTTTTGATCATTTTGAAATAAATATGTTTAGTTTATTTAGTTGGCAGAACCTAGAAAATCATGAAAATTTCATTATTTTCCTTACATGTTTGTATACATATATACTCCGTTACCCCGTTTGCAACCCTCCTGCCCAAAAAATTTTCTTCATAAAATCGATAGTATCCTGTCTATCTACGGATATGGCAGGACTTAGAAATTCATCGCAAAACCCTATTTTTATTTTTTGGGAAAATCTAATATTTACAGGAAAATGTAACAGGAAATTTGTGGATGTTTCCACAGATTGTAAGTACATCGTCTACCCTTCCAGTGTTGCAAAAGGCAGGACTTAGAAAATCGTGGCTGAACTTCTGTATAATATCTCCCAGTCTATCAACTTCAACTAGTAAAAGTTGATTTAAATTTTTCAAATCAACTTTTACTGCTCGTTTCAGTTGGAGTTGACTAGAACTAGAAAAAGTCAACTCTAACTGAGAATCAACTTGAACTGTAACATATACACTGTAAATCCCAAATCATAATTTACAAAGTTTATAATGGTAAATTCTGATTCAAGAGTGCTCCCCGTAACATTAAACGTGTCTTGGTTTGTTTATTTCTAGTGCAGCTTTATTGTGATTTTAGTATAGTATAATATTTTCAATTTTAAAAGAATTAAAAAGCTTATGATGAATGTTTATGTCGGGAGCTAGCTGATCTACAATACATGCTATTAGAATGTCCTTTTAGTCCAGGGCGCATCTGTTTTGAGATGGACGTTGAAAGGTGACTCAAATTTTTTTGCAGAAATTGCTTGAGAATAAATCAAATAATAATATTTAAGTTATCCTTCCACGCAAAATGGTCCGGAACATTGTTTAAATAATCGAAATGTCAAAATATGAAGGAAAAATTCGATTTTTCTATTGTTTTTTTGATTATAACTTTAAAACTATTCATTTCTAAGAAAAGTTGTACTGACATAAAAGTTGCATAATTAAATTTCCTACAATATATAATTGGTAAAAAATTTAAAAAATAGTCACCCTTGTTGCAAAACAGCAATAATTGAGAAAAAAACCATACAAAAACAAGTATTCGCATTTTACGTTTTTCAACCATTTATGCTACACTAAGGACCTTAATATTTTACCCAGAAAAACTTTATGATATAGTGAAACAACACTGTAAATTTCATTGAGATCGCTTTAAGGTGCTACAGTAGCGATCAACAGGTAGCCAAAACGCGTTCCAAGATTGCGGCTGTAATTTTGAATATTTTTTCGAGATATTTGGCAGACGTATTTGTAATATAATAGAGAATGGCGATACAGAGCCCAATTTAAAAAATATATTAATATGTGGAAATTACTCTGTAATTAAATACAATATTAAAAAACGAGCATGTACCGCCATTAAGAAGAACAAAAAAATACACTTTCTTCAAATAAACTTTTTTATCCGATGCCTAGATTTTGTGTCATTTCGGAACTACTAATGAAATAAAAAACTTTAAAATAAAAAACAGAGTAAAAAAGTTAGTGGTAATAATAGTTTTAAATGTAGATATAGGCTATTGATTATATTCAAAATAAGATAGCTAAAAGGAACTACAACGTTAACGGGGTTTTATTATTTCACATGGTCAATGGATATCTATATATGAAAAAACCTCGGAGTGCTACCATTTAAAGCGGTGCGTTTTTGAGAAATGGCTGAATTAGTCCCTGGGCACAGGTTACATTAGGGTGAGTTCCATGCACTTTTGGTACAAACCTACCTACATAAAAATTGTTCCTGGTTGAATTTCTTATCTAAATATCACTTTTTAAAGTCAAGGATACTTTTTTTTACAAAAATATATTCAAAAGAAAAAGCACAAAGAAACCCAAAAGAAAGAAATTTTGTTTTTCGTCCATAACTTTTGTCCACGAGGATATAGGTATAGATATTGCTTTACAGAAAAAAAACCTACATATTTCTTCTTTAAAATGTTGTTTAGTAGAGGTAATTAGAATTTATAGTTTTCGAAATATGATTTTTCAAATTTTGCCACTCACAGCAATTTTGGGCAATTTTCCTTGTTATTTCGCAAATATTGTGCTGTAACTTTTTTCTACGTAACTTTAGGTATATGCAATTATACACGTAATAGAAATAGAAATCAATTACCTTTAAAATGGTCTACTGTGTATCGTTATACGACTTTTTTTTTACAGAGATTATGGTTTTTCAAGGTTTTATACTTTTAACGATTTTTATAATATAATATAAAAATAAAATAATATTATTATATAATATACTACATATTATATAATAATACATTATATATAGTATATATAATATAATATTATATTATATATTATATGATACCTAATATAAAAAAAATATTATTTTTTACATTTTTTACGATTATTTTTAAAATTTCTCATTATAACTTTTTTCTTCTACATTTAGGTATATATTATATTATATAATAATAAAAGCTTATTTTGTTTACTTTAAAATGGTGTATTACAAAACATTCTAGGATTATTTTTGAATAAGATATTATTTTTCAAAATGTAATAAGTACTTGCAACGATTTTTGATTTTAGTATTATTTTTTAAATTTCCCATTATAACTTTTTTTTTCTTGTAAATGAATATACTATATATTGCTCAATAAAGAGAGCTTGCTTTCTGTTCTTTAAAATGGTGTATCATCTATATTTAAATAATGGAAACCGAGTGATTCTTTGATATTTTTTACCTGTATTATTTAAAATTATTTCTTTTACAAAAATTACATAAACATTAGTCTTAGAAAACATCACTTTAGTTAAAATTATTTAAACGTTGACATTTAAAAAATTTTCAAAATCAAAGTTCATCTGTTCGTTAGCATTAGCTTCAATATCTTCCTCTGGCACCTCAGTTATCTTAGAGTTCCCACAATTAGTACCCATGCACATGCACATGCACCCTTTGCAGAATATTAAACAACTAATTCCTATCTTCCTACAACCGCAGATTTTTGTACATCCTTTGGTACATTTACATGCTATTTTTTCAAGCAAAACTTGTGGTGCAGGAGCTTTGACAGCAAATATTGAAATTAATCCATATTTTGAAGCTTGCCCGGCTGAGTCACGTGGATCGAAATATTACCTATAAAAAAGAAGATTTAATCATAACACACAATCACATAAAAAAGTTATAATGAGAAATTTAAAAAATAATCCAAAAATCAAAAATCGTTGCAAGTACCTACTTATTACATTTTGAAAAAGCATATCTTATTCAAAAATAATCCTGGAATTTTTTATAATACTTATAAAACAGAATAAGCTTTCATTTTTATTATACATAATATAATATACACCTAAATGTAGAAAAAAAATTATAATGGGAAAGTTAAAAAATAATCGTAAAAAATATAAAAACTCGTTAAAAGTATAAAATCTTGAAAATGATAACCTCTTTAAAAGAAGTCGTACAACATTATACAGTAGAACATTTTTAAGGTAATTTATTTCTATTCCTCTTACATGTACCATTGCATATGCCTAAAGCTGCGTAGAAAAAAGTTACAGAACAATATTAGCGAAATAACAAGGAAAATTGCCCAAAATTTATGTGAGTGAGGAAATTTGAAAAATCATATTTTGAAAACTGTAAATCCTAATGACCTCTACCAAACATCATTTTAAAGAGAAAATATGTAACTTTTTTTTCTGTGAAGCAATTCCTATACCTATATCCCCGTGGACAAAAGTTATGGGACAAAAAACAAAATTTCTTTCTTTTGGGTTTCTTTGTGCTTTTTCTTTTAAATATATTTTAGTAAAAAAAAGTATCTTTGACTTTCAAAAGTTATATTTGGATAGGAAATTTAACCAGGAACAATTTTTGTGTAGACGTATTTGTACCAAAAGTGCATAGAACTCACCCTAATATAACCTGTGCCCAGGGACTAATTCACCCATTTCTCAAAAACGCACCCCTTTAAATGGTAGCACTCCGCGGTTTTTTCATATATAGAGATTCATTGACCATATCAAATAATAAAACCCCGTTAACGTTGTAGTTCCTTTCTATAGTACATAAACAATAGCCTAATACTAAGCACATATTTTGTAAAAGAGGGAACTCAAAACACATTTACTGGCCAGTTGGTTGCCGAAATCAGTGCCAATAAAACAAATACACACACAAAAGTTTTTAAAAGTTTGTACTAGCTAACTATTTTTCAGCTTAGTTATTTTCATAAGAAACCTTAAAATTAAATATTTCTACATTAAAATATTACAAATACCAAATGGAAATTTTAGATAAACATCGAGGACAAAAAGGCGATCGAGGTTTTACAGGCAGTCCAGGCCGTCCAGGCCTGCCACTAGATGGACCACCAGGCCCACCAGGGAGATATATACCTGGTATGTAAAATATAAATTCTTATTCTTCTTTTTTAGGTGCCGTCTTCTTAACGAAGGTTGACGATGACTTTTGCAAAGTCTTCTCTATTTTGAGCTTTTCTTATTAAACTTTGAAAATCCAATCCTGTCCATTCTTTGATGTTGCGCAGCCAGGTCATTGGTCGTCTACACGGGCTGCGTCTGCCTTCTATTTTCTCTTCTATAATAAGTTGAAATGACGATAAATGAAAATCGTTGTTCTTTCATAACTCAAAAAGTATTGATTTATTTTACTAACTTTATACAACAAATTTTGCTTAGAATTTATGCCTCTATCGATTCATTTTTAATAATATAAATTTCCCCGCCAAAAGAGGTACCATCCACCCCCAGAGGAGTTAAAGTGCAAGCTGGCACCATGTCACATTTTTCGTTTCCTGAGGTATCTTCTAACTACTTACCAATTTTCATGAATATTCAGGAGGATAAACGAAATCAGAGGCGAAAACCAGCAGTGACTGCACTGTAACTGCAAAACTTATTACAACGATAGTAACATATTATGTAATACAGATTTTTATGCTATTTTAGGTCCTCCGGGTATGCCAGGTTTGCCAGGTATGAAAGGTAGCAAGGGTACACCAGGCCTAGCGGGGCTGGAAGGTGTTAAAGGTACAGTATTATTGTTTGTATATTTTTACAAGAATAAAGAAATAGCTAAACGCGATAAAAATGAATGCTGCACACAATAATCAAGCTAAAAAAGAGCTAATATTAATATTACGTGGTGCAAAAATGTGTATTTTCATTTTAACGAAAAATGTAATTATAGTTTTATTTTGAAAGATTTTTCCATAATATTTTTTAAATTTGAAGTAAAACGCACCACAAAAGAGTATATTTGATAAAGTTTGCACTTTGAGGCTATTTTGGGGCGCGTTTTATTTCAAATTTAAATACTATGGTAAAATCTTTCAAATTAAAACTAGAATTTTATTTTCCGTCAAAATGAAAACTCATTTTTGCGCCACGTGATATCCATAATACCTCTTTTATAGCTTGATTTAGCGCGTTTAGCTGTTTTTTATTCTTGTATCAGGAGATTTGTTAAAGTTTTTTACAAATTAAATGTATAAACTTAAATATAATGATTCTCGATAACACGTTAAGCGTTATAAACCACTAAACCATTATCGCAGAAATTATCTAATGATTACGACCTTAAACACCTTGAACTATGATTGTCATGGTCGGATTTTAGCGTCGTAACCACTACAACATTTCGGTGGTAATTGTTAAATGGATTATACATATTATTTTGAAGCTCGATAACTTCTAGAAGGCTTAGCCAAATTTAGTAACTAAACATGGGTTTGAATGTTATTGAAAAGTAGTGTCTGATGCACTCAATGTCAAAATATCTGAATGTATTATTTATAGGATACAGCGAGCTAAAAAGCTGTTTTTTTTCAGAGGAAATATATTTGATCATATTTATAAGACCTATAACTGAAAACTTTAATTTTCCCAGATTGTCAGTTATTGGCGCAATTTATTGTAGATGGGAGATTTGAGTAACTGTCGAAAAACCAAAATTTTCAATATACAATTTTTTAGTTTTTCGGCTATACTGAGCAATGTGTCTGTCCGATCGTGACCATTTAGACACCATTTGGAAGCTGAACTGAAGCACTATTGATTTGGTGTATTTGCGGTTCTCGTGTCTCTTTTCGAATCTCACATAAATTTACCCAAAAAATATGCCTTGTTGCACCTGCACATTCCTATAAATAGCTGGCTTATGGGTGGTCACAAATCACAAACTACACAGATTTTAAATCGGCCCTGGCCCTGTCTTAAAACATAGAAATTCAGATCAGTGTAACTTGTCCAAACAGTTACAAACATACATACAAAAAAAATATCCACAAATATTTTCCTCCTTTTAAATAGAAATTGAGTCAAATTTCTGAGCTCGATAACTTTGGAATGGTATAACTGATTTTCAAATTTAGACGTACGTTGGGAAGATAATGATCAATACTATCAGAAGTCGCAGACGTCATACTTAAAGGAATTTTGGGAAAAATAATGAAAAACATACCCCAAACGGGGACGGCTGTAAAACCCACACCATTAGACTATAATGGATAGTTTACATATTATAGATTGAGGGGCCTTTTCTTAAATTTGAAGACGGGATTTAGCCTATTTTTCAATTCAGTCACGTTGACAGAATCGAAAATTTCTTCTTCTTCTTCTTTTTGTTTAGACATGACTCTGTCTGTTTTTTCAATGTGCCTCTAGTAAGTTGTCGTTCCATCGTTTTCGTGGTGTTCCTACTAATCGTCTTCCTATTTAAGAACCGTTTCTCGCTGTCCTGACTACCCCATTTGTTGTCATTCGGCTTATGTGGTCCTTCCATTCTATTCTTCTGTTTCTTATCCAGTTATTAATGTTATCCTCCTTGCATCTTCGTCGTATATCTGTACTTCTAGCTCTGTCCCATAGAGTCTTACCATCGATTTTTTAAAGGGTTTTCATCTCCGCTGTTTCGAGCAATCTTTTTGTTCTCTCTGTGTAGGCTCGAGTTTCTGCCGCGTATGTCATTATTGGTCTGAGAACTGTTTTATAAATTCTGCCTTCCATTTATTTTCCGATATTTTTATTTCTCCATATTGTGTCATTCAGGCAACCTGCGGCTCTGTTTGCTCTATTCACTTGATCTTCCACTTCTGTTTCGAGCCTTCCGTAGCTAGATATTCTGATGCCTGGGTATTTAAACTCGATCACTTATTATCTGACTTTCCAGCTCCAATTTACATCTTATTGGATCTGCTGTTATAACCATGCATTTTGTCTTTTTTGAGGAAATTAACATGTTAAAGTTTCTGGCGGTTATGTTAAATTGGTGCAGCATACGTTGTAAATCATCTTCACTTTGAGAGATTAGTATTGGATCGTCCGCATAGCAGATTATTTTAAGTTGTTTTTCTCCCATTTGGTATCCTTTTTTATTTCTTACTACTGTACTGTACTACTGTACTTCTTACTGTACAGTGAGGACGTTTGAGTTTGCATAAATTCATTATCACGAGAATGGGCCAATTTGAAGAGAATTTTTTCGACAGGTCGATTTTTATTTTAAATTAGGACTTTTTGCCATATATATAATACTAGTGACGTCATCCATCTGGGCATGATGATATAATAGATGATTTTTTTAAATGAGAGTAGGGGTTGGATACTCATTTGAAAGGTAATTCAATTCTCTATTCAACAATAACCTAATTATTTATAGAGGGTGGCCAAACAAAAATTTTTTGAATTAAATTTATTGAAACAAAAAGAATAATGTATGTAATTTATTTTATGCAAAATACATTTTACTGCTGTCAGAAAACAGAAAAAAATGTTAATTTGGAAAAATAGTAGTTAATAATGTTTGATTTAAAAATTTAACAAATTATTTGTATGCAGTATGTACTTTAAAAGTATTTTAAATCTCCTTACCATATTTGCCAAAAACTGTAGGTACAGTGCAACCTACTAATTTATGTTAAATAAACGTTCCTGGCTACTACCAAAGGCGTACGACATGGGAAAGTGAATGATTGACCCGTCCCCAATCCTAAGCCACTGACATACTCTTCTTTTCGTAACGATAATATCATTCAAGATATTTGAAGTTAAAAATGAAAGAGTGCAATACATTAATCAAAATAGCTGTGCCGTTTTATTTTCAACTTCAAATATTTCGAAAACTAATGACTTTATTGTTATGAATTAGGATTATATTATTTACACAAAAAGTATTGCAAAATCGAAATATTGTGCTAAAATAGCAATTTCGCTATTGGCGTAGAATGCGGGAAGGGCAAACCATTCACTGTCCTCTGTCGGACGCCTCTGGTAGTAGCCAGAAACGTTTGTCTATCATAATTTAGTAGGGTGTACGGGAACTACACGTTTTGCGAAGTATGACAACGATATGTCAAATAGTTATAAAGTACTGGGTAAAAATATTTATTAAATTTTGAAATAAAATTTTATTTGAGAGGCACATTTTATTTGAGTGATTTGGGTTAAATCTTAATATTTTAAGGTCTAGAGTCTGCAACGCAGAGATTGGATATTGTTAATGAATCACCCTTGATGGAATATTAAAGATTTTAATCACACTAATTATAAAGTGGATCTCAAACCCATTTTTTAGTGCGTCATTAATTTTGACGTCTTATAGGATTTTAAGAATGTCGCAAATCAAATAATACATGAAATTTTATTTCAATCTGACAGTTGATCTTTACCGTATTGGGCCTGGATCCCGCGTACCAAAAAAAAGTTGATTAATAGCAAGCTGAAAATTTGTTAATAGCTTAACGGTGTCTAGTCGGACAAACTTTGATGTTCGAGAACACTGGAACAGGGGAAGTTTTAATTGTGGAACAGTTTAAAAATTTGAAAAGTCAGATTACGAAAACGTCCCGTGTATGTTGTCGGACAGAACATCCAATTGATTTATTACCCGTTCATTAAATTCTCATGCAAAAATCAGACTGTCATTACTTAACAACATGATTCCTGTCATTTGACATATTCTTCGTGTTCTACTCATTAAAATGCCCAGTTGGTGATAAACACCATTCTGAGTTTTGCATGAGAGTATAATGAAATGGTAACAAATCAATTGGAAGTTGTGTCCGACAAAATACATGTGACGTTTTCGTAGTCTGACTTTCCAAATTTTTAACCTGTTCCACAATTAAAACTTCCCCTGTTCCAGTGTTCCAGGACATCAACGTTTGTCCGGCTAGACACCGTTAAGCTATCAACAAATTTTCAGCCTGAAATTAATCAACTTTTTGAAGTTATACTTCTTTACCGGCGATATGAGGGTGAATTTTTATATGTTAAAACCTATGATCCGGCGCATGCGCATTATAACTTTGTTCTGATTGGATGTTCAAATGACATGTCAAAAATTATTCAATATGGCGGCTGTGGCACAACTTTAGTTAGATTATTTATGGTTGTTGCGTTTTAAAATTTGTGTGAAAAGAAACAACAAACAACAGTTAGTTAATAGTTATACTGCCTTTTTAAATAGTTTTCATATATCTATATTTTTGGCCTTTTGGACTATTTTCGACAAGGAAAACTTATTCTAATTTGGTAAGTAATTTTTATTATAATCATATTGTAATTATACATTTGGATTAGGTTGAAATACAGTAGAGCGTCGATTATCCGAACTAATTGGGAGACATAGGTGTTCGGAAAACCGATTTGTTCGGATAATCGAACTACAATATATTGATACATATTTATAGTCATACATATTTATCCACAAGTGAATAAAAGCCATATTTATATACATACCTACATATTTATTTATATCTTGATAATGACAACTAGCAACTAAACAAAAAAGTGCAGTCTTTGCAACAACATAATTATTTTTGGATACAGTATTGAAGAAAATTGAAGATATTTTAAGCGTCAATTACTAACGCTTGCTCGGATAATCGACGCTCTACTGTACATTTATTTTCTCAAGAATGGGGATTTTAGAGAGAAATCCCAAATTAGGTACGATTTTTATTTTTAAATTATGATTTTTTGGCGAAGATTTATTTATCTAGTAGGTATGTAATGCTTTGATTTACATACTTAATTTGATTACCAACAAAAGTTCTACCAATCTTCATCTAATATATTGTTTTCTTACTGTTTTGTTATATTTTAATATTTTCTTCCACAAAATTTAAACTACATAATTTAATTATATTCAAAACAAGTGTCAAACAGTAAAACGTTCAGTTACCCTATTTTTCCACATGAGAAATAATGTGGAATTGGACGAGTGAGTCTAGGCTTCGATTACGAACCAAAGCGCCCAGAAATTCACGGGTTCGATTCCCGATGCAAGTTTTAATTTTTTTATTTTTTTATGAATTTTATGATTGTAAGTATATTTGTTATATAATTTTTTTTTTAGAAAATGCGTATTTAAAATTTTTGCCAACAATTATTATCGTTTAGAAATCATTTTTTTCTTTGTGGCAATTTTCAATGTGATTGTGTGCGTTTTATTCTTTTATTTTTTTAAATTTTTGGTATTGTCTTAAAAATCACATAATATGTAGTAGAAGTATAACTTCTTACGTGCGTACAAAGTACACACACATTCATTTTTTTTTGGTACGCGAGATCCAGGTCTATATACTATCTTGGAATTTCCCAGATATCTGATCCAATGTCAGAATTAAAGTAATAAAATTACAATAAGATACGGTTGAATGCTTGAATATATGAATTTTACAAATAAAATGCAAATATCAAGCACAGTTATTTATTTTCTTGCCCAAGTACTCTCACTCTAAGAGCATCATCAGGGGCACTTTGTCACAAAATAAAATATATTATCCGACACACTTCGAAATGTCGTAGATACTTACATAAAAAGGATACAAATAACATATAATACAAACTAAATTTAGAGGTAAAAAGTTTCACCTTCAAACAAAGCCGAAAATATAGCCTCTGAACAATTATTTTAGGTCTTCGAGCGTTCAACGAAGCAACACCTAATTAGTTTAATCACAACTAGTTTTTGCGGTTTGTTTATAAACGTTGAGTACTAAAAGTGAAAAGTGTAAATTATCGACAAAAATTACCGATACTTGGACATTTACTGTAAGTTATTTAATTTATTTAATTAAATCGACTTATTACCAATGATTGCGTGTTGGTGTAAGGACCGTACTCAGGTTCCGTAGATCAATATGAACGAAGCTTCATCATCAAATGTTTTTCCTCAACAAGAAATTCCCAAAAATGATACTACTTCACCAAAGTTATATTCAACAGTTTTAAATGAACCTACCAGTATATTATTCCCTTCCAAAAAACAAGCGGTTGTATTAAATTCAGTTCCAAATTCAAAAATCGAGGATTACCTGAATGCTGTAGCAAACTCAGTTGACCCCAAAAATATACTTGCAATATCCCGAATTGTTAATGACCGTATATGCATCTACTTCATTTCAGAAAATATTGTTGAAACATTTTTGGAAACAAATAATGGGATAATAATAGTAAATCAACATCGCATTCAAGCTAGAAAGCTAATTACTCCAAATGAAAAACTAATAATTTCTAATGTACCTCCTTCCATACCACATAACGTCATAGAAAATGAACTCAAGAAGATAGGAATCTATCAAATAACACCAGTAGATTTTCTACGGATCGGAACATCAAATCCTAGTTTTAGGCATATCATTAGTTTTCGACGTTTTACTTATATAGCCCCTAAAAATCTTGAAAATCTTCCCGATTCAATATTAATTAACCACGATCAATCGAACCACCGAATATATTTCTCACTAGAAAAACAAACGTGCTTTATTTGTAAACAAACTAATCATTTAGCATCTCGATGCCCAAATTCTAATAATCAATCCACCGATGACAATACAACAAACATTTCCCAATCACAATGTGATCAATCTATTAGTTCACAACAAAATAAAACTCAACCAACAGCAAATTCTCCCGTACTTACTAAACATATCAGTAATTCACAACCTACTGAAACAACCACTTCAACCGCACAACAAAACTCTACTGAAACAATCACTTCACCCGCACCACAAAACTCTACTGAAACACTCACTGCACTCGCACCACAAACCTCCACTGCAACAATCACTTCATCCGCACCAAAAAACTCTACATCTTTCGATAACTCCCAAACAATGGTGACGGAACCGGTTAAAACAAATGAAACTATAACAGCAACTCAAACAGAAGGGCAAACACCTAAAAGAAATGCTTCTGATCTAACTTCTCCTGAAACAGAGGGTGGAAGTCCTTTTAAAGAACCCATTACAAAACACAAAAGAACAAAAACAGATCTCCAAACCCATCATAACGTAGCTGAAGATCTTACGACCTGTACAGTGAATTTTTTCCAAGATAAGTCGAACAGTAGCTGTTTAAGTCAAGAAGAGCTAATAGATTTATTTGAAAACGCTCACGGATCTCCAGATCCACTTAGTATTGCTAAAATATACACGGAAGATATCGAAGGGTTAATAGATCTCTTAAAAAAGCTTTATCCAGTGCTATCACATAGATACTTGAAATCTCGATGTACAAGACTGAGGAATAAGCTTAGCAAACTACAGGATGACTATTCTTCTACAGATTTTAGCGACACACCCACTAATTAAAAACATTCAACTCCATAATTCAATGGAATCTGAACGGGTTTTACACCCGTCTAGAAGAATTCAAATTACTAATGTCAAAATTCACACCGTCCATCATTTGTCTACAAGAAACACACTTTAAACAGCAGAAATTTTATAAACTAAAAAACTATACACCATATATTAAAAATAGACTTAATGCAAACCAGGCTAGTGGAGGGACAGCTATTTATGTACATAACCAATATAATACTGAAATAATAGATTTAAATACACAATTAGACGCTATAGCAATATCTCTGAAAGGACCTCAAAAAATAAACATCTGCAATATATACATTCCTCCCGGTACTGATCCTTCAGCTCGCGAATTATCAGACCTTTTTAATCAAATTCCTCAACCACGAATTATTTTAGGCGACTTCAATGCACATCATGTCCTATGGGGCTCAAGTAAATCAGATAGTCTAGGGCGTAAAATTGAACAAATTATAACTAACCTTAATGTCAACTTACTTAATGACGGTAGTATTACAAGATTTAATGTCTCTACAGGTGGCGGTTCAGCGATTGATTTAACTCTATGTGACCCTGTTTTACAACCTGGACTGTCTTGGCAAGTAACACCTTATCTACATGGAAGCGATCACTTCCCAATATTAATAACAAATAATAATTTAACTCCCTCTTCTATCCCGTCTAATAAATGGAATCTAAAGCATGCCGACTGGTCTTTATATTCTTCTTTAATATCTCGATCCGTATCTGAGCTAATTCCTCCCAGCGATGACCATGCAAGTATTAATCATATAGTTTCCAGTTTTATTCAGCTTATAACAACAGCTGCAGAATTATCCGTAGGTTTTATAAAATTTCCAAAAAAACACCCTCCAGTCCCTTGGTGGAATCAAGAATGTAAAGTAGCAATCAGAGAGTCAAAAAGTTCTTTTTACAAATTTAAAAAATTTCCTACACTTCAAAACCAACTCGAATATAAGCAAAAGAGAGCCTACTGTAGATATATATTGAAGAAAATTAGGCGAGAAGCGTGGAAAACATATGTCTCGTCCTTAAATTCATCTACTCCTATTTCCGAAGTTTGGAAAATGATTAATAAAATGAATGGTAAAAAATCCTTCAATACAATCCATTATTTAGAATATAACAATCTTACTTGCTCGACGAAAGAACAAATAACCGCTCTACTAGCTGATACATATCTAAGACACTCCAGTAATGACAGTATCTCTACTAAGTCCATAATACACAAACAAAATTTAGAGAACACTTACATAGATTTAGAGGATCATACAGATTCTCCTCTTAATGCCATACTCTCAATGGATGAGTTACTATATTCATTAAACTGTACAAAAGATACCAGTCCTGGACCTGATAACATTCCAGTTACATTTTTAAAATCATTACCAGAAGAAGGTAAACAATACTTACTAAAAATTTACAATTTTATCTGGACAAAAAATGTATTTCCAGATAGTTGGTACCAGTCAATTATTATTCCAGTCATTAAGCATGGGAAAAGTAAATCAGACCCTGAGTCCTATCGACCGATCTCGCTGACATGTTCTATATGTAAAATTCTGGAGAAAATGGTAAGCAACAGACTACTGTGGTATCTAGAAGATAAACAACTTCTTACCCCTATTCAAAGTGGTTTCAGGAAATCAAGGTCTACTTTGGATAATCTAGTTGATATAGAATCCGAGATCCATGAAGCATTTGGATGCAATCAAGAGTGTTTAGCAGTTTTCTTTGACATAACTCATGCGTATGATACAATTTGGAGATCTGACATATTAAAAAACTTATCCAGATGGTCAATCAAAGGTAACATCCTCAAATTTATAAAAAATTTTCTAAAATTTCGTCAGTTTAGAGTTCGTGTAGATAATGTTTTTTCAGAGCCAACAACGCAAACTAACGGTATCCCACAAGGTTCTACACTAAGCGTAATACTGTTCCTTATTGCGATTAATGATATCTCTAAATCCTTTAGTTCATTAGTAAAAGCACGCTTATATGCTGATGATCTTGTCATATTTTCTAGAGGGAAAAATGTTTTAACACTTACCAGATATATACAAGCCTCTATCAATCAACTAGAAAATTGGTCAGAGAGTTGTGGTCTACAGTTTTGTCCAAACAAAACAAAAGCAATTTTCTTTAGCAAGAACCCAAAAAACATCATATTACCACCTAAGCTCACCTTAATCTCGTTACCTATTGCTTATGTTGAATCAACTACCTTTTTAGGAATGAAATTAGATCATAGGTTAACCTGGAAAGATCATATCTTTCATCTTCGACAAACAACGCAAAATGGCCTAAGTTTATTAAAAAGCATATCTCACAAACATTGGGGAGCCGATTTCCAAACACTCATAACTGTCTACAGAACGCTTATTCGTTCTAAACTAGATTATGGCGCAGTTGCTTACAATTCAGCCAAAGCACCAATACTTAAATTACTAGATCCTGTACATAATACAGCGATAAGAATAGCGCTGGGAGCTCATCATACTAGCCCGATTGAAAGTTTATACTGTGAATCAGGTGAACCTTCCCTCCAACTAAGAAGAAACTTCCTCAGCCTTGTATATGCAGCTAAATTGTCGGCTAATCCACATATACCGACATTTAAAAACACGTTTGCCGACAGATTCACATCGACATTTAACACCTCACAAAGATTAAGTCCGCCGTTTTATATCCGGATACAGAGATTACAAAATAGCTTAAACATACATTTTCCTGAGACATACAATGTAACTAACCTTAAACATCAGCCTCCTTGGAGAATACAGCTACCTATTTGTGATACAAGTCTTACTATCCACGACAAATATGACACACCACATAGTATAATTAAAAAGAAAGCAGCAGAGAAATTGAACTCTGCTAAGAACTTCCACAATGGGGTAGGGGCTTCTTTTACAACTTTACACCAAGACTTCTCCTTCTCACTGTCCCTTAGATCAACCGTATTTTCAGCAGAACTTCTTGCTATTTTGCAAGCAATAACATTTGTAAACAATAAAAACATAAAAAATTCTTTGATAATAACCGACTCTTTAAGTGCCCTCAGCTCTATGAAACAGTTATACGCAAAACATCCCATCTTATTGCTTATAAAGTCAGAACTAATGAGATGTCAAGAAAACGATCGATTTGTTAAATTTCTTTGGGTTCCGTCACACTGTGGTATAACTGGAAATGAAAAAGCTGATCAGTTAGCAAGGGAGGCAACAGAAAATCCACAATCTACATTAGTCACTAAATGCGTTCATAGCGACCTGAAGCAACATTTTAAAAACAAAATAAGCGAGAATTGGCAACTTCACTGGAGCAATTCAGAGACATCTATGAAGAACATTAAAGAAGAGGTAGCTGTATACAATCTCCCACAAAAGCGACGAGACCAAGTATGCATCTCGAGGTTGCGTATAGGCCACACGAAGTTAACACACGATTACCTTTTAAGTGGCGAACAAGTTCCCATTTGCTACAGTTGTGATAGTGTAACTACAGTGAACCATGTGCTAGTGGACTGCCCTTTATACACCCTAGAGCGACATCAAGTTGGATTACCGACTACATCCAAAGAGTGCCTAAACGGGTTAAATAACGACAGAACTATAAACTTTTTAAGAAATGCAAGACTCGTTCACAAAATTTAATGTAACATTTTAGCCATTTATGTAATTATTGTACCATACTAATGACCCTTAGTGGTTGATGCAATTTTGTAAATAAAAAAAAATAAACAATTATTTTAATCTATTTGTCCTTTATGTTACTCCTAGACAGGACTCAGACAAATATGTGTACTATCCCACAATTATTTAGTTTATGCGGTATCATACATAATGTATCTTACATAATGTAAATCAATGGTCGAAACATAAAAAAATACTTTTTGCACATAATACAGCCTCTTGCAAATAATAAAGAACAATTAATTTATCTCATACGACAGGTTGAAAACAAAAGTCAAATATGTTGTCAATTCCTGTTTATTGCGTAATTAGCTTCTAAAATACTGTGTACAGATGATACAAAAGCTACAGAACTGTAACTATGTGCTGAGCCACTACAGGGTAGTTGCGGCGTTATTGAAATATGCAACATTTTAGACCTTGTTTCAGATGAATAATGACGCAACTGTAAATAGGGTTGAAAATGGGGGACTAAATTAAGATAATGAAATTCGGACAAATAGAGATGGAAATAAAAGCCGTCGCTGTAGGAATAAACGCCATACTAAATATTTAAAAATAGTATATTTGTACAGAATCCCGACACCAATAGGTAGAAGGGAATTTGATTATATATATATATATATATATATATATATATATATATATATATATATATATATATATATATATATATATATAAAACAAGGTTGAAATATTGGGGTAGCAGCAAATATATATATATATATATATATATATATATATATATATATATATATATATATATATATATATATATATATTTGTACAGAAATAAATTTTAAGATCAAAAATGATGCAACTGCAGATAGGGTTAAAAATGGGGGGATTAAATTAAGATAATTAAATTCGAACCAATAGGGATGAAACTAAAAGCCATCATTGTAAGAATAAACGCCATACCGATGCTCCGGACGGTTACTCTTTATGTAATCACTGTTTTAAATATTTAACAATTTTTAGATGAAGAATGACGCAACTGTAAAAAGGGTTGAACATGGGGGGATTAAATTAAGATAATAAAATTCAAACCAATGGGGATAAAAATAAAAATAAAAATAAAAATAAAAATAAAAATAAAAATAAAAACAAAAATAAAAATAAAAATAAAAATAAAAATAAAAATAAAAATAAAAATAAAAATAAAAATAAAAATAAAAATAAAAATAAAAATAAAAACAAAAATAAAAATAAAAATAAAAATAAAAATAAAAATAAAAATATAAATAAAAATAAAAATAAAAATAAAAATAAAAATAAAAGTAAAAATAAAAATAAAAATAAAAATAAAAATAAAAATAAAAATAAAAATAAAAATAAAAATAAAAATAAAAATAAAAATAAAAATAAAAAAAAAATATAAAAATATCGAAAAATCTTTTTTTTTTTCTCTCTTGAGAAATTTGGCTTTTTGCAGTTACGTCATTCTTATTCCGGACCGGTGATATAACCAATCGAGTAATCAAAAGGAGTTCAATCAATAAGATTGATGAGATTAATTCTGCGCTACCGCAATAGACAGGCCCGTCTGCCTGCGGTCAAATTATACGATTTCGTTGGATGCGCGGTAACACAGGGTCCAAACTTTTGCGGATTAATACAATAACATTAAAAATTACAAATATAAAACTTTATTCTTCTTTTTCTTCTTATATTAGGCCTCTTGACCTATTCTCAACCGATTTTGAGCTTGTATTCGTAGCTGTGA
The DNA here is from genome assembly GCF_917563875.1 of Diabrotica virgifera virgifera. Taxonomy (NCBI): domain Eukaryota; kingdom Metazoa; phylum Arthropoda; class Insecta; order Coleoptera; family Chrysomelidae; genus Diabrotica; species Diabrotica virgifera. The sequence goes on from NC_065446.1 coordinate 181,354,489, forward strand.
TGTTGACTGCCAGCTGTCTGGTTACCCTTTAAAGTACCTTCCTTATTGGTCTCGTGCATCTCGGCTTTGGATCTCTGGCTGTGTAGCCTATTCTCTCGCTGTCCATTCTAGTCGCATGCTAATTCCACTCTCGTCTTCTCTGTCTTCCCCACCGTACTATGTCTTGTATGTTACAAAGATCTCTTATTCTGTGGGTCGGTATTCTGCCTCTCAGTGTTTTCCCAGTTATTGACCTCAACGTTCTCATTTCTGATGTTCTCAGTATCCTCTTGCTTTCTGCTGTGTCACATTTTGTTTCATGACGTGCGCGATAGAAACAAGAAAATATATAATCTAAATAATAAAGTTAATTAAATTATAAGGAGAAGGAACGGGATTAGTATATCTCTTCTTGGTATTCATTCAGTTTATTTGCCTGGTCACCTTTCACCATTTATCCATATGAATGTAGAAATAAATATGATAAATTCACTAATCACAAAAGGTATCACATAATTTTTAAAATATAATCAAAGCTACAAGTAATTTTTAATTTTTAGCAGAATGTTATAATGCTCATCTTTTTCTCCTTTAGGTGTCTACACCTAGGGCTTACAATACCGGGATTCCGGGATCCCGAATACCGGGATCCCGGACGATATTTTCCTGTATTCGATACCGGTATTTATAATAAAAATACCGGTATTTCGGTATTAGCTTAATTTATAAAAATGGAATTGATGCACAATAAACTTTCTTCTAAGATATTTTTTGCTATTACCAGAAATTATTTTTGAACATAAACTACCAATATAAAATATCATTGTAAAAAATATTTATTAAACACATTCATTACACATACAAGTCAAGTATATCGCTTTCTAAAAGCGTGAATGTCGTTAAATTAAGACGAACGGTGATACAGTCATATCAGCTTCTACAACCAAATTATTAAATCTCGTGTATACAAATATATAAAATGAGTTCTTAAAATTGAGTTCAAAAATTCTTAAATATGTATTTAAAATTAGACTACTTTATTTTATAAATAAGCCGAAAGATTTATTAATCATATTGTTTTTACATTTTCAGATCTATTTTTCATTTTTTTGTGTATTGCGGTGTATAGATTAGGCTCACTTATTTTCTGAATTATTAATAATAATTGAAAATATATAGCGGTCTAAATACAGAGTAATCCACAAAATATTTGTCACAGTAAGTTAATCTTTGTATTAATATATTTTAAGGCTATGGGTACATAATTCGCAAATATTTTACGTGTATTCCTACTTTTTCTGTCTTTACACGGCAAATTACGTGCAGTAAAATTCACACTGGTATGGATATGTAAACATTACTAGAATGTGATTCTACTTGAAAATGTCATCATTAATTTAAAGAGATAGGTTTTGACTGTTCTTGGATAACTGTTATTTTTATAATTGCAAATTATTAATTCAGTTAATAAATGTGATAATTTTTTCACTAACTATGTATTCAGTGATTGTAATGATTTATTTGTACAACAAAGACTAATACTCAATCGAAAAAAGAGAAAAAGTGTTAAAGTGATTCTTTAATAATATATTGTTATGGAACGCTTACAATTTTGAACATCTTTAACAACAAAATACTTGGATCACAGAATATATTATCCTGATGTATTCTCTGCTTGGATCTTCCACAAATAATACACAATAAATAACTTTTTATTAAGTTCACGTCTTAAATCCATTATTTATCAAATACATTATATATCAATAATATTTAATCAATAACTCAACATATTCCCGATGCAATGTCAAATATTTAAAATTGTCACTGATATTCAGTGTCTGACTGACAATATAATATGCTGACAATATTATATTCGGCTGAGTGCGTTGTAAGACAAAGATAGATTTGGAAAATATTACCACGGCATTGTGTTTATTTTTTTCGAATCCTGAAAAAACCAATAAATATTTTTGAAAAATTTAAACGCAGAATGAAAGACTAAATTATTACCGAGGGCCGAAAGTCCCTTAGAATAAATAAAAAGTTTATTTTGAATGATATATTTGAAATTAAAAATCACACTAAATTTTCTCTTAGTTTTTCACCCCTGTAACTTATTAAAATAAATATTATAGAAGTTCTCAGGGACTTTCGGCCCTCGCTACGAGATTCTTTCATTCTGCGTTTACATTTTTCAAACATACTTATTAGTTTTCTCAGGATTCGAAAAAAATGAATCCCCATTTGAATAGCATTGCAGTCGAAAATACGTACCGATCCTCTTAAAGTTAAATTAATTTACAAATAGCTTTCATGAGTAAAAGTACTATCCTATTATATGCAAAATTTATCCTAGAACCAAATATATAGTTTTTCTATTTGCACATTTTTTGTATCTATCTATTCCTACTCTCTAGGAATCATTACAACATCTACTCATTTCAAAACAAAATTTAATAGGTTCATATATTATTTAATAACAAGTCGATATAACAACTGAGGATAGTATAAATATAACGCGTATATTTTTTATTCATAATAGCGGTTTTAATACCGAGATCCCGGTATTTGAAATTTTAAATACCAAATACCGGTATTGAGATTTTGGCTCGGTATTGTAAGCCCTATCTACACCCCTATAACGTTTCAAGTTGAAGAGTGTTTTGCCGAAAAAAAAGTAAACGAAACGTTGATAAGAGATAATATTATTGTGGACATTTGTGTTCGAGAATGTGATATGTTCAGTATGTCTGGTTTATTTTTCAATGAGTGGCTGCATTCGTACAATAAAATGATTAATTTAACATCAAAGCAAGCAGCCCAAAAAAAAGCTTTAATTGGAGATGGAAAATCGCAGCAATATATGGCTAATTTTATGAGAATCCACCAATCAAGCGTTTCAAGAGCCTTAAGAAGGTAATTATATGTAAACTAGAAGTTACACAAGAAGACCAATTCCAGGACGTACGAGGTGCACGAACCCCGAACATTTATGGCCGTTATTTACGTCTGCAGACTTTGTGTACACATCATTTTACAGCTAAACAGCTGCGAAATGATCTTTCCACAGTCCGTGATGTTTTAACAAGTGTCAATTTGGTTAGAAACATATTAAGGAAATTTGGAAGCAGAGACCAAATGCCTGCTTCTGCTGCATTGTCAACGAAATCACACCGTATGACATGTTTAAGGTACGCACGAGAGCATGTCGATTAAGATATTAACGACTTGGCTAATATTTTTTACTGATGAGTCAAGATTTGCACTTTGTGGATCCGACATACGTATTCCAGTTTACAGACAAGCCAGTGAGCGATTTGCTCAATGTAACATAAGACCAGCCACAAATTTTGGAGGTGGCTCAATGATTATGCAGGGAGACATCTGCTTTAGAGGGTATAATAATAATAATAATAAATAATAATGAAATTCATTACACTTAAATACATACAGTTTTAACAAAAAAGAAATGTATAAAGCCAGTCAAAGATACAGGTTTAAAATTATGACATTTACATAAAAGTAAAAAAACAATAATTAGCCCTACTTACATAAGGTTATATAGGTACATTTAGATATGTTAGTTCCATGTACTATTCATAAAATCGTTTGTTGTATACGGTTCTAATTTACACAAAAAGCTTACAATGTTCCGTTTTATCATGGAGATAACATCAGATATCTTCGAGTGTAGAGGCAGGTGGTTGTAGAATTGTATACCTGCATATAAAGCTCCTTTTTCCAGTAATGTGAGCCTATGATAAGGGATATTGTAGTTGAACTTGTTTCTGGTGTCAAAGTTGTGGGATATGTTAAATGGTTGAAAGTACTGCTTGTTGGTAAATACGAGTTTGAGACACTCATATATGTATATAGCTCGTATAATAAGTAACCTTAGCGATTTAAAATGACTAATGCATGTTTCAGAGTATTTTAAGTGCTTCATGATACGTACTGCTTTTTTGTATTTTAAAAACTTCGTTAAAAGAACTACTACCTTCCCATACTATGATGTTATATCGTGCTCTCGAATAAAAATTAGAAAAACCAAAAGACTTTACTACATTGATGTTAACATTTTTTACAAGAATTCTCAAGCCATAGCAAGCTCTGCTTAGTTCTTTGCAAAGATTCTCAATATGATATGTGAAATCTAAGTTTTGGTCAATCAAACCCCTAAGCATTTGACATACTCAGAAAAGGGTATCAGATATTCATTAAGGTCAATATTATCAAGTGTGTCTGTAACTCGGCTTGTTTTAGAAAATACAGCTTTAAATTTTTTCAGGATTTAAAACTAGTCTTGAATTCAAGAACCAGTTTTCTACTTCTGACATCAAAGAGTTACCTGCCAGAACTAGTTCAGGTATATTACGGGCTGGAACCAACAGTACTGTCATCTGCATAATTAATAATTAATGCCTTAGTTTTAGCAACTGATGCCAAATCATTTAAGTAGATAATAAATATTAGCGGTCCCAGAACACTTCCCTGTGGACCACCCCTTGACACTGCCAGAGGCTCTGACCGCACATATTGCATTGATTTGTCCTTAATTTTTAGTGCATATGTACGTCCAGTAATGTAGCTCTTTAACCAGTATAATTCCATACCTCTAACCCCGTAGTGTTCAAGCTTCACAAATAAAACATCAAAATCAACGCAGTCAAAGGCCCTGCTTAAATCCAGAAAAATCCCACATGAGACATTCCTAACATTTAAAAAATTATATATCTCATTAGTTAATTCAAATAGAGCAGTCTCGGTGTACCTACCTTTAAAGAAACCGTGCTAGCTATGGCTGAATAATTCTTCAATAAGGAAAAATTGAAACAGCTGATCATGAACAACCAACTTAAATTTTTTTTAAAATGAGCTAAGTAGACTAATTGGTCTATAATTATCAAAAGAATCGATATCACCCTTTTTTAGGCAGGGTTTAATAATCGCAAATTTCAGATTGGTAGGAAAGCTCCCAGTTTGAAGCGAAAAATTTATTATATGTCTAAGAGGTTTACAAATATGAGGAAAACATTTTTTTAGCAAGTAAATGGAGACTTCGTCATATCCTGAACTCTTTTTTGTTTCAATTTTTAGCATTACTTCTGAAAGTAACTCACAAGTTAATTGCTTAAAAAGAAAGGTGTTTTTATTGTGCGGAATGTCGCATCTATACGTACCTTGTTGTGGAAGTTCAGTAGCTATTAATGTACAATCTTTTTCGTTAAAATAACGATTAAAAGAATTTGCACCTAAAAGAGTATCCTCAAAATATGGCTGATCGTTCTTTGTTTTTTATGTTGTGTAAGTTCATTTATGATTTGCCAAGAAGTTTTACTTTTATTTTTTGAATTAGCTAATCGATGCTCATAGTGTTTATTTTTCTCTTTTTGTAATAATTGATTATATATTTGCTGAGAATTTTTAAACGGTTGTTTGAATTCTAACGACTGAGCCGATAAGCGCTCTAAATTAATAATTTCAGTGTTGGCAGCTATTAGTTCAGGTGTTTTAAATGTAAACTTAGGCTTTTTATTATTTGTGATTTTAAGAGGAAAATGTTTGTTAAAGTACAACAAGAAGGTGTTGATTAATGCATTGTATTTATCATCTACTGATTGAGTACAGTAAACATTTTCAAAAAATTCGATTCAAATGTCACAATAGAAATCTTCAATAGCTTCGTTCGACATAAATCGAATTTTACGTTTTGTTTCACTTTTTAGATTGTGCAGATCTAAAAACACTACCTGACAATAATGATCAGAAAAATGAGTTTTTAAATTTTTTGAAGAGAAATCTTTCATTTTACTTATTATGAAGTTATCGATTTAGAACTCATTATATAGAACTAACAGTGATTCGTCGGGGTCTCTGACAGTTGATCGGTATACAAGAGAGGTTATTGAAGAAAATGTCGTGCCTTTTGTTCCACTTATTGGAGATAATTTCGTTTTTATGCAAGAAAACGCTCGCCTGCACATTACTGGAATAACGATGCATTATCTTCAAGAGGTTGGTATTCAAGTTCTTGATTGGACAGCAGTCAGCCCAGACCTAAATCTAATTGAGCATGTTTGGGACTACCTCGAAAGACACATAAGATCCCTTATCGCTTAAGATAATTTTGATGAACTGGGAAATGATTGAACGGAAAAATTTGGATTTGGAATACGTACGGTCTCTGATAAGAAGCCTTCCACAGAGAATGAGGGACGTCACTAGAGTCAAAGGCGCTAATACCAAATACTAAAAGGTTCAATTTGTTAATACAATCCCTTATTTCATAGATTTGATTTTTAATTTTTTGTTAAATAATTGTTATTTTCATTTTTTAGCCTGTTAGTCTTAGATTTTTTATTTTCTGGAATAAACCACTGTTATTTATTCATACATTTCATTCACTGGTATTTACAAAAATTAAGGGATACTAATCAAAAATTCTAGACTTAATAAATTTTTGCGAAACTTTTTGACACACAAGTGTAGTAGCAATAATTAAAAACTTATTTACTTATAGTCCTGTCGCCAGGGGGGTACAAGGGCCTCCTTTATTCAAATGGACTTACCCAACAGTTATTCCTTTTTGGGTAACAGTTATTCCGGATGTCGATAAAATTGTTATAAACAAAGAACTTGAGGAATTACATAATAGCGATTTCTCGCAAAACAGAACATTCTTTTGTATTTTTTGGGCCATTCTAAGCAAAAAAGGTTCTTACAAGTTTTTTCGTAGGATGCATAATTTTTGAGATAAACGCGGTTGAACTTACAAAAAATCTAAAAATTGCAATTTTTGATCCCGACTCACGGTTGATTAAAAATAAAATAGCAATTATTATGAAAGTTCAAATCAAATTCTATCGGTTTTGATTATTTGCATTGCTAAAAATTTATTTTTTTATTGATAAACAAAGCTATAAACACATAGTGCTTGAGTGATGTTATCAATGCTTTCTCATTTAAAATCGAACGAGTGGGTAGAGTAGGTACAAGTCCAAGCGAGGTAGTTTCTATGTAACATGCATTAAAACGCATGTATTGGGTACGGGAAATACTATGTGTTTATAGCTTTTTTTAACAATAAAAAAAAAATAGTAATGGAAATCATCAAAACCGATATAATTTGACTTGAGCTTTTAAATGCCGCAAGGAGAATTGCAATTTTATTTTTTAATCAAAAGTTATTAGGGTTCAAAAATTGCAATTTTTCGATTTTTGGAAAGTTTAACTGCGCTTATCTCGAAAACTATACATAAAACGAAAAAAATTGTAAAAACATTTTTTGTTTAGAATGGCCCAAAAAATACAAAAAAATGTTTTGTTATGCAGAAAATCGCTGTTATGTAATTCCTCAATTTATTTGTTTATAACAATCTTATCGACATCTGGATCAACTGTTACTCAAAAAATTCGTGTTTTACAAGTCAAAATACATAAAAAAACTTGGGTAAGTCCATCTGAATAAAGGAGGCCGTTGTACCCCCCCTGGCGACAGGACTATTAACCCGGGAGCAGTCGCGCCATTAGAAAAAATCTAACATTGTTATCGTTTTCCGTGATAACTTGATGACAAATTTTGCAACATAACTTTTCACTCTTAAGTGCCCCGAGGAAGATTGTAGTAATGCGTGGGAATTTTTTTTAAATTGTTTTATTTTTTATTTTATTTATTATTTTTTTTTGTAGAATTTTTGACTTTGGTGGTAACCAATTAGCTTTAAAATTGTTATAAATAGATAGTTTTTACACAACAAGTAAATAAACATATTATAAAATAGACACTTGTTTTAAATTCGTAATGTTAGATTTTTTCACTACACGCGACTACTAACTTGATAGAAGTGAGCGCCACTGCTCCCAGATTAATTGACTTATATCATAATGAACTATCACTTTTTTTGTTTTAGGTGATCCTGCGCCTTGTGCATATTAAACTAAGAGAGAACAATAATTAATTAGTTAAAAGATTTTCTATACTTTCTTGTACTTTAAATAGTCTATCTAAAATAAAATAAAACAGCTCAAAAGTTAATACAATAGTTTTTATTTTTAAATAAACCGATATTACCAACAAAAACAAAAGAGAAAACCTAAAAAACGAAACATTATTGCTGTGGCGTATTGAGTATTTATTCAAAATTTATTGAAGATGGTTATTCATTCTTCTTCTCTTTCTTTTTTTTTTCTTCTTCTCCTTCTTCTGCTCCTTCTCGTAGTATTAAAACTCAGGTTTTATAGGTTTAAACTAGGGTGGATCTTGGCTGACTGCATAGCTCGCTTCCATGTAGAACGGTGGTCTATGTCTATGATATGGCTATTCTACGAATATACTACTGTCTTGGATTATCGCGAAAACGAATATTTTAATGTGCAACCTAAGAAGTGCGAAAGTAAATGGGCTCTAATAATTGTTCCAATAAACAACAATGTATTTTGAAATTTAGTTTCGTCCTTCATAATTTGCACAGTAAAATATTCGTTGTCGAGAAAATACACAAGAGTCGTATGGTCGTGGAATTGGGTATAGTTGGTAGTCCCATTTTCCTTAAATCTGATCATTTATATCTCTCCATCGTAGTCGTCCTAAGAGCCTTCCTCCTGTGGGGCTTCCTCCTAGATTAACTTGGAAAGGCAGCTATTAGGAAGTCTATTTACATGGCCAGTCCTAGGGTTATTAATTCTTCTTCTTTAATTGCCTAGTCCTCTCAGAACATTAACAATCAGTTGCATGATCTTTACTTTCTCCACAGCTGACATAAATAATATCGTGTTGCTCACTCCATACCACTGGCGCAGGTTCCTAAGCCAGAATGTTTTTGTGCGTCTGGGGCCGCGCTTTCCCTCTATCTTTCCTTTGATAGCAATTAGGTGTTTGTTTACTAGCAGGTATTGAACGAAACAAGTAATAAAATCAAAACAAGCAATAAACACTAATTACAACACCTGCTAATGCCTTCTGATAGCCAATAAATATGGTGAGAAAGTGGAATTTCTCCATAAGCGCAATATATACACAAATTAAAATTGGTTTGTTGCTAAATAATTCAAAAAACGAAACAATGGAAATAAAGGATAAATAATATAGGTGATTAAAACCGAGAACTTGTCGCATTCGAAACATCAGCGATGTCGATGTGTGCACACACATTTCTGGTCTCGATGCATCTTATTCCGTATGACAGGGGGAAAGAATTTCTGGCTTTAAGTGGCAATACGTGGAAAAGTGTTTTCGATACGGTCATAGAAAGGAACACGGGTGTCGACATGGGTAAAAGGGATATGATTTCTAACTATTCAAAAGACCAAAAAAATTTATGGAATTTCAAACATGAGGTATATGTAGCATTTCATATTTCTCATCACATGAGAAAAGTACTCTAGTTTTCTTTTATAATATTCAGTAGTTCTCTTTCTTTGTTTAGCCGCAGGATTACAGCTTGATTTGTTATTCTATTCAGCCACGATATCCTCAATATTCTGCGGTAAGCCCACATTGAATGGAGATACTAACCAATATTGGAATAAACACCTGTGATTTAAGAATGATCAGTAATCGGTACTGGAATCAAAAATCGTCTATCGGGACAGAGGCAGGAGAATCTGACGATATCAAAATCAAAGGTGGGGTCCATCACGGATGTATACTATCACCACTACTGTTTAACTTAAAATAATCGCCTATATTGACAGTTTTTCAATTTTTAATACTGACTTGAGCATGAGTAGTTTTATCACAAAGTATTTGGTTTGCAGATTTTGAATAGACCTATAAAATAAACTAAAAACACTTCATCTTTTAAGCTATTTACACTTTTTTCTTTTCACCAACTAATAAAAATGTTGTATTTCTCTTGTACCTGTTTGCTTATTTTTCCGGTAACAGATCAAGGTTATTGACAACGTCGAGAATACATGGGTGCAGTTCTTCGTCACTTGATGCCATCTAAATTACTGAAATATTTTAAAATTCGTAAGTAAAGATGTGTGTAAATTTTAAAGTGTATGACGTGCATTTAGACAATAATTGCTTCGTTTGACATCGTTGCTATGGCTTTAAAATACTAAAACCTGTAGTGATATACACCATTCATTACTGCATAACAGGTATTTAAGCACCGCATTGACTTTAACTCGGGATTATTATAACTTATTAGCGTTATTTTTAATTTAATAAATTGATTAAGATTTGGTCATTTTTTAAACGCTCGTAGAAAAAAAAATGTTCATAACTCTTGCGGAAAGTCTGCTTGCCGAACTCTCCTTCCGAGCTACTTAGGAAAATACCTATTTTGAATTATTGTGGATAAATGGCGCCATAATCGGGAAAAACTCTTTTTTGGTTTTTCATTTGGAAGTGTATTTCTCGAGATATTCGACCTATTGGATTGATTTCGCAAAGTATTCGTTCGTTCCGCTCCATTTGGAACACCCTGTATATTCTGAATAATTTATAAAATCAATTCAAAAAAAGCAAACTGGTTTTTATTTATTGCAAATTAAAAATAAAATACATCATAATATGCAACCATTAATGTTGTTCTGAAGCTATTTCCTTGTGGCATTGTTATGATTAACTATTTAAATGGGAAATAAGCCACAAGTAAATTGAAAAAATAATTTTATTAACGTTTCGAAGCCCAAATCGGGTTTCGTTGTAAAATACAAAATACTACTCTAATAATTTATTTAATCTGACTCATTTATATTGACAATTCAGACGTATATTATACATTTTAAAGTAGAAGACTTTAAAATAATATCGGCAATATTTATGAGTTACGTTCCTGGGACGCCTTTGCTAAAAGATAGTTCATTCGATTACATGAAATCAATCCCAACTCAATAATATCCGTCACAAAAAAATCATAGCATGTGTTCTGTCTTTAAAAAGACAACCAAGTGCAACGATGACAGTAAAATTCTCGCGTTAGAGATTTCATAGTAAATCGCGAGGGAAAACCAGGAAAAAACCTCGTGATACTATCCCGACATCTACATACATGATAAGTATAGTCCTGAAAGAATCAGATAGTAAAAAGAGAAAAATTAAAGAAGCGGCTCTAATATTGTTAAATGAAACCGATTGTGTTGCAAATTCCTCGGTAGAATGCAGTAGGATGTGCTTACCCAAACTGAAAAAGGAAGTCAATAGAAAGAAAATAACACGATTAGTAAGTCACTAACATATCGAGTTAGTACAAATTTTATATTTTAGTATTACTTATTGTATATCTATGTGTTATTAATATTATTTATAATTTAAACATTTTAAAGTCAGAATTTGGTATTAGTTTATGAAAGTAAATTAAATGTAAGACCAAATACTTACGATGTCGGGATAGTATCGCGAGGTTTTTTCCTGGTTTTCCCTCGTGGTTTACTATGGAATCTCTAACGCGAGAATTTTGCTGGCATCGTTGTATTTGGTTCCTTTTAAAGACAGATCACATGCTATGATTTTTTTGTGACGGATATTCTTGAGTTGGGATTGATTTCATGTAATCGAATGAACTAACTTTTAGTAAAGTCGTCCTAGGAACGCAACTCATAAATATTGACGATATCATTTTAAGTTTTCTACTTTAAGATGTATAATATACGTCTGAAGTGCCAATATAAATGAGTTAGAATAAATAAATTATTAGAAGAATTATTTTACTTAGCAACAACATTTTTGTTTATTTTAATAGTATTTTGTATTTTGACAGCGAAAGCCGATTTGGGCTTCGAAACGTTAATAAAATTCTCTAACAAGAAGTAAAACCACTTCTATGTAAATTGGTATATTTATTAAAACTTAAAAATCCCAATGGATTGAATAAAATATGTCCAATTCAGAACGTTTTCAGACCTATCGGTCCATCATCAGTGAATCTACAATAAAATAAGTAATCCCGCTATTAGAATTGAAAGATGTTTGAAATTTTTAAAAAGCTAAAAAAGTGTGGTTAGATTACTTACGTGCATACTTGCTAAATAGCCCCAGAACCAAACAATGGTTGAATTTAAAATTCAATTTACATTATTTAAAAATAATATTAAACAGGCTAAACGCCGATGTTACATGATATAGCCTATGGGAACATGGTGAAACCCTACCAAAACCTCAATCAACCATCTTAGGCCAACTTTGACTATAAAGTGTCACAAGTGTGTAAGGAACTGTTTGAAGTGACATTGACAGTAGAGAAAAAGGTAGTCGATTTTCAAAGTTAATTAACCAAAAGGTCATGACCCACAACAAATGATAAAAATTCTAATATCTGAAAATGTCTAACATTTTAAATCTATTGGTTTTTGAAAAGTAATTGTGATATACAAAATTAATTTAGAATATAAGATTATTTATATTGACTGTATACTATAACATTAGATTGATCAAATTGATAGAAAGACAGTTAAGCTGCTGTCAATAATGATAAAAAGATAAAAATAGATGAAGGTGAGAGAAGAGAAAGAATAAGTATTAGTTGGAATGTTATTGTACAAAATGAATAAATTGGTAGGCAATTTAATCTAGTCTATATTTTATTGGTGGTTGTATATGTAAAAGGAAAATATTGTTATTTAAAAATAAATGCAAATTTTTGTAAATAATGGATTTGAGTTAGGATACAGTCAAATAATTAAAAGTGTGTAATATGTGAATGAAAAGGATTGTAATTATTATGAGATGTTTTATTTTTTAATTTTATTTCAAAAGTTTTGAGAGAATTCTTGTGACAAAGTGAGGGTATGTAAAGTTAGAGATAAAGAAAAGTATGATTATAGCTGTTAAGTCCAGTTGATACAAGAATGAAATTAAAATGAAAATAATATTGAAAGTGTACTGAATAAAATAAAACCAAAGTAAGAAAAAGAATATTGATATAATTTAATTGTAATGATAATGGATCTGAATGTGAGAACTGAAATTAAGTGATGGGATGTTAGTTGGAGAGGTAAAAAATTTACTTGGAAAAAGTCAAAGACAAAAAGTAGAGGGCTGTGGTGTAAGGTATAAAGACAAGAATTTTAAGGGAAAGAGAGGGATAAAGAAAAGATGAGGTGTGGAATTAAACTGAACGAAGTAATGAAATGAAAAAGAAGTGAAAAGATAGTAGGGTGAATTAATGAGGTGATGGTTAATAGGGTTCAGTAGTTAATAATGTTAGTCGGGTAAATGAGTTTGGAAGCAGTGAAGGAAAGAGGAAATTTTGAAAAAGAAGGGAGAGTAAGTAAAAAGAGAAAGAATAGGATAAAAAGAGGAAGTTGAAAAAAATAGGAATTATGAGAATAATTGGCGGTGAATGGGGACAAAGTTGCGGTTAAGGGATGTTTGTCTATTGACACAGTTGGGACTCTTCTTCAGGTCCTTCACAATCTCCAAATCTTCGTATAAATCTAAACGGAGTGTATTGTTCGTTGAATATTTTGTATCAACTGGACACCTTCAGGAATCTTAAGTTCAAGTTTATTGACTTTTAAATTGTGTGAAAAGGCAGAAGTGATATCTTTCTTGCTGTGTTCTGCAGATCGGGTAGAAACACAGCAAGAAGAGATTCTGCAAACACAGGGTTCTGCAGAACACAGCAAGAGAGATACCACTTCTGCCTTTTCACACCATTTAAAAGTCAATAAACATGAACTTAAGATTCCTGAAGGTGTCCAGTTGATACACAATATTCAACAAAACAATACACTCCGTTTAGACTTATACGAAGATTTGGAGATTGTCAAGGACCTGAAGAAGAATCCCAACTGTGTCAATAGACAAACATCCCTTAACCGCAACTTTGTCCCCATTCACCGCCAATTATTCTCATAATTCCTATTTTTTCAACTTCCTCTTTTTATCGTATTCTTTCTCTTTTAACTTACTCTCCCTTCTTTTTCAAAATTTCCTCTTTCCTTCACTGCTTCCAAACTCCTTTACCCGACTAACATTATTAACTACTATTAACTACTATTAACCATCACCTCATTAATTCACCCTACGATCTTTTCACTTCTATTTCATTTCATTACTTCGTTCAGTTTAATTCCACACCTCATCTTTTCTTTATCCCTCTCTTTCCCTTAAAATTCTTGTCTATATACCTTACACCACAGCCCTCTACTTTTTGTCTTTGACTTTTTCCAAGTAATTTTTTACCTCTTCAACTAACATCCCATCACTTAATTTCAGTTCTCACATTCAGATCCATTATCATTACAGTTAAATTATATCAATATTCTTTTTCTTACTTTGGTTTTATTTTATTCAGTACACTTTCAATATTATTTTCATTTTAATTTCATTCTTGTATCAACTGGACTTAACAGCTATAATCATACTTTTCTTTATCTCTAACTTCACATACCCTCACGTTGTCACAAAAATTCTCTCAAAACTTTTGAAATAAAATTAAAAAATAAAACATCTCATAATAATTACAATCGTTTTCATTCACATATAACCCACTTTTAATTATTTGACTGTATCCTAACTCAAATCCATTATTTACAAAAATTTGCATTTATTTTTAAATAACAATATTTTCCTTTTACATATACAACCACCAATACCATATAGACTAGATTAAATTGCCTACCAATTTATTCATTTTGTACAATAACCTTCCAACTAATACTTATTCTTTCTCTTCTCTCACCTTCATCTATTTTTATCTTTTTATCATTATTAACAGCAGCTTAACTTTCTTTCTATCAATTTGATTAATTTAATGTTATAGTATACAGTCAATATAAATAATCTTATATTCTAAATTAATTTTGTATATCACAATTTCTTTTCAAAAACCAATAGATTTAAAATGTTAGATATTTTCAGATATTAGAATTTTTATCATTTGTTGTGGGTCATGACCTTTTGGTTAATTAACTTTGAAAATCGACTACCTTTTTCTCTACTGTCAATGTCACTTCAAACAGTTCCTTACACACTTGTGACACTTTATAGTCAAAGTTGGCCTAAGATGGTTGATTGAGGTTTTGGTAGGGTTTCACCATGTTCCCATAGGCTATATCATGTAACATCGGCGTTTAGCCTGTTTAATATTATTTTTAAATAATGTAAATTGAATTTTAAATTCAACCATTGTTTGGTTCTGGGGCCATTTATCAAGTATGCACGTAAGTAATCTAACCACACTTTTTTAGCTTTTTAAAAATTTCAACCATCTTTCAATTCTAATAGTGGGATTACTTATTTTATTGTAGATTCACTGATGATGGACCGATAGGTCTGAAAACGGTCTGAATTGGACATATTTTATTCAATCCATTGGGATTTTTTAAGTTTTAATAAATATACCAATTTACATAGAAGTGGTTTTACTTCTTGTTAGAGTTTTTTAACTATATGGTATACAGCCAACCTAGGGAACTTCCCTTTTAGGTTAATAAAATTATTTTTTCAATTTAATTATGGCTTATTTCCCATCTAAATAGTTAATGTAACCATTACACCATAAATTTTAATTTAATATCTTGAACCAATATTTGTAAATACAGTAGTTCCAATTATCACTACAGAAACCTTTATCAAAAATAGAATATTATGGCGATAACCTTAACTTTTTATAATAAATATAATACGTTATAATCATTTAACAGTAGTAAAGCTATTTAGTGACAATGAGAATAATAATTTTATTTGTTGTCCTGTCTGTAGTTGTAAGTATTATCATTTTTAAGAAGTATCTTATCAATTATTGTCCTAATTTAAATATTTACACAATCGTAAATCACACTGCCTTTTCAGCCTTTACTCCCTGTTGATATAATATACACACACCGGCAAAATTAGCCGAACACGTTAAAAATGGGACATGTTTGATGTCTGGTATTTCATAAACCAGTGGTCCGATTTGAGTGATTCTTTTAGTATGTTATAGCCTTCTTATTTAAGAATATCGGTGTAATAATATTGTTGCTAGACAGGTAAATCTCATTTTATACCGGGTGTAACAAGCTTACTGTGTTTTTTTCTTAAAGTTCGGAACACCCTGTAGAATATTCCAGCATATATAAAATATTACAATTAAAACTCAATTGTAGAATTATGCTTTCTTGACATTTTCTTTTTTGATTCATTTGCTTATGTTTGAAAATAAAAAAGTTATGTGCTTTAACAACTAACCATGTTTTTTATAAATAAATCCTCATAGTAGGGGAGAAAAGTATGCTAAATTTGCAATTACTCGAGCGTTCTTGGGACCTGGAGTGGATTGTGAAGAGTGGGTGCTAC
The DNA here is from genome assembly GCF_917563875.1 of Diabrotica virgifera virgifera. NCBI lineage: Eukaryota > Metazoa > Arthropoda > Insecta > Coleoptera > Chrysomelidae > Diabrotica > Diabrotica virgifera. Next base: position 181,370,702 of record NC_065446.1, read on the forward strand.
AACCAAAAAAAGTTAAGTTAAGTTTTCCATAAAGTGTGGGACTCTCCATTTTTCAATTTAATTTACATTTCCACCAATCGTTTTTTTCCGATTATAGCGCCATTTATCCATAATAGGAAAAAATGTGGCGAATAAAAATTGCTTATTTTTACGTCAAGGATCCAAATCTGCAATAAAAATTGGGGGCTCCTATTTAATATTTTAATGTAACCCCCACCCTACCTCCGTGGGGGTCGTGTTTGGTGCCATTCGGTAGATTTTTATGAGTTTTACGATCTGATGTTCATTTCGCAAAATATCCCAGGGTTCGTATTTATAATTTTTAATTTACCCCCCACCCCTCTCCGTGGGGTGTCACGAGCCCCACGAAGGTGGGGTGGGGGATTTAATTTAAAATCTTAAATGGGAGCCCCCAATTTTTATTGCAGATTTGGATTCTTTACGTAAAAATAAGCAACTTTTATTCGACATGTTTTTTCGAATTATGGATAGATAGCGCTATAATCGGAGAAAAATGATTGTTTCAAATGGAAAATTAAATTAAAAAATGAAAAGTCCCCCACTTTATGGAAAACTTAACTTAACCTTTTTCTGATTTTAGCACATACTCTTCACAATCCAATAGGTCCCCATAACGCTCGAGTAACTGCAAATTTAGTATACTTTCCTCCCCTACTATGAGGATTTATTGATGAAAAACATGGATAGCTGTTAACGCACATAACTTTTTTATTATCTCACATAAGTAAATGAATCGAAAAGGAAAATATTAAGCAAGCCTAAGTCTACAATCGAGTATTAATTCTAATATTTTACATATGCTAGAATATTCCACAGGGTGTTCCAAACTTTAAGAAAAAAACACAGTATGATTTGTACACCCGGTATAAAATGGTATTTACCTGTATAGCAACAATATTATTACAACGATATTCTTAAATAATAAGGCTATAACATACTAAAAGATTCACTCAAATCGGACCACTGGTTTATGAAATACGAGACATCAAACATGTCCCATTTTGAACGTGTTCGGCCAATTTTGCCGGTGTGTGTATATTTACAAATCGATTGGATCACATTTTTGTTGAATTCACACTTGAATCCATGTTCTATGTATGAACTCTCTAGACCCAGTATAAACAAAGTAGCTGGAGCTAATGGAAAATAGGTTCCTATTCGTCAAATTTCACAGCGAATATTTCAACGTGAAATAACCAAAAACATGATGCACTTCTTGGGGAAAACTCATTATAATTTTTTTTAAACTTTTTAAAAAAGTCTTTACTTTTGTTTTTTAAAAGAGTTTCTAGCATCTTATCATAAGTAACAAAGATACGCTCAAAATAAAGTTGGTCCCTCTCTTTTTGTCAAAAAAACCTCGAAGAAATCACCCCCTAATTAGCATCTTAAACTAAATTAATAATTACTGCTTCACAAGTAACTATTTTACAATAATATTATTTATATGATCTGTAAGTTTCATCTGTTCAAAGGGCTTACTTTTGACAAAATTTGGAGTTAATATATTTTTTTCCTAACCTAACCTTCAAAATAGCATTTTCAGAAAATCAGGAAATACCTATCTCCTCAAAGTCTCTTTTAAAATTGGTGCTAGGATTGCTTATGTTGATCTATGTTTTTGTTTAAAAGAATCACTTCTTCTTTTGTTTAAAAGAATGGCACTTCTTGTACCAAACCACAGAATTATTTATTAGCAGAAAATATTAAAGATATTCGGATACTGATGACAAGAACATCGGAGTATCGAAAAGAACACGTCCTAGCAATTAACGGCAAGAAAACAAAATTTATAAGAATATCCAGAACTTAAAAGGATAACCACTGCCGAAAAAGTGGCCGAATATACCTACACACACAAACCCAACTTTTCTATCGATACCCCAAATACCCATAAACATATCTGAATCTGCATAGTTGCACCTTCTTCTTCTTTGAGTGCCTCTTCTATCGGAGATTGGATATCATTAGAGCGATTCAAATTTTATTTACTGCTGTTTTGAACAATTCGTTAGTGGTACAGCCAAACCACTCTCTCAAATTTCTCATTCAGGACATTTTTCTACGGCCTGTATTTCTTCGTCCTTGGATTTTTCCTTGCATTATATTTTGTAGCAATGTGTACTTTTGTCCCCTCATCAGGTGGCATAAGTATTCAAGTTTTCTCTTTTTTATATTCAGTAGAACTTCTGGCTCGTTACTTATTCTGCTTATTACTTCTTCATTTGTAATTTTATCCACCCAACTTATTCTTAGTATACGGCGGTAGCACCACATCTCAAAGCTTTTAAGATTTTTAATATTCCTCTGTTTAAGAGTCCACGACTCAACACCGTAGAACAAAGTACTGAATACATAGCATTTTAACATTCTAGTTCGTAGATGAATACTAATATCACGATTACAAAATAATTTTTTCATTTTTATAAAAGTAGACCTGGCAATTTCAATACGTCTTTTTATCTCGTGATTTTGGTCACCTGTTTAACTGATAAGGTTTCCCAAGTATTTGTATTCATTTACTTTTTCAAGTTGGGTACCGTTTATTGTGATACTAGTGTCATTTATTGGATTCTTGCTGAAGGTCATATATTTGGCTTTATGACGTTCATCTTTATGCCGTAGTTATTACATCTCATTCATACTTTCAACTAGATGCTGTAGATCTTCCGCTGTTCTTGCCATTATCACAGTATCGTCAGCATATCGAATGTTATTAATAACTTCTCCATTGACTATTATCCCTTCGTTTGCATATGAGAGAATTTCTTGTCAATTTGTTCGCTGTAGATATTAAACAAGAGCGGTGACAATATACAACCCTGTCGTACCCCTCTACGTATTTCTATTTCGTGCGATGTTTGGTCTTCTATTTTTATATTAGCTTGCTAATTCCAGTACAGATTTAATATTATTTGTATGTCTCTGGTGTCAATGTTCTTACTCTCCAGGATTTCTTTGAGTTTACTGTGGCGCACTTTGTCAAAGGCCCTTTCAAAGTCTATAAAGCAGGCGTGTACCTCTTGGCTAACATCTAGGCATCTCTGTGTTAGAACGTTCAAGGCAAAGAGAGCATAATATTATGGTTACGGATTTATCATTCAAAAGCTTCAGCAGTTCTGTAGGGATTTCATCGCGTCCGTTTGCTTTTCCATTTTTAGCGTTTCTTATTGCATATTCTACTACTTCTTTCAATATGTCTGGCCCAGTTGCATTGATTATCTACGTTAAGTTGTTTCTGTCGCCTTCAAATAATTCATTCAGGTATTCTGTCCATCTTTTTATTTTATTCTCTAGATCTACAATAAGATTTCCATCTTTGTTTTTAAGTTTACCTATTTGGCATTTCTTTATGCTTCCTGTTATCTCTTTTACTTTTTTGTGCATATTGAACGCATCGTACTTTTTCTCATAGGTTTCCATTTCCTCATACTGTTCTTTGATCCACGCTTCTTTGGCTTCTTTTATTTTTTTATGTGTTTGTTTATTTCTTTGTATTTGTCTAGGTGATTCTTCATCTTTCTTCTTTGTTGCATCAAGTCTAGTAGGTATGTCCTGTGTCATCCACCCCTTGTTCTTTGTTGTCGTTTTTGTCAGATACTTCCTTTCTGCTATTTGTATAGCTGTATTTATGTACTTTAATTTTTGATTAACGTTATCTGTATCGTTAATTTGTTGTTGCATTGACCTGAGGTTTTCATTTATTTCTTCTCCTGTTTCTTCTCGTATATTTTTGTTTCTAAGTTTATCTAAATCTAGTGTCTTTCTGTGTGGTCTCCTAATCTTTTTTGGTCTCGCCTTTATCACAGTAACTACCGGGTTATGATCTGAGACTATATCAGCTCCTGGGTACGTCTTAGTACATTTAACAGCATTACGATACCTCCTTGCTATCAGAATGTAGTCTATTTGATTTCTCACTATTTTTTCTTTGGTATGTTGTGGAGGTGTCCATGTATATAATCGCCGAGGAGGTAATTTGAAAAGGGTGTTTGTTATTACGAAGTCTTCGCTCTGGCAAAATTGAATCAATCGATCTCCTCTGTCGTTTCTGTTTCCAAGTCCATAGTTTCCTACATGTTCTCGTACCTTACCTTGACCGACCTTGGCATTAATATCGCCCATTATTATGTTAATTTGTTGCTTTTTTATTGCTTTCAGCATTTCTTCTAAGTCGTTGTAGAATTGTTTTATTTCATCGTCATCTTTATCTGCTGTTGGTGCATAGACTTGAATAAGATTTATTAAGTTATGTATTTCTTTAATTTGTACTAATATTAAGCGTTCTGAGTAAGGAGTACAGGTAATCAGAGAATTTTTTCATTTCTTTGAAATGATGATTCCAACTCCGTACCGATGGGTGTTGTTGTCGATTCCCGAGTAACAAAATACGCCATAATTTCGTGTTGAACATTTCCCAGATCCTGGCCATTGTGTATCGCTGATTCCTAAAACATCGATGTTTAGTCTATTCATTTCTTGTACATTATCCAGTTTTCCTGCAGAGAACAAACTTCTCACATTCTACGTTGCAACTTTTAATGTTGTTGGTTTCAGCATTTTTGTACAAGGATTTTGCAGGTTTACGACCGAGTGAGCCTTGTAGTCTTGTGCTTTTCTCTCTCTGTCGGGTCTTGGTATCCGATTCCCATGATTAGTAGAATTTCCACTATTTTTGGTGTACACCGTAATGACTTAACTAGGGGTACTCTATGAGTCTTTAATGCAGTGGTTCCCCGTTGCCTTCTGAATGCTTCCACCGTTGACCATCCTTGGTTCATCCGCCTTCGAGACCGATTTCTCGATCTCAGGATAAAAAAGTGCCCTTTCACATACTAGCTCATCCGCCCGAAGCCGTTGGCCAGTAAGTGGTGGGATTGCTTATACCGGCAATCATTCGGTAGATTTCACCATATCTGGTTACCCTCACTTAGTTTAGCCTGCAGGCCAATGCAGTTGTCCGTGATGTGGCACGAGGAGCCATAAATGAGAGTTGGATGTCTTATGGGGACCAGTTATCAAGAACCATCTCCCGTCTATGACGCTCGATGTGGCCGTTCCGATAGAAAGGTACTATCCCTATACTACATCCCATACATCCCATACATCCCATAGTTGCACCACAAATGACTAAAGGCAGATAAACTAACAATGATGCTTTATTGTTTCAGGGAACCTACGCTTTCACAGAGGATGAGAAGACACAAATTAGAAACATTTGTTTAAACAGAATTGGTATGAGTATCATTGTAATCACAGTACTAAATACCAACTAATGTTTATTATTTTACTTGAATTTAACAAAAATCTTTATTTTTAAAATAAGTTTAAAAGACTACAAACTGCAAATAGTACTAAAAACTACTAAAACTGATACTGATTCTTCCTCTTCATGTGCCGTGCTAGATTATCGAGCGTTGGCTATCCGATTGGCTGTAGTAATTTTGTTGACGGCAGCTCGGAAAAGGGATGCAGAGGATCTGTTAAAACATTCTCTCAGGTTTTTAAGTCTTGACGTTCTTCTTCGACCTGGCCCTCTTCTTCCGTCTAACTTGCCTTTTATTTTTAAATGGAGTATATTATATATATCTGGGTGTCGTATAACATGGCTAGAATATTCAAGTTTTCGATTTTAACTGTTTTTACGACTTCCGTGACTTTTTCATCCGATGAAAAACAACTTCATTATGAACTCCATCCATCCAACTTAGTCGTAGGATTTTCCGATGCACCCAGAGTTCAAGGCTTCCAGTTACTTGAGAAGTGTATCCGTTACAGTCCAACCTTCGACACCATAAAAAATAGTATAATAACAATAACACAATAACAAGTAAAATAACATACCACTAATTTAATTTTCAGTTCAAAGTAATGTTGTTTCCACATAAAAGTTTCTTTATATCAAAGAATGCAGCTCTGGCCTTCTCTATAGGTATTCTAATTTCTTTGCTCATATCCCAGTTCTCATTTAGATTACAACCAAGGTAGGTGATACTGTTAGTTATCTCCAATTGTTCACCATAAGCTGTTACTAGTGAATGATTAACGACATAAAATCACAGTTCATTGAAATATTACATTTTTTTAGGGCTTAGCTTGCGTTTGTTACAGGACGAAATTGTATTGTTTAATGTGTAGGAAGGGTCAGTAGAAGCTTAAGTTCAAGTTTGTGCGGTCGCCATCCTTGTCCCCTGGCCGTCGTCTTGGAATAAGGGGTGTAAAGGTTCTCGCGCTGTATCTATTTAACAACCCTACAGAAAATTTAATCAAACATAAAATGTGGCAAATTAAATTTTATACAATTTTCATTACAGAACATTTTTTAAACAAATTACAAAAAAAAGTTCTTCTTCTCGTTGTCCTTATGCCCTATAAGAGCGTCGGACTTTGGTATCACCTATCCATCTTCTACCAATTTCTACCACGCCTTCCGGTCTCTCATTTCCTTCATATGTTGCACTGTTTTCGCTCTCTTTGTCCCGATTTCCTCGATCTGCTCCATCCACTACTTTCTAGGTCTGCCCCTTCTTCTTTACCCCTGTCTTTTTTGCATCTGTCACCTTCTTTACTAGTCTGTTCTCGTGCATCCTTGTTATATGTCCACACCAATTCAGTTTTCTTTTTTCAATTTTTTTCTCTATTGGTTCCTGACTTAGCACGTTTCTTATGTTTTCGTTCCTTTTCCTGTCCATCTTCGTCTTTTCATTTATTTTTCTCAGCTGCTTAATTTCTGCTGCATTTATGGCACTTTCATGTCTTTTATTTGTGACCCATGTCTCGTTTGCATATAGAAGATTTGGTACTGTGATTATACGTGTATTTTTGTTTCCTGGCTTATTTCCCGTTTTCCCAGTATCGTATTATTAATCGCATAATATATTTTTGTAGCTTTCTTTGTGATATTTGCAATTTCTAGGTCTAGCTTTCCGTCATTCGATATTATCGTGCCCAGGTACTCGTAGGCCGTCACGCTCTCCAATCCTTGTCCTTTACAGAACACTTGTGTTCGTCTTGAATCTTCTGCTCTTAATGATATATTTTTAATGGTATTGCATTTGTTGATGTTTATTTCTAATTTCATTTTCTCTATTTCCTCAGTCCATACATCAGTTAGTCGCTGCATCTTTCCCGGGTTGTCTGCTAAGGGAACGACGTCGTCCACGTACAGTAATCCTTCTATCATAACTGGTGCGTGTAGCCTATTATTGTTTTTAAGTGGTTTGTTCTTCTTTTTACATTTTTTAATAATATATCCATAATTATGACGAATAGGAGTGGGCTTAGGCTATCTCCCTGTTTTATCCTTCTGTGGATTCTTCTCCTCTCTTGTGAATTGGGATCAGTAAGTTTTCTTCCCATGCTCTCGGCATTTTGTTTCTTCTCCATGCTTCCCTCATTATTTTTAGCAACCACTTCTCTCCTTCATGCTCTATCCATTTTATCATTTTGGAATTAATTTTATCTGCTCCGCTCGCTTTTCCTATTTTTATTCTACTTATCGCTTCTTTCAACTCTTCTGTACTTATTTCTTCCATTTGGTATTCTTCTGCTGTTGTCTCTTCTATAGTTCCCTCTCTCTCTAGTTCTTCACTGTCCTCGCCCATATATTTCTCTTCATAATATTCTCTCCATACCTCTAGTATCTCTGTTGTATTTGTCTTTAGATTATTGTGTCTGTCTTTTACTCCTCTGAGTTCTTTTCTTTCATTTCCTCTTAGGCTCCTTACTTTATTCCAGAAGCATCTGTTGTTGTCTCTGTAATTTTGGTTTAGTGATTCACCGAACTTCTTCCAACTCTCTTTCTTTCCTTTTCTAACTAGTTCTTTCATTATGTTTCTGTGTTTTTGGTATTCTTTTTGATCTTGTTACTCTCTTGTGCTATTGTATTTTTTCCGTGCCTTTTTCTTTTTCCTCACTTCTACCTGTACATCTGCATTCCACCATTCCGTCTTTTTGTTTAATTTTCTGACTGTTAGATTTCCCAAAAAAAAAAGTTATAAACAAAAATAAGTGAAAAACTGTTAGGCTTACTTTTCTATCTATATTATTTTTATTCATACAAATTATTATGATCTTAACATTCCTAGGCTATCATTAACCTATTTTTGATCGTTTTCCCCGCCGCCTTGGTGGAATCTTGGCCTAATCCATGGACAATTTCTAGACAAAATAATTTTATGTATTATTCTATATTGAAAAAGGTCTATCATAGTTATTATTTTTTCATTTTTTTATGGTCCAGACTGCGTATCAAGATCTAAATCAGTATACGAGGTGAATTTTTCTGGTATAATGGTTGTTAGCGTTGGCGTCATTGTCGGTAATTGATCTTCCAATTAATTTTCTTCAATTAATGTTAATATATCCACGATGTTGCTGCAGCTTTCACCACCACAATATACGCACACTGCTGAACGTTTGAGGCCTACTTTTCAGCAACCACGCGCATTTCCAGTTTCCATTGCATCTTCAAAAGATGAATTTAATAAGCTCGGGGGATACTGGAGACCTAGAATTTTGAATTTGTATCCAAAACGTTCAATGCTTTTTCCAGCCCCAATCTTCTGGATCACAATATTTACCAAGCCATGACTGAATCTGGTGATACACCCGGAGTCTGTGAAAATGGGCTGCACCTTGTATTGGAGGAAGTGAATACTTAGTAAAGATGGATCGACTTTCTCACTGACAAATAATTTTCTTCAGAGTTTTATTACAAATAAAACAGCCACTCATGTTGCACGCTTGAAAAAAGTAAAAATTCTTTTCACAAAAATATAAATTTTACCCACAAGACTCTCAATAGTATTAATATGTAGATAAAGCTCAAAATAGTTTTAAAATTTTTTAATACGACCTACGCCACGTGACAAAATATGTAGCACAACTGTAAGAATAAGTAGAGGGGAACCGATTGCTGGATCACCTAGGATAAATTATAATATCAGTAATAGTATGCAGATATTTAGTCTGGTTGGTCTGGTCCAGAAGAAGAATAACATAACTGGAAATTTTGTCAATTCCTGTTTATTGCGTAATTAACTTCTAAAATAATATGTATAGGTGTTACAAAAACGATAGAATTGTAACTATGTGCTGAGCTGAGCCACTATAGGATAGTTGCGTCGTTAATACGCGCTATGTTAGACCTTGTTTCAGATGCATAGTGACGCAACTGTAGATAGGGTTGAAAATGGGGAGATTAAATTAAGATATTGACTTCGAACTAAAGGGCACCGTTGTAAGAATAAGCGCCGTACTAAATATTTAAAAATCGATTTTTCGTACAGAAAAATTTTAAGATAAACAATGTACAGCTGCGTACAGACGAAACTGTAGAAAGTGTTGAAAGTGGGAGGATTAAATTAACATAATAAAATTCGAATAAATAGGGATGAACACAAAATATCATTCTAAGGATAAACGCCATACCGATGCTCTTGGACTATTACTCTTCATTTAATCAATATTTTAATGTTTGAAAATGTTAAGATGAACAAATTATAAAAAGTTCTAAGATGATGTGTTCTAAGATGAACAACAGTATTTACATTAACCATAGTGAATGCTGACTAGTATTCAGCCTGTTAACTTAATGAAAATTGAGAATGGGTTCAGATGTCAGGAAAAAGTCTACAATGGAAAAATGGCTGGAAATGTATAGTTGCAACAAACTAGTACATATTTATTTACTGCAGAGTCTTTTAGATAATAGGACTTTTTTATGATTTAGTTTGACGACTTTGGTAAAGACCAATTAACCAGAAAATTTTTACATTTAAATATAATATCACATAACTAGAATATGCGATATAATTACATTTATATTTACATTTAAACATTTACATATTATATATATTTAACTAACATAATAAAAATAATAATATTACTTAGTTGTATTCTAACTCTCAATAATTTATGTCTTTCTAATATTACTCTTACAAATATATAATATCTAAATAATATGCACTATTAGGTAAGAAAGTCAATTTAAAAGGAGAACTAGGTGATATAGGATTTCCTGGTTCGCCAGGGCTGCCAGCACCTCCGGCACATCCAGGATTAAAAGGAGTAGATGCTAAAATTCCTAAATACATGATTGGTGGTAAGAAATTTAGATTTTTTAAATAAATCGTTTATTAAAAATGAATAACCATTTTCAATTTCGTTGCAAAAATCGTTTATTATTCTCAAGCCTTAGTATATACATTTTTCTTCTTTCATACTTTAATATTTCAATTATGATTTTAATATCTGTATCATAATGGGTTTAATTATGATACAGATCTGCATTACGATACAGATGTTTATGAGACTCGCGAGATGACATTCTGTTTCGAAGGTGCCACATTTCACATGCGCAATGAACAATGTCAACTCAATAGCATTAACTTTTTTAAGACAGAGATATTGAAAATATAACCTCAAATTCATTTTAATCTTTAAAATATAAATGTATCAACAAAATAAATAATTGACTCATATTATACCTAACTACCGTGAACTCTCCCTTGAACGGACAGTAGTCGTTCCGCATAAAGTGTACGTTGAAGAGAAAAAAAATGTGTTAACTTAAAAATTTTAAAAATATGTGCATGTACATAATTATGTATGCATATACAGAGTGGGCCAAATAAAACAGTCCACCTCGATATTTGACAGTATTTATTAGATTTCAAAGAAATAAAAAAACAGGTCAATTTTTGATCTAAGGGGGACAGATTTTTACGGTACATACATCTGTCATTTGTCAACCCCCTCCCTTCCACTTCCCCACCCCTTATTTTTAAATAGGGAATAGGGCTGCTCGCTCATTAGAAAGGTTGTTCAATTCTCTATTCAGTAATATTAACATTGACATAATAATTTACACAGGGTGTCCAAGGAAAATTATTTTAAGTTAAATTAATTGACAAAAAAAGAAGAATGTATGCAATTTATTTAACTCAGAATACATTCTACTGCTGACAGAAAAGAGAAAGAAATGTTTATTTGATAAATAAACATTGCTTGTTGTTTAAATTCAATATTCAACCTACCAAGAGGCAGATGGGTGGCAGCTTGAACATTGAAATTAAGCGAAAAGCATTGTTTATTTATCAAAAAACATTTTTTTCTGTTTTGTGAAAGCAGTAGAATGTATTTTGAATAAAATAAATTACATACGTTCTTCTTTTTGTGTCAATTAATTTAATTGAAATATTTTTTTCTTGGACACCCAGCATAAATAATTATGTTAATTTTGACATTACTGAATAAATAATTGAATAACCTTTCAAATGAGCTAGGACACGACCCCTATTTCCTATTTAAAAATGGGTGGGGGAAGTGGAAGGGAGGGGATTGACAAATGACAGATATATGTACTGTAAAAATGTGTCCCCCTTAGATCAAAAATTCACCTGTTTTTTTATTTTCTTATAATCTAATAAATACTGCCAAATATCGAGGTGTACTCTTTTCTTTGGCCCACTCTGTATATACATATTAATGGAAATATTAGTTTAACATTACATAATACAAGTTGTGGATGAGACGCAGCATTGTCCAGGTTACGAAAGAACTTTTCGATTTTCTCTCTGCATTCTTCTATCAAATTTATTTAGCCAGTCTGTCATGATTTCCATTGTCATTTGTCATACACGACTTCTTATTGCTGTACCATTCGATAGGTAATTGTTCTGCGTGTGAAACCTTGAACCAAAGTGGACTTTTATTATTCCAAAAATCCACGAGGAAACAATTTCCTGTAGTTGGCTGTATACTATTTATTACAAAAAGCCATGAAATCCTTTATAAAAAGTATATTTGTTAAAATCCCTATAAAGGGCTACATCGTACAACAAACAGAACTAGTTTTCAATCGGTTGACTGATCATCATCAGTGTTTCCTAAAATGTGTATAACCTGATAAAATGATGCAAAGTATTTAAAATTTTGACTATGATTTTAAAAAGTTATAGCTTATACTCACTTGAATCAAAGATGCTAACGACCAAAGTAAAAATATTAAGGTAAAAACCCTTTAAAATTAATCCGTCATAGGAACATATAAAATTGATGTGATTTTACATATGGATGTACAAAATATCCAATGTTTCACGCTCTAGGTACCATTATCGAGCTAAATTTGACTTGTTCACATCATGGCTGTGTAGAAGCAAGTGACTTTGATAGCGGAAATCCTGAATGGTGACATGACAGAAATGACAGTTCCACAGGAAGTTAAAATTTCCCTGTTGGTTTTGTGATTGTAAAGTTTGTTAAATTATTAACAATAAAAACAGTCGCTCCCATCATGGTAAATACTCTGTTAAAATGAAAATGAACTTGATGTAAAAGTTAGAATATTTGTAATGAAAGAGATAGGCAAACCACATTACGCGTTGGAACGAAAACTTAATGAACGTTATCAAGCCCTCTTATGTGGACATCTAGGGTTTAGAAAAGCAATTTTATGTTGATATCAAGTTATCGATATTATTCGGATGATTGGAAGTTGCCGTAGTATGTGGAAGTACCATAAAATATCACAATGGGGGAGACACAGAGGTAGAAATGTCTCAAAATCAGGGAGGGATGTATAAGACAAGCTCACTTCCACCTCCTTATTACTCCCATCACTTTCCTACAGTTACATCCACAGTTGATCTGGCACAATCCATAATAATTTTCTTCCTTATTCATCTCTACCCATTAACCATTATCACCTATCCAATGATACACATACAAACTAACATCTGCTATCATCACCCACATACATCTCCATCTCTAAACTTTCATCCATAATTCTCTATGACTCTCTTCACCCCATCTATTCACATTATAACCAAATTTAACAGTCTCATTACTCTTTCTAGGTCCCGTTCATGTCACATTTCCATTATAATCTCATAAACCTCTAACACTCAACCCTCTCTCCTATGGTTGAATATATCATATGACGGTCTGTTTTGTCGAACCCTTAGAGTTCTTATTGAGTAGCCTGCAGGGACCTTGGGAAATGGTCGCATGAATCTGAGCTTGTCTTATACATCCCTCCCTAATTTTGAGACATTTATACATCTGTGTCTCCCCCATTGTGATCTTTCATGGTACTTCCACATACTACGGCAATAAAATTGCTTTTCTAAACCCTAGATGTCCACATAAGAGGGGTTGATAACGTTTATTAAGTTTTCGTTCCAACGCGTAATGTGGTTTGCCTATCTCTTTCATTACAAATATTCTAACTTTTACATCAAGTTCATTTTCATTTTAACAGAGTATTTAGCATAGTGAGAGCGACTGTTTTTATTGTTAATAATTTAACAAACTTTACAATCACAAAAACAACAGGGAAATTTTAACTTCCTGTGGAACTGTCATTTCTGTCATGTCACCATTCAGGATTTCCGCTATCAAAGTCACTTGCTTCTACACAGCCATGATGTGAAGAGGTCAAATTTAGCTCAATGGTACCTTGTATCATCCTAGGGCTCAGTGGAGGCTGTTATTCAGATAAGGGAAACACCAATAGCGATAAATGAATTTATTTATAGAACCGACACTAGGGTAATCACCCCGGGAGAAATTTGAATAGTGACTTGTTACTGGTACGCGTTTAGTTGAAGACTCTTTCTCTAGGCGAGAGATCTTAGTTTTATAGAAGCTTAAATTGGGTCATCGTGATTTGTATATCTAATTAAGGTAAATAATTCTACTTTCGTCAGCACTTTCGTATCATTTCCAAATTATATTGTTGATAATTGACCAATTTTTATCTAAACTAATAATCCACATGTGTGAATATAACAACAAATAAATTCGTGCGATCTACTGGGTGATATAATTATTCTGTTCAATATCGGATATGAATTCTGAATATTTGTTACTGGACATACTGCCCGCCGGCCAATATGGACTAAGTGTCAGTGTTCAAAGTTTACAAGTATAACATAAACGTAAGATATGATATGTATATTTCTAACATGATAACATAAATAGTTTAATAATAAATAGTTTAAGAATAATCAATATTTCTCCAACTGTTAACTTAGCTTTCAATGTCCGACTCTATATTTAGATCAAAATTGGGACTATTGGATGAAAATGCGGTGAGAGGGACGTCGGCTTTGGAAGTCGACGGGGAGTCGTCTTTCCGGTTCCGAACTAATGTAGGTACCTCGTGTTCGAGTTTCTGATTAAGTGTTTTACCTGAGCGACATTTTCGTGTAACAGGACAGTATTTCCACAATGTGAGCAGCCCAATCACCACTATCGTAGTAATGATCCCGGTGGCCGCTAAATAAGCCCAATGTGATTCTTGTATCGTTCGCCAAGGCGTATGTGCTACTTCTTGCTCCAGACTCTCTTCTTCCAATAGTATAGCACGGAGCTCTTCTCCTTGTACGTTAATGTGTGTGTGTGTTGTGTCGTACTTAACTTACGTCGTGTCATCGTCACCAATTGTGCTACGGGAGTGATAGAAATCTTTAGGTAACTGGTTACCGCTGTCTCCACTCCACTGCTAGTGGGGAGTAGTGTAATGTTTTTCGTTTGGGCGATGCATCGGGGTGAGAGTTTCAGGAATGTGACTCGTTTCAGAACTCTTTCGTTCCGATTTCCATCACAAATAATGGACATGTGTATCGGGCTCGGCGTGATAATTAACCAGAGGTTGAGAGTACCCATCTTACTCCACTGAGCTTGCTGTATTGCCCGGGTAACCACTGGACATGTGCTATTCTTAGATCGCTCATAAATTTCTTCCAGTATACAGTTTGGTTTGGTACCCATATTCATTACAGCCGTTGGGGAGCACGCTATCTGTGCCCGTGCCAACTGTAAGCATCTTGCTCTATTTTCTGCGGTTAATTCGAAGTAGTGAAGAGTGTTTTAATCTACAATCAGTAGATTTCTTGGGGCGACAAATGAATGCAACACTGACCCCTCGACCTTTAGTGGTATCGCAGTGACCTTGAGCATGTTGTAATTATTTCTCCCTGTCACTATGAAGTAGCCGATGACCTTTATGTATTTGTCGTCATGGCTGACTTCTGTTTCTATAATGTGTTGTCGTCGTATTTCCACTCCTTGTGGTAGTATCTGCCCTGCTCTTTCTATTAACTTGGCTATTTGACCCGGTTTTATTATATCAATGAAATGGCCGTGGTTGTAGTGAAGGCTTAGTATTCCCTCGTAAAATTGAATATATTCGTTTATGAACTCCGTAACTTGTAATGCTATAGTTTGTATTCGTAACGTGCTATATTCGGTTTTTAGTCTTTGTGCTTTGTCCTCTACTTCGTTGAGGCCTCTAGATATGTCTTGTAGACCTGTTGTTATTGCTTTGTGGAACTTGTTCAGTTGTTCGTTTATCCGCATCTCCGTGTGGTTGATTGAAGTTATTGTTTCTAACATTACTTTTGCCTGATGCTGTGATCCCTTTATTAATTCTGTCTGGTTTTTGTCTAGTGCCTCATTGTTACTATAGGCTTCGTCGTTCACTCCAAATATGGAGGTTAATATTGTTCTTAATATTCCTCTTTTTTATCTTCCTTTTATTTCTACTGTCAACGCCTCGCTTACTGACTCCGCCTTTCTTTGTCCTTCCTCTAACTTCCCTATTATATCTTTGCAGTTTACGATTTTTGTCTCTTGACACAGCTCTTGTATGCCTTGTATCATACTTCCTATCAGTTGGTGCTTCTTTTGAATTCTTCCTTTTTCGAGTAGCACCTTTTTTCGGAATGTTCCCCGGTCTATGAAAACCTCTCCAAGGTCTTCTGTAAACAACCCTGGTTCCGGATTGTATATTTTATACAGTTCTGCATTCATGGGTTTTAATAGTTTTAAAAATATTTTTGCGGTGAGTATTTTCTTCCATCTCGATCCTGATGTATAATTTGGTTTTTCCTGTTTCTCTTCTTCCAATTTTATCAGCTTATGTATAGGTATTTTTGTTATTTTTCCGTTTGCCTTTCTCACTATTACAACTCTGGTTAATCCCTCCGCTCCAGGGTGTGTTTCTATTACCCTTGCTAATGGCCATCTGCCTGGAGGTGTATCCTCTTCCTTAATTATGACTATTTCTTCTCATTTTACGTTTGGGTGCGTTTTATGCCATTTATTCCTTTGTTGTAACTGTTGCAGGTACTCTTGCCTTCAAATCTTCCAGAAACCTCTTTTTATTTTTTCCAATATTCGCCACTTTGCTGGCATCTTCAAATACGTCGTGAGCTCTTCTTGCCGATTCGGTGATAAGATTTCTTTCCTTATAAGGAAGTGAGCTGGTGTAATTGCTATTTTCCCTTCTGGGTCTTCTGATGATCCACATAATGGTCTCGAATTCATACAGGCTTCTATTTGTGTTAGCACCGTACTCAGTTCCTCATATGTTAATACTGTTTTCCCTATGATTCTTTTCAAATGATATTTCATTATTCGCACTGCGCTTTCCTACAATCCTCCGAAGTGTGGCGCATATGCAGGTATGACATGCCACTGGGTGCCTAGTGTAACTAATCCTTGTTTTATCTCGTCCTCTATGTTTTGATTTTCCTTTTTTAGTAAATTTGCCGTTCCTACGAATGTGGTTCCGTTGTCACTGTAAATGTTGGTGCACTGTCCTCCGCGTGCCGTAAATCTTTTGAATGCCGCGATAAATGCATCTGTAGACATACCACTTATTACCTCGAGGTGTACTGCCTTTGTTGACAGACACACAAATACTGCAATGTATCCTTTATAACTCCTTTGTCCTCTGCCTTTCGACGTGCTTATTTTTATCTGCCGGGCATAAGCTATCCCTGTATTCGTAAAGGGCTGACTCGGGTTCACTCTGTCCTTCGGCAGATATCCTATTAACTGTTGTGCTACTTGACTTTTATACCTCCTACACTGTAAACATTTTGTTAGTTGATTTTTCACGGTTCTTCTTCCGTTGATTATCCAGTATTTCCTCTTTATGTACTGTAGTGTCTGTTTTAATCCGCTATGTAAATTTCTTGTATGACTCTCTGATATAATTAATTTTGTTAGTGCACTGTCCTTTGGTAAAATTATAGGATGTTTTTCCGCGTACTGTAGATTCGTGTGCCTCAGCCTTCCGGTGACTCTTAGAATCCCTTGTTTATCCAGGAATGGTACCAATGATGCTAGTTTGTTCTTCCTGTCTAGTTGCTTTTTCTTCTCTAGCCTGTCGATTTCTTGCTTGAAGTTGGTGAGTTGTGTGAGCTTTATCACTTTTAACAGTGTTTCCTCTAATTCTCGGACTGTAAGTTGTCCTTGATTTTTGTCCTTCTTTCTACAATTGTTTGCAAATCTCATACAATATGATACTACTCTTCTCATTCTTTCTAAATTCGAGAATCTCTCGCATATGTCTTCGTTTATCGTTGCCAGTGCGCCGTTACTTTCATTTTGACTTCCTCCTCATTTGTTTCAGGTATTTCCTCTGCCGTCAGCCTAAGTGCTTTTTTACTTGTCAGCCAAGTTGGTCCCTTCCACCATAACTATGCTTCTAATAACTCTGATGCGGTACTTCCACGTGAGAGGATGTCCGCTGGGTTTTCTTTCGTATCCACTTTATGCCAATTTTCTGGTCCTATAACTCTTTTTATCTCCTCTACTCTGTTGGCGACGAACATTTTCCACCTTTTTGACGATCCCTTTATCCAAGCCAGGATTATTGTTGAGTCCGACCATGCATATACTTCAATGTTCTCCCTGTTCAATGCTTGTAGGGTTTTCTTCATTAAATTTGCTAATAGTACCGCGGCACACAATTCTAATCTTGGTAATGTCGTTTTCCCTTTCAATGGTGCGACTTTCGATTTTACTATCATTAGATTCGTTTTAATTTCCGGGCCTAACACCCTTGAATAAATTACCGCTCCATATCCTTTCAGAGACGCATCTGCGAATCCATGTAGTTCTACTCTGATTGTTTTATTTAAATTGTTCCACCTGGGTATTGTTATTTTCTCAAGATTTATTAATTGTGCCTGATATGCTTTCCACCGGCTTTGTTGCGTGCTAGTTAATTCTTTATCCCAACTGGTCTTTTGCTCAAAAATTCTTGTACGATACGCCTGAATTACTACTGGTGCTATCCATCCCAATGGGTCATATAATTTTGCTACTTCTGACAGTATGTGTCTTTTCGTTATTTTCTTTGTCGTCGTTATTTCTATTTTGAATCTGATTGTATCTTCTTTAGGTGACCTATGTATTCCTAACGTCTTTCGTACTTCTTCTTGCTTAAATGCTTTGGAGTCTACATTCCTCATTTCTTCCGGTACGTTCTCCATTATATTTTCTTCGTTGCTCAACCATTTTCTAAGTGTAAATCCTCATTTCTTGAAAAGTTGTATTAGTTCCTTTTGGGCTGCTTCTGCTTCTTGTAATGTCTCAGCTCCTCCTAGGATATCGTCTACATACATATTATTTTCTTTTACTATTTTCGATGCCATAGGGAAATTCACTCCTTCATCTTTTTGTAATTGTTGAATTGTTCTTAACGCTAAAAATGGTGCTGCGGCCGTGCCGTATGTCACCGTTTTCAATTTATATTCTTGCACTGGGTCCTTTGTGTCCTTTCTCCATAGTATTTTTTGATACGTTTGGTCTTCTTCTGCCATTCTGATCTGTCTAAACATTTTCTCCAGATCCGCCATCTTAATAGTATATCTGTCAAATCCTGTTGTAATTTTGGCCCTGTGTGCATAATATCATTCAGGCTTACTGTTGATGAACTTTTACTTGATGCAACAAACACGGCTCTTATTTTTGTTGTAGTACTCTCCTCCTTTCTCACTGGATGATGAGGTAGATAATAACCCTCTCCCTGGTTTTCTGCTATTCCCATATGACCTTGCTTTTCATAATCTTCCATGAATTGTCTGTAATTCACTTCTAGTTGTTTGTCTTTTTTAAATGTCTTTTCTAGTTGCATCAATCTGGCCAATGCCTGCTGCTTAGATTCTTCTAACTTTTTTACGTCTTCCCTAAACGGAATTCTTACTTCGTATCTTCCTTCTTCATTTCTTTTTACTGCCTGTCGATACATTTCTTCATATTCTTGTTCTTCTACTGAGAGATTTGTTTCCTGATTTACTTCTTCTAATTCCCAGAATTTCTTTATTTGTATGTCCATTTCTTGTCTGGATATCATACAGGATACTTCTGTTTTTGTAGTCTCCTTTTCTCCTGCTATCCCCGAAACTATCCATCCTAGTTTGGTATTTTGACTTAGAAGTCCATTACTTATTCGCTGCATCCCTTTTGTCAATATGTAGCTGTATTCTTTTACTCCTAGCAATAAGTCTATTTTTCCTACCCTGTAGTATCTTGGGTCTGTCAGTAGTGCATTTTTCTCGTTATAGTCCTGTAGGATTATTTCCTGTTCCGGTAAATCCCTTGTTATTTTCGGTAATACCAGTGCCTCTATTTCCATCTCGAAGTCACTTTGGTAATGAGTTCCGATCAAAAGTTTCATACTCCAGTTGGCTGTCTTTTCCCCTGACGAACCTATTCCGGATATGGTCGCCTGTATTGGCTGCCTTTTTGTTCCTAGCGCCGTCGCTGCTTGTTCTGTTATAAATGCGCACTGTGACCCTTGGTCGATCAATGCTCTCATTATGTGAGAATCTCCTTTCGCATCTCTTATGCGTACTACTGCTGTGGCTAGTAATGCTTCACCTTCCTTATGGCTTGCACAGTTAACTGAGTTCTGTCCTCTTTGTTGTGTGTTGTTGTTTCTTTTCCCATTGTTCTCTTGCGTATTTTCTCGTCTTCCGTTATTTTGTTCTCTGGCGTTGTTGGAATAATTATTTCCTCCTCTGTACCTGTCCGATTGGTACCCGTTTCTTCTACTGTTCGATTCTCTTCCATTTCTTTCTTGTGTTTTTTCTCCTTTTGTTTCATTTTATTTTCTTCTGTTGCCTGTGTTTCCTTTTTCATAATGTAACATTTTTTGTGGTGTTATCCGCCACATTGTCTGCACCTCATCTGTGAAAAACATTGTTTTTCTTTCTTATGTGCTAGGCAATTCGCACACCATTCTTTTTCTCGTATTATCCTGTTCCGGTCTGTTACATTGAGTTCCTGAAATTCTCTGCAGTATGGTACTCCGTGATCTCTGTTGCATATCACGTAACTCATTCTTGTTTTCTTACCCGATCCTCCTCGCTTCTCTTGTCTCTTTTCTGACTCCAGCAGTTCCAGTGTTTGGAATCTTCGCTGTAAGAATGTTTGTGTTGATTTGTACGTCCGTATCTCTCTACTGTCTCCGATGTGGTTTTCGTATAGCCTCCTTTTTTCATAGTCCCATTTTGTTATGCTAATTCGAGCTATCAATGGGCTTCACGCTTCCGTGTCTGTTCCTAATCCTCCTATGGCTTCCAGACACTCATGGAAGGTGTCATGTAGTGATTTCAGTGCTCTAGCAGAAGATTCCCTTACTTCCTGCGCTAGTAGCATCCTGTCTATTAGTTTAAACAATATCATCCTCGGGTTTTCATATCGTTCCTTTAACATGTTCCATGCCACTTCGTAGTTGGCCTCGGATATGTGTAAGTGTTGTATCATTCTGTTGGCTTCCCCTCTTACTTGAGTTTTTAGGTACTGCATTTTTTCTGCGTTCGACAATTGGTCATTTTCATGTATTACTTTAGTAAACAGATCGTGGAAAGTTCTCCACGTTTCATATCTTCCTTCATACACAGAGATTTTCACCTGCGGTAATGTCACACCATCTCTTCTCTGTGTGCTGTCTGGCCGTTGCATCCCAGGCCGTATTTTCTTTAAAGTTTCCCTGACTTTCCTCCTTAGCTGATTTATTCTCTCTACTTCTCCATTATCTAAAACGTCTAGCTCCTCATTTACTGTCGCTTCTATGACGAGTGTATTTATTTTCTCCATGTGTTCTTTTAACTCTGCCTGCAGTTCTTCATCGTACTGCAAGTCTTGTTCATATTCTTGTAATAATTCCTCGATTTTTTGTTTTCTTATCTGTATCTCCTTTACTTTTGTTGTTTTCCTCTTTTCAGGTTTCTTCCATATTCTTCCAATAGGGTTTTTCCCTCAATATATGTCTTAAAGACCTGATCGCAGTATTTTGTTTCGAAATATTTGTCTTTCGTTACTCCACCCTCTAGTAATTTCTCGTGGTTATGCGAAAATCTTGTCCAATAATCCTCCAACCTATCCTGACGCTCTTTAATATATTGTTGATTCTTTCGAGATCCAGAGTCCTTCTTAAGAGTCGATACCTGCTTACATATCTCTGATCCGATCTCTGCCTGCTTGCTGTATACAGTTTCCATATTTAAATTTACCTACTTTTATCCAGTAGTAAGTGTTTTTATTGTATTTTTATAAAATGTTGTTTATATTTTCAATTACTATGATTCACGTTTCCTGCAATAATGTGATGGGGAAATTTGATTCTGTTTGACCTTGCTGACACTCAGTTTTACTGTAGGTCAGTTATAATATGTAGGTGAAGGTTGTATAATATTATGTTACACAAATATAAATTGAAAACTCTTGGCTACGATGTTTTAGTAAAATTATGCAATATGAATGAACTACAAAAGCAATATGTAACTATTAAAGTATACGTTTTTTCTTAAACAAATTTTTAAATAAAATAAATATGTAATAAATATTTTTAGAGATAAATACGGTTTATTATTAATATATAGGAAAAAAAATCTATGTATAAATTAAATAGTTTGGGGGTTAAATGAAAAATATTGTATAGAGTGTACTAAAAAAATGTATATCTATGTATAAGTTAAATAGTTCGGGGTTAAATGAAAAATATTTCGGTATACGATACGTAAAAGTTGGAAAAATATTAACTCATTCAAAAACTTACGGTTTTTTTTTCTTTGAGCGTTGAGTCGCTCTTCTGGTTGTGGATCCTGCTCTGGATGCTCTCTGGCTCTCCTGATTCTGGTTTCTGATCTTGATGCACTTCGGCTCTCCTGATTCTGGTTTCTGATCTGGATGCACTCCGGCTCTCCTGATTCTGGTTTCTGATCTGGATGCACTCCGGCTCTCCTGATTCTGGTTTCTGATTTGGATGCACTCCGGCTCTCCTGATTCTGGTTTCTGATCTGGATGCACTCCGGCTTTCCTGATTCTGGTTTCTGATCTGGATGCACCCCGGCTCTCCTGTTTCTGATTTTTGATCTGGCTGCACTCCGGCTCTCCTGATTCTGTTTTCTGTTCTGGATGCTGTCCGGCTCTCCTGATTTTGGTTTCTGATCTGGATGCTGTCCGACTCTCCTGATTCTGTTCTTCCGGGCCTAGCGTCGTCTATCTGCTACTGGGTTTGTTTGGTGTGGACTGTAGTTGTAGGTTTGTCGAGTCTCGTTTCTACCTCGATATCTCCTTTTTTCTCGATAAGGACCATGTATAATCCTAGGGCTCAGTGGAGGCTATTATTCAGATAAGAGAAACACCAATAGCGATACATGAATTTATATATAGAACCGACACTAGGGTAATTACCCGGGGAGAACTTTGAATAGTGACTTGTTACTGGTACGCGTTTAGTTGAAGACTCTTTCTCTAGGCGAGAGATCTTAGTTTTATAGAAGCTTTAACTGGGTCATCGTTGACACGATGCCTGCGTGATTTGTATATCTAATTAAGGTAAATAATTCTACTTTCGTCAGCACTTTTGTATCATTTCCAAATTATATTGTTGATAATTGACCAATTTGTATCTAAACTAATAATCCACATGTGTGAATATAACAACAAATAAATTCGTGCGATCTACTGGGTGATATAATTATTCTGTTCAATATCGGATATGAATTCTGAATATTTGTTATTGGAACCTCGAGCATGAAACATTGGATATTTTGTACAACCATATGTAAAGTCATATCAATTTTATATGTTCTTATGACGGATTAATTTTAAAGTGTTTTTACCCTAATATTTTTACTTTGGTGGTTAGCATGTTTGATTCTAGTGCGTATAACCTATAACTTTTTAAAATCATATTCAAAATTTTAAATACTTTGCATCATTTTATCAGGTTATACACATTTTAGGAAACACTGATTATGATCGGTCAACCGATTGAAAACTAGTTCTGTTTGTTTTATGATGTAGCCCTGTATAGGGATTTTATCAAATATACCTTTTATAAAAGATTTCATGGTTTTTTTTACTATTCCCGGTTACCAGTGGCCTTTCTTTGTCCCCCATTATATTGGTGCAAAATATTGTGATCCTATATATAGACGCCTTACCTCCAGTGCACCTTTCTCCTTTCAGGGTATAAGTTTTCTCGGGTGATGCTGTAAACTATAAAGAAATAATCCCGTCTCATCTTCGTTAAAAATTTCTCGCGAAGAGTATACACTCATTAAAGTAAGCAGGTTTTCCTTCCAGTTAGAAACCACCAATAAATCTACAGCAGCTGCTTAGCCACACACAGATTTAAAGGAAATAATGGTGTCTCTTACAAAATTTCTCGAGTCATTCACCAGAAGCTTTCACATCAACGCTTAGTTCGCTTGCAACTTCTAATGCATTTTTTTGAATAATTTTACCAGAAACAGGAATATTTTTAGACCGCACTTTACAAAATCAATCGAAAACAATTATTTCTAGGTCTAATGCAGCACCCTAATCGACTTTTTTTTTCAAACCTAAAGCTTCCGTTCGGCTTAATCAGGAATTTCCGGTTAAAATTCTTAAATGTTTGTTCCAGTCAAAACAATAATTTAATGAGTTCCTGGTGTCGCATTTCTTTAATCGATGGACACACACATTAAATTTTTATTACTTAGTGTTGATAACGTGAACAGTATCAAATATCACGTCGTAGACATCTGTGTTGATTTGAAATAATAAATGTATTATGTGAGCTCCACACTCTCGCCGACGTCGATCGAGGTTCAACAAGTACGAGGGTGTAGACAGCCACCTTGTGCAACTTCGCCTCACTTCGTTCTACTTCCATTTTCTGTCAGTTGGTATCGCACCGCTTGAATGTGTTTCTCGCGAAGTAGAACGAGTGTGTAGAGAGGTACTTCGGACTTCGGTCAACTTTGGCGAAGTAACTTCGCCGAGAGTTTGGAGCCCGCTTTACACATTTACATTGCAAAATATTCGAAAAAAAAAATGTTAATTTAAGTTAAAGGGTACAGGTTCATATATAGCCGAATGATTTTTGTTTTAAAAATCGTCCGTATAGAGGAGGTGGCTGGCGAAGAGAGGTGTCCGTTAAGAGAGAGTTTACTCTAGTTAATTCGTTTGTGTTACAAAATAAATAATTATAGACTAGGAGCCGATAGGTGAAATTTTCTAATCATCTTAGGCACGATAAGACCCTATAACTTAAATAGTAGAACCTAAAAGAAAACATATGAACACTTTGCCGTCACTTTTTAGTTGCACATGCGTAGACAATGGCGAATCAAACTTTCCACTTATGGACGAATAAATTAATTAAAAGCTACCCTCCTTTATTCCCAGAATCCAATTTTCAATTTTTTAAGTTGTATGTGACTAAAAAATAAGAGACAGCGTAATTTTAAGCCACAACCCCCTTTCCCCTACCCCCACCATCAAAAACTTCATTTTTGTTTTTATTTTTTTAGGTGGAATCAATTTTAAAATTTCAAAAACTTCACATGCATAGTTGAGACTTTTGCAAATTATATCTATTTTTTATAGATCCGTAGGTTGAGTGTAAATAACCTTATTTTTTTTTTTTTTTTGAAAAATTTCTGTAACTTTTCTGTGGTGCGGCTGGAGGTCTAATTTTTTTTCTATTTGAGTATTTTATCAAACACTATATTTCCAATTTTTTTTCAGATTTTTCCGTAAGGTTCGCCACCTTCATAAATCCAAAAAATAACTGTTTTTTATGGAGTTTTTAAAGACTTGAACGCGTTTCTCCCATTTTTAAATGTTCTAAAAGACACAGTTATTTTAATTCACATATTTATAACCTATAAAAGAACATTGCTTTTATTTATTTTGAAGTCTCTAAACTAGGGAAGATTTCCAAAATACCCCCAAAAACGGTTTTTTGAATTTTTGAAGGTGGCGAACCTTACGGAAAATCTGAAAAAATTAAAAATATAGCGTTTGATAAAATATACAAAATAAAAAAAAACAGTCCTACAGCCTTCTCAAAAAAAAGTTACAGCTATCTCCAAAAACAGTTTACGCTTTCGTCAAAAAATATCTAAAAACTTTTTGAGGATATTTACACTTAACCTAGGGAGTTAAAAAAATGCACATGCTTTGTAAAAGACCCAATTATGCCTTTGTATATTTAAAAAAAAATTATTGCATCTCATTTAAAAAAAAATAAAATCGAAAAATTATGTTTTTGATGTTGGAAAGGGGGAAGGGTGTGGTGGGCTAAAATTACACTGAGTCTTTTTTATCACGTAGAACTTAAAAAAATGTAAAATTGAATTTTGGTAGTGAAGGAGGGTAGCTTTTAATTTATTTATCCCGTCCATTAGTGGAAAGTTTGATGCGCCACTGTCGACGCATGTGCCACTAAAAAGTGACGGCACAGTGTTCATACGTTTTATTTTAGGCTCCACTATCTAAGTTATAGGGTGTTATCATGCGCAAAACGATTAGAAAATTTCACCTATACCGGCTCCTAGTCTTTTAACCCTTAAACGCACAAGGGTGGGTAAAAAATGTCCACCTAATGCGTATTCCCTTGTAACATACTTATTACGTGTTTAAAAATTTTCCAAAAATTATTTATTGTTAAAAAGACAGCCTTTTATCGGATGTTAAATTGTATCTACCGATATTTTTGAAAATAAAAGTAATAGCTTGAGTTAAATATGGGTGGGCATAAAAAGTACACTCTTGGTAAAACTTGTTACTAAAGGTTTCTATATAATTTCTCGTTGGTAGGAACATAATCCATATAATTATCGACGTATAATTACATAATCGATATAATTATTCGCCAATGAGGAGGCTGAAAGGAAGGATATGGAGAAAATCGACAAATTTGAATTACTGGCTTTTACTGGTATGTTAATTTTGATGTACATTGTAATTTTGTTGTAAGGTTTGTAAATTGTTTATATTAATATTTTACAAGATGCTGTGTTTATTAAGCATAAGATCCTTAAGTTTAAGCCATTTCCAACAACTCTCAATAAATATATTAGCTGTTTTCGAGGTGGACATTTTTTACCCACCCTTGGGCGTACATGGAACCTAAAAAAGGTTGGGCGTTTAAGGGTTAAAGGGTACCCCGTTAAGATAGGCAAAATGCCCTCACTCCCAGAATTCAATGTTATTATTTTTTTACGTTCTATGCAACTAAAAAATGAGATAACGCGGATTTTTAGCTCGCCACCCCCTTACCCCTCCCCCCACACCCAAAAACGTAGATTTTTAGATTTAATTTTTTTTAGTTGGGTTGCAATTGATTTAAAAATTTCAAAAAATTCACACGTGTAGGTGAGGCATTTACAAAACATTTTTATTTTTTATGCACCCGTAGATCGAATGTACATAACCTCAAATTTTTTTCTAACTTTGTTAAAACCTCTTACTTTTTTTGGAGGGGGCTGCAGGTCCAATTTTTTTTTCATTTCGTGTATTTTATCAAAAGCTCTCTCTCTGATTTTTTTCAGATTTTTCCGTCAGGTGCGCCATCTTGAAAAATCAGGAAAACTGTATTTTTAGGGGGTTTTTAGGGATTTTCTCCATTTTATAGACTGCAACATAGAGCAACTGAAGATTTTTTTAATAGTTTATGTATAATTTGAAATAACTGAGTATTTTAGGATTATCAAAAATTGGGCAAAACACCTTTAAACCCCCCAAAAGCCATGTTTTTTTAAGTTATGTAAGGGTTTTTGCGGGCTTAATGATATTTTTGGAGATCGATACAGCCTGAATATTTTTTTTTCATTTTTTTACGTTATATGTGATTAAAAAATAAGACTAATCGAATTTTTAGCTCATCACCCCCTCCCCTGCCCCCACAAAAACGTCAATTTTTCTTTTTTTTTTTGTTTAGTTAAGTTGCAATTAATTTAAAAATTTTATGAGGCTTCTACAAAACATATCTATTTTTTTATAGACCCGTAGGTCGAGTGTACAATACATATTACCTTTTATAACCAATACATATAAACTTTGAGTTGGTCACTTTATGCCTTTCATAATAATAATTTTTAATCGAGTTACTAAGCCTTGAAAATTACCATTTTCGCGTTTTTCAAATTTTAAATTGCATGTAACTCGACAACAGTCAATTTTATAGAAAAATCACAAGAGACTTTTTTGCTCAGGTTGATCCAGAGAATCTAAAACAAATTTGTCCTAAGTGAAAAAATTGATTTTTTGAATTCGTTTAATAAATGGTTTAAGCAATTTTTCGACCGCGGTACTGCCTGGCACCTTGTGGATTTGTTATAAGGACCTGTTTTTGAGTAAGTTTGTGCAAAAAAATGAATCGGAATAATTTATCTAATGGGGACAAGCATACAGCATGGACTATTCGCAGTATGAGACAAACGAAGATGGTTTGGAAAACATTAAACTATAGATACTGTTGTAGATGTCATTTGCGGAAACGACAACATAACCATAGGCTGTTGTTCGCATGTAGCTGCCATAATAAAATATTTATCGCCAGCAGAATATCTTACAAAACTCTTTGACAATACAGATGTTATACCTGTAATAGACGAAGACAGCGATGAAGTCTTTAGAACTGTAAAGTGTAATACCAACGAATATACTCTCCGAATACTCTAAGAGTATATACGGAGCTATATATTCTTTGGTAATACTTTCTTTATTCTTTTTATGGTGTTTTACGTGGCAGTAAACGTGAAGCAAAATGACATTTTAATAGGCAGAGCAGAGATATAGGTTATGTAGATGGTACAAGCACATGTTTGAATAATTAGAATATGTATAATGTAAGGTAATATTAGGGTACCTACTAAATACAAACTAATGAACAACGAACAAAATGTTTTGATTTACAAAACGACAAGAAGTATGATATATTAAAATAATGTATTTTTCTTAAATTGATTATTCTGTTTTATTTTTGTTTTTTGTATCCTACCTAAAAGATATCACAATGACATCTTTACTTTATAAAAAACATTTCAAAAATTTGAAATTATTTTGTTAAATTGTAGTTTACTTGAGGACAAACTGAGCAACAGATATACTGAGAAAAAAATGAAAACGAAAAAATGATGACTTATTGGACAGGTTGAGAGGGAGGAGGGCTAACATTGAGCTAAGGCTTATTTTTAAACACATCAAACGTAAAAAAAAACGAAAAAAAATATTCAGACTGTATTGATCTCAAAAAATATTAGGCCTGGATCCCGCGTACCAAAAAAAGTTGATTAATAGCAAGCTGAAAATATGTTAATAGTTTAACGGTGTCTAGTCGGACAAACTTTGATGTAGGTATGGAAACAGGGGAAGTTTTAATTGTGAAACGTAATTTTAGTTGTGAAACGTGTCATCCTGGCAAGTTTATGATTGTGAAAATTAGCAGGTTGTTTTTAAGATTATTCAATAGCAAATTATATAAAATTTCCCTAAAAACTTAGTTATTTCAAATTATACCTACATAACCTATAAAAAAACCTTGAGTTAATCTATTTTGAAGTATATAAAATGGAGAAAATCCCTAAAAACCACCGAACAAATCAGTTTTGCGGATTTTTGAAGATGGCGCACCTTACGGAAAAATCTGAAAAAAGTTAGAAATATAGTTTTTGATAAAATACACAAAACAAAAAAAAATAGACATGCAGCCATCACCAAAAAAATATACGTAACTATTAAACAACAAAAAAAAAGAGGTTATATGTACACTCGACCTTCGGGTCCATAAAAATAGATGATCTGTAAAGGCCACAATTTAAATAAAAATGACCATTTAGAATAGTTAATTACAAAAATGCCACAAATAAATAGCTTCAGAATAACATTTGAAATTGCAAACCAACTTAAAAAAAATAAAATCGAAAAATTGATATTTTTGGCTGTGGGGGAGGGGGAATAGGGGAAGTTGGCTAAAATTGCTGTGAGTCCTAATTTTTTAGAATCATATAGAACGTAAAAACAATAAAAAAAATATTCAGGCTTTATCGACCACAAAAAATATAATTAGACCCGCAAAAATCCTTACAAAACTTTAAAAAAACATGGTTTTTGGGGGGTTTAAAAGTGTTTCGCCCAATTTTTGAATATCCTAATATACTCAGTTATTTTAAATTATACATAATCTATTAATAAAACTTTGAATTGATCTATGTTGCAGTCTATAAAATGGAGAAAATCCCCAAAAACCCCCTAAAAAACAGTTTTCTGGATTTTCAAGATGGCGCACGTGACGGAAAAATCTGAAAAAAATTAGAGAGATAGATTTTGATAAAATACACAAAATGCAAAAAAACTGGACCTCCAGCCCCTCTCAAAAAAAGTTATAGGTTTTAAAAGGGTTAAAAAAAATTTGACGTTATGTACACTCGACCTATGGGTCCATAAAGAATAGACGTGTTTTATAAAAGCCTGAGCTAAACGTGTGAATTTTTTGAAATTTTTAAATCAATTGCAACCCAACTAAAAAAAATTAAATCTGAAAATCTACGTTTTTGGCTGTGGGGGAGGGGTAAGGGGGTGGCGAGCTAAAAATCCGCTTTATCCCATTTTTTAGTTGCATAGAACGTAAAAAAATTAATAAAATTGAATTCTGGGTTTGCCTATCTTAACGGGGGGTACCCTTTGAATATGATATTTTGCTGTTATGAATGATCATAGAAAACTTTCATTTAACTGTCATTAAAATGCTCCGATTCTATATGACACTCGCCGTTTTGCGACTCAGATCGTATTCGTTATACTCGCATCATAATGACCATCATTAAATGCTCGTCCGTTGTAAAATAATATACTAGTTTGTTTAATACAATAATTGATACTGGTCTCTATGCAGTATCGTTTTTATTTATCTCGTACTAGTATAGTATGTTTTATCGTATCCTCCTTAACGTCTGAGGTAACTTAACCCTTCATTTTTATTTGGATCTTTAAAATTTACGTTTAGCTCTTTTAAAATTTTTAATTTTAGGAGATTTGATTGCAAAAGAAGTGGTACTTACCAGTTCGGCTGACACAGAGAGAATCAATATGTGCCAGTCAAACTAATAAAAGTACCACTTCTGTTTTCTTCGAGCAGGGAAGACGTGTTAAATATTAAAATCTGGTAACATCGATTTATAGTCGCTTTAAAAATGTAAATTGTAATCTAAAACCATGTATTATTGATGTCTTTATGTCAATTAGTGGGCTAGTTTCATTTACTACACAGAATGTCACTGACGATGACTTGAATAGATCGAAAACGTTCTGATGTCTTTTATTCCATTTGGATGACTTTCAAATTTTAATAAATTTTATACTACACACACCGGCAAAATTATCGGACCTCCTTAAAAATGGAACATGTTAAATATCTCGAATTTCCTCAACCAGTTTTGCTATTTGAGTGATATTTTAAGTTTGTTATAGCCTTGTTATTTAAAAATATCGTTGTAATAATATTATTGCTAGACCGATATATGTCATTTTATACTGGGTGTAACAATCATACTGTGTATTTTCCTTAAAGTAAGGAATACCCTGTGGAATATTCTAACATATTACATAAAATATTGAAATTAAAACTCAATTGTAGCCTTAGGCTTTCTTAACATTTTCTTTTTGATTCATTTGCTTATGTTGGATAATAAATAAGGTACTTTAACAACTAGCCATGTTGTTCGTCAATACAGGGTGTTTCAAAATAAGTGCGACAAACGTTAAGGGGTAATTCTGCATGAAAAAATAATGACCGTTTGCTTTATAAATATATATGTGTTCGAGATACGGGATGTTGAATTTTTTCTTAAATACTGACGATTTATTTATTGCTCTAAAACAGTTTGAGATATGCAAATGAAATTTGGTAGGTTTTAAAAGGTAGTTATTGCGCATTTTTTGACACACAATTAAGAATTTTATATTCACCATCAATTTGCGTGCATACGGGATGTGTCTAAAATGTTTATACGCGTATACGTGAATATAAAATTCTTAATTGTACGTCTAAAAATCCGCAATAACTACCCCTTAAAATCTACCAAATTTCATTTGCATCTATCAACCAGTTTTAGAGCAATAAATAAATCGTCAGTTTGAAAGCAAAAATTCAACATCTCGTATCTCGGAAACGAAGCATTTGCGGACATATTTTTCTAAAGTAAACGGTCGCACTGTAAAATATTTCGCACTTATTTAAAAACACTGTGTGTTGATAAAGAACATGGCTAGTTGGTAAAGTACCTAACTTTTTATTATCCAACATACGCAAATGCATCAAAAAAGAAAATTTTAAGAAAAGCTGATGCTACAATTGAGTTTTAATTTCAATATTTTATATAATATGCTAGAATATTCCACAGGATGTTCCGAACATTAAGGAAAAAACACAGTATGATTGCTACACCCGGTATAAAATGGCATTTACATGTCAATGCTTCTTTTCATGAGCATTTTTCAGTGCGTCACAAATGATAGAAAAAAAGGTAAGTCCGTCGTAATATACATTTTAGTGACATGACATTTTAGTTAAATCTGACAGTTGTCACATTTTATTTGCAATTTGGAAAAAAATCAATCAATTGTGTTTATTGCATTTATAAAATGGTATTTTCTTTGATTTGTATAGTCTTATAAATTGTTCAGATTATATTCGTAGATATATTATATAATTCGCAAATCATTTTGTTTTCGATTATGGCGCCATCTATTGACAACTCGAGTAAATGTTATAAATGTCACTGACGAAATGTAATCACCGACGTGCGTTTTTTTTCTGTCACATACAATTTAATGCGTTAGAAAGAAATCGAAAAACTGCGACGCACTGAAAGATCCTCATGAGAAAAAGCATAGCAACAATATTATTACACCAATATTCTTAAATAATAAAGCTACTAGACCAAAAACGTCATTCAAATCGGACAACTGGTTTAGGAAATTCTAGACAGATAACATGTCCCATTTTTAAGGTGTTGCTTTAATTTTGCCGGTGTGTGTACTGTACAAATCGCAGTAATTAATTCTATGTAAACTATATTTTTCTAATTCTTAACGAGGAAGGTCCTTTATGGGTAAAAGGATGACAGATGCATAATTAGAAACTAAAAAATATTTTTTTAAAATGAAATAAGCCCAAAATACCTATCAGTAACTTAGAGTATAAGGTGTGAAGTTGAATTTGAGTACTCCGTAATTTCACTTCCACACCGGTCCCCCGTTGGGATTTGCAGGATTTGATAAATATTGGTACATAATTTTAAAATTTACTCACTACGTATACTTTCTTCACCAAAAAAAAAAGGTAGATATTAAAGGATATGTGTGGATATACAAAGGAAAACTCAAAACAGACAAAAATTAGTAAAAATATTGAAATTAGATCAATATGTTTATACATCGTAAAATTAAAATATTTAATTAATCTCATTAATATACAATGGTGAAGCCATACTTACACAAGAAAATAAAGGTTAAAAAAATTAACATTAGTGAAATTCGGATTATAACTATTAAAATTTATTTTTTAGAGCCTGGTTTACCTGGTGTTCCAGGACTAAGAGGTGATGATGGTTCTCCTGGACTTTCAGGTCCTCCAGGTAAGTCTCATGTCCAAAAAAATCTCTAAAACGCCACAATTATCATCTACGTAACCATATGCGGATAATATATGTATATGCATATTTTTGCGCATAGCATAATCATTTTTAAAGCTGATTATAAAGGTTCTCTTAATTTCTAT
Organism: Diabrotica virgifera virgifera; assembly: GCF_917563875.1. Classification (NCBI taxonomy): domain Eukaryota; kingdom Metazoa; phylum Arthropoda; class Insecta; order Coleoptera; family Chrysomelidae; genus Diabrotica; species Diabrotica virgifera. The sequence continues at coordinate 181,403,592 of NC_065446.1, forward strand.
TTATAGATAATTAAATATCTTTACAAAACGTAACTGAAAGCATAATCTTTAAAGTACACCGTATCTTTGAAGTAGGATCTAAAACGTAAACAGTACCTATAGTAGAGTATAACTAGACCCAATCCCAGACATCCAAAGTGAAAGTTATCCTCCAACACCAAATTGTTCTATTATGGTCCACATAATGTTTAGAAAAAAATCACACCATTTTGAGCGTCGGGTTTGGGGGGGGAGAGGGGGGAGAAATCGGTAAATTCGTAGTTTTTTACGTTTTTCGTCAATATGTCTAAAACCATGCGGTTTAGCATAAACAACTTTCTATACAAAAATGTACTACATTCAATTTGAAATAAAAAAGGTCCTATTAGCCCAATAAATGACCGTTTTGGAGTGTAATTTCCAGGGGCAACTCCGAATTGCATGAAAATTTGGATTTAGGTTCTACTTACCCTCCACTTCAAAGTTGAATTTGTGCCGTCGGTTGCTTTTACTTGGGGGGGTGACATTTACCCCTTCTCGGGGGGTGAAACACGCGTGTTTAAAATAAGGCCGGAAATGGATAAACGGATTTATTTTAAGCACCTTTTGCTCTATAAAGTTTTTTACGTAAGTCAATACTTTTCGAGTTACTCGCGATTTAAGATGTTGATTTTTCGACAAAAAAACTACGTTTTCAGACAGTTTTCCCAAATAACTCTAAAAGTAAATATTTTATCGAAAAAAATAATTTTAGCAAAAGTGTAGCCTATAAAAAAACGAAAAAAACTGTGTACCAGTAAATTATACAAATTGAGTAGAAACAAAGTTGTAGCTCATGAAAAATACGTTCTTATTCGTCTAATTCCAAATCGAATAATTCAACGCGAAATCACCGAAGAAAGAAGCGTTTTTGGGGAAAACCTTATTAACATTATTAAAGCATCGAAAAAGGCTTATTATGTGTTTTTTACAAAAGTTTACAGCATCAAAAATAAACGAGTTACACTGAAAAAAAAAGTTGGCCCCTTTTTTTTGGTAAAAAAAATCGTGAAAACCTCCCTCTATTTAGCACCCTAAATAAAATTTATCGTTTGGCTTTACCATTTATTTTAACTATATGTGTATTGTTTATATGATCTGTAAGTTTGATTGGTTTAAAGGGCTTATTTTTGAAAATATTTGGTTTTATAGTAAAAAAAAATTTCTAAAAATTTTTGAAAAATTTAATTTTTACAAAATAACTTAAAAAGTATTAGTGATAAGAAAAATCTTAAAGAGTAAAAAAATGTAGGTTTTGCTATTATAAATATGCTAGTTTTATTTTGTTTCTCCGTAAGACAAAAATTGGTTAAGACATGGCTGTTCAAAATTTGCATACACTCGTGATTAGTTACCCATTCAAGCTTTCTCAATTATAACCCTTTCAAAAATAAACACTTTTAACCGGGAGACTGACAGATCATATAAAAAATAGATAGGTAAGTAAATTGTTTGTAAAGCGGTAGCGATTAATTTCATTTGGGGGGCTAAACACGGCGAGATTTTCATGATGTTTTATAAAAAAAAAGAGGGCCAACTTTATTTTGAGCGTAACTCGCTTATTTTTAATGCTAAGACTTTTGTTTAAAAATTAAAACAAAGCTCTTTATAAACACCTTAAAAAAGTTTAAATGGGTTTTTCCCGAAAAGTGCTTAATTTTTCGGTAATTTCACCTTGAAATATTCGATTTGGAATTAGACGAATAAGAACGCATTTTTCATGAGCTACAACTTTGTTTTTGTTTGATTGATAGACTTTACTGATACACCATTTTTTGGGGTTTATTATAAGCTACACTTAATTATATTTTTTCAATAAAATATTTACTTTTTGAGTTATTTGCGAAAAACTGTTTGAAAACGTAGTTTTTTTGTCGAAAAATCAACATTTTCAATGGCAAATAACTCGAAAAGTATTAACTTAAGCAAAAAACTCTATAGAACAAAAGTTGCTTAAAATAAGTAAATTTATCCATTTCCGGTCTTATCTTGAAGGTATGTATTTTCACCCCCAAGAAGGGGTGACTGTCACCCCCTAAGTAAAAGCAACCAACGGCACAATTTCAACTTTGAAGTGGAGGGTAAGTAGAACCTAAATCCAAATTTTCATGCAATTCGGAGTTGCCCCTGAAAATTACACGGTATTGCCGAATTTCCCGTTCATTTACTGGGCTATATGCATAATCCTTTAAAAATGAACGGTTCAAAAGTTCCGGAGGTAGTATAGTATAATTGCTCCAAAAAAGGCCTAACCCAGACATCCAAAGTAAAAGTTTTCCTTTAACACCAAATTGTTCTATATGGTTCACATAATATTCAGTAAAAAGTTACACGATTTTGAGCGTCCGGTTTGGGGGGGGGGGATAAAAGTCGGTAAATTAGTAGTTTTTTAGGTTTTTCGTCAATATTTCTAAAACTATGCTTTAGCGTAATTAATATTCTATACAAAATTGTTTTACGTGAAATTTAAAACAAAAAAGATCCGATACGTAATTGTTACTAAATCAACGATTCCAGAGTTACGGAGGATTAAATGTGGAGGTTTTCGATACTTTTTATATTCTTTGGGCAATTTATAGAAATTTTCTTTAACAGAATTGTGTTTTGTTAATAAAATTTGCTATTTCAGTGGCCGATGATATGTTGTGATAAGCCCTTAAAGAAACGTCAACCTCACCACCCAAAATCACCATCAATTGCCCAGTTAATATAAAAAGTATCGAAAACCTCCACTTTTCACCCTCCGTAAATCTGGAACCGTTGATTTTATAACAATTATGTATTGGACCTTTTTTGATTTAAATTTTATGCAGAACATTTTGGTATAAAACATTGTTTACGCTAAAGCATAATTTTAGAAATATTGACGAAAAACCTAAAAAAAAACTACTAATTTACCGATTTTTCCCCCATCTCCCCCCAACCGGACGCTCAAAATGGTGTAACTTTTTACTGAACAATATGTGGACCATATAGAACAATTTGGTGGTGAAGAAAAACTTTTACTTTGGATGTCTGGGTTAGGCCTTTTTTTGGACCAATTATATTATATATACTACCCCCGTAACTTTTGAACCGTTCATTTTAGAAGGATTGTGCATAGGACCTTTTTTTTTAAATTCAATGTAGAACATGTTTGTATAGAAGGTTGTTCATGCTAAAAAACGCATAGATTTAGAAATATTGACGAAAAACCTCAAAAAACTACTAGTTTACCGATTTTTCCCCCATCTCCCCCCCAAAACCGGACGCTCAAAGTGGTGTAACTTTTTACTAAAAAATATGTGGACTATATAGAACAATTTGGTGGTGAAGGAAAACTTTTACTTTGGATGTCTGGGTTAGGCCTTTTTTTGGACCAATTTCACTATACTACCTCCGTAACTTTTGAACCGTTCATTTTAGAAGGATTGTGCATAGGACCTTTTTTATTTAAAATTCAATGTAGAACATTTTTGTATAGAAGATTGTCCATGCTAAAAAACCGCATAGTTTTGGAAATATTGACGAAAAACTTAAAAAACTACGAATTTACCGATTTCTCCCCCTCTACCCCCCAAACCCGACGCTCAAAATGGTGTGACTTTTTTCTGAACATTATGTGGACCATATAGAACAATTTGGTGTTGGAGGATAACTTTCACTTTGGATGTTTGGGTTATGCCATTATTTGGATCAATTATATCATACTACTACTCCATGCGCGGTTGGACCGTATGTTAAACGCTAATGCTCGATATACACGACACACGACAACGATAATTATTACATCATAGCGAGTTACTGCGCAGTTCACTTGCGCAGTTTTATCGATGGTGTGCACCAAATTTTCCGCCAAATTAAGATTGGTGCAAACGATTGGAAGAAGGAACCCTTTGATGAAAAAATTTATTTTCTCATTTATTTTTACACATTTTTTATTTTCTTCAAAAGTTAAAAAACTTCGAAAGTTATCATTCGACAGCAAACAAAAAATTTCACAAAAAGCACATTAAAGAATTTTGTTTATGGCACGGGTGCAAACACCCAAACATCTGGATGGAGTTTAGGCGACAGACAGAACATATATAGATATAGAAGAGAGTATGTCTGCCCCCTAAACTTTATCAAAATGGTTGGGGAAAATTTTCGTAGAGGGTTCCCTCTTTAGTAGTAGTACTTTTATATTTGGCCATAGCCCTCGAGATCGCTTTGTAAACCGAAGGATATTATTTAGAAATTAAATGTTTGACACACTTTACAATAATTTTCTTTTCCATTCATTACTCTTTTTGTATATAATATTCTTACTAAAATGTATTTTTTAGGACAAAAAGGCGATTGTAACTGTTCCGGAGATACTAGAAATTAAGGTAGACATTACTGACAAGGATCTAAAAGACGCAATATTGTTCCCAGAGAAAGTTATTGTACAATATTAAACAATAAATTTTGTTGACTACTTAATAATGACATGGTTTCATATGGTTGTAATAAATAGCATTTTAATGTTTATATTTTATTTTATAGTTTTTTGTAGAGCGCTAAAACCCCTATTGTAGCTTCGTAACTATTATTTTTAGGATTTATTTTAAATTTTTCGGTATGTACTACCTATCGCTGCTTTCCAACAAGACCGGCACAACTCAAAATTTCTCATTTTAGAGATTTCTATGCCACTAGGTTTTAAAAACGGCGTAGAATTTATCTACAGTTTCCTCTATCTAATTAGCAGTCGTATTCGCTAGATGGCGCTCCTGCAAATCGGCATATTTGACAAGACGCAATATGTATTGTGGACAAAAACGTATCAATTTAGTTTGGTCCGTTTGGTCGTGACTTTTATAAGGTAAGTGTCGAACTTTGCATGCAAGATTGTGACAATCCAAAAAGACTCATAGCAGTTTTAAATTTTTACATATATATATATATATATATATATATATATATATATATATATATATATATATATATATATATATATATATATATATATGTAAAATATTATACGGGAAATAAATATTCTACCTTCGTCTGTGCTGCCATCTTGGGAACGTTTTCGCTGTCTACAGCTCATCAGCCAAGCTCTCAGAACAGACGAAGATGTAGAATATTTCCTCCGTATACCCGAGGCCGTAAGACAGCCATGCAGTCCTTATGGGACTAGCGCAATCTGAGTTAGTTAGAAGCAACCTACCTTGCTCGTTTCGGTACGAAACCGATCTGTGCCTCTACTTTGAGGCCACGAGATGTCACCTGGTATTTATTGAAAAATACCTACGGCGTCAAACAAGCAGGAAATAATCGCAACTTTCTAATTTTTAAAAAGTATGAAAATAATATGTAAAATATTATACGGGAAATAAATATTCTACCTTCGTCTGTGCTGCCATCTTGGGAACGTTTTCGCTGTCTACAGCTCATCAGCCAAGCTCTCAGAACAGACGAAGATGTAGAATATTTCCTCCGTATACCCGAGGCCGTAAGACAGCCATGCAGTCCTTATGGGACTAGCGCAATCTGAGTTAGTTAGAAGCAACCTACCTTGCTCGTTTCGGTACGAAACCGATCTGTGCCTCTACTTTGAGGCCACGAGATGTCACCTGGTATTTATTGAAAAATACCTACGGCGTCAAACAAGCAGGAAATAATCGCAACTTTCTACTTTTTAAAAAGTATGAAAATAATATGTAAAATATTATACGGGAAATAAATATTCTACCTTCGTCTGTGCTGCCATCTTGGGAACGTTTTCGCTGTCTACAGCTCATCAGCCAAGCTCTCAGAACAGACGAAGATGTAGAATATTTCCTCCGTATACCCGAGGCCGTAAGAAATATTCTACATCTTCGTCTGTTCTGAGAGCTTGGGTGATGAGCTGTAGACAGCGAAAACGTTCCCAAGATGGCAGCACAGACGAAGGTAGAATATTTATTTCCCGTATAATATTTTACATATTATTTTCATACTTTTTAAAAAGTAGAAAGTTGCGATTATTTCCTGCTTGTTTGACGCCGTAGGTATTTTTCAATAAATACCAGGTGACATCTCGTGGCCTCAAAGTAGAGGCACAGATCGGTTTCGTACCGAAACGAGCAAGGTAGGTTGCTTCTAACTAACTCAGATTGCGCTAGTCCCATAAGGACTGCATGGCTGTCTTACGGCCTCGGGTATACGGAGGAAATATTCTACATCTTCGTCTGTTCTGAGAGCTTGGCTGATGAGCTGTAGACAGCGAAAACGTTCCCAAGATGGCAGCACAGACGAAGGTAGAATATTTATTTCCCGTATAATATTTTACATATTATTTTCATACTTTTTAAAAAGTAGAAAGTTGCGATTATTTCCTGCTTGTTTGACGCCGTAGGTATTTTTCAATAAATACCAGGTGACATCTCGTGGCCTCAAAGTAGAGGCACAGATCGGTTTCGTACCGAAACGAGCAAGGTAGGTTGCTTCTAACTAACTCAGATTGCGCTAGTCCCATAAGGACTGCATGGCTGTCTTACGGCCTCGGGTATACGGAGGAAATATTCTACATCTTCGTCTGTTCTGAGAGCTTGGCTGATGAGCTGTAGACAGCGAAAACGTTCCCAAGATGGCAGCACAGACGAAGGTAGAATATTTATTTCCCGTATAATATTTTACATATTATTTTCATACTTTTTAAAAAGTAGAAAGTTGCGATTATTTCCTGCTTGTTTGACGCCGTAGGTATTTTTCAATAAATACCAGGTGACATCTCGTGGCCTCAAAGTAGAGGCACAGATCGGTTTCGTACCGAAACGAGCAAGGTAGGTTGCTTCTAACTAACTCATATATATATATATATATATATATATATATATATATATATATATATATATATATATATATATATATATATATATATATATATATATATATATATATTCCTGTAACAATGACTCAAAATGGAAAGTTCCATTGAAAAATGATGTTTTTATACACAAGATTGCGCCATTTCATTTTGTGTCGTTCTTGTTCCTAAATATAGGTATTTTTGTTTTCCTGAAAGAACGACACTTCTATTTTTTTTTTAATAGAAAAAACATAAATTTATGATAACCGTAGTAAAATTTTGACTTACATAACTTTTAATTTTAAACAAAAGAAATTTTGATTTTATCTTGTATAATACTAGTCTAAAAACATATTATTTATCATAAATTGCGACACAAAAACTTTAACTGCTTCTACTGAAAAACATGAAATTTTGAATTGTGCGAGTCTTGTTCGAAAGCAGCGCTATTCATATTGCATATTCCCAACTATAAACAAATGCACGTAATAGCCAAACAGGGTCAGTCATGCTAATGGTAGGGAAGCCCTTCTTCTTTACGTGCCATCTCCGCGACGGAGGTTGGCAATCATCATATCTATTTTGATCTTAGATGCTGCTGCTCTGAATAGTTCGGTTGATGTGCATCCGTACCATTCCCTCAAGTTACGCAACCATGAGATTCGTCTCCTTCCTACACTTCTCTTGCCCTGGATTCTCCCCTGTATAATTAATTCAAGTATGTTGTATCTCTCATTACGCATAAGATGCTCCAGGTACTGCAGCTTTCGTGTCCTGATGGTTTCCATTATTTACAGTCTTTTGTTGACTCTTCTCATGGCTTCGTTGTTTGCTACATGCTCTGTCCATGATATCTTCAGGATTCTTCATGCTAGGGAAGAACATGCCGGAATTTTGTTAATACAGGGGAGTTCGTTAATGGGATCCGAAATAAAAAATCTATAATTAGAAATACTCGAAATCGTCAGATCAAGATAAGTTAAGTTAAGTACATGCAGAGCAGTGTATATTTTAAAAATTTGACGATTTGGGTGGAGCGTAAGGAAATTGGCAAGTCACAAAATTTCACAAAAAAAAAGCGAGAACGTCAGATCAAAAAACTAAAAAAAAGTGTGCAATATTTTTTAACAATCTATCGAATGATACCAAACACGCCCCCCACGGAGAGAGGTGGAGAGTAACTTTAAAATTTTAAATAGGAACCCAGCCATATTTCGCGAAATGTACATCAGATCAAAAAAATTTAAAAATACGTGTTTAATATTTTTTAAAAAACAATCAAATTACATCAAACACGACCACCACCGGAGGTGGGGTGGGGAGTTAATTTAAAATCTTAAATAGGAGCCCCATTTTTTTTATTGCAGATTCGGATTCCTTTTGCAAAAATTCATCATCATCATCAATGGTGCTACAGCGCTATGAAAGAGCCTCGACCTTCCCAAGTCTATTACGTCAGTCAGTCCTATCCATTGCCAACCGTTGCCAGTTTGCTGCGCCTATTTTTCTCCCATCCTCATCTCACCATCCGTCCATCTAAGTTTTGGCCTACCCCTATTTCTACTTCCCACAGGGTGTGACATAAGGATTCTTCTAGGAGGGTTGTTATGCTGTGATCTTACTAGATCTCCTGCCCATCTTAGTTTTCCTACTCTTATAAGAGATCCTACGTCTTTACCACCAAATATATGTTTATATCTATGGTATACCTCGTAGTTGTACCTCCTACTCCAAATACCATTTTCTTTTCATAAAAATTAGTAACTTTTATTCGAGACATTTCTTTCGAATATTATGGAGAGATGGCGCTATAATTGGTAAAAACGATTGTTGGAAATGGGAAATTAAATAGAAAATGGAAGAAATCTTTTCCACTTAAATAGAAAACTTAACTTTCTTGGTTTTAGCACTTAATCTTCACAATGTTTCCACCTGAGTCCTCATCAACCATTATTCAAAAACGTGCCAAAAAGGAATCAAACAAATCCAAATCAACTGATCATGACTTTAATCAGGAATCTCTTTCTATTATCAATAAACTGTACGAAGATATCCGAGAATTATCTTCGCTTTACGTAACCCAACTTACTACATTTCTTAAAGACTCCTTTAGCACCAACTACCCTCTAACTGAAGCCAGTAAATTTACCACTAACGTAACCTCCTTAACCCGGCATTCGACAGGTGGGGTTTGGTACACCCCAACAATGTTGAAGAGCCTAAAACATAAGGAAATTTTTCATGTAGTGGCCACAGCGGCTAGATAGCTTTCTATTGTATATTCATCTATGCGATGACACATAGCTTTTAGGCGTCTGTTTAGTTTCAGCAGATATATTTGGATTGAAAGTGGTCACGCCCCACGTCTCTGATTTTGTACTTTCTGCAGTTGTCTTTATTTTGTTTTACTCCTATAAATACGTAAGTATAGGTTAGTGAATAATACTTATTACAGATTTTAACATATTTTTTTATTAGTCTAAGCTAAAATGAATTACGATCGAGAATAAACACATCTTCAGGTCTTATGGGATGAAGCAGACAGTGGTGAATGTATTGAGAACGGTTATTCGGAAGTAAGTGAAGAAATAGACAATATTAGTGTAAATAGTGACTATCCTGATCAGCTTTAAGATGTTGATGTTCCAGATATCACAGAAAACTAAACGTAACGAGATTTTTTGAGAATCTTTAATTTTTTTAATTTCTGGGTTTTGTCACACCCCGCCTGTCTCTTAGTGGCAAAAAAGTTCACCTGTCGGATGCCGCGTTAATTAAAGACCTCACCCTTATATATACCAAAATCAAAGAAAAATTTTTAAACAATCGCATAACATGCCGTTTTAATAAATAAAGCTACAAATCACTGAACAATAATTGATTAGTGACGATGGAAACATAAATGACACCTCCATTCCTTCTTAATAGTTTTTCTTCCTTGTCTCTTATTCCTTCTCCAAATTTATAATATTCCGTGTGGTAAAAATGGCGATGGATTTTAATGCGTGCTTATAAAGCACGCAATTTTAAAAATTATAACAAAAAAAATCATATGATTAATTATGTTTACTGATTCTTCTAAAATCACCACTAGTGTTGGCTATGCTGTCACTGAAAATGAACTTATAAGGACATCTCGGTTACCCGTAACATGTACCGTTTACACAAGTCAACTATGTAGTATTCTGTTAGCTTTTAACTACATCTCCCATAAAAACAGACATATTGTCATTTGTACGGATTCTCTTTCATATATACGTTCAATTAATAAAATTTTCACGGACCAACTATTGGTTGAAAACGTTCAGGACATCTACCAAGATCTCTCTGTTTATGATGTAAGAGTCTCTCTCATGTGACTACCTTCTCATATTCGAAATACTGGTAATGAAACAGCAGATCATTTTGCCAAAGAAGCTACCAACCACAATACTGGAATTATCACAATTAAAATATCTAGCGTTTTTTAAAAGTCAGTAATAAATGATGCCTGGCAAAACTTATGGCAACAGAGCAGCACAACTATTCATAAAATCCAACCATCCATTAGTCATCTCTCCCTCGACTTTGTGACTAAAACATAAGCATCAATTATTAGAAGACTCAGATTTAACCATACCAACTCTACCCATGGCTTCTTGATGTCCTCAGGAACTCGTCCAACTTGCCTCCATTGCAATGTTTACACGACCATGAAACACATCCTCACCGACTGTAAATCATTCACCAACCTGTATAAATCATTGGATTGAGAACCTACTGTTAAGGAAATACTCAACAACCCTACAGAGATAATGAAAACTATATATATTTTTTAAAGCCGTTCAGTTCTACCAAAAGATGTAATCTAATAGACAGCAGTAGCTAAAGTTCTATAATAATTATTTGTTTTCGTTATATCATTGTTTATAGTCATAGTTAGTCATCGCAATGAATACATTTGTTAGATTCTAAGTCAAAGTCGTGTTCGTTTTTTTTTTGGATTTATCCAAAAAAATATTAATTTTGGCAGTTTTTGCATCATGTGTATTGATTTACTAAAAGTTTCTGTTTTGTGTGTTATACGGGTATAACATTATCTTGTTCCCCCATGGGGGAAACAAGTGTAGGGACGTCTTCGTTGAGGAAAATGTCAGTAGATAATAGTGAGGACTATCTGGACAAAAATTCTTACATGGAACCAGCAAAGAAAACCTTTAACCTGCTTTCAGATAAGTATAATATACAAAATATATGGGTTTATATTGAGAGAATTAATAATAAAGGTGGTCTGGGCAAATTGCATCCTATGTGTGTCGCAGATATTTAATTTAAGAAATTTAAACTCACTAACATTGTAGAAATCAAAAGTTTAGGAAAAAATCGCATAAAGGTTATGTTAAAGTTCTTATTAGAGGCAAATAATTTGGTGAATAATAAGTCATTAAAATTGGAAAACCTTAAAGCGTACATACCAAATCATTTGTTAGAAATTACGGGCATAGTACGCGATGTAGATACGAAATTTAACGTAGATTATTTAATGGAAAACATAGAATGTTCTTCTAAAGTCACTGATATATGCAGAACTAAATGTAAAATTATAAATGACAATAAAGTTGAATTTGTCAATAAAAAAATGATAATAGTCACCTTTGAAGGCAAGGTTTTGCCAAATTATGTTTCCTTTAATAAGGTATTTTGCTTCGTAGAACAGTATATTACAAGGTTCGTTCAGTGTTACAAATGTCTTAGATTTGGACACGTATCGAATCAGTGCAAAAGCACACAAGGACGATGTATGCAATGCAGTGAAATTAAAGAAAAAGATCACAATTGTAGTGAAGAAGTCATTTTTTGTATGCATTGTAACAGTAAGGAACATATTTCAATATCAAAAAAATGTCCTCAATTTGATAAACAAAAACAAATTAAAAATATAATGGTTGAACATAAGATGTCCTTTCTTCTTCTTCTTAAAGTTCCGCTCCTATCGGAGATTGGAAATCATTCTGGCAATTATAATTTTGTTGGTTACGCGCCGGAATAGTTCAATTGAGCTGCATCCAAACCATTCACGGAGATTGCGTAGCCACGAGATTTTACGTCTTCCTACGCTTCTTCTGCCTTTGATTGTGCCCTGCATTATATTCCTTAATAGTACGTATTTTTCACCTCTCATGATGTGCCCCAAGTATTCCAACTTCCTAATTTTTATGGAATCTAAAGCTTCGCATTGTTTTCCTAGTTGTTCGAGCACTTGTGCGTTTGTTTTACGATCTGTCCATGATATTTTCAGAATACCTCTATAACACCACATTTCGAATGCTTCCAGGTTTTTAATGTTGGATTGTTTTAGTGTCCATGCCTCAACCCCATACAAAAGGGTGGAGAAAATATAACAACGAAGCATTCTTATCCGGAGCGTTATATTGACCCGTGTTGAGCTGACCCCCCCCCCCACTTGCAAAAATCAAAAAACAAATAGCCCTGATTTATGAGCTATTTATGAGCTCTCGTATTCCGCAAACTAAAAATTTTGAGCTCGTTTCACTGAGCAGGAATTTGATACTTTAGTGGGGGGGGCTGAGTCAGTCCCCCCCACTACTTAAAAATAGGAATAGGGAATCGGTTTTTGCGGCAGAATTATGAGCTATTTATGAGCTCTTGAAATTATATAGTTACGATTTTTGAGCTCATCCCCTTCACCCCCAAACAACCCTTTAATTGATTTAACTTAAGAAAAAATGCTGAGAAAACTTAAAATATATCGTATTGCGGATATAATTCCTATAGCTTCTATACTCTAAGAATAAACTATTAAATCACGTGCATTTCGATTATTGAGCTACAACCCCTTCGCAAGAAAACCACCCTATCTTCCCGGCTTAAGAGGAAGTTGTACTTAAAATGCATTAAACTAATTATTTGGCGACTATATATCATTGAATAATTTATAAGCTTCCAAATTACGTGCATTTAGATCAGTAAATTGCAATTTATTTTGTATAGTGCAGTCACCGAAAGTAAAAATCAAAGATTACCTTCAATTTCGGTGAACCTTCATCGATTTTCACGAAAATTGGTCAGTGGTTAGAGGATACGTCAAGAAACAAAGGTGACATGGTACCACCTTGCGCCTTTACTCTGAGGGTGGATACCGCCCCTTTTCGGGGGTGAAAATTATTTTATTAAAAATAACTGCACAAATCAATAAAAGAACAAATTAAAAGCAAAATTTATTATATAAAGTTAATAAAATAAGTAAATACTTTTTAAGTTATTAAAGATCAAAGATTTTAATTATTTGTGAAAAAAATGCATGTTTTGAAGAGGTTTTTTGTAAATCACTGAAAAACTGTAAGTTTTTACAAAAAAGTTAATAGTAGTTTAATTCGTATAGCCTATATTCTAAGAATATACTCTTAAATCACGCGCCTTTCGATTATTGAGCCACAGCCCCTTGGCAAGAAAACCATCCCATATTCCCGGCTTGAGAGTTGTACTTAAAATAATTTAAATTAATTATTTGGCGACTAGATATCGTTTAATAATTTATGAGCTCGAAAAATATACGCATTTCGATTATTTATTTGTCATTTTCTTTCATTTCTAAGTACTTTGACAAATATTTAGTACCTAAGTGTTATAAAATGCATCTCTTTCCCGTTATTTAAGCTTGAATCCTTAGATTTGAACAGTCACAGAAAAAACTGTAAGTAACTTTACTGTATGTAACTTTTTTGTAAAAACTTACAGTTTTTGAGTTATTTATGAAAAATCGCTTTAAAGCATGCATTTTCTTTCGCAAAAATTAAAATATTTGGTCTTTAATAACTCAAAAAGTCTTGATTTACTTTAATCACAATATATAACAAATTTTGCTTAAAATTTGTACCTATCTCGATTTGTGGGGTTATTTTTAATAAAGTAATTTTCACCCCCGAGAAGGGGTGACATATACCCCAGGTTAAAACCCACAGTTGTTATTGTTAATTCGTGAAAATAAATGGAGATTTACCGAAATCGAAGGTCATAGTTGATTTTTACCTTTAGTGACTGCACTATAGAAAGAAAATGGCAATTCAATAATTGAGATGCGTATATTTTGCAAGCTCAGAAATTATTAAACGATATGTAGTCGCCAAATAATTAATTTAAATTATTTTAAGTACAACTCTCTCTTAAGCCGGGAATATGGGATGGTTTTCTTATGAAGGGGTTGTAGCTCTATAATCGAAAGGCGCGTGATTTAAGAGTATATTCTTAGAATATAGGCTTTACAAATTAAACTACTATTAACTTTTTTGTAAAAACTTACAATTTTTCAGTGATTTACGAAAAACCGCTTCAAAACATGCATTTTTTTCACGAATAATTAAAATTTTTATCTTTAATAACTTAAAAAGTATTGACTTATTTTAATAACTTTATATAATAAATTTTGCTTATAATTTGTTCTTTTATAGATTTGTGCAGTTATTTTTTATAAAATAATTTTCACCCCCGAGAAGGGGCGGTATCCACCCTCAGGGTAAAGCCGCAAGGAGGTACCATGTCACCTTTGTTTCTTGAGGTATCCTCTAACCACTGACCAATTTTCGTGAAAATCGATGAAGGTTCACCGAAATTGAAGGTAATCGTTGATTTTTACTTTCAGTGACTGCACTATACAAAATAAATTGCAATTTACTGATTTAAATGCGCGTAATTTGGAAGCTTATAAATTATTCAATGATATATAGTCGCCAAATAATTAGTTTAATGCATTTTAAGTACAACTTTCTCTTAAGCCGGGAAGATAGGGTGGTTTTCTTGCGAAGGGGTTGTAGCTCAATAATCGAAATGCACGTGATTTAATATTTTATTCTTAGAGTATATAAGCTATAGGAATTATATCCGCAATACGATATATTTTAAGTTTTCTCAGCATTTTTTCTTAAGTTAAATCAATTAAAGGGTTGTTTGGGGGTGAAGGGGATGAGCTCAAAAATCGTAACTATATAATTTCAAGAGCTCATAAATAGCTCATAATTCTGCCGCAAAAACCGATTCAATATTCCTATTTTTAAGTAGTGGGGGGGCTGCTCAGCCCCCCCCCCCCCCAATAAAGTATCAAATTCCTGCTCAGTGGAACGAGCTCAAAATTTTTAGTTTGCGGAATATGAGAGCTCATAAATAGCTCATAAATCAGGGCTATTTGTTTTTTGATTTTTGCAAGTGGGGGGGGGGGGCAGCTCAACACGGGTGTTATATTGATATTGCGATTACAGAAAATTTCCTCATTCTGTTAAAAATGGATCGTGCAATTTCAATGCGGCATCTTATTTCTTTTGTCTGATCAGTATCTTCTGTGATCTATGCTCCAAGGTATTTGTACGAAGATATTTGCTCAATTTCTGTATTATCCAGTACTAGTCTCACTCTGATGTTTTGTGCTTTTGTAAATACCATGAACTTGGTTTTCTTCAAATTTATTTTTAGTCCATAATCGTTGCAATGTATATTTAGTTGTTGGGCAAGGTGTTGCAATTCTTCCAGTGTTCCCGCTAGATCGGCCAATGCTAATTCTGAGATGGCTTCACTATATACATTAAATAACAATGGTGATAAAATACACCCTTGGCGCACCCCACCGCGAATCTGGATATCCTCAGTCAGTTCATTTTCAACTTTCACATTTGCTGTTTGATTCCAATAGAGGTTACATATAATTCTAATGTTTCTATTGTCTATGTTTTTATTTAACAAAATTTCTTTGAGACGATTATGCTGCACTTTGTCAAATGCCTTCTCAAAATCAATTAAACAGGCATATACTTCCTGATTCATATCTAGGCATCTCTGCGAAAGAACACTTACTGCAAACAGTGCGTCCCGTGTTCCCAGACCTTTCCTAAATCCCATTTCTGTGTCACTTATGCCTTGGTTTAATTTCTTATGTATTCTATTATGAATAACTTTTAAAAACAATTTCAAGACATGACTCATTAAGGCTATGGTGCGATGTTCATTGCACTCCTTTGCATTTGCTTTTTGGGTAGCAGTATAAATGTCGATTGGAGCCATTCTTTAGGTATTATACCTGTTATATATATGGTGTTAAATAAATCCAAAAGAAGGTCAATTGATTCAGTATCCACAATATGCTTTCACAATGTCCTTTCTAGAGGCACGTAATTACTGTGACAAATCTTTTTCAAATTTTGTAAGCAATAATTCCTTTGAATGTTTAGCAGATAATGAAAGGAATTTTCCTAGTCTGCTTTCCACTAGTAAAAAGATTTCGATATCTAAACCAGTTCTTAAAAATCCAACTTCTTTTGCTTTTACTCAACCTGAAATAAATAATACTACCGTACCAAATTATGGTAATATTGAAATTAAGAAAAGTGTAACAGAAATTATTTCTACTTTTATATTGCAACTTTTACAACATATACAAAATTTTGATGAATAGTCAGTAGCATTGAACAGGTATTGGAGGGTACTTTGATTAATATTAAATAAATAATGTCTTGTCAAACTAAATTAAAAATAATACAATGGAATGCTCATTCTGTTGTCTCAAATAAAAATAGTTTGATGCATTACTTAATAAGTAAAAAAATAGACAGCTCTGATTAGTGAAACATGATTCAAAAAAATGTGTTATATAATTTTAATGGATATAATCTGGTTCGTAATTATAGGTCAGATGGTTATGGTGGGATTGCAGTACTTATAAATAAATCAATTTGTTTTACTGAACTAAAAATAGAAAATAATAAGTACAATAATGAAATATAGTTATGTGATATAAAAATTAAATATGGAAATAGACAAATTAGTTTTATATCACTGTATAGAGCACCTAAAATTAGATGCACAATAAATGATTGGATGAACATATTTTCCCAGGTACAAAAACCAGTTATAATTGGAGGTGATTTTAATGCCAATCATTCTGTATGGGGTTCAAGTACAAATGATGAAATTTTTTTTTCTGATTCTGGCCTTGGTTTAGAACTAGAACTTTTAGCCACGTAATTGTATAACTTATCACTAACTCAGGTGTAATGTGTAGTGTGTGTGTTGAGTAAGTGTCTTGTTACTTTTCCAAGTCGACGTCATTGTCTTTGCAAAGAGACGCTAAATGATGAAATTGGAATACAACATTAAAATGGCAGATGATCTTGAATTTACAGTTTTAAATAATGAAAATCCAACTTTACTAACTCAACCTAATCAGAATTACTCAATGATTGATGTTACTCTCTACAGTCCTGATCTTGTTAGTAAGACTGAATGGCATGTCTCTTCAGACACTCTTGGATCGAATCATTTCGTTATACATGTGGATATTTGCATTAAAGACGAAACAGAAACAATTTTACCGAAAAATAAACGGAACAACAAAAAAGCGAATTGGTCTTTATATACTTCTTTGGTAGAAAACTTTTTAATAACAATGGTGATGTTCGAAATAATGTATCAAGCAAATATGAATATTTGATAAATAGTATAAATTATGCTGCTGAGATTGTAATACCACAGTATACAACTTTTATGCCAAGAACTCGGAATCGGTCACCGTGGTGGAACACTGGAATTATCAATCAACGATTATAAAAAAGAACGTAATTTTGATAACTATATAAAATGTCAATCAATTATGGCAAGTACCAAAAAACAACTAAAAATATTGCAAAACAAAGCTGGGTCAATTGAGTTTCTTCTCTCAATAAATTAATTCCATCATCAGTACTTTGGACTCAAGCTAGGAAGTTATACAGAAAATCACCAACAAAATCAAAATCTTTTGAGGATACTTGGATAGAAGAGTTTTGACAAAATAGCTCCACCGACATCAACGTCCATGCCTAATGAATCTAAGAAAATCGTTACTGACAAAAATCATTTTTTTATTTCAACCGATTAGACTAACGGGACGGACAAGCACAAGTCCTGGCTATGACTCTATTAAGTACCCTATGATTAATATGCTTCCTGCAATCGCTAAAGAACTTTTATTGGAAGTATTTAATGAAGTCCTCTATGCAAGTATGGAAGAATTTAAAGAAGTTATAGCCATTCCAATTTTAAAACCAAACAAAGATCCGAATCTGGCAAAATTATACAGACCAATTTCACTTATGTCTTGTATTCTCAAAGTTTTAGAAAGGATACTGAAAGTAAGAGTTGAATGGTGGATAAATGAGAAAAAACTACTTCCAAATTTTCAGTACGGCTACAGACAAGGATATGGTACTATTCTCACATTCCAAATGCATATTCTCGAAATACGTATGTACCAATGTTATGTTTGGATATTGAAGGTACATATGACAGTGTTAATTTACATATGCTAAAAGACAAAATTATTCATCGATTCGAAATACTTTCTCTTCTAGCTCAAAATATTGTCAATTTCTACAAAAACAGGAAAATATATATCAGGGTTGAAAATAATAAACTCATTGGACCACGCTTTAATAGGTCAGGTCTTCCACAGGGGTCAGTTTTAAGTCCTCTTCTATTTAATCTTTACACAGCTGATTTTCATAATATTAGTATCAAAAATATTTCATTTAATATAATACAATATGCTGATGACTTTTGTATTTATACTGAATCTAAAAAATATAATGATAGATTAAACACATTGGAACATATCCATGTATATTGCCGTGAGTAGTTTAAAAAAATTATTTTGTGTTAGCAAACAACACGTCTAATATTTGTATATTTACAACAAGTCTAACATTTGTATATTTACTAGACACAATGTACCTCAAATAGAACAAATACAATTAAATAATGATTGTAGTTGAAAGACTGATAAGTTTGTACACACTTGAATGAATAAGGGAAAATGAAAATGGAGTATGTCAAAGTGTGTAAATAATTTTATTTCCTTAGCTGAGCGCTTTCGACATAAACGTCATCATCGGAGCTAATGGTCAAATACTAAAAAAGTACCGCTACATAGAGGTGTAAAAAAGTGCATCTTAGGAATGTACATTTGATTTATAAATTTGTGAATGCTAACTTAGTCCTCCGTACAACAGCAAACAGCAAAAAAACAGAAAGAAACGGCCACATACACGTTGCACAAAAACATATATAAACTTTTTTCATGGTCCGGGTGTCGATATCACCCGTCCATCCTTGGCCTAGTAACAAGGTCAGTCAGCTGTTGTTACTAGGCCAAGGATGGACGGGTGATATCGACACCCGGACCATGAAAAAAGTTTATATATGTTTTTGTGCATCGTGTATGTGGCCGTTTCTTTCTGTTTTTTTGCTGTTTGCAGTTGTACGGAGGACTAAGTTAGCATTCACAAATTTATAAATCAAATGTACATTCCTAAGATGCACTTTTTTACACCTCTATGTAGCGGTACTTTTTTAGTATTTGACCATTAGCTCCGATGATGACGTTTATGTCGAAAGCGCTCAGCTAAGGAAATAAAATTATTTACACACTTTGACAAACTACATTTTCATTTTCCCTTATAAATAATGATTACTTTCCTGTTTGTAAATCAGTAAAATATCTGGGTATAATTCTGGATACCAAATTGACCTGGAAACTGCACGTTGATTTTATGCTTGATAGATGCAGTAAAGCACTAAATTTTCTTAAATCAATTGCAAAATGTTGGTGGGGTACAGATGTTGAAAAATGTCTTTTATTTTATCGTTCATATATCAGATCTATTATGGATTATGGCTCAGTACTGTATGGATCGGCTAGTAACAATATTTTAGGTAGCATAGACGTTTTCTAAACGCAGTATTGCGTTGTTGCATAGATGCTATGAGATCTAACCCTATTGAACCACTCTATGTTGAAACAATGGAACCGCCCAGTAAATTCAGAAGGGAATATCTCAGTAAAAAATTTCTTCTTAAGATCGGATGTTACAACACTTGTTTATATAAAGAAATTAGTATTTTAAATTATTTTGATTTAACAAATTAATATTGGGCTCACAAAAATTCGCCACCGTTATGTGACGCATTTCGAAACACGGCGAATAATAATACTGAACTTGCAGTTGCAAATAAAGTGGTAGATTTCGAAGATTTCTTGGAGTTACTAAATCAAGTAGATATAATACAACACAGTTATCATGAGCACTTTATATTAAACAGTATTGTTTTAAACAACTTCCTTACAAATTGGTCAAAATCTGTTTGTATTTATACAGATGCATACAAAAGTTCAAATGGTACTGGTTGTGCCTTTTATATTCCAGATAAATTTATAGACAAAATGTTTAACACTGGAGTGTCTGGCTTAGCATACCTACCTAGAAAACCGGAAGGGATCATTTTGGCCCCACGTTCTTTAATCAATTAAAACTCAGTTTAAAGAAATTAAATCAACTCTAGACGGTAGAATCTAATTTTATTTTTTACTTTTATTGTTTAAGACATTCGCTGCCCTTCAAAAACATTCGGAACACCATACAATTTGCAGTTTTTTATATTTTCCACACATTGTCTTGTTACAACCGTGGCAATGATTTGAAGTATGATTTCCTTTACAAAATATTTTCAACTGATATTTTTTTCGTTTTTGGATAGTAACAGTGATAGTTGTTGGTAGACCTGGTGTTGCTAGACGTAGTTCCAGATTTCGGGAGACAAGGTATGGGGCCCATATATAATTCTTCACACAGCCGAAGAATAAACTTACGGAAACTGAGTCTACTTCCAGTTATTTCTTTATAAATAATCCATGCATTTATTGCTTCCAAAGTCAAGAGTATGATAAAACACGTACATAGGCCATCGTATTGAAGTTGCTTTTGTAGTATAAAGACGCGTCATTTGGTCCTCTACACCAACAATTGCATCTTTGTGTTCACTTGTGTTCCCCAACAATTGTATCTTTATTACGTAGATGATCAGTACCAGTATAAGGGTAACCATTTACAATAAACATACATAAATATAATTTTACCCATTCGACAGGAATTTGAAAGAAAGGATCGTCGAATTTACCAGAAAACGATAATAACTTTCACGAGGCCAATTTGGCCCGTTTAGACTTCTATGGTAGATTTGTTAAAAAAACCATTAAGTAAATTTAGTAAACAATATTATTTTTTTTTAAATAAGGCTTTGTATCAAGATATTAAAAGTCATAAAATATGAAAATATTATTGCCTCAAATAAAAAAATTACAATAACTTTAAATCGCAACAGGGGCCAAATTGGCCACTCCGGCTTTCTAGTGTTAAACTGCCCTCAAAATTTCTCCATTTTTAGTGACGAGGCTGCGGCGGTGTATGAGGCTTTAATTTATTTCAAGTTAGCATCCTTTATTTCTGCAGTAATTTTATCTGATTCATTATTTCTGCTTACTGCTATTCAAACACCTCAACTACCTTGTAGTACTTATTATCCATACATTTGCCTAATAAAAAAAATCTTAGTTGAAATTAATAAACACACCCAAAAAATAAAACTTATGTGGATCAAAGCACATTCAGGACGTACACATAATGAACATGTAGACCAATTAGCTAAACATTCCCTCATCCATGGAACAGTAACCAAATATCAGCCCTGCATTCTAGATGCTTTTGCTTGTTTAAGAACTGAACAGATAAAGAACTGGAAAACTCACTGGGAAAGGTATTGTAGCATATCAACAAACACAATACAGTTTGATACAACCGATTATTCCGGAAAAACCTTGGTATAATAATTTCACCCTCCCTCGCAAATACATACCCACCATCAGTAGAATTAGATTTGGACATGCATGCTATCCTGCACATTTATTTAAAATAAACATTAGATTCGAATATTTGTCAAGAATGTGAGGTTAAAAGTGACTTGAACCACATATTTTTTGAATGCAGAAGCATAAACACCTAACCAATCACCTAATTAAAAGAATTATAGACCAGAACATCCCACTCCCTGTAAATATTCTCTTTATTCTTTCACTGAATAAAAAGAAAATTTTTGACTGTTTGGTATCTTTCTTGTCGGATAGTAAAATATTATTGTAATTAGTTATAGGTATTTGTAAAATATGTTTAGAAAAGATTGAAAAAAAATAATAATAAAAAAATGAAACAAAAAAATTTAAAAAAAAATGATTATATTAAAAGAAATCTACTATCTAAAATAATCTATGTAGTAACTAAAAAAAAATACAAAAAAAATATAAAAAAAAAGTTTAAAGAAAAAAATCACTAAGAGGATTTAAACTTCCGTGGGGTTGAACCGGGTCGACATCTTATCGTAGTGACAAAAAAAAACAAAACAAAAAACAAAACAAAAAAATAAAACAAAAAAACAAAACAACAAAAAAACAAAGAAAATACAACAAAGAATGCATTTATTTTAAATATTAACATTATTAATTTTATTTGTAAATTATATCCACTATGTGTTCTTGATAAACATTAAGTATAATATATTTATAATATTTATTAACATAGTATGTACATTAGCTGTAATGAGTAGGTAAAATAAGAAGTAAAAAATTGTAATATTATTATAATAACCATGTTTCACTAATTGGCAATATCTTTAATACATTTACTTTTGATTGAGACTGGCGGAATGACTATAGTCCAGGCCAAAAAAAAAATTGAGACAGTCACCATATGTCACCATCATTTCTGTCAGGGTTGCAATGTTACGCGTAACTTGGATAAATCCAAAATGCATAGACACCAAGTTGCATACGACCTTTTTCATAACACACCAACTCGCATACATAATAAGTAAAATAAATATATGGAAGAATATAAATATATAAAATAAATTAATGATGTCATGCTACTATCATCATCATCATCATCATCATCCAGCCCTTTGCGTCCACTGCTGGACATATGCCTCCCTCATTTTTGTCCATTGTGCTCTATTTTGAGCACTTTGCATCCAATGTCTTGATATTTTCTTGAGATCGTCAGTCCAACGAGTAGGGGTCTTCCTCAACTTCTTTTGTCTAATCTCGGCCTCCACTCAAGTAATCTCTTCGTCCACCTCCCATCACTGATTCGGGCGACGTGTCCGGCCCAGTTCCATTTCAGGGTGGCAATTCGGGAACTTACATCGGTAACCCTTGTTCTTCGTCTTAAGTCTTCATTTCTAACTCAGTCACGAAGCGATATACTCAGCATTGACCTTTCCATTTTCCTCTGAGCTATTTGCAGTATTTTAGAAGTTGTAGCTGTCCATGTCAAACTTTCGGCACCATAAGTCATCACAGGCAACACAAATTGGTCAAATGTGTTACGTTTTAAAGAAATTGGCCTATGGCTTTTAAATATGTCTTTGAGTTTTCCACAGGCTGCCCATGCTATGTTTATCCTTCTTCGTAGTTCGCATGTTTGGTTGTCTCTTGTGATCCTTATTTTGTGTCCAAGGTATATATACTCTTCCACTAGCTCTACTTCGTTTTCTCCAATATTGATATTTACGCTAGGTACTAGGTTTGTCATGAATTTTGTTTTGGAGATGTTTATTTTAAGACCTACACTGGCACACACTGACTGAAGTTCATGTGGCATTGTACAATTGTACATATCTCCTGGAGGTTGTCAGAAAACAAAACTATGTCGTCTGCGAATTTCAAATTTGTTAATCTTCTACCGTCAATGTTCAGGCATTTCTCTTACCAGTTAAGTTTTTTACAGGCATATTCTAATACTGCGGTAAAAAGTTTAGGCGATAAGGTATCGCCCCGTCGGACTCATCTGCCGATTGAGATATGATCCGTGTTTTTATGTAGTTTCACCGACATAGTTGCGTTCTTGTATGTATTGTAAATTAACCTTGTGTATCGCTAGTCAATGCGGCATGCTTGTAGTGCTTCAAGAATTTTGTCAATTTCTACCATGTCAAAGGCTTTATGGAAATCTACAAAAGCCAAACGAGTGGTGGATTGTATTCGATAGTCTTTTCTATTACCGTTTTAAAGCTCTGTAGGTGATAATTTGTTCCAAATCCGGTACGAATTCCCGCTTGCTCTATTAGCTGGTAGAAATCAAGTTTCTTCTTAAGACGATTCGTTACTATTTTTGTAAGGAGTTTGTATAGCAGCTTCGATATCATCATGGAATAGATCCTCTTCTTCTTCATCATGGCCTGTTGTTGGTGCATAAACCTGTATTATTTTCATATAATACGTTGTACTCAATTTAAGAATAAGAAAAATCACTCTTGTAGAAAATTTCTTTAGTGATACTATACTTGTGTGAAGACGCTTGTGTATCATGAAGACGGTTCCTCCCAAGGAATTATTATTGTCGTCACTTACATGGTAAAAACTGTGTCCGGATTTTAGTTTAATTAATTATTCGCCACGTCTTCTGACTTCGCTGAGACCGACTATGTCCGACTTTATGTTTTCTAGTTCGCAGTTAAGTTCAGTAATTCTTTCATCGGATAGTAGGGAACGTGCATTATATGTTCCTATAATATAGTGTAGTTTTATTCGGGTAACTTTTTCTCCTATCTTTGTCAATTTGTGCCCCCCCCCCCCAGAGTCCATGGGACAGACTTATAATTTATCAGTGCAAGACTTTAGATCTAATTTCCTACTTGCCTGAGGTATTTGTTTGTTTTCAACTGACACTTTCATGAGGGGTATTTAGCCTTTAAACACCAAGCTGGCTAGACGTGTTGGTGAGTTTTGGTTTCAGCCGCTCATTCTGGGTCCGACGCTGTTTGCGGCCGCCCACTCTGGATCAGAGGCCCCGGTTGTGATCTTATACTATCCCTAAAATCAAGGGTTGTACCGAAAGTATTCTTCGTCGCTTTGGATGCCGTTCTGGACTTCATCCGTGACCCTGGACAAGGGACCCTCAGCAGGTGCTAGCTTCTCAGGTCAAGAAGCTTCTAAAGTCTGCGGAGGGCAGGGATTGATTCACTTTCCCAGATAGGACTATCCTATAGAACCCAAAAGACCCCAAAGGAGTTCCTACTAGCTACCAGTCATGCTACTATACATAATATATATTATAGCGTGATATCATTAATTAAATTTCTAAATATGAGTGGCTTCATATCAAAGACGGATATGTGCAAAAAAATAAAAATTTAGTTATTAGTGGTTTACTATAACATTTTTCCTGTTCTTTTCAACGGTGATAACAGTTTACTTCAAACACGGACGCAAATACGTTATTTTCAGCTTCACAGTTGAATGTTTGTTTCAAAAACGGACTCCTGCTATGAAGGTTTATATTAAAAATGGACATCTCTCTAACAGCCAATGAGAATGCTGTATTGTGATCACATGATTGCCAAATCAACAGTGACCGCCACTGCTTTCAACTTGTCTGATGTGAATCGTTTTATTTGGGTTTATCACTAGTTTAAACTGTTTTTTGTGCATATTATTAGTTTACAAAGCAGATTCATGGAGTCAAATATATCTGTGTTTCAAGGGATGACGCGTAGGAGGAAGAGTGATCCAGAAAAATGGAAAAGAAACGTCCAGAAACGGCAAAGGTAAGTCCAATCATTGAACTCAATCATGTACGGAACATTTCATTGCTGTAAAAAATTGTCAGTAGGTGGGTGGAACTTTGATATGTTAGAAGTTACTATATATGTTTATACGAACTTATGAATAGTTTTTAATTGATATATTAATGTCTGATTTTAAAATATGAAGCTTGAAAGTTGGCTGTAAAAACATGACCAGCTTAGTACCACTTGTTGAAGTTTTTCATAAAATTGAGAGATTCCTAATTAAAATTCTACCTATTGACTTAGCCTGTTCATTGAATTAACCAGAGTTTAATTATTTTCTCTTTTTGTATGTTCATGCAGGTACTCACCCCACCTGTCATCACCGAGTTGGACACCAGTGCAGCTTTTAACAATGCGTGATGTCATATGGAGTTATACAAAGCCTTTTACTCCATCCCAGAAAAAAGGAAACAAGATGCGTTTATTTTGAAATACTGTCGGGCTGGCTCACCCAACCCCAAAATAATGAAGCTTACTCTTATAAAGGGAAAAACCACAATCTTCCAATATTCGGTTGTAAACCACGCTGGCAACAATCTCAACGTTTGTAGGGATGTTTTTCTCAAAGTGTTGCAGCCTATTACAAACCATAGAATTATAGGGGGGTTCCGAAAATTCAACAAAGGTGCATCTCATGTCCCAGTGGAAACCCGAGGCGGAAGTCACAAGGAAGTTAAGTTTGCTCCGAAAAGAGAAGAAGTAAAAAAGTTCATTTGTAGTTTTCAAGCTATTGAATCGCATTATTCACGACATCACTCATCTCGTGTCTACCTACCTTCAGACCTGAATATCGCCTAAATGTGGGAAATGTTCAATTATGGTAAAAAAGAATCTGAGAAGGTTACTCAGGAATTTTTCAAGAAAATATTTTGCTCAGATTTCAACATTGGATTCTCTTGCTCTAACATGGATAAATGTAGTACTTGCGTGGAATTACAAAACCATATCCAAGTGGAAAAAACGGAGGAAGGAAAATGGTCTCTAAAACTAAAAATGGAGTTACACAAGAAACAGGTCCAAGCCTTCTTCCAACACCTGCGAGAAAAACCACAAGGATGTTTTATTTTGAGTTTTGATGGTCAGAAGAACCTTGTTTGGCCAAAAGTGACTGATCAAAGTGCGTATTATTTACGTCAGTTTTACTGTTATAACCCTGCAGTTGTTAAAGGATTGTCAAATGAATCCCTGGATTCCAGTACTGTCTCAATTTATTCCTGGACGAAAGACGAAGCAAACAAATCATCCAACGAGGTTGCTTCCATTGTATTCAATGAGTTAAGATCAGCTGATCTCTCAGAATATGACTCCATTCGTTTGGAGTCTGATGGTTGCGCTGGACAAAATAAGAATATAAATATTTTAACTGTGTGCTGCAAGTTTCTCGATAGCTATGCTCCAGCAAACATAAAAAAAATTGAAACAGTCTTTCCTGTAACCGGGCACTCATTCCTTCCTGTTGACAGAGAATTTGCGATGATAGAGAAAACATTAAAAAAAATTAACACAATTGTGACAAAAGAAGAATATCATGAAATTTTTTAAAAATATGTGACGGTTTAAGTTGATTGGAAGGGATTGGGTACTGTTGGACTGGAAACAAGGAGCGAAATGTTTTATGAAAACAGCGGCTCAACTACATTTCAAAATTTCCACCTGCCGACGAATAGTTCTTCGGAAAACTAAATTGGAAAACATAGTTGTGAAAGGAGAGATGGCTTAGAACGTTGACACTGGTGCAGAGAGAAAAATTTGTAAGGCCAACTGCACTATTGGACAGATCAACCCAAAAGAAATTCGTATTGGTATGACCCTAAAAGCAGAAAAGGTTATTGACGTAGCAAAATTTCGTAGCAGCCAAAAGTGACTGATAAAAGTGCGTATTATTCACGACAGTTTTACTGTTATAATCTTGCACTAGTTAAAGTATTGTCTAATGAATATCTGAATTCCAGTACTGTCTCAATTTATTCCTGGACGGCCGACGAAGCCAAAAATCATCCAACGAGGTTGCTTCCATTGTATTCAATGAGTTGAGATCAGCTAATCTCCCAGGATATGACTCCATTCGTTTGGTGTCTAATGGTTGCGCTTGACAAAATATGAATATAAATATTTTAACTATGTGCTGCAATTTTCTGGATAGCTTCTTCTTCACGTGCCATCTCCGCTACGGAGGTTGGCAATCATCATAGCTATTTTAATTTTTGAGGCAGTAAACAACTATTTAGAGCTGCATCCAAACCATTCTCTCAGGTTCTTTAACCATGAAATTCGTCTTCTTCCGATGCTTCTTCTGCCATCTATCTTTCCCTACATTATGAGTCGTAGGATTCCATAATTCTCGCCCCGCATCACATGTCCGAGATACTGTAGCTTCTTTTCTTTAACTGTAAGTTCAACTTCCTTCTCTTTACCTATTCTTCTCAGTACTTCATTGTTTGTAACTCTATCTACCCAGGAAACCTTCATAATTCTTCTATAGGTCCACATTTCAAAGGCGTTAAGTCGTCTCCCTGTCTCTACATTTAACGTCCATGATTCCACTCCATAGTATAGAACACTGTAGACGTAACATTTTGTTAGGCGTACTTTAAGAGCTAATGTTAAATATTTGCTACATAGGACCTTTTTCATTTTTATAAAATTAGAACGTGCTTTTTTGATTCTGACTTTTATTTCTGCAGTGTAGTCATTATTTTCTGTTATAAGTGTTCGTAGGTAAGTGTATTTACTCTTTCGATGTGCTGGCCCTCTACTATCAAGTTTTCGTTAGTATTATGGTTATGTTTACTAATTTTCATAAACTTCGTCTTTTTGATATTGAGAGAGAGTCCGTACTCCCTACTACACCTTACTATTTTACTCATGAATCTTTGCAGGTCTTGTAAACTATCGGCTATTATTACTGTATCATCTGCATATCTGATGTTGTTAACTAAGACTCCATTTACTCTTATGCCGACTGTTTCATCTTACAGAGTTTCTCGCATTACCTCTTCAGAATAAGCGTTAAATAATAGAGGTGATAGTATGCAGCCTGACTCCTCTCTTTATTTCCATTTCTTCAGATGTTTCTTTTTCAATTTTTACTATTGCTCGCTGATTGTAATAGAGGTGTGTTATTAGTCTTAAATCTCTTTCATCTAGGTTTTTATTTTTTAGGATTTCCATGAGTGGATCATGTTTTACTTTATCAAACGCTTTATTGTAGTCTATAAAACAGACGTAAAGAGGATGGTTAACATCCAAACATCTCTGTGTCAGCACGTTGAAGGAGAATAATGCCTCTCTGGTACCCATACCATTGCGGAACCCATATTGAGTGTCACTAATATCCAGCTCCAGTTTAGAGTGTATTCTGGCGTGGTTAATTTTCAATAGAATTTTCAAGGTATGTGACATTAAGCTTATGGTTCGGTAGTCACTGCATTCTTTTGCATTCACCTTCTTTGGCAAACACACAAAGGCTGATGTCAACACTTCTCTAGGGATGATTCCTGTAGTATAGATAGCGTTGAACAGTTCTACTATTATGTCCAGGTTTTTCTCGTTGGCCAACTTTATCAGCTCGCTAGGTAATTCATCTGGACCAGCAGATTTATTGGTTTTCATAGAGTTTATTGCCTGATTAACCTCTGATTTGGTTATCTCTGGGCCTACATCTCCCGTTTGGCTATCTACGTATGTACTAGCTTTTCTCTGGTCATGAAATAGTTTCTCGATATACTCTTTTCATCGTCGTAGTTTTCGTTTTGTCTCCATTATAATATTTCCATTTTTGTCGTGCAATATATTTGAGGTTCTTCTATTTCCTATTCCGGCTAGTTCTTTGACTTTTTTATGTAGGTTGAAGTTGTCATATGTGTTTTGCAGTTCTTCTATTTCTTTACATTTTTCAGAGAAGTAAATTTCTTTAGCCGCCCTAATTTTTCTTCTTATTTGGTTTTGAAGCTGTTTATAGCGGGTCTTATTAATGGTTTTGTTTTTTCTTCTTTCATTCATCAACTCTAGAATTTCCTCCGTCATCCATTCTTCTTTCTTACATTTGGTTGCAGTAAGCAACCTGGATAGCCATGCTCCAGCAAACATACGAAAAATTGAAACAGTCTTTCCTGTAACCGCGCACTCATTCCTTCATGCCGACAGAGTATTTGGGATGATAGAGAAAATATTAAAAAAATTAACAAAATTATTACAAAAGAAGAATATCATGATAGTTTTAAGGAATATTTGACGATTAAGTTGATTGGAAGGGATTGGGTATCGTTGGACTGGAAACAAGAAGCGAAAAGTTTTATGAAAACAGTGGCTCAACTACATTTCAAAATTTCCACCTGCCGACGAAGAGTTCTTCGGAAAACTAAATTGGAAAACATAGTTGTGATAGGGGAGATGGCTTACAACGTTGACACTGGCGCAGAGAGGAAAATTTGTATGGCCAACTGCACTATTGGACAGATCAATCCAAAAGAAATTCGTATCGGTGTGACCCTAAAAGCAGAAAAGGTTATTGACGTAGCAAAATTGCGTAGCAGCCAAAAGTGACTGACAAAAATGCGTATTATTCACGACAGTTGTACTGTTATAATCTTGCACTAGTGAAAGTATTGTCAAATGAATATCTGAATTCCAGTGCTGTCTCAATTTATTCCTGGACGGCCAACGAAGCCAAAAATCATCCAACGAGGTTGCTTCCATTGTATTCAATGAGTTGAGATCAGCTAATCTCCCAGGATATGACTCCATTCGTTTGGTGTCTAATGGTTGCGCTTGACAAAATAAGAATATAAATATTTTAACTATGTGCTGCAAGTTTCTGGATAGCTTCTTCTTCACGTGCCATCTCCGCTACGGAGGTTGGCAATCATCATAGCTATTTTAATTTTTGAGGCAGTAGCTCTAAATAGTTGTTTTGAGCTGCATCCAAACCATTCTCTCAGGTTTTTCAACCATGAAATTCATCTTCTTCCGATGCTTCTTCTGCCATCTATCTTTCCCTGCATTATGAGTCATAGGATGCCATACTTCTCGCCCCGCATCACATGTCCGAGATACTGTAGCTTCTTTTCTTTAACTGTAAGTTCAACTTCCTTTTCTTTACCTATTCTTTTCAGTACTTCATTGTTTGTAACTCTATCTACCCAGAAAACCCTCATAATTCTTCTATAGGTCCACATTTCAAAGGCGTTAAGTCGTCTCATTGTCTCTACATTTAACGTCCATAATTCCACTCCATAGTATAGAACACTGTAGACGTAACATTTTGTTAGGCGTACTTTAAGAGCTAATGTTAAATCTTTGCTACATAGGACCTTTTTCATTTTTTTTAAATTAGAACGTGCTTTCTCGATTATGACTTTTATTTCTGCAGTGTAGTCATTATTTTCTGTTATAAGTGTTCCTAGGTAAGTGTACTTTTTTACTCTTTCGATCTGCTGGCCCTCTACTATCAAGATTTATAGTTCTAGTTATAGTTTTTAAGTATTATGGTTGTTTTTACTAATTTTCATAAACTTCGTCTTTTTGATATTGAGAGAGAGTCCGTACTCCCTACTACACCTTACTATTTTACTCATGAATCTTTGCAGGTCTTGTAAACTATCGGCTGTTATTACTGTATCATCTGCATATCTGATGTTGTTAACTAAGAATCCATTTACTCTTATGCCGACTGTTTCATCTTTCAGAGTTTCTCGCATTACCTCTTCAGAATAAGCGTTAAATAATAGAGGTGATGGTATGCAGCCTTGCCTGACTCCTCTCTTTATTTCCATTTCTTCAGATGTTCCTTTTTCAATTTTTACTATTGCTCGCTGATTGTAATAGAGGTGTGTTATTAGTCTTAAATCTCTTTCATCTAGGTTTTTATTTTTTAGGATTTCCATGAGTGGATCATGTTTTACTTTATCAAACGCTTTATTGTAGTCTATAAAACAGACGTAAAGAGGATGGTTAACATCCAAACATCTCTGTGTCAGCACGTTGAAGGAGAATAATGCCTCTCTGGTACCCATACCATTGCGGAACCCATATTGAGTGTCACAAATATCCAGCTCCAGTTTAGAGTGTATTCTGGCGTGGTTAATTTTCAATAGAATTTTCAAGGTATGTGACATTAAGCTTATGGTTCGGTAGTCACTGCATTCTTTTGCATTCACCTTCTTTGGCAAACACACAAAGGCTGATGTCAACACTTCTCTAGGGATGATTCCTGTAGTATAGATAGCGTTGAACAGTTCTACTATTATGTCCAGGTTTTTCTCGTTGGCCAACTTAATCAGCTCGCTAGGTAATTCATCTGGACCAGCAGATTTATTGGTTTTCATAGAGTTTATTGCCTGATTAACCTCTGATTTGGTTATCTCTGGGCCTACATCTCCCGTTTGGCTATCTACGTATGTACTAGCTTTTCTCTGGTCATGAAATAGTTTCTCGATATACTCTTTCCATCGTCGTAGTTTTCGTTTTGTCTCCATTATAATATTTCCATTTTTGTCGTGCAATATATTTGAGGTTCTTCTATTTCCTATTCCGGCTAGTTCTTTGACTTTTTTATGTAGGTTGAAGTTGTCATATGTGTTTTGCAGTTCTTCTATTTCTTCTATTTGGTTTTGAAGCTGTTTATAGCGGGTCTTATTAATGGTTTTGTTTTTTCTTCTTTCATTCATCAACTCTAGAATTTCCTCCGTAATCCATTCTTCTTTCTTACATTTGGTTGCAGTAAGCAACCTGGATAGCCATGCTCCAGCAAACATACGAAAAATTGAAACAGTCTTTCCTGTAACCGGGCACTCATTCCTTCATGCCGACAGAGTATTTGGGATGATAGAGAAAATATTAAAAAAATTAACAAAATTGTTACAAAAGAAGAATATCATGATAGTTTTAAGGAATATTTGACGATTAAGTTGATTGGAAGGGATTGGGTATCGTTGGACTGGAAACAAGGAGCGAAAAGTTTTATGAAAAGAGTGGCTCAACTACATTTCAAAATTTCCACCTGCCGACGAAAAGTTCTTCGGAAAACTAAATTGGAAAACATAGTTGTGAAAGGGGAGATGGCTTACAACGTTGACACTGGCGCAGAGAGAAAAATTTGTAAGGCCAACTGCACTATTGGACAGATCAATCCAAAAGAAATTCGTATTGGTGTGACCCTAAAACCAGAAAAGGTTAATGACGTAGCAAAATTGCTTAAAAAACATTTTGGAATAAATTGGAGGGATGGTGGTACTTTTCAGTGGTACAAAAATATAATGCAAGCAGCACCTGAAATTTCGGCTGAATGTGATGATTTATGTGAATGTGAAAATAATGATCATGCAAATTTTGATGGTAATCTTGTGTTAATTTCAATGTGAATCTTACTAAAGTTTAAATATTTTATAAGTTCAAATATTGGACTTTATAATATATTTTTAGTTAAATTGCTTTGCAGGTAGATAATCTTCTTCTTTGAGTGGCTCTCCTATCGGAGATTGGATATCATTAGGGCGATTCTAATTTTATTTACTGCTGTTTTGAACAATTCTTTAGTGGTACAGCCAAACCACTTTCTCAAATTTCTCATCCAGGACATTCTTCTACGGCCTGGATTTCTTCGTCCTTGGATTTTTCCTTGCATTATATTTTGTGGGAATGTGTACTTTTGTCCCTTCATCAGGTGGCCTAAGTATTCAAGTTTTCTCTTTTTTATATTCAGTAGAACTTCTGGCTCGTTATTTATTCTGCGTATTACTTCTTCATTTGTAATTTTATCCACCCAACTTATTCTTAGAATACGGCGGTAGCACCACATCTCAAAGCTTTCAAGATTTTAAATATTCCTCTGTTTAAGAGTCCATGACTCAACACCGTAGAGCAAAGTACTGAATACATAGCATTTTAACATTTTAGTTCGTAGATGAATACTAATATCACGATTAAAAAATAATTTTTTAATTTTTATAAAAGTGGACCTGGCAATTTCAATACGTCTTTTTATCTCGTGATTTTGGTCACCTGTTTCATTGATAAGGGTTCCCAAGTATTTGTATTCGTTTACTTTTTCAAGTTGGGTACCGTTTATTGTGATACTAGTGTCATTTATTGGATTCTTACTGAAGGTCATATATTTGGTTTTTTTGACGTTCATCCTTATTCTTACTTTCAACTAGATGTTGTAGATCTTCCGCTGTTCTTGCCATTATCACAGTATCGTCAGCATATCAAATGTTATTGATAACTTCTCCATTGACTATTATCCCTTCGTTTGCATATGAGAGAGCTTCTTGGCATATTTGTTCGCTGTAGATATTAAACAAGAGCGGTGACAATATACAACCCTGTCGTACCCCTCTACGTATTTTCTAGGTAGATAATAATGTAACTTAAATAAAACATTTCAAAATTAGAAATTTTATTCAAAATACCTGATTTCCTATATGAATTTCATAAGCAATATTTTTTGGTATCAAAAACGGACACCAACCATCACATTTGAATCAAACATGGACATTTGCCCAGTTTTGTTCTAAAAGCGGGTAAAAAAACCAAATTATCTCAATTTTCTTGCATGACACATGTCCGTCTTTGATATTAAGCCACTCAATATACTATTTTGTTTAATACAATAATTGATACTGGTTTCTATGCAGTATCGTTTTTATTTATCTCGTACTAGTATATTTTATCGTATCCTCTTTAACGTCTTTGGTCACTTCTCCCTTCATTTTTATTTGGATCTTTAAAATTTACGTTTAGCTTTTTTAGAATTTTTAATTTTAGGAGATTTGATTGCAACAGAAGTGGTACTTGCTAGTTCGACTGACACAGACAGAATCAATCTGTGCCAGTCAAACTGACAAGTACCACTATTTGTTCGAGCAGGAAAGCCGTGTTAAATTTTAAAATCTGTTAACATCGATCTAGAGTCGCTTTTCAAACGTAAATTGTAATCTAAAACCATGTATTAATGATGTCTTTATTTCAACTAGTGAGCTAGTTTCATTTACTACACAGAATGTCACTGACGATGATCTGACTAGATCGAAAACGTTCTTATGTCTTTTATTCCATTTGGATGACTTTCAAGTTTTCATAATATTTATACTACACACACCGGCAAAATTAACGGACCTCCTTAAAAATGGGACATGTTAGATATCTCGAATTTCCTGAACGAGTTGTCCGATTTGAGTGATTTTTTAAGTATGTTATAGCCTTGCTATTTAAAAATATCGGTGTAATCATATTATTGCTAGACAGGTATATGTCATTTTATACCGGGTGTAAAAATCATACTGTGTATTCTTCTTAAAGTTCGGAACACCCTGTGGAATATTCTAGAATATTGAAATTAAAATTCAATTGTAGCCTTAGGCTTTCTTAACATTTTCTTTTTTGATTCGTTTGCTTATGTTGGATAATAAATAAGGTATTTTAGCAACCAGCCATGTTGTTCATCAATACAGGGTGTTTCTAAATAAGTGCGACACACTTTAAGGGGTAATTCTGCATGAAAAAAAAATTAACGTTTGCTTTATAAATGTATATGTCCGCAAATGCTTCGTGTTCGAGGTACAGGATGTTGAATTTTTTCTTAAAAACTGACGATTTATTTATTGCTCTAAAACAGGTTGAGATATGCAAATTAAATTTGGTAGGTTTTAGGAGGTAGTTATTGCGCATTTTTTGACACACAATTAAGAATTTTATATTCGCCATTGGCGTGCATACGGGATGTATATAAACATTTTAAATACATCCCGTATGCACGCCAATGGTGAATATAAAATTCTTAATTGTATGTCAAAAAATGTGCAATAACTACCCCTTAAAACCTACAAAATTCCATTAATTTGCTTATATCAACCGATTTTAGAGCAATAAATAAATCATGAGTTTGTAAGAAAAAATTCAACATTTCGTATCTCGGAAACAAAGCATTTGCTGATTTATTTTTCTAAAGTAAACGGTTGCACGGTAAAGTATGTCGCACTTATTTAGAAACACTGTGTATTGATGAAGAACATGGCTAGTTGGTGAAGTACCTAATTTTTTAATTATTAAACATAAGCAAATGCATCAAAAAAGAAAACGTTAAGAAAGCCTAATGCTACAATTGAGTGTTAATTTCATTATTTTATATAAGAATATTCCACAGGATGTTCCGAACTTTAAGGAAAAACAGTATGATTGTTACACCTGGTATAAAATGACATTTACCTGTCTAGCAACAATATTATTACACCAATATTCTTAAATAAAAAGGCTGTAACAGACTAAAAAAATCATTTAAATCGGACCACTGATTTAGGAAATTCTAGACAGCTAACATGTTCCATTTTTATTGTATTATATAAATCGAAGTATTTGCTTCTATGTAAATTATATTTTTTTAATTATTAATGAGGAAGGTTCTTTATGGGTAGAAGGATGATCGAGGCATTAATAACTAAAAAATATTTTTTTTAAATGAAATAAGCCCAAAATACTTATCAATACCTAACTGGGAGAATAAGGTGTGAACTTGAATTTGGGTACTTCGTAAATTCACTTTCACACCAGCCCCCTTTTGGGAAATGCAGGATTTGATAAATATTGGTACATAATTGTAAGATTGACATATCGGTACATATTCCCATTGGATATATTTTCTTCGGCGTTCTTTTTGAAAAAGGGAGATATTAATGGATATTGTGTGGATATACAAATGAAAATTCGAAACAGACAAAAACGAAAAAACATTGAAATTAGATCATTATGTTTATACATCGTAAAATTAAAATATTTAAATAATTTTATTTATATACAAAAATAAGCCATACCACAAAAAACTAAGGTTAAAAAAATTAACACTAGTGAAATTCGTATGACTTATAACTATTAATATTTATTTTTTAGAGCCTGGTTTACCAGGTGTTCCAGGACTAAGAGGTGATAGTGGGTATCCTGGACTTACAGGTCCTCCAGATAAGTCTCATGTTCAACGAAAATCTCTAAAACTACACAGTTATCATTCACTTAATCATATTTGGATGATAATAATATGTGCATATTGTTGCGCATAGCATAATTATTTTGAAGCTGATAGAGTGCTTGGCACCCTGACAGTTATTGGCACTGTTTAATAAAAACGTAAATTATAAGAGTTCTGTGTTA
This sequence comes from Diabrotica virgifera virgifera, assembly GCF_917563875.1. Taxonomy (NCBI): domain Eukaryota; kingdom Metazoa; phylum Arthropoda; class Insecta; order Coleoptera; family Chrysomelidae; genus Diabrotica; species Diabrotica virgifera. Next base: position 181,440,028 of record NC_065446.1, read on the forward strand.
CCGATGAATGATTTCAAATCATATGTTGGTAGTTCGTACTTCTCTTATTATAGTGGTAAAGTTTTAGAGGCTAAGTTGGCGCTACTGTTTTTCAAGGTGACTTTGCTTTTTTGGGTAAGTAATTAAGGTCTTTCTTGTAGAAAACAACACTATTTTGTTTACGCTAATACTTTTTGATATTATTATAAGTTCACTTTCAACAATTCCAAAGCTTTTGAGGTTAGAAATTATATATTTGTTGGGTGCCAATAACTATACATAAAAACTAGCATTAAAATAGTAATTGGCATGCTCTGCCAATAACTGAAATGAATAAAGCTGTTTCTTAAATAGTTATTGGCACACCCAATATTTTATTTTTATTTATCCAAAAAATTGTCAAATTTAAAGAGGTAATAATTTCTACACGTTCATTTAAACAATGTCATTATACCTACCTTATAAAATTAACCCAAGCATTTAATATAATGTGTATATTAGCAATGGATTAATTTTTATTTATCTTTATATTTTTACAGATTTTTGAACTTAAGATGCCTAAAGTCAAAGAAGGGTGCACCTATAAACGAAAATGCACTGAAAACGATGTAATTAAGGCCCTAGATGCAATTGATAATGGCCTGTCAACTAAAGCTGCTGCGGAGAAATTTGGAGTTCCCAGAGCGACAATCCAGTTTCGTCAAAGTGCAAAATTTAGAAACAAAACAACTTTTGGCCTTAATCCTATCTTAACCATGGAAGAAGAAAAACTTTTGAAGAACTGGATAATAAATAGCCATAGAAAAGGATTTCCAAGGAGGATTGAAGATGTAAAAGCGTCCGTTAAAGATTTTCTAGACGCTTCTGAGAGGAAAAATCCATTTCCGAACAATTATCCAGGTGAAGGGTGGTATCGCGCATTTCTAAAGAGGCACCCTAACATAACCACTAGGACATCCGAGGCCGTGTCTTCTGCAAGTTCAAAAGTTGCAGAATCTGACATACGAAAACGAAAGTGGTTCCAGGACATAGAAAATTATTTAAGGGAAAAAGATTTATTAGAGGTATTGGCAGATCCCCAAAGAGTTTTCAACGGCGATGAGACTAATTTTATGCTATGTCCCAAAAACAAAAAAGTTTTAGCGCCTCGGGGGGCACGAAATGTGTACGAGGTTGATTCTGCTCAGGCCAAAACTAACTTAACAGTTATGTTTACATTTTCAGCCGCTGGTCTCGTAACTCCGCCTATGGTCATTTATCCTTATAAAAGGTTACCAGAAAAAGTTACCCGGTCCATTCCGGATGAATGGGGTGTGGGTATATCCGAAAACGGATGGATGAAAGCGGAGCTTTTCTATGAGTACATAGGAAATGTTTTCCATCGCTATATAAAAAAACTGTCTATAAAATTCCCAATTTTACTTTTTGTTGATGGCCGCGTAACGCATTTAACTTATAAAGTAAGTCAGCTATGCAGCGATTTAAACATAATTTTGGTAGCATTATACCCCAATGCAACTCGAATTCTCTAGCCAGCAGATGTGGCAACCTTTAAACCTTTAAAGAATAGTTGGAAAAGGGGTGTATTGGATTTTAGAAGAAACAATCCAAATTACTCAATAACAAAGGAAAATTTTGCAGTCATACTCAAGGCGGTAATCGCAGGAAGCATAAAAAAAGAGGTGATCCAAAATGGATTTAGAGCATGCGGGTTATTCCCTTGGAATGCATCCGCGATAGATTTTTCGAAATGCCTTGGAAAAAATTCTGTAAATTTTAAAGGAAATGAAGAGAAAGTGGCCGATGAAGACATTATCGATTCTCATGTTCTAACACTAAAATAATTTAAGGAAATAATAAGGGATGACAAACTTGCGCTAATAAGACAATACTGTGAAACAAAGGATACCAGTAATGAACTTACTTTGCTTTATAAATTATATCAATCGTTTAAGTCATGTGCGGAACAGAACGAAAAGAAAGTTGACGAATTGAGTAAATGTGAAGACATTCAAATAATATCAGATCAAAAAAATGAAAATGAAAATCTGTATAATGATTCGGGTTTACTTGTGGTAAATGATTCAGCACGTGATAAAAACTTAGACCAAAGTGAAAACAGATTAGGCCAGGAAAATGACAAGGAGCAATTGCATAACGCTTCATTTTTATTTGCGGTAAATGATTCTACATATGGGGAGAACTTATCCCAAAGCGATATCGAAAATATGCCAGTTTTGTTTGAAGGACCAGAAAATATTGTAATTGTGCAGCAAAGCGATAATGAACATGATAATGAAATACGTCCCATGAAGGCAGGGGATGTAACGTCTCTTAATTGTTCTTTGGAAGAATATATAACTTATTCCGTCACACCCGAAAGAAAAAACCAAAGAAAAGTCGAGAAACTGCCATTTGTTTTAACGTCTTCTGTGTGGAAGCGAATGCAAACAAATAAGATTGAAGAGAAAAACGTGTAGAGAATGAAAAGGAAAACAAGAAAAATGCCAGACTGCAAAAAAGCAGGAAAAGGAAGCTTTAGCGAAAGAAAAGAAAAGTAAAAAACCTGGAAAAGCAGCATTAAAAAATATAAAAGGAGCTCAGTTTAAAATTAATACTGACAAAATTAATATAATTTCAAAATTCTTGGGGGGCCTTCGGTAAAGGATGCTTCAAACTATCAAATAAAAAATTCAGAACTGATTTAAATCGACTCAAACAAATTTATTATAATAAAAACCAGCAAACATTCCTTGATGTGCCAATCACTGTCCCGTTACAATATTAGGGTAAAAAAACAATAAAAATAAAAAACCATAGATTAGTTTTCGGGACATTTTATTCGCACTATCTACTTTCACTGTAATTCAATATAATCTTAAGAGCTTAGTTGTCGACACTTACATCGATATCAAACGACTGATAGTAGATTCATTATTTATTTCAAAATATGTATTTATAGGTACCTACCACCTAACAATATTCTTGCATTCCAACAATTATTATCAGCTTTTAAAATTCATAGAGAATAGGTAACCTAACCTATTGTAATTATCCTAACCTATTGTAAGCTTCTCAAGAATCTCTTTGATGTTCACATCAAAAAGATGTTTATATTGTTTTTTACACGTTTAGACTTTATTATTGCATTTCCGGAATCATAAAAGTTGTTTAGATAATCCACAAAAACTTTACCTGACTGCCAGATTAACTTCTGTAACAAAGATTTAGACTTTAGGTATAAATGAAAATAGGGCCCGACGGGCCCGTGTTGCGCCTTTACGTGACAAAATTCTTTCAATGCAATAATTTCAAAAATGATAATGAATATTTTGAATAGCTCTTGACTATGTTAAAGGAAACATACTTCTAAACAAATTCAGTGATGCATAAAATTCAATAAAAAATTTTTTATCAGTTTATGAAAAAAGAATTGTCGTCTCGGGCCCGTTGGACCCACCTTGCCCGGATAAGGGTTAAGAACATTTGAAAGACGTGTTATTAGTAGCGTCATGTACATAATATGTATTTTGCAATACATAAATCGCTAATTTTTACAAATGATATATATAGATGATGGGATATTTGGGCCAATTTTTGGTAATTCTTGAATTAAATTATCGTGTTGGACTTCTTCCTCTTTGGTTCATTTCTATCCAACTTGGGACATAGGCCTTCCCCAAATCTTTCCATATCTGTCTGTCCTTGGCTGCGCTTTTCCAGTGAGTTCCTGCAGCTTTTACAATATCGTCCTTCCATGGCATCTGAGGTCTTCCTTTTCCTCTTCGTCCTGTCCACGGTCTCCAGTTTGGAATTTCATCATTCCATCTTTTATTTTCTTGTCTCACATTGTGGCCCGCAAAACTCCACTTAAACCCTGCTATAATTATGTTCTGTTTTTACCTTTGTTTTCTCTATTATCCCTTTGTTTGATTTTATGTCTTGCGGTTTTGTTCCCAACTTGGTTCTTTCCATTTTTCTTTGAGTTATTTCTATTTTGTTTATGTTGGCCTTTGGTTATGTCCATGCCATACGTCAGAACAGGAAGGGGAAAGATGCACTGGTCAGATACACGGGTTTTTAGTTACTGTTGTATCTTTGTGCTTTTTAGTATCCATTTTAACTTTCGAAATGCTGCCCACGCCAATCTGATTCTTATTTGTACTTCAATTGTTTAGAGATTTGATTATTTGACTTAAGTATGTATGTATATTCGTCAACAACCTCAAGATTTACGTTATTTATATTTTTTATATTTATACTGTAATTTGTCTTTATCATGGTTTTTGTTTTACTCATGTTCATTTTTAATTCTATCTTCTCTGATGCTTGTGCTAGTTGAGTCAGCATTGTGGCTTGTTCTTCTTGGTTGGTTGTAATAAGAATAAGATCATCGCAATATCTGAGGTGATTGAGCTTCTTTCCATTTATGTTGATACCATGTCTTCCCATTCCAGTTCACTAAAGACGTCTTCCAGAGCTAAGGTGAAGAGTTTTGGAGATATTACATCTTCTTGTCTTACGCCTCTACGGATTGCTATGGGATTAGTTTTGTTTGTTTTATTTTCCCATTCGACTGTCATAGTTGCTGTTTTATAGACGTTATGTAAGAGTGGCCTGTACCTGGAGTCTATTCTGCTGTTATTTTTCTATCGCCCATATCTCGACACTATCGAACGCTTTTTCATATTCTACAAAAACCAAACATAAATCTAGGTTGTATTCGTTTGCCTTCTCTATCAATATTTTCATAGTAAAGAGATGATCTATGGCACTAAACCCTTTTCAGAGACCTGCTTGTTCAACTGCCTGATAACTGTTCATTTTATTTTATGCAGGCCACTCACTTGAGGATATCGAAGAGGCCTGGCGACTGACAGGCGGTTAATTGAAGGCCAAAATCACCACACACAGCAGTTTTCGTAAAAGCGCTGACACGCTCGATCTCAAACCTGCATGTGTGTGGCGTCTCAACTGCAGTTCATTAACCTAACTACTCAAATAACGGCCTTCAGTCCTGGCCTGCATGCCATGGACTCTTCGATATCCGTAAGTGAGTGGCCAGCATTTTAGTCTGTTGGTTTTAATTCTAATAAAGAGTTTGTAGATTTGCGAGAGTAATGAGATAGGTCAGTAGTTTTTAAGCCTTTTTTGTCACCTGTTTGAATAACAGTATTGTAATACTCTCATTCCAATCGTGAGGTATTTCTGCCTTGTACAGGCATCGACTAAATAGAAGTTTTAACTCCTCTATAATAGTTGGTTATTTTTTTAAGCATTTCATCCACCGGCAGCTTTATTATCTTTCATTTGAGATAGGGCGGTTTTGATTTAATGTACGTCTATCTGGTAGAATTTTAGAGTTGACATTTTTAATTTTCCTTTTTAGATTTTCTTTTGTGTTACTATCAGACCCCTGTTTTGTGTTTGTGTCATATAATTCGCCATGGAAGGATTCTACTATATTTATTATTTTCCTTGAGTAATTTTGCTCCTCTCCATTTTTGCTTTTAAGTGATACTATGATGTTTCTTCCGCGTGATGGGTTTAGACATTTTACTCCGCGATACCGCTCTATTACTTTCTCTACTTCTGTTTTATTATATTTTCTGGTTTCGTTGTTTACCTTTCTTTTAACGGTTTTGTTAAATTCTTTATATTCTGTGATGTATCTACTGTTTGTTGCTAGAAGTTGTAGCCTTGGCTCCATAAGTTTTCTCGTTTCTCTGCTTATTTTGTTGTCTCTTTATTTCGTCTTCTCAGAAACCTTTATTCCTGCTTGTATAAGGTTATCCTTTAATATAGTGTTAATCGCATTAATGTCTGTTATATCACTTAATAATAGGTTTCCTTAATGATTTCTCTGATCGCTTCACCATTTTTTTTTTTCGTTGTTCTACTATTGGTTGTTTCTTAAATCTTCTATTTCTTTCTCTTTTCTGGTCAATGCATATTCATTCTCTTAAGAGTCGACGTTCACTTCTCGTGTTGAATGGGTTCAACGCTGGGGTGTATTCGAAGATATGTTTTTTATTTGGTAGAAAGTAGTCTATCTCATTTCTTATTTTGCCATTCGGTGATGCCCACGTCCATTTCTTGTTTGTCTTCTTCTAAAAGGAAGAGTTTATGGTATACAAATTTTGTTTTTCTAGATACTCAGCTAGTTTACGGCCTTGTTCATTTCTTAAACCAAATCCACAATCTCCGAGTTTTGTTTCCATTTCATCCATTTTTGACCTAGTTTTGCATCAAAGTCACCTAATACGATAGTGTAATAGACTTTTTAATCTTATTATTATTATTATTATTATTATAAATCAAATAAGGGCAGAGGAGCGAGCTCCTATTATGCCCAAAAACAAAGAGAAATATCATTTTACAACTAATACAAATTAAGAATAAAGTTAAAAATTAACAAACATCAAATAAAAATATTGAAAAAATAAAACAATGTCGCCCTAAAATAATTCAATCCTGTAAAGCTCCCATAATGTTCAAAACAAAGAAAAATATCGTTATAAAACTAATAAAAATTTTGAAACCATAAATAATGCCGTCCTAAAATTATTCAGTCTTGCAAAGAAAATAAAGAATTATCAAGTCTATTTTTAAAAATGTTAACACTAGTTGCCGATATGGTGTCTTCATCTAAGTTATTCCAGATGTTAAATATTCTGTTTGGTAAAAAGTTCATTCTGGATCTTGTTGTCGTCTGTTCCCTCTTTAATTTATAACGATGACCTCTTAATCGTTCGTCTAGATTTAGCGTAAATATTGTGTTAAGGTTTCCAAAATTATATTTTAAAATACGGAAGGATATAATTAGGTCACCTCGAAGACGTCGATGTTCAAATGTTGTTAGATGAGCCAAGGATAGTCTGTCTTCATAATTAGGTCTTACACGGCCAAATGCCAGTCTTGTGGCTTTACGTTGAACATTTTCAAGTAAGACTTTATCACGGTTAAGATCTGGACTCCACACTGGTCCGGCAAACTCAAGAATAGGTCTGACGTATATAGAGTAAAGTTTACTCATTGAGGTTAGAGATATTCGTGTAAAACATTTGCGGATTAGAAACAGTTTGGAATTTGCACGTTTACACACGGACACTATATGGTCAGACCAATTTAAGTTACTGTTAACTATCACTCCAAGATCTTTGTGGGAGGTTACTGACTCTATGGGATGCCCATTAATAAAGTACGGTAGTAATGGGTTATTTTTGCCAATATGTAGTATGACGCATTTTTCAATATTCAGTGGAAGTAACCACTCTGAGGACCATTTGAATATTGCATCAAGGTCGGTTTGAAGAACATGTTGGTCAATAATTGGATTCACATATAATTTAGTATCATCTGCGTAAATGGAAACCTTACTGGATACAACAAGAGGAAGATCACTAGTGTATATACAAAATAGTAGTGGTCCAAGTACTTATCCTTGTGGAACTCCACTCTTGACTGGTTTGTCCAGTGAATAAGCTTCCCCAACACGAACTCGGAAGTACCTGTCTGATAGAAAATTTTGAATCCAAAAGTTTAACTTTCCGCGGATACCATAGTGATCCAATTTAGCTAGTAATCGACGTTTGGGAACACGATCGAAAGCTTTGGAGAAATCTAAATAGACTACATCAACAGGATGTCGATTGTTTAAAGATGAAGACCAGTCACTTATACAATGAAGTAAGTTTGTGATCGTTGAACGACCCTTGATAAAACCATGCTGCTGGTGAGGGATAACATTTTCTTGAAGGAGGAATTCAGACATAGCTTCAGAAATAATGGATTCCATGACCTTGCCGACAATAGGAACTAGGCTGATTGGACGATAATTATTGCAGTCAAGTTTATTTCCTTTCTTGAATATAGGAGTAACCGAAGCCAATTTCCATGAAGAGGGAAGGGAACCCTGATTAAAAGAAGTATTCATTATAAAGGATATAGGAATGGCTACAGACTCTGCACACTGTTTAAGGAAAAAGGAAGTTAGTCCATCTAATCCAGGTGATGAATTATTGCGTAGTTTCGACAAATGTTGTTTAATAACATCTGGAGTGAAAGAGATATTATCAAGAGTTGTAAGGAGACGTGGACTCATTATTTGAGGAATGGTCATTTGGTTCGTCTGTAAAAACCTGAGAAAAAATAAGGATAAACATTCCGAAGATTCATTATTAGAAGAACATATGGACCCATCATCTTTTTGAAGTAATGGTATGGAGACTTTAGAAGATAAAGATGTGCGAATGTACCGATAAATTTTTTTACTGTTACCACTAGAAAGGATAGATTCTTCATATTCTGTTCTTAGTTTTAGCAACGATTGTTTGACTCTGTTAGAAAAATTACGGTGAGCGAGAAAATCATGCAGGGAACCAGTAAGTTTATACGTTCGCCAAAGCTTTCGTTTATGTCGAATTAAGGGGATAGCTGAGAGGTTAATCCAAGGTTTTAATCGATTTTTGTATATTTGTCGTTCAGTTGAATTATCAGAAATTGTTGTAATAGCAGTATGAAGAAAAGAGTCCCACATTGACGATGGATCTGGGTGATTAAGAAAAATAGATTGCCAGTCTATCTGGGACAAAACAAAATTAACAGTAAAGAAATCAGTAGTGGCATACGTTACGAGATTGTTTTTGCAAAGTGGTGTTAGATTAAATTGAATATGAGAAGTAATAATTGAGTTGTCAGAAATACCCACAGGAGAGGACACATCAAGTGTAGAAACTAATTGATCATCATTTGTAAAAAATAAGTCTAAAATTGAAGGATGATTATTAACTCTAAACCTTGTAGGTTCAGTTATTAGTTGGATTAAGTTTGAGTTCATGACAAAGTTTTTAAACAAATTTTGGGAGTTAATAGTGTCAGTTTTGGAAATAATGGGCCAGCTAATCTCAGGAAAATTGAAATCTCCAACGACAATGAGATTTTCAAGGGATGATAATTCCTCAAGTTTGTCAATAAGCATATTGTCCTCAGTAAGTACTGTATCCGGAGGTCGGTATATGCAAACTATATTAAATGTAAAAGAATTGTTAGTAACAAGTAAATGGATAATTTCTATACCTGGCAAGTCTATTGTTTTATTAGTTATTGAAAAAATATTAGTAATTTCATTTGCTAAATAGATGCATACTCCTTCCCCCCGACGAGTACCTCTGTCTCTGCGAAATATAGTAAAATTATGGTTATCTTCTATGGCTTTTGTTATTTCGTCGTAGAATGTTTCTTCTTTTGCGTTTTCGTGCTGTGTGGCAGGCGCATATGTTTGCACAAGTTTTATTTTGTACATTTCATTTACTTCCAGAATTAGGTAGGCTACTGTATCTGAGATACTTTTAATTATTGCTGTTGCGGGTTCCTTAAGTTCTTATATATTATAAAACTATAATCTATGTCCAGAGTTTAGATTTATGCACTTTTCTCCTCTTCTTTTTACTTCAGATAGCCCGACTATATCTCATTTGATTTTACCTAGTTCTTCCTCTAATTCTGCTACTTTATCGTCATTTGTCATGGATCTGGTATTCTAGGTACCGATGTAATACTTAAGATTCTGTTTTTAAATTTTGTATATGTCAGCTTTTTGCCTCCCCCAGAATCCTTGAGGCACACCAACGAGTTAGTCGGGTTTCTGTAAATTTAGTCCTACACATCTGTGGTACTATTATTCTTTTTGTAACTGACATTTTGGGGAGTATTGGCAATTAAAACACCATGCCTGGAGGGTTGGTGAGTAATGTTCTGTTGGGGTTAGTCGCTTAGCCAGTGTGTTCCAATTTTTTAGCACCGGAAGCTCGCCTTCACACTCCATCAGCTACACATGGCGTACGGCGTACACTCATTGCACGCCATGCATTGCCCAGTGGTTACGACGTGGACGTGGTAGTTGGATTTGCCATGTTGCTTCGTTAATCTGTGGGCATTTCCCCAATTTTTATCGCAGCTGAAAGACTGGCATCTTCAGCTACTTTCTAGACCCAAAATTTGACCATTTAACCCACATCAGCGAAGTAGAATATGCAAAATTGAGGAACGTAGAAAATTATTTCTTGTGCAAAAGGAATGGTAAAATTTTTATGGATGTGTCTCGAATTTTACGTATATGTGAAGCTGGGGATCTTAAAAAACTTTGAAAAAGCTTTACATCTTTTTTTTTTATAAGATAGTATGTAGTTTTATGTTTGGTGTTAGTAACATAACCGGAGAACTACTAAAATTACTTATAGTCCATGTGGTGAGACCGCTCCCGCCTGAAAAAATTTCTGATTCGGTTTCTTTTTGGATTCCTATTAAAAAATGTCCCCTTTAAACAAATCTGAAGGATGCCGGCCGAAATTTTTGGCAGAAATTATTTAAACGATATTTTTAAACAAATACAAAAGATCACCTTTTTTGTCCCGAAGAATATTTTTTAGGTTTTTTTGGGTCATTCTAAACATTCAAGGCATCTTGTGATGTTTCTCAAAAGATAAGAGTTTTCGAGTTATAGGCGATTTATCATCTGAAAAATGCGAAAATACGCATTTTCAAGGCTTAAAAACTCATATTTAAATTAGTATTTTTGAGGTTGCCAAGTACTTGAATTGTAGTTTAAACATTCATTTTCAAAATTCTGCACACTGATCGGGTCCAACTTCAATTTACACCGTTGTTATTTAATTGTTAATTATGCGTGTCCATCCGATTTTTTTGCCGGTGCGGCGCGCACTTTTTCTAAAAATCTCCCATTTTTCTCCAAAAAATATATTTTTTAGATATTTCGGGACATTCTAAATAAAATAGGTTTCTTGTCATTTTTCTCAAAAGTTAACAGTTTTAAAGTTATAAGTAAAGACTGGATTATATGCAAAATGCATATGCATATATATGCTGCATATTTCTCATGTTTTTCATAAATGCATATGCCTTGCATATTTGGAGATTTAAGAGCATATAAATGCATATTTTGATGGGAATTTACTCTACCCCATTTAAAAATAAGGTATATATTAGTAACATCAACATCCATTAAAATAAAATGTGAAAGTAAATATTTTGCTGTTAAGCTCCTTTGTTGTTGTACCCATAAACATAATGGGCGTTATTTATAGCTGCAGGTATCATTATCCGGATATTTAAGATTTATAGACTTCTCAGAATTTACAAATTACCTAAGTAAATACCGATTATATTTTGAATAACATTACAAATATTACCTGTACTTTCTGCTGGTGTCGGCCAACTATGAATTATTCTGGGAAAACCAACCAAAACGAAATTTTAAGGCAGCGTTGCCAATTTAGCTTATTTTATGCTAGATTTGGCATATTTTTGTGTTGTTTAGCTTATTTATTTCTTGTTTAGCATATAGCATATTTTCTAGCATATTAAATAATATAAAAATTATTTAGTAAAAATCGAAAATCTTCTAATTCAGAACAAATTTTTATGTTGGCCTTACAATTACTAAAACAACTTAGGAACTCTCTCACAGGAACTTGAAACTGATATCAGTGAGTCAAATCTGATTCCTAACAAAAAATGTTTAACCATTCACACATACACACCTACATCAGCAAATCCCTTCGCCTTCAATAATGTTTATATTAGTACTTATGTCTGTGGACCATGAGATTACTATTAACTACAGGATCATGTTTCAGCATTTTTTAAAACAAATAATTTATCTGTACTGGGTTATGCTTGCTATAGGGATTTTTTATTAGTTGATAATGGAATACCTACTGTTGAACTGATCATTCCATCATTCTTGTGAGGTTTGGCAAATACTATATTGGTCGAGTTGGCAACACTGTTTTAAGGGTAGGATAGATTATTTTATTTTATGAATGGTTAGTCTTAAATCAATCGCCGATTATTCAACTTTTGTGATTGCAAGTTATTGACTATACTGTGTAAAAAAATCATTTTATTATTATTGTGAAAATGCCTAAAGTAGCAAGGGAAAAATCAAGTCTTCTCAGAAGTTGGATTGGAAGTAACAATCATCTAAAAGTTATCGACAGTGAAAGTATGTTTTGCACCATTTGTGATAAAAAGGTAAGTTCTCCACTTCAATAGATTTTTAAACTTATCAAACTTCTTTGCACATCTATGTGTCTGTCTATTCTAAAATGACAAACCGTCCCATTTCTTCAAAAACTGTTTTTTAAAGTTCGCAACGGTTTGGCTTATACAGAGCGAGGTGTTGAGAGTGGCCCACCCTGTATACTACGGTACACTGACTGTACTTTATTGTTTGACGATTTCAATTTCACTTTGAGAAATAAAAAAAAATTGGGGGAGGTTTAAAAAGTTTGATCATTTTAATGTAGGTATCTATTTACGAAAACATCTAAAACATCATTATCATTATATTCCAGATTCCATGTCAAAAGAAATTCCAAGTAGTTCAACACATAAAAACTTCACTTCACCAAACTAAGCTATCAAAAAATGATAATAAACCTCGCCAGCAGATTCTACAGAACAGTTTGCAGATTCAGAATACGTCAGTTGGGCAAGAAACCTTTGCAAAGGATTTATGCCATTTTTTTTTGAACTGCAATATCCCTCTGCACAAGTTAGAACATAAATCGTGTCAAAACTTTTTAAAAACTTATTGCAAGATTAAAGATAAACCAGCTCAAATACCAAGTTCTTCAACTCTTCGGAAAAAATATGTCAGTGCATGTTACAAAGATGTGATGACGAGTATTAAAAATCAGTTAAAAGCCGATTATCTTTGGATTTCCGTCGACGAAACAACGGATACAAAGGGTCGACAAATTGCGAATCTAATTGTTGGAGTTCTTAACGACTCTGGCGATTTTAAAAACTCATACTTAATTAGTGTAAAATGTTTGGAAAAAACAAACTATGCTACAATAGCTAGATTTGTTAACGAATCCCTAACAAATTTTTTTTTACCTGATCAAGTACCATTTGAAAAAATATTATTAATGCTTAGTGATGCCGCCTCATATATGATGAAAGCTGCATCCAATCTTAAAATCTTTTTCCCTAATTTAATTCACTGTACATGTTTGGCGCACGGCCTAAACAGAGTTGCAGAGAAAGTTAGAATTGAATTTCCCAATGTAAACACCTTAATAAATAATGTAAAAAAAGTATTTCTGAAAGCACCACTACGTGTACAGGTATATAGGGAGATGCTTCCCGATATTCCTTTACCACCAGAACCAGTATTAACCAGATGGGGAACTTGGCTTAAAAGTGCTATATTTTTATCTGAACACTACGACGACATCAAAAGCGTTATTTCAAGTTTTGATCCGACTTGTACCGCTATTGATAACTGTCAAAATATTTTTAAAGAAAAGTCTATTAAAAATCAATTGTTGTATATAAAATCGAATTTCGATATCATTGAAAGTTCAATTACAAAATTAGAGGCTCAAAATTTATGTCTTCACAATAGTATGTCTATTGTTGATTCGGTTAAACAGAAAATAACAAATCTGAATGGGGAAATTGGAGTAAAAATTAAAGATAAACTTGATGACGTTTTAAACAAAAATGAGGGTTTCACTTTATTGCGTTCAATAAATAATATAATCAATTTTGGAAACTTCGATGAAAATATTAATATGGATCCGTCTCTAATAGCAAAGTTTAAATATGCCCCAATTACATCTTGTGACGTTGAGAGATCTTTTTCTGCCTATAAACAAATATTAACAGATAGAAGACATAATATTAGTTTAGAAAATATGAATCAATATATGATTATTTATTGTAACAATAAAAATATGTAAATTTGTTTTATTGTACTCTTTTTATAATATTAGTTTAGAAAATATGAATCAATATTGTAACAATAAAAATATGTACATTTATTTTATTGTACTCTTATTTATCTTGTGGTCAAAATAAAATATTTTGCCGTTTTATTTGTCACAAAACCTGAAGTTAAAAAAATATATTAAGAAATAATAATACAATTTGGTTTAAATTCAAACCTATTTATTTATTTTTATTATTTTTTATTTATTTATGTATTTAACGTAAACCATAAAATTATTCATATAAAAATAAGTGCATATATAAATGCATATTTGCATGTTAATTGTGCATATTCAGCTTGTTTTAAAATGCATATTGCATGCATATTTTAGACATTTTTTAGTGCATATTTTCCAGTCTCTAGTTATAAGCCATCTAAAAACCGAAAATGCGCTTTAAATCGCTTATAACTTTAAAACTATTAACTTTTGAAAAAAATGATAAAAAACCTATTTTATTTAGAATGTCCCGAATAATCTAAAAAATTTATTTTTCGGAAAAAAAAGGGGATTTTTGGAAATAGTGCGCGCCGCACCGGCAAAAAAAGCGGATGCACACGCATAATTAACAATGAAATAACAACGGTGTAAATTTAAGTCAGACCCGATCAGTCTGCTTCTTCTTCTTCTTAACGTGCCCTATCAAGTCCCCTTGACGTTGGCGATTAACATGGCGAAACTGTCTCTGTCTCGAGCTATTCTAAATAGGTGTTCTGCTTTCTTTATTCCTGTCCACTCCCGGATATTCTTCAACCAAGAGACCTGCTTTCTACCAATTCCTCTGCGTCCTTCGATTTTACCCATCATAATAAGTTGAAGAATATTATACCGGTCTCCCCTTACTACGTGTCCAAAATAGGCCATCTTTCTATATTTGATGTTATCAAGCAGCTCGCGGGTAGCATTTGCTCTTTTAAGGACTGCCACATTTGTCAGCATAGCCGTCCATGGTATTTTTAGAATACGTCTGTGCAGCCACATTTCAAAGGCCTCCAAACGGTTAATGGTGGATATTTTTAATGTCCATGCTTCGACACCATACAAGAGGACTGACCAAATGTAGCATTTAATCATGCGCTTTCGAAGTTGAAGTTGCAAGGTATCATTACAGAAGAATGACCTCATTTTTAAAAATGTCGTGCGGGCTATCTCGATTCTACATTTTATCTCTGTATCTGGATCTAGTTGTTCAGTAATATGGCAACCAAGATATTTAAAACTGGGTACTCTTTGAATCATATGACCATCAACATATAACCGTGAATCTTGATGGGCCAAACGGCTGAATACCATGTACTTTGTTTTTGAACAGTTTATATTTAGGCCAAACTCTCTTCCCACTCTGTCAATGGCATTTAAAAGGTGTTGTAATCCATTCATATCATCACTTAAAATAACTGTATCGTCTGCATATCTGATTGTATTTATCAGAATTCCATTAACCTTCACACCCCATTCCAAATTATGCAGCGCTTCCTTAAATAGTCTATCTGAATACAAATTGAACAACAGTGGGGACAGTATACAACCCTGTCTGACGACTCTTTGTATTTTGCATATTTCTGTTGATTTTCCATTTATGCAAGCTGTCGCTGTTTGACGCCAGTATAATTTTTCTATGATTCGTACATCTTGACTATCAACTCCTTTATCCTTTAGTATTTTAATTAATTTGTGATGTTATACTCGATCAAAGGCCTTCTCATAGTCAATAAATACAGCAAAGATGTCTTTCCCTTGATTTTGGCATTTCTGCAATAACACATTTAGTGCAAAGAGTGCGTCCCGGGTTCCCAGTCCATTTCTGAAGCCAAATTGTGTTTCATCCTGGTCTTCTTCACATTTATCTCTGATTCTACTGTGGATGATACGTAGAAAGATTTTCAAGGTGTGGCTCATAAGGCTTATCATTCTATAGTCGCTACAGTTTTTCGGACGTTGTTTTTTTGGTAGGGTTATGAATTCGGACTTTAACCAATCAGTCTGCAGAATCTTGAAAATAAATGTTTAGACTACAATTCAAGTACTTGGGAACCTCAAAAATACTAGTTTAAATATGAATTTTGAATCCTTGAAAATGCGTATTTTCGCATTTTTCAGATTTTAAATCGCCTATAACTCGAAAACTATCAATTTTTGAGAAAAATCACAAGATAGCTTTCTTGTTTAGAATGACTCAAAAAACCTAAAAAAATATTCTTCGGGTCAAAAAAATGTGATCTTTTGTATTTGTTTAAATATTTGTTTAATTGTTTAAACAATTTCTGCCCAAAAATTCCGCCAGGCACCCTTCAGATTTGTTTAAAGGAGATATTTTTGAATATGAATCCACAAATAAACCGAATCAAAAATTTTTTCAGACGGGAGCGGTCTCACCACATGGATTATAAGTAATTTTAGTAGTTCTCCGGTTATGTACATAAAACATATTTTAGTAGGGAAGGAAAGTATGCTAAATTTTCAGTTACTCGAGCGTTATGGGGACCTACTGGGTTGTGAAGAGTAGGTCCAAAAAAGGTTAAGTTTTCCATAAAGTGGGGGCCTTTCCATTTTTTTAATTTAATTTTCCATTTTCAGCAATTGTTTGTTCCGATTATATCGTCATCTATGCATAATTAGAAAAAATGTCTCGAATAAAAGTTACTTATTTTTACGTAAGGAACCCCAATCTGCATTAAAAAAGGGGGGCTCCCATTTAAGATTTTAAAGTATCCCCCCACCCCACTTCCGTGGGGGTCGTGTTTGGTGTCATTCGATATATTTTTCAAAAATATTGAATACGTGTATTTTTCAGTTTTTCGGTTTTTGATCTGAGGTTCATTTTGCAAAATATCGAGGGGTTCGTATTTAAAATTCTAAAAATGAATAACCATTTTCAATCCAACCAGAGAGTGCAGGAATGCAACCAGGTTTCGAAACTTATTAGTCTCTCATCAGGAGGCACGTATGCTGCTCTCCCTGATCCAACCAAAACAAACCCCAGCGTGCAGTCCCGAATTGCAACGAACGAAATGGCATAGATGCCCTAGCGGCAACTGCTACAACAAGACTAAGTTTAAGGGCTTAAAATATTTGATGAATTCGGTGACAGTTACATTCACTCCCACATTTTTCCCAATCGCGCCTAAAGAAGTATTTGCTTTAAAAAAGAAACAAACTTTAGTTAAGGGGAACGGAGCAAAATGCAAAATTTTGACGCATGTAAAAATTTTCAATGTGTTTTAAATGTATTCATTTCGAATCCTGAGAAAACTAATAAGTATTTTTGAAAAATTTAAACGCAGAATGAAAAACTACTGTATTGCCGAGGGCAGAAAGTCCCTTAGAATAAATAAACAGTTTCTTTTGAATAAAATATTTGCAATTAAAAATCACACTAAATGATCTTTATTATTATACTTCTCTTTTATTTTCACCCCTGTAATTTATTAAAATAAACAATATAGAAGTTTTCAGTAGTCGTTCACTTTGCGTTTAAATTTTTCAAAAATATTTTATTAGTTTCCTCTGGATTCGAAAAAAGTGAACACATTTAAAATACATTGAAAATTTTGACATGCGTGAAAATTTTGCATTTTGCTTCGTTCACCTTAAAGAAAAGATAGCGAGGTAAAAACTTCACTCACATATACAGGTTTCATTAAGAATATCAAATCTCTGAGTTATAGATTATAGACTTCAAAATATTAAGATTTAAGCCTTCACTTCAATCAAATGTGACTCCTTACTGAGTTACAAGGTGCTTTTTGTAAAAAACAAAAATAAAGGTTTCTTAAACGCTTTAAAAACGTTTGACGAATAAGAACCTACTTTTCATTACCTAGGTGCTACTTTGCTTGTGCTCGGTCTACAGACTCCAAATATACAGGATTTTTTTCACTTTTTTTTAGGCTATATTTTTGTTACGTGTATTTTTTTGGATAAAATACTTAACTTTTGAGTAAATTGATTGATTGATTTGGTTTGATAAAAGTAACTTTTTGAGTTATTTTCAGAAAACCGTCTAAAATTGTGTTTTTTTTTTGTAGAAAAATGAATATATTCACTCGCAAATAACTCAAAAAGAATTGATTTGGTGGCAGAATTTTATAGAACAAAATTTTCTTAGAATTAGTAATTTTATCCAATTCAGGACTTATTTTGAACGTATGTTTTTTCACCCAGAGAAGGGGCGAAACTCACCCCGAGGGCAAGAGCACACTTTTTTATTTACATGTTAGCTATTTGTATGCCAAATTTGATGTCAGTCCAAGCGCTTCTTTTAAATTAACAGAAAAACTAAAATTAAAAGTAAATCGACTACAAAGTCAATCGAATTTTATTTGCTACTGAAAAATTTACCTTTTCGAGCTTGGGTGGTTTTCACTCTATAGCGACGATATTTATATATTTTTTTTATTTAGCTTAATGCCTTGACAACTAATGGCCATTGGCATGGTACTGTTGATTTTGCAGTAAGACACCTAGTGTAGTGTGTGTGTCGACTAAATGCTTTGTTACTTTGAAAAGTCTACGTCATTGTCTTTACAAAAAGACGCTAATTGTATCCGACCGTCTGCGGTCCCCCGGTGAGTACCGATCCCACAAGGATAGAAACTATTTGCAGTCATTAATTTTTAATAAATGAAAAATTTCCTACCCCTGATAAGATTCGAACTCACTGGCCTTGAATCGATATTTTTATTTAAATGTACACTTTAAAGCGAATCAGAAAAATCCCAAAATTTTCACAGTGTACAATTATTGTTAATACATATTTTTTGTATTCGAAGGTCCTAAGGTCTTTTCACATGAAGTTTTCCTTTTTCTTTCGTAAATTTAACAACATTTGGGGAAATAACACAATCCTAAACGAAAGCTGAAATGACTGTTCCACAATTTATCAATGTGACAAGTTGAGGGAATCCGCAAATGTTGAAAATGTAATAATACAATTGTCACCGATGAATAGGCAATGCAGGACTGGACACGAAACTCGCTGAAAAAATGGTCAAAGCTTTACAAAATGTGCGCAAAAAACAAAACGAATAAAAGGTAAGATTGATGAAATACACAAAATAAATGTGTGGTCAACTGACTTGATTGATGAATAAAAGTGTTTCGATTTAAACAAAAAAGTGCTGTAGTGTTAGCACAAGGAAAGGCAAGATCAATATACAGAGTGAGTTTTATGTATGAAAACCCTCAATTAAGTTCTTCTAATACGTCCGATATTATATATTTACTGTTGTCAGATCTTCCGTTTTTCTGGAAATCTAATTAACTTTCTTATTTCAAATGGAACTGCCTGTATGTTTTTTTTCGTTTTGAAGCCCTTAAGGATCACTTATTATTTTTCATGTAATATTCCCTATACTTAAATAAATACCGTAATTTCGGAGTTATTGCTACATTTATTTTTTTAAAATTTTATAAACAAATTTTAAAAATCAATTTTTTTGGCCCGGACATACATTATTTTAGGTTGTTTGGATCATTGGGAACAAAAAGGTCTTATATAATTTTTCTCTAAGGTTAATGGTTTTCGAGTTATAAACAATTTAAAACTGAAATAAACGAAAAATGACGATTTTCAAGGTTTAAAAACGCAAGTAAAAAATATAATTTTTGTAATTACGAAGTGTCTAAATTCGAGTAAGCATATTTGGTCCGTTCTTTAACGGTAAAATATTGCAAAACCTCTAAATTTTAAAGAACCGCTTGGATTGACATGAAATTTGGCATACACCTAGCTAACAAGTCAAAGAAAAAAGTGATATTGTGCCGATATCTGCTTTTGCCTGGGGTGGTTTTCACCCCCTTTGGGGGTGAAAAAATATTCGTCCAAAGAAAGTCAGGAAATCGATAAACTGGCTAATTTTAAGTAACTTTTGTTCTATAGAGTTTTTCACTAAGTCAATACTTTTCGGAATGGGACGTTTCATCGCCGCCGTTTCGTCGCCGCCGGTTCATCGCCGCCGGTTCATCGCCGCCGTTTCGATGTCGCCGGTTCATCGCCAGTCCATTTCATCGCCGGCCGTTTCATCGCCGGCCGTTTAATCGCCAGTTAGTCAGTTGATATTGTATTATGGGAGATGACACGACACGACGTTTAATTCGGTTCAAAACTTATGACAAATAAATAGATAAAAAATATTATTATATTAAGTTACTGTTCTATTTCTACTTCCCCTAAATTTGATACTAAACAGTATTAAATTTGTAGTGTTAAATTATATTTTATAGTATAAAAGTTTAAAAGTCTATTAAAAGATTAAGTATGGCAACGGGAATGGTCATATCTCGCATTTCCTAGAATTCCTAATTCATACTAAAAATAAATAATAAATGTAACTCTCGAAAATTCGGAAATATATCAGTTAGCGATTAACTGACTGGCGATGAACCGGCGGCATCGAAACGGCCGGCGATGAATCGGCCGGCGATGAACTGGCGTCATCGAAACGGCGGCGATGAACTGGCGGCGACGAAACGTCCTAGACCCATACTTTTCGAGTTATTTGGCAGTGAATATGTTCATTTTTTTCAACAAAATAACCACGCTTTTAGACGGTTTTTCGCAAATAACTCAAATAGTAAGTATTTTGTCGAAAAAACATTCTAAGCAAACATATAGCCTGTAAAAAATTTAAAAAAATGGTGTATGTATCACGTCTCTACACGTAGTACAAGCAGAGTTATAGCTAATGAAATATAGGTTCATATTCGTCAAATTATAAATGGAATATTTTAACGTGAAATACCAAAAATGAAGCACATTTCGCGGAAAACTCATTACAACTTATTAAAAGTGTTTAAAAAAGCTTCATTTTTGTTTTATAAAAAAAAATTCTAGCATCAAAATTAAACAAGTTACGTTCAAAATAAAGTTAGTCCCTTTTGGTTTTGGCAAAAGAAATCGAGAAAATCACCCCCTAATTAGCATCTTAAATGAAGTTAATCGTTACAACTTCACAAATTTCTTGACTCGTGTATATATTGTTTATATGATCTGTAAGTTTCATCGGTTCAAAGTCCTTATTATTGAAAGGGCTGTATTTAAAATGGGTTGAACGAGTCACTGATCACGAATGTATGCAAATTTAAAAACACCAAATCTCAATCAATTTTTGTCTAACAGAAAAACAAAAGAATACATGATATTCAGAAAAGCAAATCTGACTTTTTTTGTTTTTCGAGATTTTTGGTATCTCTAACAATTTTTAAGTTATTTTGAAAAAAAGCATCTTTTTCAAAATTTAAATTTTTAAAAATTATAGTTTGAAACCAAATTTTTTCAAAAATAAGCACTTGAAATCGATGAAGCTTATTGATCATATAAACACAACATAAGTAAAATAATTTGTGGAACGGTAACGATTAATTTCATTTAAGTTGCTAAGTAGGGGGTGGTCTTCCCAATTTTTTTTTGCAAAAACAAAAGGGACCAACTTTATTTTGAGCGTAACTTGCTTAAATTTAAAGCTAAAAACTTTTTGTAAAAACAAAAATAAAGCATTTCTTAAACACTTTAAGAAAGTTATAATGGATTTTTCCCAAAAAGTGCTTAATTTTTTGGATATTTTACGTCGAAATATTCTATTTGAAATTTGGTGAATATGAATCTATTTTTCATTGGCTATAACTCTGGTTCTACGAGATCAAGAGACCTAGCGCGTACACCATTTTTTTTTACTTTTTTATAGGCTATATTTTTGCTAAGAACATTTTTTTCGACAAAATACTTACTTTTTGGGTTATTTGCGAAAAACCGTCTAAAAATGTGGTTATTTTGTTGAAAAATGAACATATTCACTCGCAAATAACTCTAAAAGTGTTGACTTGGCGAAAAAGCTCTATAGAACAAAAATTAGTCAGTTTACCCATTTCCGTACTTATTTTGGACATATATTTTTTCACCCCCAAGAGGGGGTGAAAGTCACCCCCAGGGCAAAAGCACACATCGGCACAATATCACTTTTTTTCTTTGACATGTAAGCTATGCGTATGCCAAATTTCATGCCAATCCAAGCGGTTCTTTAAAATTTAGAGCAAAACCCGTGAAAGAATGGACTAATTCGACATACTTAACTCTAAACGATTGTTTTTTAATTGTTAATGAAACGCTTATGAGAGGAAGGGCGATCGGACTGCATTAACAACTAAAAAGCAATATTTTAAAATGAAAGAGGCCCAAATTACTTACCGGAAACTGATAAATTAAGGTTTCAACTTGAATTTAGGCATATCATGATTTCATAATTAATATTTTTAACTTGTGTTTTTGAGACCTATTGTGTTCCCAATGATCCAAGGAACCTAAAATAATGTCTGCCTGGGCCGAAAAAAATGATTTTTATAATTTGTTTATATATATATTTTTTAATTAAATGTAGCAATAACTCTGAAATTACTGCATCTACGTATAGGGAATATTACATAAAAAATAATCCGTATTCCTTAATAACTTTAACACGCAAAATATATACAGGGCGTTCCATTTGAAATAAGAAAGTTCGTTAGATTTCTAGAAAGACGGAAGATCTGACAATGTAATTACGATTCTAATATCGGCCGCCGTAGAATAACTTTACCCAGCAAAATCTATAAAAATCTCCCAAGCCGTTTCCGAGATAATAGAGGGTTTCCATACATAAAACTCACTCTGTATAACAACTTATATACTAACTTTATAATAGGTTTATAATTTTAACTAAAACAATATAGATAATAATACTTAATAAAGTCATAGAAGTGAAATTTCTAGAGGCAGAATGCTAATACAGAAGCAGAAAAAAAGTTTTTCAGCTACACTTAACCTTCCGTGCGTCGGGCGTACCTGTTCCAGCCATAGATATATAATACTCTAGATTGCGCCCTGCGATCTTAAAATGGGTGACGGTTGCGACAGAGATAAATGAGCCTATTTGGTCGGTAGTCTCTTTTTAATTTAAGGGGAATATCGACGACGTGAATATCCCACTTTATCGAGTAATATGTGTTGACAGTTGGAGCGGGTGGTGACGGGAAATGGTCTTTGGTCTTCGGACGTGGATAATCGTGGTTCGAATCCCATACCAACTTTACTTTTTTTATTTTTATTTAATCAATATTGAGTTTATTAGATATTTTTACATCTGAAAAATGGACCTAAGTAAATCTAGCAGATAATAAATGTATGTACAGTAAGTTAATATTGGAATACATAATTTGTGAACTGCATAGTAAAATAAAAGTCGTTCGTTATTAATATAAATTCGTCCTTATTCGAATGATGTGAATGTTTGTTTTGCTTCTACTTTTTTTAAAAAATTGTAACAATAGTTTCATAAATAAAAATAATGTCTAATTACTTATAATTGAATCGGTCATTTCAAAAACAGCAAAGTCCACAATTTTCAGAAACTAACTTTTTGAGAGGAATAGACTCCTTTAAGATAAACGTTGTGTGCAAAAACGACACCAGTCCAGTAAAAACATTAGGAACAAAACTACAATATAACTCTGAATTTTGATGTCATCCATTTCATCCATCTTTCGATTATATAGTTAGTTTTCTTTGCTCTTTTGTAAAATTAGGAATATGTGACTCATGTTGTTTTTGAAATACCGATTCAATTAATAAATCGATGGTACATTTTATGTTGATATTAATTATTGGTAATTTTTTACGAATATTTTTAACAATTACTTTATACTATTCTACAATTAACTTATTAAAAAAATAACATTGGCTTTAATATTTTTAAAAATCTATAGGTGCCTACACAGTTTTTCTTATTTGTTATATATTTCTTTGCATAGATTTACTTTAGAGATGTAATAATATCTAATAAACGCAATATTGATTAAATAAAAAATAAAAAAAGTAAAGATTGGTATGGGATTCGAACCAGGATTATCCACGTCCGAAGACAAACGACCAGTTCTCGTCACCATC
Source organism: Diabrotica virgifera virgifera (assembly GCF_917563875.1). Lineage (NCBI taxonomy): Eukaryota > Metazoa > Arthropoda > Insecta > Coleoptera > Chrysomelidae > Diabrotica > Diabrotica virgifera. Next base: position 181,463,725 of record NC_065446.1, read on the forward strand.
CGCTCGAACTGTCAAGCCATCTAAAATACTCGACGACAGAGTAGGATAGTGACGTCGTCGATACTCCCCTTAAATTAGAAAGAGACTACCAACCAAATAGGCTCATTTATCTCTGTCGCAACCGTCACCCATTTTAAGATCGTAAGGCGCAATCTAGAGTATTATATCTATGGTTCCAGCAGATACAGTAGGTAGTCTTTCTTTTGTGTTGTGTGCGGCAACCTTTATGGTTACAATTTTCGGACATCTTTGATATTAAAGCACCCTAATATGTCTGTGTAGATTTTGGCGTTCGATCCGACCATCACTTGTGACATAGTTGCCGTATCCTCTATTTTTTCATATTATCACGTTACAATTTTTGTGATATTATACACGAGCGTGACACCCTCAAAAAAGCGCTTAGTTTTCGAGATACTGACCACAGAGGGATGAATGGCTACTTTTATTCATACTTTATATTTTCGAGGGTGCTGAAAACGAAGATGTAGGGTGTATAGGGTTATTACCCTATATCTGTGGCTTTTGCCCAGTATTCATGTTTTTTGTTGTGTTGTTAAGCAATTGCTCTTCTATGAAGGTATTTTTTTTGAAAAGTGGGCTAAAAATGGTCTGACTCAGCCATGTTGTCTTTATAATTTAATAAAAGAATTTAGATGTGATTCTATTCACTGTAAAGGGTTATTACCCTATATCTGTGGCTTTTGCCCAGTATTCATGTTTTTTGTTGTGTTGTTAAGCAATTGCTCTTCTATGAAGGTATTTTAAGAGGACGAAGCTCTGATGATGGCACGTTATGTGTTGAAAGTACTTAGCTGATATAAAATATATTTTTTACACACTATCAAAAGTTTTTTGAAAACATACACCTGTTTGTCGTTTTGACCTATTCAGAAGTGTGTACAAGTCTTGCAGTCTTTTCCAATAAATGAATAAATGTCCTTCATAAATTAGCAAAAGGAAAAAATAATGATATTTATATTGTAAACTGTGTGTAATCATCAAAATAATAAATCACTAATTTGAGAATTTCCGTAAACTTAATAGGGTTCAATTAAATAACTTTTTTTTAAATATCTCCGATGTTGTAAAAAGTGACATATGGGGTTTTTGCAAAGAACGCCTCAATCGTCCTCTGTCAATCCTCGTTCGCTCATTGATCTTCGAACTCATTCCATCCACGATTTCTTTGGTCTTCCTCGTTTCCTGTGTTCCGGTGGTATCCATTTTGCTACTTTCTTTGGTAGTCTTTCTTCTGACATTCTTTGAACATGGCCATACCATATAAGCTGTTTTCTATCTATGCAGTCGATCACAGTTTCTTTTAGACCCATTTCTTCCTTAATTGTGTTGTTTCGAACCCTATCAAGTTTCGTTTTTCTAGATGCTCTTCTTAGTGCATCCATTTCTGTGGCTTCTATTTTCCTTATTTGATGTTCTTTCAGACGCCACGTTTCAGATCCGTACAGCAGTGTCCTTTTTATCATTGTGCCATATATGCTCAATTTTCTTTGTTTTCTTATTTCAGTACTCCATAATGTTCCATTCAGAGATTTAATTAATTTTCTAGCTTTATTTATTCTACTGTTTATTTCTGCTTCATCCGTTCCTTCTTTGTTAAAATTTTTCCCCGGGTATTTACATATTTCACATCGTTTTATTGTATTATTGTTTTCCCGTTTCAGGTCAGTAGTTTCCTCTCCTACGCAGAGGTACACCGTCTTTTCCGTGTTCATTATCAAACCCCATTTTTCAAATTCCTCACCCAATTTTCGTGTCATGTAATCGAGATCCTCTTTATCATTTGCACATATTACTTGATCATCGGCAAATTGGAGGGTATACAAACAAGTATCATCGTCCACCTGTATGCCCATTCCTGTAATATAAATTTTAAAAAGTGTCGGTGATATGCAGCACCCCTGTCGTAGGCCTTTATTGACTCTAAATGGTTCCGGTATTCTGTTGCCTTATTTTATCTGGGCTTCCATGTTGTTTTATATATTCTGTATAGCCTTTATGAGTGCATGATTGATTGAAGTGTCCTGGAGTACCTGCCATAATTTCGAGATAGGTATGTTATCATATGCTTTTTCTAAATCTAGGAATGTAAGGTGTGTTGATCTACTCCGTGCTAGTTTCTTCTCTATAATTTGTTTCAAGCAGAACACGTTGTGTGTGCAAGATCTACCAGCTCGACATCCGCTCTGCTCCTCTTCCTCTTGGTTTTTGTATTCGTCTTCAATCATATCTCTGATTATTCTTTCATAGATCCTACTTACCGTACCCGTTACTGATAGCCGTCGGTAGTTATTACAGTCTAATTTGTTACCTTCTTTATATATCGATGGTATGAAAGCTGTTTTGCATTCTTCTGGGATGCTTTCTCCATTGACGTACTTTATGAATATGTATGCAAGAGATCTAAACAATTTCTGCGTTCCGTTTTTTATCAATTCTGCTGATATTCCGCCGGGGCCGGGAGATTTTACATTTTTAAGCTGTTTTACTGCTTTAGTCACTACTGCTACATCAATTAGTAATTGTTCACCTTCTATATTTATTTCATTTTGAGCTTGATCTTTGTATTCTGTTCTTTCTTCGGTAAGTAGATTCTTATAATGATCTATCCATTTTTTTCTTGGTATTAGCTATATTGTGTTGTAGGATTTTTTATTGACTTTTACATTGTTAATGAATTTCCATGCTTCACTGCATTGTCTACCTCCGATATAAGTATCTATTTCTGTGCACTTTTTATCCCATGTTTCTCTTTTTCCTTGCATGATCTTTCGCCTTGTGTCTTTTTTCTTTTCTTTGTATTTTCTGAGATCTTCATCTTGTTTTGTGTTTAGCCATTTTAGATATAGCTCCTTCTTTTCTCTAACCAGTTCTTCAATCTCAGAGTTCCACCAATATTTATTGCTTCTGGTTATTTGTCTAATTCCCAAGGCTTCTTTAGCAGCTTTTCTTATACTAAACAGTACTTTTTCGTATGCCTCCTTTCCGGTAAGACCCTCTATTTCTTGAAGATACTTATCTAGCCTTTGTTGATAAAGATATTTTGTACTATCATGTCGTAGGCTTTCTACATCATACTTTTCCTCTGTGATATCTGTTGTGTTTTCTTCCGGTATTTGTGTTGACCTTTGCTTGTTCGATTTTACTGGGAAAAGATTTTAGTTTTAAGCAGGTGGTGGTCCGATATGTTACATATTCCTCTATATACCCTGACATCTTCAATATCTAATACGGTTTTCTGTTTGGTTATCACATAATCTATTATTGATCTTAAATTTCTAGTACGTTGTGTCCATGTGTATTTTTGTATTTCTTTGTGCTTATAGTAACCATTATTGATTGTTAGCTCAAGTTGTTTGCATATATTTATTAACCTGCCTCCATTTTCATTGAATATGTCTTCTCCAAATGGTCCTACTACTTTATTATTTGACTTTTTACCGGTTCTAGCATTTAGATCTCCTAATATTATTATTTCTCTGTTGTCTCCTACTTTTATTATTGTTTCATTTAAAACCTCGAAGAACTGAACTTTTTCCGCTATTAGAGCATCGTTTGATAGACCATACACTCCTATAATCGTTATTTTTTGTTGTAAGATGTTCATATTAACTATCTATCAGTATGTTTTCGTTTACTGCTTCCCAGTCTGTGATTTTTTTTATTTTTTTATGTACTGGTAGGGATACTCCGCTTTGTGCACGTTGATCTTTTGGCACACCGTTGTATATATGTAGGTAGTCGCCAATTGTTTCGAGCTTTTTTGCATTTGTCTTTTTGACGTGAGATGAGGAGCAAGCCCATCGTCACAAGCACAAGCGTCACAGCTAATATTTACTTCCCTAAAATAATGAAGGAAAAACTGAGAGAACTGACTGGTGCCTTAGAGCCCAATTTACAACCTGAACCAGAGATACAGGAGTTACTTACAGGTCGTTGTGTAATGTGCGACTGGAAAAATAATCAACAAATAACAAAGTGCGTAGAAAACACAGATCAAACGGCCCAGTTATATTTTTTGGTTAATTTTTTTCCAATTATAAATTATGTACAGCTGGTTCCTAAAAAAACTGATACGACTCTTAGTAAGATTTGATCATTTTGAGCAGTGTATAATTGATCTGACATTATATTATATTATATGACAGACAAATAATAAAATAAACAAACAAACAGTCATTTTTTGAGGTTGAAGTTATCTGACACATTTTAAGATTTGGCAGTGACAGTGACAGTATCTAAATAATAAGTATTTATCCTTCAAAATATAATAAATTAAATACAATTAAACTCATAGTCATTATATCACACCTCATCAAAAGCTTTTCACAAGAACATAGTCAGCGATTTTGATATGGCTTAGAGCCAGACTACATCAAGATCGCCTATAAATCGTATTGGTAATTGCCTTGCAGCGAGACCAAAAACAAAAAGAAAAAGAAGAAGAAAGTACACTGCTCAATTTTCTACAAAATACGCTTAAGAGTCGTATCAGTTTTTTTGGAACCAGCTGTACATGTTTAAAACCAATTATTTTTATTTTTGAATAATAACTCATGTTATTTAAGGCGTTTCATGTATTACTACGTAGAATAAATATTTAAAGCACAATACGTTTGTTATTTTTTTCTTCAAAATATAAGGTTAAAACAAAAACACGGTTTGAGAGATCACGGTCACTCCTGGTGTAACTTTGTTCACGTCACTACTACAGGGATAAATAGCTAATTATTATAAATATTCTTCTTCTCATACTTGTTGTAGATCTGCCTATCTGTTAATTCGAGTGTCTCGTTGTCTTTTGGATGTTTTGTAATGACCATGAATTTTGTTTCCTTTAAGTTCATTTTAATACCATATATGGTACATTTTTCGGTTAGCCGTTCCAGTATGTTTGTGAGACTGTAGAGTTGAAGTGAATATGACAGTGTCATCGGCATATCTTATATTGTTAAGGATTTCACCATTTATGATCATTAAAGCTCGGATTTATAGGCAACAAAAATTGAAGAAAAAGGCGCCTATATAGGCAAAGATTTTTATTAAAAAAGGCAGGAATATAGGCAATAAAGGAATAAATTTATTATTTATAACCACTTAAAATTTTATCATTAATAGAAACAACTAAATATTTTTTAATATTTTCGGTCTTCAAACTATGTCTTCGATCACTTAAAATTAATTTGTACATTGAAAACGAACGTTCGACATCGACAGATGTAATTGGAGCATATTTCAGAGCGGATAATAAATCTGGCATAATTTGTAATTCCTCGGAAAATTTCCCATCCAAAACTTTAGCAACATTAGATAAAAACGAAAAACCTTCATTCTTGTCGAAAACATATTTCATTTTTTTTTAAATTAATTGACCGTTACTTCCAGGTACCGATTTAATTTTCGTCTTTAAATTATCTATTAATTTTACTGACTCACATAAATTTATCTCTTGTTTTTCTAATAAGGTAATTGTGGTAACTATTAATTTATAATTGTCATTGATATAAGCGAGTTCCTGTTTCAATTTGGGATTTTTTAATATTTTTTTGCTTCTCGAATGGCTTCCGAAATATCATCATCAAATTTTGACATAACTAATTCTATTTCATTGCAGTGTTCAAATTAAAAAAAAACTGCTTCGAGCCAGGTTCCCCACCTTGTAATTACTGGTTTAGGTGGCAAAGGGACACCGGGAAGTCTTTCTTTATATATTTGCACCCTCAACGGAGCCTTTACAAAAACTTTTTTCATAAAATTTATAAAATTATTTACCAACGGAAACAGATTTCTTATTTCTTCAGCAATTCTATTTACCCTGTGGGCTACACAAGTGCAATGAATTAAATTAGGATAAAAAATCTTTAAATTAACAGCAGCTTTTAACATACATGCCGCAGCATCTGAAAGCATTAAAACTATTTTATTCACTGGTATAGGGTTGGGTAAAAAGAGGTTTGTTAAACTATTTTTTATAAATCGACTTACTGTTAAATTGTTTGTTTTTTCCAATTCTTTAACGGCAATTAAATAAGGTTTTCTCGCAAAGCTTTCGTTCAAAATTCCAATCATTAAATTAGCTATATACCTGATGCATACATCTGTCGTTTCATCCACGATAATATACAAAAAATTGCCCTCTAACTCCCGCTTAATTTTTGAAATACATTCCACATAACATTTTTCCACAGTATGTTTTCTCAATGTACTCTCGTCCGGTAAGGATTTATTAAGATGTTTTTCGAAAAAGCATTTAAAACTAGGGTTACTAACTTTATATAGAGGAATGTTGGATGCAATCATCATCTGGCATAAATAAAATTTAAATGCGTCTTCCTCCTTTTTTTTGAACTGCTTAAACTATCCCGCAGAGATATTTGGGCTCACTTAGAGGAATTTAATTTTTCCAAATTACGTTTATGAAGTGGGGTTCCACAATGCTGGTCAATAAAGTACTTTTTTCTACTTGAAATCTGAGATTAAAAAAAAATAATTAGAATTCTAAAACCGCTTTAGAATTTAGTTATGTTGTGGGACGAAAAAAAAAGAGAAAAAATAAAACTTACCGATTTGCCGCATGGTATACAAATTGCTCCATCTCCTTCTATGAATAATTACGAATGTGGACACTAACCATTCTTTTGGTAAAATACCTGTTTGATAAATACGATCATATAGTTTTACCGAAATGTCTATCATTTCTTCATAAATCAGTTTAAGCATCTCAATCGGGATTTCATCCGGACCTGTATCCTTTTTCCCTTTTGTCTGCCTTAAAGCGTATGGAACTTCCTCTTTTAAAATTTTTGGTCTCTCTTCTTCAGATTCCTCAGCTATGATTATTGTCTGTCATCTCCGAATAATTCTTTTACGTATTCTATCCATCTGTTTAGTTGTTGTTTATCTGTGAAAATGTTACCGTTCGAGTATTTTATAACATTTGGTTTTCCCAACATCATTTGTTCGCTTTCCGATGAATATTGAAACTATTATATTTTTTTCATACTCCTATATTTCGTGACACTGTTCAGTTAAACATCTTTCTTTTACTGTTGTTATGTCTTTTCTAATCCAACTGTTAAGGATTTTTATTTTGCAATATTTTTGTTTTTATATTTTCTTAGGGTTAGTACAACTCAGCAACTATAGCTGCAATGCTCAAAGTCACTTCATCGATAAACGGAGGAGCCGATAGTCAGTTGTATGCAATTAACCGAAGCGTAAATATCCATATACTTACCATTGAACATAAATTTTAGTGCGTTTGCTACGTTGTCAGATAATTTGGTAATTCGTGAAATAGTGATTGTTTGTTGAATTTTCATAATATATATATAAGAGGTGAAATTTTTTATTAAAATGAATCACGTACAAAGTATCAAGTGCCGTAAAAAATCGGATTCTGAGTGCACAAGCTCTGAGCAACAGGAAGCAGAAGGAAATGTTCTTCTTATTGAGTTATCGAAAGTGCAAGAACGAGTAGCTGCTTTGACAGCTGAATCGATTGTATATTTATATTAAAATGTTTTGCATACTTAGATTACCATTTTTTTGTTATAAATCGAATATAAAAAGAGGTGGTGTTATAGAAAGATAGAAAATAATCGAATAAGAGGAAAAAGTTAATATTATATTCCATTGTTATAGGTGTCAGTTTATCCAGCGTCAGAAAAATCGCTAAAGAAGGTCGTGAGGTTGAAAATGGAGAAACCCCCGGATTCTCCACACCTAATAAACGACAAAAAAGTCCTCAAAAATACAGCTAGATCCATATTATCAAAGTATATTACGGAGACAAATATATGATTTTCATCTTCGCGATAAACAAGTTCCCACAATTAAAAAAATTCACCAAAAATTTGTAAATGAATTGAATTATGTAGGAAGTAGAGAAAGTATGAGGAGGGAATTCCACAAACTTGGGTTTCGCTGGAAAAAAACAGTCGACAACAGAAAAATGTTGATAGAGAAACACGAAATTAGACATTTAAGGCTGCAATATCTGAGGAAAATCAAGGAAGCAAGAAATGCAAATAAATTTATAGTGTTTACTGACGAAACTTATTTACTAACGAGCCATATTGCAAGAAACAATTGGTGTGATACCAGTAATAATGGACTTAAAAAACCAGTGTCAAAAGGGCAACGTTTAATTATTGTTGGGGCAGGAAATGAACAAGGTTTTGTTCCTGGTTCTTATCTGAGGTGGAAGTCGACGTCAAAATCTGGAGATTATTATGATGACATGAACTATGCAAATTTTAAAAAATGGTTGGAAGAACATCTTTTTTGTAACTTGCCTCCGAATAGTGTAATAGTGTTAGATAATGCGCCATACCATAATACACAGGAAGATAAATGTCCTACATCCGCATCGAAGAAGTGTGTTATGCAGGAATGATCTATATAACATAATAAAATTGCATAAACCTCGTTATGTAAAATATGCAATCGATAGAATTATACGAGCACAAGGACATGATGTATTTAGACTCCCACCATACCATCCAGATTTGAATCCTATTGAAATGGTTTGGGCAGCTTTGAAATCATATGTGGGAGCCAGAAATGTAGACTTTACGTCTACATCAATCCAGCAGCTGTCGGACGAATTTTTTGAAACCTTTCCTGTGGAGGAGTGGAAAAAATAACAGACAAAGTCATCGCAACTGAACGTGAATTGATATCAAAAGAGCCACTAATTGATGTAGTCGTAGATCGTATTGTTATTAATCCAGACGAAGATTCAGATAGCGACGATTTACACTTTTCCGACAGCGAAAATAGCGAGCTTGATGATATTTGAAAATAAAAACAGGTAAATCTATTTTTATAAGCTTATTTCCACAACCGTTGGAATTAGTATATTGTGCAACAAGTGCAGAAAGGTACTAATTTCTCACGAGTTTGAAAAGTTGCGGTACGAGCGCAAGTGAGTGCCGCAATTCAAACGAGTGAGAAATTACCTTTCTGCACGTGTTTCACACTATACTTTATCTACAAGCACAGTTTTCCCTAAAAATAAAAATCACAATTTCCAAACGACGATTAATTATAATAGGTACCTATGTGATAAATTTTAAACTGTATTTAATTAATACCTACTAATCAATTTAAATTCCTTATACCTAAATAAATTGCACAGAAATCAGTTAAAAAATTAATGCACTGCCTTAATTTGTTTAACTTGGAAATTGGAAAAGACTGCAAGACTTGTACACACTTCTGAATAGGTCAAAACGGCAAACAGGTGTATGTTTTCAAAAAACTTTTGATAGTGTGTAAAAAATATATTTTATATCAGCTAAGTACTTTCAGCACATAACGTGCCATCATCAGAGCTTCCTAAAAGGACATATTTAAGATAAGATTTTTTTCATATAAAAAATGAGTGAAAAACTTACGTCCTCTTAAAATACCTTCATAGAAGAGCAATTGCTTAACAACACAACAAAAAACATGAATACTGGGCAAAAGCCACAGATATAGGGTAATAACCCTTTACAGTGAATAGAATCACATCTAAATTCTTTTATTAATTTATCAAGGCAACATGGCTGAGTCAGACCATTTTGAGCCCACGTGAACAGCAGATCAGCTGAGGAAGACTGTCATTTATTGAAATGGTAAAGAAGGAACGACAATCTTATGCGACCTCTATATTCATAAATATTAATTAAAAAATTGAAAATGACTAAAAAGCCATGTGTAGGTTAAATGAATTTAAAGTTAAGATACTAAATTTTTTATAAAGTTAAATTTTCAAAAGATTACTATTATTACTATTGAAGTGAAATGTTAATATGCACGTTAATATGCAATATTATTATAATATGCACGTTAACATTTCACTTCAATAGTAATAATAGTAATATTTTGAAAATTTATCTTTATAAAAAATTTAGTATCTTAACTTTAAATTCATTTAACCTACACATGGCTTTTTAGTCATTTTCAATTTTTTAATTAATATTTATGAATATAGAGGTCGCATAAGATTGTCGTTCCTTCTTTACCATTTCAATAAATGACAGTCTTCCTCAGCTGATCTGCTATTCACGTGGGCTCAAAATGGTCTGACTCAGCCATGTTGCCTTGATAAATTAATAAAAGAATTTAGATGTGATTCTATTCACTGTAAAGGGTTATTACCCTATATCTGTGGCTTTTGCCCAGTATTCATGTTTTTTGTTGTGTTGTTAAGCAATTGCTCTTCTATGAAGGTATTTTAAGAGGACGTAAGTTTTTCACTCATTTTTTATATGAAAAAAATCTTATCTTAAATATGTCCTTTTAGGAAGCTCTGATAATGGCACGTTATGTGCTGAAAGTACTTAGCTGATATAAAATATATTTTTTACACACTATCAAAAGTTTTTTGAAAACATACACCTGTTTGCCGTTTTGACTTAATTTGTTTAAATTTAAACAATTATTACACATTATTGACATTATATTTATGCAGTCACGGATTTACACAAAACCTACTTCATTCGACGTCTCTTGCACAGGTTGCTAAATCCTTATTGGTTATTTGATAATTATAAAATGTTTAATAAGAATAAAATTGTAAAATAAAACAGCTGTAACATCCATAATTTAGTTTCTATGCTGTAGTTAAATATAATAATTGTCTTATAGGTTATATATTTGTCTAAAGTTTAACCACGGATGTAAACAGAATATAACGTTACTCAGAATGCGGTATTCCACGGATGTAAACAGAATATAACGGTATTCACAATGAGGTAGTCAACTGCGCAGAAAAGAACTTTGCGGCACAGAAACGTCACTTTGCGGCACAGAAACGTCACTTTTCTGCACACTAAGGTCAAATATCTTATACTGTGAGAAAATATCAAGTTTGCTAACATAAAACCGTGCAGAAAAGTGCACTTTGAATAGTGGTTGTAGAAAAACAATTTATTTTAACTAAATATCACAATTCTCAGTATGAAACAAATTTAGCTTTCTAATTTAATAGATTTCCATTCATTCAGTTCATTTTAATGTTCATGATTCATAACTTCAGCAAGGAGCATATTTTATCAATTACCTCAAAGATTTTAACTTTGATATTAGGACTCTGATAATAAATATAATTATAAACTCATTACAGTAATTATGCAGTATTAATATTACAGTTCAATGGACAACCTCTAAAATAATATTCGATTAGGCAACACCGCATCAACCAACGTCTGTCGTGTCTGGTCGAGTCAAATCGTCACCATCGCAGTCATTTTTGTGTTTATTGTATTTCGTCTGTAGTCTGTCATCCACATATGCCTTTCCTTTGGTGTGGCTTCACGTATTTCTTCTCCCGCTTCTTTTAGAGCTTGTTAAATCTCTCTTCAATTTTCATTAACCTCTTTTGAGTTGATATTAAATTTATAGATTTATTATAAAGGCTCACATGGCGGCGATGAACTCCTCATTTGACAAAAATATTTCTGCCCGACGAGTGACTTTTCAAGTTTGGAAACAAAAAGAAGTCGTAGAGGGCCAAATATGGAGAATACGGTAGATGGGATGCGAGATTTCAGTTTCTCCAGGACTTGTGTTATGGAAGAATTTGGACCAATCACGGGTCACAGATTTTCGATTTGTCACTTGACAGTTCGATCAACTTTTGAAAATATACATTTACCACAATAAAACAAATTTGTTTTTAATACTGTGTGTTTACCTCTTTAATTTTGTTATTTTTATCCATTTCTATTTTGTTCTGTAGTATTCTATCCTTTCATTCATCATTTTAGCCTGTAGCTGAATTGGATTTATAGAAGTATAATATTGGATTTACATTTATCAAAATGTACTGAACTGGAAAAATGAATTAAAATTCAGAAGATGTAAGTGTAATGATATGTAGATAATTAATATTAATGATAATAATTTTAATTCTATGAAGATATAAAATAAATACACCTTAAATATAAATACAAGTGTTTTAAAAAAAAAGACTAAGTTTTCGCTCTAATGGCATACAGAATATCCCACCAGAATGAAAACAATGGGAACCTTCTCTGGTTACACCTCCGAGGCTTCTACAATTTGCAAGCCATACGGATGCTGAGACTAGGGAAGATGATGGAATTCTACAATTTACAATTCACGTCCCATCTGCTCAGCGCGGTAAAGTTCCAACGAGAATGGTTCCCTTCATACTCCACACAGAGTAAATGTAAATCAAAAATGAATAACCATTTTCAATTTCGTTGCAAAACGAAAATACAGCCGAACCATATTCTAGTCCAATCAGAGAATTCGGGACTGCACGCTGGGGTTTGTTTTGGTTGGATCGGGGAGAGCAGCATACGTGCCTCCTGATGAGAGACTAATAAGTTTCGAAACCGGTAGGGGTGCTTGCAGCACTCTCTGATTGGACTAGAATATGGTTCGGCTGTATTTTCGTTTTACAACGAAATTGAAAATGGTTATTCATTTTTGATTTACATTTACTCTGTGTGGAGTATGAAGGGAACCATTCTCGTTGGAACTTTACCGCGCTGAGCAGATGGGACGTGAATTGTAAATTGTAGAATTCCCTCATCTTCCCTAGTCTCAGCATCCGTATGGCTTGCAAATTGTAGAAGCCTCGGAGGTGTAACCAGAGAAGGTTCCCATTGTTTTCATTCTGGTGGGATATTCTGTATGCCATTAGAGTGAAAACTTAGTCTTTTTGCGAGCAGTTGCCGCTAGGGCATCTATGCCATTTCGTTCGTTGCAATTCGGGACTGCACGCTGGGGTTTGTTTTGGTTGGATCGGGGAGAGCAGCATATGTGCCTCCTGATGAGAGACTAATAAGTTTCGAAACCGGTAGGGGTGCTTGCAGCACTCTCTGATTGGACTAGAATATGGTTCGGCTGTATTTTCGTTTTGCAACGAAATTGAAAATGGTTATTCATTTTTGATTTACATTTACTCTGTGTGGAGTATGAAGGGAACCATTCTCGTTGGAACTTTACCGCGCTGAGCAGATGGGACGTGAATTGTAAATTGTAGAATTCCCTCATCTTCCCTAGTCTCAGCATCCGTATGGCTTGCAAATTGTAGAAGCCTCGGAGGTGTAACCAGAGAAGGTTCCCATTGTTTTCATTCTGGTGGGATATTCTGTATGCCATTAGAGTGAAAACTTAGTCTTTTTGCGAGCAGTTGCCGCTAGGGCATCTATGCCATTTCGTTCGTTGCAATTCGGGACTGCACGCTGGGGTTTGTTTTGGTTGGATCGGGGAGAGCAGCATATGTGCCTCCCGATGAGAGACTAATAAGTTTCGAAACCGGTAGGGGTGCTTGCAGCACTCTCTGATTGGACTAGAATATGGTTCGGCTGTATTTTCGTTTTGCAACGAAATTGAAAATGGTTATTCATTTTTGATTTACATTTACTCTGTGTGGAGTATGAAGGGAACCATTCTCGTTGGAACTTTACCGCGCTGAGCAGATGGGACGTGAATTGTAAATTGTAGAATTCCCTCATCTTCCCTAGTCTCAGCATCCGCATGGCTTGCAAATTGTAGAAGCCTCGGAGGTGTAACCAGAGAAGGTTCCCATTGTTTTCATTCTGGTGGGATATTATGTATGCCATTAGAGTGAAAAATTAGTCTTTTTGCGAGCAGTTGCCGCTAGGGCATCTATGCCATTTCGTTCGTTGCAATTCGGGACTGCACGCTGGGGTTTGTTTTGGTTGGATCGGGGAGAGCAGCATATGTGCCTCCTGATGAGAGACTAATAAGTTTCGAAACCGGTAGGGGTGCTTGCAGCACTCTCTGATTGGACTAGAATATGGTTCGGCTGTATTTTCGTTTTGCAACGAAATTGAAAATGGTTATTCATTTTTGACAAGTGTTTTAATTTATTACCAAAACAAATTTAAAATAGTAATAGTAAATTTAAATAGTACACTTTTGTTAGATCCAAACCCCCAAAAATAGAAAAGTTACAGTCAAAGAAATAAAATGATTGGGGTTTTTTAATTTCCTAATATAGAGGTATGTATTTTACCTTTCATTATAAGACTTTTTCTATGCTTGGAGTCACATAAAATAATAAGATAAATACTTGTGGATTTTCTATAATTTTTTTATAGAAAAACAGCCAATATCATCTTGTTCTTATGGTATTCCCTACAGTACATAGTACATTACTTATACAATTCTTTTGCTTATATACCTATGCTTATATAAATAAAATATATAAAACTATATAATGTAACCAAAAGTGCGTTTATACTTTTAAATACATACCTATATAATTTTATTTTAACTATAATCATACACATTATCCATTAAACTGTTAAACGTACACACAGTTAAAAAATGGACAGTAAGAAACCTACAATGAAATCATAGGTATCACTCTAAAATTCTTTACCCAAATCCAAATTATTTATTAAGCTAGATTTATAGTTTAACGGACTGTAGACATAGACACTATGAAAAAAGATCAACATAGAAGTTTGTGTACTCTTGTTTATAAAGCTTGCCACGCATGGGGAGCTATACTATAATATATATTATATCATATCGCTCACTATAACGATTCCTAACTAGGAATCTAATTAGTTAGGAGCGATTAGTGCAGGCTCATTCGTTTACTATAGTGAGCGATGTGATATATTATATGTAGTATAGCTCCCCGTGCGTGACAAGCTGTATAATCAAGAGTACACAAACTTCTATGTTGATCTTTTTCCAGTGCGTCTTCCTCTACATTCCTTCAAACTATAAATCCACCTTAATAAATAATTTGAATTTGGGTAAAGAATTTAGAATGGTACTAATGTGTTTTATTTCATTTTAGGCTTTTTCTGGCTATTTTTTAAATGTGTGTATGTTTAATGGGTCATGTGTGATATATCGTCGCTGATTTGCAAAAAGAGGCCAAGTAACATTTTTATATTTTTACTAAGTGGAACTTTAGCTCCCTTTTACACAACCAGTTTAAAACAAAATGTTACTTGGCACCAAAAATTATGAGGCTATCTCAACAACAATAAACAATCTTTTTACAGAATAGGTAGAACCTTCGTACCTACTTATACAATACTTTTGCTTATATATGCTTATATAAATAAAATATATAAAACTATAATGTAACCAAAAGTGCGTTTATACTTTTAAATACATACCTATACAATTTTATTTTAAGTATATAATCATACACATTACCCATTAAACTGTTGAAATGTGCACACAGTTAAAAAATGGACAGAGAAAAACCTAAAATGAAATAAACACAATATAAGTATCATTCTAAAATTCTTTACCAAAATCCAAATTATTTATTAAGCTGGATTTATAGTTTGACGGACTGTAGATAGATATAGACACTGAAAAAAGATCAACATATAAGTTTGTGTACTCTTGTTTATAAAGCTTGCCGCGCATGGGGAGCTGTACTATAATATATTATCATATCGCTCACTATAACGATTCCTAACTAGGAACCTAATTAGTTAGGAACTAATGGTCCCATTCGTGCAGATTCACTCATCATTACTATAGTATCATATCGCTCACTACAGCGATTCCTAACTATGGGCCATTCCACGAACATACGCCTGTTTTGGATTACTTCGATAACGAATATTTTACTGTGCAACATAAGAAGTACGAAAGTAACTGGCGCTAATAATTATTCCAATAAACAACAATGTAATTTGCAATTTACTTTCGTTCTTCTTATTTTGCACAGTAAAATATTCGTTGTCGAAGTAATCCAAAACAGGCGTATGTTCGTGGAATAGGGTATAGGAACAAATGGTTACGTGCGTGCAGGCTCACTCATTTACTATAGTGAGCGATATGATATATTATAGTATAGCTCCCCGTGCGTGACAGCTTTATAATCAAGAGTACACAAACTTCTATGTTGATCTTTTTCAAGTGCGTCTTCCTCTACAGTCCGTCAAACTATAAATCTAGCTTAATAATTAATTTGGATTTGGGTAAAGAATTTAGAATGGTACTTATGTGTTTATTTCATTTTAGGATTTTTCTGGCTATTTTTTAAACGTGTGTACGTTTAGTGGGTAATGTGTGTGATTATATATTATTTAAAATAAAATTGTATATGCATTATGTATTTAAAAGTATCAAGGCACTTTTGATTACGTTATAGTTTTATATATTTAATTATATAAGCAAAAGTATTGTATAAGTTATAAGTAGATGTACTATGTACTGTAGTGAATACCATAAGAACAAGATGACATTGGTTGTTTTTGTATAAAGAAATTATAGAACATTCAAAAGTATTTACCTTATTATTTTGTGTGACTCCAGCATAGAAAAAGCCTTATAATGAAAGGTAAAATACATACATACTATTTTTTTACAGAAAATTAAAAAATCCCAATCATTTTATTTCTTTGGTTGTAACTTGTCTAATTTTTACAGGTTTGGATCTATAATAACAAAAATACCTCATTTAATATTTAAAATTTGTTTTGGTAATAAATTAAAACACTTGTATTTATATTTAAGGTGTATTTTATTTTACATTTTCATGGTATTAAAATTATTATCATTATTTATCTACATATAATTACACTTACATCTTCTGAATTTGAATTCATTTTTAGAATGCACTTTGATAAATACAAGTAAGTAAATCCAATTATAATTCAAAATCATCCAATTAACCTACAAAGATCAATAAAAGTGCAGAATACTACAGAACAAAATAAAAATGGATAAAAATAACAAAATTAAAGAGGTAAACACACAATATTAAAAACAAATTTGTTTTTAGTTTTATTGTGGTAAATGGATCTATTTATTGATCTATTTTCATTTTCGAAAGTTGACAATCGAACTGTCAAGTGTCAAAAAATCGAAAATCTGTGACTCGTGATTGATCCAAATTCTCCCATAACACAAGTCCTGGAGAAACTGAAATCTAGCAGATGGGACAGTAGTTTGTAGCACAAATCGACCAGTTTGGCCATGGTGATGGTGGATGTGTAAGACGGCACACATAGTGGACGCGGTTTCCGCTTACGGGCAAACCGCGCGGTGCTCGCGCGTGGTTGTGGTAACACAGTGAAGACGGGTAAAAGCGAGAGAGACCGTTCAAATTTGTCAGTTGCGTCTACTACTTGTAGCAAAATGTCGTCTTCCGATGACGATATAATTGCTTTAGATTCTGTTTTGACTAAACTGAAAAGAAAGAGAGTTGATGTTCATCCTATTAACCTTCCGATGACCAACCTTTTTTTGTTACACGGATGACCAAGGGGGGGAATGACCCTAGGTCAAAAATGACAATTAACAAAAAAATGAAGTTTTTTTTTTATTTATTATTTTTTTTTTTTTGGAATGGACTTTATGTCATTCAGCCAGTCACAACATGAGTATTAGTGTCATGTGTAGCGTGTATGTTGAGTAAGTGTCTTGTTACTTTGCAAGTCGACGTCATTAGCGTAAAACTACTTGGAATTACACATAATAGACGATATTTTACTAAACATTAACTTCAGAATATATCTTTTATTCGTAAAATATAGGAAATTTTTTTTATTTCAAAATATGAGGTTATCTAGAATGATATGAACGAAGTCAAATAAAAAAATAATGAGTTAAAAATTGAAAATACTTTTGAATTTATTAAAGAAAAACATACGCTGGGGTCACAATTTCCCCCGCTTGGTCATCCGAAGGTTAATCGAGAAAGATTAATTTATGGAGAATATCATCATCATTTCAAAAATTAAAAGATAATGAACGATTCTTCCAGTATATGAGAATGACTCAATGGACTTTTAAATATATTTTGAAGAAAATGGAGTACCGTTAAAAACAATATTAAACGCTCAACTTACAGTCAACCAACAGAATATCGAAAGAGTTGAGCAATATACAAATCTGGGTACGAATTTAAATAGCCAATGGGACTGCTTAACAGAAATTAAACAGCGAATAATAAAAGCGATAGCAGCATACGTTAGAATGAGACCCATTTTCAACAGTCGAGACATATCATTAAAAACAAAATACCGTCTGTTGAAATGCTACATATTCACAGTTCTACTCTACGGAATGGAAGCGTGGACACTAACTGTTGCATTTATGAATCGGCTCGAAGCTTTCGAAATGTGGTGTTATAGGCGCATCTTACGTATATCCTGGGTTGACCGAATTACTAATGTGGAATTCCTGCGTAGAATGAGGAAAGAGTGTGAAATTTTCATACCCATCAAAACAAAAAAGTTAGAATATCTAGGACATGTAATGAGAAATCAAGAACGTTACGGCCTTCTCCAACTGATTCTCCAAGGGAATTAAATGGTAAAAGATGACCGGGAAGAAGACACATTTCCTGGCTTCAAAATTTACGAAAGTGGTATAACACCACTACCTTGAGGTAAGTAGTTTTGTTGTAAATTTATTTTTCAATTTAGTTAATAGTTAATACTGGAATGATTTTAGAAATACCTAAATCACGCAAAATTACGGTTTCAATAAGATTGACTTTATTACTTTTGTTTATTATAATGTACAATTTATAAAATTAATCCATGGAGAACTATTAATTCTTATTATAAAAGAGGGAATAAACTAAATTCTCATTCGAGTAAACATTAAAACCGCGCGGAAAAAACTAAATTCTCATTCTAGCAAAAGCGGTCAGGCGGGTTGAGGCGGTTGGCCCGCGCGGACCTGCTTTGACTATGTTCGTGTACATTTAAAGACGTGCATTCTTTTTGAAAACGTTTAAAAGCGGGACCGCGCGGTTTAACCGTAAGCGGAAACCGCCTCCACTGTGTGCGCCGACTAAGGCGGTGCGTTGTCAGGGTGGAAGAGCACTTTTTTCTTCCCCAATTGAATCTATGTTTTCTGCAAGTTGGCATCGAATCGACCCAATAATGCGCCATAATAAAACCCTGTGACCGTTTTGTCCCTTTTAAGGAAGCCGATAGAGATCACACTTTGTGCATCCCATAAAACGGTGGCCATCACCCTTCCGGCCGATAGGACACTCTTCTCCTCCTTCGGAGCACGTTCGCGGGGTTACGTCCACTTTATCGACTGTTCCTTGGTTTCTAGTGAGTACCGTTGGTCTCAAGTTTCGTCGACAGTTATAAAGCAGCTCAGAAGATCCTTGATATTATCCTGTCGCTGCGGATGACTCAAAAGACGTTGTTCGCGTGAGGCTGACGATATACGAAAGTAAGTTATTTGACCGTGCCGATGGCGTCGATAGAAGTCATCCGCCTGTGACTTAAAAAGCGAATGATGTCTTTCGACGTCATCCGCAGCAAAAAGGTTAAAAAGGCTCAGACACAGTGGCGGATCCAAAGGGGGTGTCACGGGGGTCATGAAGCCCCCCCAGACAAATATAAATATCAATTCAATTATCCTAAAAAAAACAAAACCGAGAGTCATCAAACAAACAAACATTAGGCCCGTCCAAAAAATAATTGAAAACCCACTTATCCTAGGGGTGATAAGACTAAGTGACCTTGCATTAGAGAAAAGTAATTAAATCACCCTCAAGATCCATGACCCCCTTCCCAAAAAAATTTCTGGATCCGCCACTGCTCAGACATTGCTGAGTTCAAAAACGCGGCACCCATCGCGCCAACAGATTTCTCATGTCCAAAATTTCATGCAGGATATGACTCACGCGATGTTTTGACATGCCTACTGTCTCGTCTCTCTCGTGAAGCTTCAGTAGCCGGTTTACCAATAGTAGATCGTGGATTTTTTCTCGCTATCCTCCGTGGTAGCCGTTTTCGGGGCACCTGGGCGTGACTTATCAAAAACCGACGTTCGACCACGTTGAAACTCCATAAACCAATTTTTGTCGGTCGGCATTGAAGGAGAAAAGTCACCGTATACAGCATTCAAGCGCTCTTTGATTTTACTGTGAGATTTCCCTTACAAACCCAAGAATCGAATCACCGTGTGATATTGCTCTTTTTCCATTTTCCTAAAATTCCCAGAAACGCTCGCTTGCACACGCCGTTAAAACAAAACTACGAAGTCTGATTCGGCTGAGATTTTGACATACATAGGCCGTCAACAAAAATGTATTTAGCGGAAAACACACCGAAGCGATAACGACGCGATAGCGATCGCGATTCTACTCGTCAGAAGGAGACAAGTGAATCAGTACATACTTGTCGCGATCTGCTGGCGATCAAAGAAATTTGTGCAGCGTTCTGACTGCGATCGCGGCGATATAATTAGTTTAGCGTTAAAAACGCAGCAGGTTACATTTATCGCTGGTGGCGACGATACAAATGAAAATGGACATCTAAAAATTTATTGAAATTGTAAAAAACTGGGATATATTCTTCGACCTGTTCCACTCAGATTATAAGAATATACGTAGGTATTAAAAATAAATGTTTCATCAAAACTTCCTACATTCATTCTAAAATATGTACAGAAATGGTCTATCTGTGAAGTTCTGGTAACAATTTATGAAATTCTCCTTATGGCTTATACCTCAGCTTAATGTCATGTACATGTACATACCCAATCATCTCTTCTTTTCCTGCAAAATAAACTGCATAAATGTCTTAATTTGCAAATGGAAAAAATAGAACGCCAACGCATACCGTTAACTAAATTTCTGTCTTTATCCGAAGTAATTTCAAATAATTAATGTTACATGCCTTCAAATTAGATTGAATTGTCTTTATTCGTCCAACAATACTGCAACAAGCAGTGCTTCTTCTTCTTGTAAGTCGCACATGTTATACACAATATTTCTAACTGAATGAAATCGCAGATCGCTATCGCTCCGATGTGTTCGCTTTCTACAGAAACCGAGATCGCCATCGCCATCGTGGACGTGATCGCGATTGTGGTCGCAAGCAAGCAAGCAATCAATTTGGTTCAACCCGACCTGTGGGAGATGTCCACCCTATCGAAAAAGTACATTCGGGTGTAACAATTCATTGGGGCGAGGTGTTTTGACCCGAGTAAAAACACGGATCACCCCACCTCGCTCCAATGCCCCAGGCCATCCCTTTCCCCCACATAGCACGCTTATGCGCGATGGGGGCACAACTATCAGCGAAATGCTCTTCACAATGGAAACCTGGGTAATAAGATTCCAATGTGGTGCCCTAATCGATTCAAAACTAGGCCAGCGTGAAGCTCTCTATGCCTTTATCTTCAAATATTACTTAGGGACCGTTCAATTACAGTGCGTTACGTAGGGGGGAGGGGGGTCAAAAATCTTCAAAAATCGCGTTACGTAGTACTTGAACGCTCCCTTATCCCCGGAACTAAAATTGCTTGCTTGGGCCCCAAGTCATTGTACCAAGCCCCACTGAGCTCAGTCCAATGGCTTGATGCTCAATTTTTTGAATTTTTTGTTTTTATGTTTTTTGTGTTTTTTTGGTGGCTTGCGCCTTTTCTTCTATTTTCTTAAGGGCTGACTTTACCTGATCGTGATGTTGGACCTACGCTTGTGATTTCGTGTTCGAGGAATCGTTCTGCGACGTACCTCGGCACTTTGGCTGCTTCTCTTAGGCTGCTGTTGTGAGCCGCTTGAATCTTCTTTTTGTGTGTTTTGCATACATGCCCCCATGCGAGAGATGCTTATGTTAATACCGGTAATATTATGCTGTTAATAATCTTAACCTCGTTTTTAGTCTTAATTTACTTTTCTTGCCTGTGAGTCCTCTTAATGTTGCTCTCGCCATGTTGGCCTTCTGGACTGTGGCTTCTACATGTTTTTGGAAGGTTAGTCCTTTGTCCATGATGACTCCCAGGTATTTAGCTTCGTCTTTCCACTCGATGGGGTTGTTCTGCACCGTCAGTTGTTCTTCTGGCTGCTGTCTACCTTTCTTGTATAGTACCGCTTGCGTCTTTTCGGAGTTGATGGCTATCTTCCACTTTATACTCCATTTCTCGATGTCATCTAACGCTGTTTGCAGGTTGGTCATTGCTATGTCTACTTGTCTGTGTTTGGCCGCTATCGCTGTGTCGTCGGCGTAGAGGCTCATAAAAGTCCCTGGTGTTCTAGGTAGGTCTGCGGTGTATATTGTGTACAGCAGAGGTCACAGGACTGCTCCTTGTGGCACTCCAGCCTCCGGGCTTCCGAGCTCGGACAGGACTCGTCCTAACCGGACCCTGAATCTCCGGCCGCCCAAGTACGAAGAGATCAGCCTCGTCATCGCCCCGCTGTACCCATAACCTCGCATTTTATATATGAGTTCCTTATGCCATACTCTGTCGAAAGCTTTGCTTACGTCCAGGAATGCTGCTCCAGTGTACTGCTTGTCGCTGAATTCAGCTGCTGTGTACTTAGTTAGTCTGAGTACTTGTAGCTCGCTGAAGTGCTCTGCTCTAAATCCGAATTGAGCTTCAGGGATTATCTCTAGTCTATTTGTTTCCGCTTGCAGTCTGCTGAGGATAATTCTTCCCACTATCTTGCTAATCGCTTGGAGTAAGCTGATTGACCTGTAGTTCTGCGGGAACGTGTGGTTCTTGCCAGGTTTTGGAATCATGATGTGGTCGCTGGGATGTGTTGTCCGCTTTATACGATAGTATATTATTTCTCTTGCGCTAGTGGCGCCATCGGACGGAGAGACTAAGTGTACAAGAATTCATCTGTACTCATTAGATATCTTTTAAAAACACCCTTTAATTATCTACGCTAATTTCTTTCGGTTATTTAAATGTCATAAACAATTCCAACCTTCTTTCGTTACATAAACATTGTTGACCAAGATCGTGAGGTGTAATTATACATACAGCCACTATAAACACTTTTCAGGGTCGACGCTGACTTTGCACTTTTAAATATATTTATACAACCAAAACATAATAAGGGAATCCTCATTACACATTCCACATTCGTCATTCTATATTAGTAGATGTAAGATTATTCACATTAAAAGATAGTGTCATCTACACTCCGCGAGACGACGTTACGTAGGTTGCTACCAGCTTGTACTCATGCGAGTATAATAAAACAACTTCAACAGTGAAACGACTATTAATCATTCCACCCCTCGGATAAGGGTTAACCACCCTTACCGGGATAAGGTAGCCCTAGTAATCCTGGACTATCATATGCCGATCCAGACCAGACGAGACCTGATGGATCAAGGATGGGAGGAAAGTCGTCAAAAGACGAAGTCCAAGAAAATGGAGTGGTGAACAGCAATTTCATCGTCAAAAACAAAGACGTTAAGCTGGACACAGAGGTAAAGGTACTTCTTTATATCATCAATCATCACGACGGTTCTGATCATGAGACTGGCATGGTCACTATGGAAAGCCCACCGCAGGAGCCTCAAGAGAAACATTCATCGAGGATTGGCGAGATCTACAGCGAACATAGACGTTTAAAGTGGTGAGTCTATATTTTGTTCTTTTGGTATTTCCACGATATTTCTTAACAAATGAATGATATAGCAGTAATGTAAGGTATATTTCTAGTATTTTTATCTATTTATTTTTAATTATCTTTATGGGTATTATTGGAATTTTTTTTAACACATATTAAAGTTATTCACATGGCATATTACCATTATTATTTGAGGTATATATTATTTATATTATTTATTACGAGGGTACATTTTTGCAATTTTTTTTATGATTTTAATATTTGATATCGTAAATATACACTATCAATATAAATATTCGATATAAATATATAACAAATATACGCTATATGCATAATACATTTACATTATTATTCTAACTACTTATTTACAAGGGTTAATATAACGTTATTTATTTTTGAAATATTATTTATTATTATTGCAATTTTTTTTACATATTTTTACCATATATTGATGTATTATTTTATCTCGTTATTTTTTACTATATATCTATATACCACATATCTATATACACCGTAAGACTATCGAATTTATATTTTCGCTAAGAAGTGCAGGAACTGAGGATAGAAAATTATGTATAAATGAGTAGCAACAAAGTTACTTGGGAAGATTTTGTCAAAATAGTTGAGGAACTTGCACAAGAAGTAGGAAGACAGAGCAGAAGGGTCTTAAAGAAAAAAGTACCGAAATCTAAGAACATACAGGAAGAAGTAACGACACAGCTAATTAAATCCTATAACAAGTTCACGCACTTAACTAAGAAAAACTGGGAAGCACTTTCGGACAAACAGAGGGAAGCGTGCAACAAATATTTTGGAAAAATCAGAGACAAAGTTATACGCTCATTTCAAGCAGTAAATGTAAGAACAGTGGTTCCAAATTCAATACATCAACCAATCGACGAGGAAGTTGAAGAGGAACAAAGCGACGAGGAAGTAGAAGAAGGAAAAAGCGACGAGGAAGTAGAAGAAGAAATAATTAACGACGAAATAAAAGAGGAAAAAGGTGACATAAAACAAGATATAACAATATTAAACATGGCTCTGACAATCAATGAATTTTTGAATATCGCAAGCAAGATATTGCCCAACGAGTTCGATGGAAGCGCAGGGAAATTACAACCATTTTTGGACGCATTAGAACTACTTGGAAAATTGGCAGAAGGTCATGAAGACACAGCTGTAACGCTAATAAAAACACGACTTACCAATAAGGCTAGGAACTTAATAACCACGGAAGATACGATTCCACGGATAGCTGAAGCACTGAAGAAAGAACTAAGAGGTGATAATCCGAAGAATTTAATAGCCAAATTAGCCAAGAAAAGGCAAGGGCATAGAGATGCAGCAGTGTACGCATCTGAAGTGGAAGAGTTAGCAGAACAATTAAAAGTAGCATACATAGCGGAAGGAATGCCACTGGAGTTAGCGAAGAAATATACGACGGAAACAGTAGTAACAACAATGAAACAAAACGTTAATGCAGAGAAAGCTAAGCTAATACTGGAAGCAGGTAACTTTACATCACCGCAGGAAGTAGTATCTAAATTTTTATCGATCGATACGACTGAAGAAAATGCACAAGGAAGAGTCTTAAATTATAGGACAAACTACGAGAATAGGAGAGGACAGCAGCAATACAGAAGAGGATACCATAACAAATATGACAGAGGAAGAAGAAATAACTTCGGACAACGGAACGAAGGAGAAGCAACGGACAATCAACGAAATTATTCGAACAGAAGATACAGACAATTTAACAATCAAACATACAGAGGAAACCAGAGAGGAGGACGTAACAGGAACGTAAGGTTACTAGAGATAGAGGACAGTCAAGAAGAACAAGAAAACCAGCAGTTGGGGTTTTGAATGAACAAGAAGTTGGAAGCACACAGGCAGAAATAAAATATAACATTTACAACTTCGACCTGAACCTAACGAACTTTGTACGAATGAAAACAGGAATCCTTGAAAACACAAGCACCTTTATCATAGACACAGGAGCTGATATTTCAATACTAAAATGTTCACAAGATTTTATGAAGAAACAGGTGAAACCAAACACAAAGGCGAAAATAAAAGGAGTCACTAAAGGAGAGTTGCAAACAATGGGAGAAGTTGAGACAACACTAGAAGTAAAAGGAACTCGATTCGAACACATTTTTCAATTGGTAGAACCTAACTTTCCAATTCCAACAAACGGAATCATTAAGAGAGACTTTATTTCTAACTTTCAATGTATACTGGACTACGCAAACCTTAAAATGCACATTAAAGAGGACAACGATTTTTACATTAGTACGAAAATTCTGGATAATATAGATAATGACACCATAATAATACCACCCCGATGTGAAATTTACAGAATAGTCAAAATTTTTCAAACGCTAAGGAACGACAGAATAGTGGAGCAACAAGAAATACAACCAGGAATATTCATAGTAAGAGCAATTATTTCAAGTAATAATCCATACATCAAAATTTTGAACACAACATACGAAACAGTAAATGTAGAGGCAAGCACAATCAGGACGTTGGACATTAAACTATTCAATATATATAGACTAGTCAACGACAGCAAAAGATAGGAAAAAAGAATTACGAGAATCACTGAAATTAGACATACCAGAATATATACGAGATAACTTAGTATCGTTATGCGAAGAATATGCAGACATATTCGCCCTAAGGCATGATATGTTAACCTGTAACAATTTCTACGAACAGAAACTAAGAGTTAAATACCAAACTCCGGTATATATCAAGAATTATAGGACACCTCATGCGCAAACAGAGGAATTAAATCGACAAGTACAAAAACTAAGAGACCAAGGAATCATAGAACCATCTACATCCGAGTACAACAGCCCAGTAGTACTGGTACCGAAAAAAGCTATAGATGGAGGAAAAGCATGGAGATTATTCATAGATTTTAGACAATTGAACAAGAAGATAGTTACAGACAAATTCCCATTACCAAGAATAGATTAGATATTAGATCAACTAGGAAGAGCAAAATGGTTTTCAGTTATAGACTTAATGTCAGGTTTTCATCAAATACCATTAGAAAAGTCATCGAGAAAATACACATCGTTTAGCACGGAAAACGGAGCATTTCAATTTACCAGATTACCTTTTGGATTAAATGTAAGCCCGAATAGCTTTTCAAGAATGATGTCAATAGCATTTTCAGAATTAACACCAGACAAAGCATTTCTTTACATGGACGATATCGTAGTAATTGGAATATCCGAAAAACATCACCTAGACAACCTGAAAAAGACATTTGAGACATGTCGAAAATTCAATTTGAAACTTAACCCAGGAAAATGTCAATTTTTTAGAAGGGAAGTAACATATTTAGGACATGATCTTTCTCAAGAGGGAGTATCACCCGACAAAGCGAAGTATGCAGCAATTGAACAATATCCGACACCTAAGACAGCGGAAGAAACAAAGAGATTTGTAGCATTTTGCAACTATTATAGACGTTTTATTAAAAATTTTGCGGAAATATGCAGACCACTCAACAGATTATCGAGGAAAGGAGTAGAATTTTTTTGGTCTGAGGAGTGTGAAAAAGCATTCAAAAAGCTTAAAGCATCTCTGACGAAACCACCAATTTTAAAATATCCTGATTTCAACAAACAGTTTATCCTAACAACAGACGCATCCAATGAGAGTTGTTCAGCAATCCTAAGTCAAGATTACAACGGAATAGACCTACCTATAGCATATGCATCAAGAAGTTTTAGTAAAGGAGAATGTAATAAACCTATAATCGTTAAGGAATTACTAGCGATTCATTGGGGAATTAATTATTTTAAATGTTATCTATATGGAGCACCAACCTTCAAAGTAAAAACAGACCATAAACCTTTGACACACCTATTTGCAATGAAAGAACCAACCTCAAAACTCACGAGGATCAGATTAGACCTAGAAGAATATGACTTCGAAATAGAGTATATAACAGGGAAAAGTAACTACGCAGACAGCCTTTCAAGAATAACATTGCATCAACTAAAGAACCTATACATAGACAACACCCATATACTAGCTATAACAAGAGCTCAAGCAAGAGAAAAGGAGAAGGCAGCAAGACAAACAAAGGCTGAAAGTGAACTCGCACTACAGCCAGAAGCCACCAAACAGACAGTAAGGAAGGTACTAAATAATTTAGAGGCGCATAGACTACCAATTTTGTCCTTTGGAGCAGAACTAATCTCACCAAGACTGAGCATTAGGGCCAAAAACAAAATAAAATGCAGCAAAAGCATAGCCACAGGATTGGATTATTTCGATTTAAACCAAGCGTTGGCACAGCTTGATAAGCTGGCGGTAGAGAATGCAGTACGTAAAGTAAAGATATACGTAAATGATATTATTTTTAAATTGAGCACAATTGATGAACTTATTAAAGAAGGAAATAAAAAATTGAAGAATATAGAAATATACATATGTGAAGTACCAGAAACAATAAAAGATGACAAAGAAAAACACAGATTAATAGAAGAATACCATAATCACCCGATGTTCGGAGGACACGTAGGGAATAATAGACTAATAAAGAATAGGGTGGGCCGAAAAAATTTTTTTTGGAAATTTTAGTTGGCATAGTAGAAAAAAGTTGAAAAATGGGTCGACAATTAAACTTATTTTTTTTTAATTTTTTCTTTCAAAAAAGAGCCGCGCCCCAGGGGGCTGAAAAAAAAATTTTTTTTAACAATATTTTTTTAATTTGGTATAGCAAAAAACTAGAAGATATTAATTCACTTATAATGTGGAAAAAATTTAGTTAAATTTTTTTAATATTTAGCCGCGCCCCTGGAGCTTTGAAGAATTTGATTAATACTTTTGAATATTTAGCCGCACCGCCCCTGTGCAATTCGCCTAAGTTGGCGACCGGAAATAGGAATATAATACGAGACAGACATCAGTTTGTCTTAGACTGTTGTTAGAACATGGTATTGTTCATTAAAGGCATTTTTTTACCGCGAGAACTGAGAACATTACGCCGTGTTGTGTCATCGTATCCAGGACTGCCTTTGTTTATTCAATCAGTTAGTGATAAGTGATAAATTACATAAAATATCCGTGCAAAAAAACATTGGTCGTGTTATAGTGCAATTTGGACACATAACATAAACATGGATAAAGTTAAAACTAGGAAAACAGACATTTGCCCAATATTTGGCTTTTCTTCCGACTTAGAATGTAAAAATTGTTTGCCGACCAAAGAGGATGTGTTTCGATGTTATTTATTTACAAGAGAACAGATCAAGGGAAATTCGAACAAGCAGCCGCCTGAGTGGGAAGTTGCGAAACTGGTTGCCAATAAAATAGAAGCTATATGGAAATTTGCTTCACTTCCAACAGTTGGTTCCAAACGCGTCATAGCCATGATAATAGCATATCATAAGAAATATCGCAACCTAAGAAAACCCCTAAAAACACGAAAATCGCCATCTTTTTTACAAAAAGTGCAAAATTTCAAACTGGACTCTAAAAAATTATTTGACATTTCTTCATGTAAATGCAGTGATTTTAAATTTTGTAAATGTGAAAAACTCTATAAAGTGCCTTTGTTAGAACAAGGGTTTTTAAAGGATCAGAGGAATGATAGAAAAATGCGAATTGCTGGAGTAGATAAGTTAAATACTGAAAAAAATAAAAAAAGGGAAGAAAGGCTTCTTAAACTCTCAATACCTTCGACAAGTAGTCAAAAGATTGATTCCAACTCATGTAGAGGCGAAACCGAAAGTGAAATTTCCTCCAGCGAAGAAGACTTTACCAAAGATGAAGACTTTAAGTGGTCATATTCTCTAGAAGAGCCACAGGAGAAAAATTCACTAACGAAAACATCCAACCAACTCAGAGTTGCATTACCAAATGTTGCTCAGATTGCCGATATGACTGGTGCATCAAATCGAACAGTAGCCAAAGTTGCAACAGCTACATTGGAAGATTTTGGACTTGTCACGTCAGATAATCTAATTAATGTAGTGGATAAAAATAAGGTTCGTCGAGAATTACAAAAAAGAAGAAAACACTTACAAGAAAATGCTACCAAACAAAGAAAAGACATTGAAGCTATTTACTTTGATGGTAGAAAAGATCAAACAATGAAGCTAGTTGAAGGCCGCCGTAACATTGAACAAGAGGAACATGTAGCCTTATTAGAGGAGCCGGGAAGCAAATATTTTGGTCACCTATCAATAAATCCACCAGCAAACGCTGCCAACATAGCGAAAAATATTTTATCTTATATGAAGGAAAATTTCGTTAACCCAAGAAACCTTAAAGCAATAGGCTGCGATGGCACGAACGTCAACACTGGCTGGAAGGGCGGTGTAATTAGAACAATTGAGGTTCAAATTGGAAAGCCACTTCAATGGGTTGTTTGTTTGCTACATGCAAATGAGTTACCCCTACGTCACTTGCTCCAACACTTTGATGGACAAACGAAAGGACCAAACTCGTTTTCGGGACCAATTGGTTTATTGCTGGCATCATGCGAAACCAAACCCATCCAAAAGTTTGAGTCAATTGATATCGTATTACCTGAAGTTGACAAAAATAGTTTAAGCACAGATCAGAGATATCTATATCAGATTTGTTGTGCAATTAAAAATGGTTTTTGTTCTGAAGCTTTATCTAAAAGAGATCCTGGAAAAATCAATCATGCGCGGTGGTTAACCACAGCCAACCGACTACTGCGCTTGTATGTAGCCACAACTAATCCTTCCCAGAATTTTCTTCTTTTAGTTGAGTTTATTACGAAAGTTTACGCACCTATGTGGTTTAACATAAAATCGCGTCCTTCAATTGAATATGGCTCCATACATTTATGGGAAACCATAAATAAATCAAGACACCTTCCTGAAGAAGTGAAAATAATTATAGATAAAGTGATTCAAACTAACGCTTATTTTGCCCATCCGGAGAATATATTGACAGCTATGATTGCCGACGAAAGAAGTCATATTAGAGAACTTGGTTTTCGACGCATATTAAAGGCTAGAACTAGAGATCAACCAGAAAAAGTTCGTGTTTTTAAAATCCCTGCCATAAATTGGAATGCCGAGAATTATAGTGAGCTAATTAATTGGAATTAATGCTTTTTAACAGAGCCCCCGCTAACGATGGATTTTAAAAATGAAGAACTGCTAGCAGCTATTAAAAATAGGTCGTTTTTAAATATAAGCAAATTACCAAGTCACACTCAAGCCGTTGAGCGATGTATAAAGATTGTAACAGAGGCATCTAGCAAAGTTTGTGGTCACTCGGCTAGGGACGGATTTATAAGAGTTAGACTAGAGGCAAGACAGAACTTACCTACATTCGAGAATAAGTCACAATATGTTACAGCTAAAAAGGTAAGAACATCAAATAATTAACTTTTACTTTACTACATATTATTAAATTTAGATTTACAACATAACATTTAAGGGAGGGAGGCGGGTGCAACTCGACATGCAGCCACCTCCCCGTGGTGAGTTGTGGGTTGAATAAATGATGATAAAAATAGAATGTTATTGCAAAATTTAAATAAATCATCATTTTTTCAAGCGAATAGCTGCGAATATTTCGAATTTTTTATTCAAGTGCATTTTTCAAAACGCCAGGGGCGCGGTTAAATATTAAAATAATTTGACCAAATTTTTTTCTCATCATAAATGGGCTTATATCTTTTAGTTTTATGCTATACCAAATCAAAAAAAAAAATCAGAAAAAAATTTTTTTTGACCCCTTGGGGCGGGGCTAATTTTTTTTTAATTAAAATAAAAAAAAACTGTTTGATTGTCTGCCCATTTTGCAACTTTTTTTTACTATACCAACTTCATTTTCCAAAAAAAATTTTTTCTTCCCTTTTTCGGCCCACCCTAATAAAGAAGCTAAAGGCAAGATTCCGATGGAAAAATTTGGAAAAAGACGTAAGAAAATACGTTAAACAATGCCACAAATGTCAAATTAACAAACCGAAAAGAACACATGTCGAAGAGTTCGTGATATCGGACACATCTTCCAAACCATGGGACATAGTATACATAGACACAATAGGTCCATTCACTAGAAGTAATGAAGGTAATAGATACTGTATCACAATGTTGTATGAACTGACAAAATACGCGGTCAGCATACCAGTGTGCAATAAAGAAGCAGATACAATAGCAAGAGGAATCTTTGATCATTTCATACCAACATACGGACTCATGAAGCAAATAAGAACATACCAAGGCACAGAGTATAAGAACGAAGTAATGCAGGAATTAACAAAGCTATTAAAAATAGAGCACAACTTTTCAACGGCATACCACCCACAGTCCATTGGAAGTTGCGAAAAACTACACAGAACGTTGAACGAGTACGTAAGAGCATTCATAGACGAAGACAGAGAAAATTGGGATGTGTGTTGCAGAATGTTCACATACTGCTACAATACAACCCCTAACGCGTATCATGGATACACACCGTTCGAACTGCTATATGGCAGGAAGGTTAACCTACCGGAAGACCTTACACAGGAGATTCAACCATGTTACAATATAGATGCCTACTACAATGAGTTACGATACAAACTACAAAGCGCACACGAGAGAGCCAGAACCTTCTTATTAAAACACAAAAAAGAGCGGCAAGAAAAGAATAAGCTCAAAGCAACACCTCAAAACTTTAAAATAGGAGACCTAGTCCTGGTAAAAAGGGAAGAGAATGGTAAGTTTGATAGTCTTTATGTAGGTCCCTTCACAATAACAGAAGTAAATAACGTTAATTGTAAAATCAGAATAGAAAACAATAAAATCAAGGAAATACATAAGAATAGATTATATGCTTACAATCCGAAAACACAGTGAGTGACAAGTGTGATGAAACAATGTTGTTAAACGAACATTTTTATTTTTATTTTTGTATTTACGTAGTTTTAGGAAGTTTGTATATAAAATAAATTTTTTGTATTGATTACAACACAGTATGGGTTGGTAGCACTACTTGCAAAATTTTCTGCCCGTAGTCAGAAAATTCTTAGGAGGGAAAGGTGTACAAGAATTCATCTGTACTCATTAGATATCTTTTAAAAACACCCTTTAATTATCTACGCTAATTTTTCGGTTATTTAAATGTCATCATAAACAATTCCAACCTTCTTTCGTTACATAAACATTGTTGACCTAGATCGTGAGGTGTAATTATACATACAGCCACTATAAACACTTTTCAGGGTCGACGCTGACTTTGCACTTTTAAATATATTTATACAACCAAAACATAATAAGGGAATCCTCATTACACATTCCACATTCGTCATTCTATATTATTAGATGTAAGATTATTCACATTAAAAGATAGTGTCATCTACACTCCGCGAGACGACGTTACGTAGGTTGCTACCAGCTTGTACTCATGCGAGTATAATAAAACAACTTCAACAGTGAAACGACTATTAATCATTCCACCCCTCGGATAAGGGTTAACCACCCTTACCGGGAGAAGATAGCCCTAGTAATCCTGGATTATCATATAAGTACTTATTGGACCACCCACGTATAGTCAGCTGAAAATAACTTTTATTCTTATTATAATATAATAATGTATGGTGATTGTCAGATGAAGCATTTAATTAAATATTGCCGTCCTCATCTTATTTTTGATGAAATAGGTCCAGATGCGGTCGTTGCATATGCGGTCAAGGTAATTTTCGTTGCAAAAGCGGTCAATCCAAAATATTTTGGCAGGTAACGTTGCACTTGCGATCAGGCATTTTACTTAAAAGCTAGAAATGTAAGAAGGTCGTAAATTAGTAACCACCCGAGTTATTAGCAGGCCCGGTCGACCCTATTGAAATATTTTAATCCGCTTATGTATATTTCGAACAATAGGTAATGAAAACAGTAATGACTAAACCACAATAATCCCCTCATTACGGATTTTTGGAAAGTTTGTATTTGCCTAATTATAAAGGTTGGGGGGAGAATTACCAAAATCTAAATATAAAAACAAATGCATATTATTTGTATATTGTTAGTTTGAAAGATTGTTTAGTGCAGTACGTAACAACTTTTAATAATGGAAAATTTTGAAGTGATTGAAACCACCAAGGGAAAACCTTCTGCTCTTCAAGCTGGATATCAGTATCGAAAATATAGGAAGAATAAGGAAGATGTTGTAACTTGGGTATGTGTAAAAGAACGTCACCACAACTGTAAAGGGAGGATGAAGACAAAACTGACCGAATTACTCGAAATCAACCAACACACTTGTGTCCCCGATGTAGCTCTCTTAGAAGTAAAAAAGGCTACGTACATTTCAAAAAAGAGAGCTCGAGTAGAAGACATTCCAACCCCAGACATTTACAGGGAAGAGTTCGAAAAACTATTTACAAAAGGACTCGATTTTGTAAGTGAAATTCCTTTGTATGCCTTACGTAAGTCTACACTTTGTCGTTCAAGACATTTACAAACAGGTGTCGGACCAGAACCAGCGTCGTCTATTGAAATAGATATCCCACTGGAAATGTTGACATTAGAAGATGGTCAGAGTTTTTTGTGTTTTAACGACACTGAAGAAGGAGAAAGAATTTTATGTTTTTCGTCTTCGAAAGCAAAGGAAACGTTAGCAACAAAAACAGATTTTTTTGTCGACGGTACATTTAAGAGCTCCTCCAAACAGTTTACACAAATATATACCATGCATGTTGATATGGGCAGCACTGACGACGAAACAAGAATTGTTCCTGTGTTGTATGCGCTTCTACCAAACAAAAAAATGAAAACGTATAGAAGGCTGTTTACAATACTGACAAAAAAACTAGGCGGATGGAAACCAACAACAGTGAGTTATTCAAGCTCTCAAAACTGTTTTCCCAGATGTTGGACTGCATGGATGCAACTACCATTTTAATCAGTCGCTTTGGAGGAATATTCAGTCGATCGGACTGACAACACAATACATTAACGACGATAACGTTAGACTTCATTTAAGAATGTGTTCTGCATTGGCATACTTACTTTTGGAGCCAATAGAAGACGGGTGGCTAATTATTCAATCTGATTCTCCGGAAGATGAAAATTTGACAAAATTTTATGATTATTTCGTTAACGAATGGCTAGAAAATCCAGTGATTAGCATGAATATGTGGAACTGCCATGGCCTCCGACACCGAAGAAATAATGCCGTGGAAGGATGGAACAACCGGTTAAACAGAATGTTAAAGAAACCTCATCCAAACATATACATTCTCATAAAAAATTTAAGAAAAGAAGCAGAATATTTCGATTTCATATTAAATAGAATGGACTTAAACCTAGAAAATAAGAAACGAAAGAAAATGTATATTCAACTGGATAATAGGATAAAGAGTTGAACAGAACTATTGCAGCGCTCTTGTGATATAAAATCATTTTTGGTGTCCGTGGCAAATATTCAAAAAGTTCACTAAAAAAAAACATTAAAATAAAAAAAATGACAAAAAAAAACAAAGATAAAAAACAGAAAAATAGATCAAAAAAGATAAAAAAAAACAAAAAAAAATTAAACATGCCTATTAGGGTGGAACGAAAAAAATGATTTTATAATTGCAATGTGTAATAGTGATAGAAAGTTGCCTATAGCCATTGTGAAGCCACAAATAAAATATTTTTCCAAACAAAATATTTTTAGAGGTGCCGCAAAAGGGTTGAAAGAAAAATAGCTATTGTAATGTCTTAATTCCTATTTTAAATGATAAATACACACTCTAAAACTACTCTTTCAAGATAATTTTAGTTTTAACTTACAACAATCCATTGTTTATTTTTACTAAAACTGGCAAAGTTTGAACTCGAATTCCACATTTAAAGAAATATTTAATAGGAAATATTTATTTCATTCCTTAATACAATTTAACATTCTGACTATATAGCAGAAGAGCACATTTCAATAGTAGAGGAACCTAGATCAACCTTGCTAGGGTATATAACTTCTGCTTCCGGAACAGGTGAAGCTATAAAAGATAATGGAGCATTTTCAAGAGGACAATCTTTTCAACATTTCCAATATAACAGCTGTCGGATTTGATGAAACTGCCACTAACACCGGCATTAACAATGGTGTAATTGCTTTTATAAAAAAAACTTGCATCATTTGTTTTGCACATTGATGGAAAAACTAAAGACCGTAATGAATTTGGAGGGCTTTTAGGCAAAGAACTTGAAATCTATAACCAGATTCATGGGGTTAATTTCGTTCCCATACAAAACAACCATCCCTACTCTAGAGATTAAGGATAATTTAAGCACAGATCAAAAATATTTACTTAAAATGTGCAAAGCATCTCCAGTGGTGTATATCCTTCTGATCTTTCTTTAAAAACCCATGGGAAATTAGCTCATTCACGATGGCTTACGTTGGCCAATCGCCTTCTTCGGTTATATGTTGCAACAGAGAATCCTTCAAATAATCCGAAAACTGTAACTATGTATGTGATGAAGGTGTATGTCCCAGTCTGGTTTCATATCAAACTGAAACCATTTTGTGTAAATGGATCAAAACATCTATGGAGACTCATCAAATTTTCACGTTATCTTTGTGAGGAACATCTCTAACTAAATAATTGATCCAGTAATTCAAAGGAATGGGACAAGAGAAAACATATAAGGCGAGCTAGGTCTGCTGCGACTTTTGAAGGCAAGATCGAAACTCATAAATGGTGTAAGGAAGTTTGTTGTCCCGAAGCTAACTTTAATGTCAATGACTTACATTAATATAGATATAATTAACTGGACGGTAGAATAAAATTACTTAGCCTCCTATGACAAAACATAGAACTGACGAGGACTTAAAAAATATATAAGTGAAGCAAGAGACCCTAGTTGTCAGGTACAGTGTGTGGATTCTCCGTGTTTTCCCTGTCATACACAGGCAGTGAAAAGAGCCATAAAGCTCGTGACTGTGTCATCTCTTAGTGTCTGTGGTCTTGAAGCAAAAATGGCTTTATTAGAGCAACGATTTCTTCCCAAAAGATCATGCCCAAGTTTGAGACAAAAAACCATTTTATTTAAGTATCAAGATGAATATTGTAACTAAAGAAATCTTATAGCAATGTATACATATAGCAATGATAGCAATGTTAACTGTTATTAGAAACAATATTTGACTAAGAAATGTTAGTTACGTCACCAGGTTAAATATAAAAATATTTGAAATTTTCTGTATTTTTTGTTAAAACCCTATCTTTTCAAAGCTCTTGCGGCACCTCAATATGTAAACCTAGAACAAAAATATTTTGTAGTTTTATTGTAGACATGATAAGGCAACTTTTGAGTGCTATTAGAAAGTTCCATGAAAGAAAATTTTTTTTTCCTATCCTTTCGTTCCACCCTAATGCCTATGATTCATCATAGCCAGTTCTAAGCCTGGATAAAATGTGAAGGATTTTTTTAAATGTTTGTACTTAACTAATACACATTAAATATAAAAAGACATGAAAGCATCTTAGGGAAGGAACTCCCATTTTTAAATTTATAATACTTTTTAACATTTGACACAAACAGTAAGATAATAGCCAATTTATATAGGAATAATCAACAATTCGCTAATATTTTATTTATGTGACACTAAGGTTTCTTAAATCAACTATCTTCATTTTTTTTTTAATTAGTGCACATAATCTCACTAAACTATCAATAGAAGCAAGTTTTTTTATATCAAAATATATTTTGTCGTAATAAAATTATTAGTAAGCATTTTCTCCTCTTATCAACGTCTATGGTAAATATTATTTAAATCTTACAAAAATTTGGTTATAGAATTATTCATGTGATAGTGGTAGAAAAGGGTAAAAATATTATTTGTTTATTAGGCAATGACCGCACATGCAACGATAAAATCAACATATTTTTGTATGACCGCAAATGCAACGATAATAGCAGTGATCGCAAATGCTACGACCGCATCTGCAACGACACCATTTTTGATCAATAATTTTTATTCAAAATATTTTCTCTATTTTTTATACTCGGTATACAAACTATAATAAAGTTAATTTTAATTTTATGTAGGCAGACATGAACTTTTTATATTGTGTCATCATTAATCTTCTCTTTACGGTAAACCTATCTAAACTGTCAGAAATTATTTACCTTTTTAAAAAATTGTAAATTTTTGCTGTCAAGTTATATTAATTTAAGAGGTTCCTAGCTATGAAGGTTATAATCACGAGTTGTTTTTTGTACTTTTTGACGCTTAATAGAGATAAATTGTTGGCAACAAGGGAGCACTCGTGCACACTCTTTAGCTCTAAAAATACTCCTTTGTTTTAATTAAATCCTCGAAAGAAAATGTGGCTGCAGGCTATTCTGTAATAAGTATTATTCTTTTATAAACCAGTTTTTATACGTGGCCATTTCGGAAAAGTTTTCAAGTGTACAGACATAAAATGTCCTTTGTTTACCTTGATACATACTCTGGGCTAATTAGCAAAATTCATGGAAAAGTTATTTACCAGCAATTTTATTGCTGGAATCGAATTATAAGATCCTATATATTAATATAGGTATGCAAAGTCCGCAGAAAGTGTGCTACTTTTTTTATAAACAAAATGGCTCCGACAAATCGTATTTTTTTCAATTATTGCTCTATAACTTCGAAGATTTTACAACAAAAACACCCAAATAAAAATTCACCGCAATTCAATTATGCATAGAGATTTGTTTTTCACGATTTGCTCCGACGAAAGTTTTCCTCGGAAAATGCGGGTTTTCCTAACAAAAACTCTAATTTTCAAATAAAGTTTTAGGTAAGTAATTATTAATCAATAATTAAATAACTTAGTGACATCAAAGCTTTCTTGGTATAGATTGTAATTCTAGAAGCCGGTGAAAATTAAACGAATATTTTAGCAACAATTCAATTGTTAATTAACAATTTACGATCGCAATAATAACCAAAATAATCATGATACATTGATCAAACTTATAAAGATTATAAAGATGAGATGCTTATTTAATATTTTATCGACAAAATATAATTTTTTTTTGCATATTCTTTAAATTTTGAAAAAAAAATAGTTATACATAATACGATGGTCTAATTAGTAAAGTA
This sequence comes from Diabrotica virgifera virgifera, assembly GCF_917563875.1. Taxonomy (NCBI): domain Eukaryota; kingdom Metazoa; phylum Arthropoda; class Insecta; order Coleoptera; family Chrysomelidae; genus Diabrotica; species Diabrotica virgifera. The sequence goes on from NC_065446.1 coordinate 181,502,141, forward strand.
CAAAGAAAGGTTATTTACCAACAATTTTATTGCCGGAAACGAATTATAAGATCCTATATATTATTAATATAGGTGTGCAAAGTCCGCAGATAGTGTGCTACTTTTTTTATAAACAAAATGGCGCCGACAAATCGTATTTTTTTAAATTATTGCTGTATTACTCCGAAGATTTTAACTTTACACCAAAAACAATCAAATAAAAATTCACCCCAATTTAATTCTACATAGAGGCATGTTTTTCCCGATTTGCTCCGACGAAAATTTTCCTTGGAAAATGTGGGTTTTCCCAACAAAATCTCGAATTTTCAAATACATTTTTTGGGCCAGTAATTATTTACCAATAATTATATAGCTTGGTGAAATAAAAGCTTTCTTGGTATAGATTATAAAGTCAGAAGCCGGTTGAAATGAAATGAATATTTTAGCAACAATTCAATTGTTAATTAACAATTTACAGTCGCAATAACAACCAAAATAATCATGAGACATTAATCAAACTTCGAAACATTATAAAGGTGTGATGGCTATTTAATACTTTGTCGACAAAATATAAATTTTTCATTTTTTTTTGCATAATCTTTAAATGTTTAAAAAAATTGTTATAAAAAAATTAACATTTCTCAGAAATTGTTTATTATATTCTAATTTTAAAAAGTACTTAAAATGCGTATTTCATAGGTCTTGAAAATGAATGCTTTAAAAAAATTTTCCAACCATTTGCAAAAAAGTTATGAAACAGAAAAATAAATATACGATTTCTCCGTTGTTTTTTTTTTGTTTTAATTAATTTGTTTTAATTGTTTCAAAGCTTAAAAGTGAGTCTATGGTACAATCTAATTACTCACAAAGAATGTCAAAAATTAGTGCAATGGTTATATTTTAATCAACGATTAAAAATACTTTTTTTTGTAATTTTTAGCGCAAAAGTAGGCCTGATACAGAGTCGGAGCTAAAATGTTCACTCGAAGCGACTGACACGCAGCATACATTATTTATTAAAAGTGTACGTCGCGCGGCCGATCGTCGCTCCGAGTGAAAATTTTAGCTACAGTACTGTATTAGTCTACTTTCGCGCGTGTAAATTACAAAAAAATATATTTATTATCTTTAATTAAAATATAACCATTAAACTGATAATCGACATTTTTTTGTAAATAATTAGCTTGTACCTTAAACTCACTTCAACGCTTTGAAAGAATTAAAAAAATTATAAACACCGTAGTAATCGTATGTTTACTTTGCTGTTTCATAATTTTTTTACAAATGGTTGCAAAAAAGTTTTAAAACATTCATTTTCAAGATATTTGAAATGCGCATTTTAGCTATTTTTTAAAATTATAATATAATAAAAACTTTCTGAGAAACGTTAATTTGTTTATAACTATTTTTTTTAAACATTTAAAGATTATGCAAAAAAATAAAAAATTTATATTTTGTCGACAAAATGTTAAATAGGCATCTCATCTTTATAAGATTTCAAAGTTTGATCAGTGTATCATAATTTTTTTGGTTATTATTGCGACCGTAAATTATTAATTAACAATTGAATTGTTGCTAAAATATTCGTTTAATTTTCACCAGCTTCTGGAACTATAATCTAAACCAAGAAGGGTTTTAAGTCATTTGAAAATTAAAATTTTTTTTGGGAAAACCCGCATTTTCTGAGGAAAATTTTCGTCGGAGCAGATCGGGAAAAACACGTCTCTATGCAGAATTTAATCACGGTGAATTTTTATTTGAGTGTTTTTATTGTAAAGTTAAAATCTTCGGAGGTATAGAGCAATAATTTAAAAAAAACACGATTTTCGGGCGCCATTTTGTTTATAAAAAAGTAGCACACTATCTGAGGACTTTGCATACCTATATTATTAATATATAGGATCTTATAATTCGATTCCAGCAATAAAATTGCTGGTAAATACCTTTTCCCAAAAATGGCCTATTTTTCGATAATCAGCCCAGACTAACAGTAATTTAAAGCTCTGCAGTTTTAAATATGTCATCAATGTTGTGAAAATGCTTTCTTGTGACATGTTTAATTTAAATATTATATTTATATGGGATTTAGCCACAATTATTGTTGTAATAAAAATGACACTATTTTCAACTTGACAATAACCTCTATAAACAACATTTTAGATAAGCTATATAGTGCGGTCGCCACGGGAGGTGCAACGGCCTCCTTTATTTAGATGAACTTACCCAAGTTTTTTTATGTATTTTGAGCCTTAGAACACGAATTTTTTGAGTAAATGTTGATCCGGATGTCGATAACATTGTTATAAACAAAAAACTTGCAACATTACAGAAAAGCGAATTTTCGCAAAATAAAACATTTTTTTGTACCTACTTTTTGGACCATTCTAATCAGAAAATGTTCTTACAAGTTTTTCCGTAGGAAAATATAGTTTTCGGGATAAACGCGGTTGAACTTTCAAAAAATCGAAAAATTGCAATTTTTGAACCCGAATAACTCTTAATCAGAAAATACAATAGCAATTTTGCTTGCAGCATTTGAAAGTACAAGTCAAATTATACCGGTTTTGATTATTTACATTGTAAATAATTAATTTTTTATTGTTAAACGAAGCTATAAACAAATAGTGTTTGAACGTTTTGACGCATTTTGACGTTTTGATTTTTGAATGAATCATTTAAAAATCTAGGTTCAAAGGTAAATATTAATAATTTAATATTAGTTTAAAGATGGTACAACTACTAAAATTTTGTTGCAGACTCTATGGATTCAAGGTGGGTCTGGTAAGTGCACAAAGAAATTTAACCCATACATTCTTTAGCACGCCTTCATGGAAATCAAGTTTGCAGTATTTTGCCTGCCCTTTTGCGTGCAAAAATGTATTTTTTCTACGGCCGTTTAATAACATGCTCATTATTCGCTATTTTTTCATAGATAATAGCACCCATTACTGGACCCGTGAGTAATAATTCATTACTCACGGGCTGAAGCTACTCACGGGTCATTACTCACGGGCTAAAGTTAGATTTAAGTGGCGCATGCCACTTTTAATATTAATCGTATATAAACTGCAAATAAAATTTCTTAAACTTGTTTATTTAATACAATAATTATTGTAATTTATACCAATAATTAACTTCGAAAAATTTTTAAAGGTATTTTAACTGTAACAATGTCAGTATATTTTTTACGTTTATATCTTGTTTACTAAAAATTTTGACGTTTATCATTTAATTTAGTGACAGTGACATTAGCGCATTTTGTTTATGTTAATTGGAATTTATAACTAATATCTTGTTTGTTTTTCAAGTTATATTGTGTTAAATATGTTATAATATATTATGTGTAGTTATATTATTATATTATACAGTGCGGTGGAATAAGTGTTGCCCCCCCCTGTTAACTTGTTTGTTTTAAGAATATAAGCAAAACGCTTGAACAGGTCGATTTTTAAACTAACCATTGTATACTACAGCATCAACGTTTCGAACTTTACGCAATCCCTCTTCAGGTGACAGCTATAACTTTGATTTTTTTAAAAGGGAAAGTACATCATGTGACACCTCATTTAAAAGCTCTTAAAATACTGATTTCAAAAATGTATAATACTTTTTTCCTGTTTGAGAGCGTAGGCGCAAAATTTTGGTCGAATTCTTTCTAAATGCAATCATTTTTTTCGAATCCTGAAAAAACTAATAAATATTTTTGAAAAATTTAAACGCAGAATGAAATATTACAGTATACTCGATGGTCCAAAGTCCCTGAGAACTCCTATAATGTTTATTTTAATAAGTCACAGTGGTGAAAATAAGAGAAAATTTAGTGTGATTTTTAATTTCAAATATATCATTCAAAAGAAACTTTTTGTTTATTCTAAGGGAATGTCAGCCCTCGGTAATAATCTAGTCTTTCATTCTGCGTTTAAATTTTTCAAAAATAATTATTAGTATCCTCAGAATTCGAAAAAAATAAATGAGTTTAAAAAGAGTTCGACCGAAATTTTGCGCGTACGATTTCAAAAAGGATTAAAGTATTATACATTTTTGAAATCAGTATTTCAAAAGCTGTTAAATGAGGTGTCACATGACGTACTTTACCATTAAAAAAATCAAAATTATGGCTGTCACCTGAAGAGGGATCTCGTTAAGTTCAAAACGTTGATGCTATAATATACTATGGTTAGTTAATCGACCTGTCCGAGCGTTTTGCTTATATTGATAAAATAAACAAGTTAACAGGGGGGGCAACACTTATTCCACCGCACTATATATAGTTAAATGTAAATATACATTATAACTACAGGGTGTCCAGAAACTCTACCGACAAACGAAGACAGGAGATTCCTTAGATAATTTTAAGACAATTTAACCCAATTCACCTAGTCCGAAAATGCTTCCTAAGGGAGCTAGAGCTCTTTGAAAATGGCGTCATGTAATTAGTTTTTCTTAAATACCTCCAGATCGCTTTTAGTTAGAAAAACGAAAATTGGTATGCGTATTTACTTTCCAGAAATAAATCGATTCCATCCATTGCGAATTTCTAGTACCGGTCATAGGCGTCCGTTTAGGGTAGGGCAACGGTTATTTTATCGCCTAACTTTTTTGTCTTTAATTTTTAAGCATTTTTGACTCTGAATTATTAAATTAAGAGGTATTCTAGTACTAAAAGGTACTCTTACTTTAAGTCGATAGGATACACTGTTTTCTAGAAAAATCGATTTGAAAATTTTTCGTTCCTTGAATTTAAAAAAAAAAGATTAAAAAAATACTATTTAGAAAGATGAAAACTGGTACATTTATTTATATTCCAGAGATTAATCGATTTCATTAATGGCGAATTTCTAGTACCGGTCATAGGCGTCCGTTTTGGGTAGGTCAACAGTTATTTTATAACATAACTTTATTGTCCTTAATTTTTAAGTATTTTTGACAATAGATTATTCAATTATGAGATATTCGAGTACTTAAAGTTACTCTTGCTTTAAGTTGGTAAAATACATCGTTTTTTTTTAATTTTTTTCAATTTCTTTTTTCAAATTCCCAGAACTAAAAACTTTCAAATCGATTTTTCTAGAAAACAGTGTGTCCTACCCACTTAAAGTAAGAGTACCTTTAAGTACTAGAATACCTCACAATTTAATAATCCAGTATCAAAAATGCTTAAAAGTTGAAGACAAAAAAGTTATGCGATAAAATAACCGTTGCCCTACCCAAAACGGACGCCTATGACCGGTACTAGAAATTTGCAATGGATGGAATCGATTCATTTCTGGAAAATAAATATGTATACAAATTTTCGTTTTTCTAAATAGAAGCGTTCTGGAGGTATTTAAGAAAAACTAATTACATGGAGCCATCTTCAAAGAGCTCTAGCTCCCTTGGGAAGCATTTTCGGACTAGGTGAATTGGGTTAAATTGTCTTAAAATTATCTGAGGAATCTCCTGTCTTCGTTTGTCGGTAGAGTTTCTGGACACCCTGTATATATATATGAAATACGTCCACCGACAACAGCCATTTCCTATTTATTAGATTCACTTACAGTAGGTACAAATTTAAGCTTATAATTTTTCGGAAACGAATAGAACTTATATTGACTATTTCTAGTTGTATTTTTACAATAAATAAGAATTTAGTAATATTAGGCAACCACTTATTCAGCCACGTACTAGGGGTAAATAGCATTTAGGTATTTTTTATAAATTATTATAATTTAAATCTCGGGTAGTTGATAATTAAATTTTTTACTAATTAAAATAAAAAAGGTCGTAGAAAAAGTATAGTATTCTACTCGCATGTAATGGCTATTACTCACTTTGATGAACTACGACACTAGCCTACGGCTCGTGTCGCAAACTTCATCATCGTGAGTAATAGCCATCATTACATGCTCGTTGAATAATATACTATTAAACCTGCGGCAGTTACATCTTGGACCGCCAACTGAACAATTACAAGCAGCTGGTAACTTTTCAGGTAGAGGAATAAAAATATTTATTTTCTGTGACATTAATAAATTATTATTTTCTATAATACTTGGCTCACACTAGCGTCTAATGCCGGTAATTATCGCATTATTTGACAATAAAGGGAAGTGTAGCCACGACTTAGCGCGCTACTTTGTTATTATCATTATTAATCACGTTAAGTATTAGGCGATAGCTCGAGGGGCGGTCCCTTCGACATAAAAAAGGACTTCAGTACATCACTTATAGCAGGGGTCACCAATTAGTTTCCCTGAGGGTTAATTTCGAAAACTTATGACACTTCCGGGGTCCGGATTTAGTGCTACCTGTGTCTGGTTGTTCTGATTCGGTTTCTTTGCGGATTCTTGTTAAAAAATATCCCCTATAAACAAATCAGAAGAGTGCTGGGCGAAATTGTTTAACAATTTTTTAACAAATTCAAAACATCACCCTTTTTGTCCCCGAAAATATGTTTTTAGCATTTTTGGGTCATCTTAAACAAAAAAGATCTGCCATTTTCCCAAAAAACGTGACAGATTTCAAAAGCGATTTAAAATTTGAAAAATGCGAAAATAAGCATTTTTGAAGCTTGAAGACTCATGTTTGAATTATTATTTTTGCGGTTGTCAAGTGCCTAAATTGAAGTTTAAACATTAAATTTCAATATTCCAATGAGTAACCGGGGTTATTTCAATCATTTTGACCGTTGTTTTTAATTGTTAATTATGCGGTATAATTCGCGCGAAATAAGCCCCGATTACTCATTAGAATCTTGAAATTGAATGAATAAACTTCAATTTAGGTACTTGGTCACCTGAAAACTAATAATTTGCGTATGAGTTTTCAAGTCTCCAAAATGTCTATTTTCGCATTTTTCAGATTTTAATCGCTGATAACTCGAAAACTATCAACTTTTCAGAAATATGACAAGAGAAATTTTTTGTTTAAAATAACTCAAAAAAGGCAGAAGGGTAATTTTGAACAGGAATCCGCAAAAAAAAAACGAACCAGAAAACCTTTATTTTGGACACAGCAACAAAGTAATATTTTAAAAGTTAAGAATTTATAATGTGAATATTAATGACTCTTTCTTTAAATCCAGTTATTGAAATTGAAAAATGTAAAATAAATAATCATAGTACAAAATGGTAATTAACATGTTATCTTTTCTACATTAGTTTCAATGAGTGTTTTTTGCAAACTTATTAAATCTGAAAACTATTTCAGTTAAATGCACAGCTCAAAAGTACTCCCACTTAAATCAACTTATAGTAGAGAGGAAATGAATATAAAAACCGCACGTGACAATTTTATGTATACAGGGTGATCAACTTCTGTGACAAAGTCCAATATATCTGTTATTATACAATATATGAAAAAAAGTTGTTAATAAAAGTTATAGACACCTTTAATGTACACATTTTAAAATTAGTGAGAAATATACAGGGTCCTCCATAACACGGTGCCAAACCAAAGTTATGTTTTTTTAAATGGAACACCCTATATTTTATTAAAAATCTGGTTTCTCTACATTTTTCTGATTCTAGAGATATAACACTTGTCTAGGGTTATACTAAGTGTTTCAAAGTTACGAGCACTTCTATTAAAAAATCATACTGATTTGATCGCGCTGTATGTTTCTAACGGTGGAATATAAACTTTTTTTTTAATGCTTTTGACTGTCAATATTAAAGTAGTTTTGCAACAATACACAATTTTTTTATAACTGCACAAATTGTATACAGGGTAAGTCAAAATGTAAATACAAGATTTTCTTCATAATTTTAAATGGAACACCCTGTATTTTATATTATTATCGAAAAGTTCTATCACTATACTTACATATCTTTTAAATATTCCCTATACCTAAAGTTATTAGTTTTCGAGATATTTTAGTTTGATTATTGATAACAACACGTATTACTTAGTTATTAATAACAATACTTTAATTTATTAAAATTTATTAAAAAAACTAAATTAAATAAAAACATGTTCAACGTACTTCTTACGTTATAAAAGGTGTTCAAAATGACCTCCCATAACGTCTACATAAGCCTGGAGACGAGTTTCGAAAGACCTACTGATGTTTGTAAGCATTTGTTGTGTGACATTTTGAAAGGCGTATTGAATCCTTATTTTCATATCGTCAACTATTGTTAGAGGTGTCCTATACACTATGTCTTTAATATAACCCCAGAAAAAGAAGTCAACTTCGTTTAATTCTGGTGATCTGGGTGGCCAGTGAACTGGCCCATCTCTTCCTATCCATCTTTCAGGAAATAGTTCATCGAGTTCACCGTTGACAAGTGCGTTGTGGTGAGCAGGGGCTCCGTCATGAAAGTACCACATATGTTGGCGGATGTTTAATGATACATTTTCAAGTAGAATAGGTAAATGATTCCCTAGAAAATTTAAATAAACCTCACCATTTACTGATTCCTCAAAGAAAAAAGGACCTATAACGTAATTGACTATGATTCCATCCCAAACATTTAAGGACCATCTCGTTTGACTATGTGTCTGAGCACAGTACGGATTGGTTGTAGAATAATAATGAAAATTGTGTTTGGGTTCACTACCATTTTTGTGTAACGTTGCCTCGTCTCCAAAAAGAAAAAGAACAAACTCAAAAAAATCTCTCCGTATAACTATTTGTTGTTGTGACCATTGACAAAATTGTACTCTTCGTTCGAAATCATCCCCAACAAGTTCCTGATGTAATTGTATATGATATGGGCGCATGTTGTTTTTCTTGAGTATGTTTTGGATAGCTTCATAACTTATATCTTGCTCTCTTGTCATATTTTGAATACATGTATGAGGATTTTCTGTAACAGGCAGTACAACATTTAATTCATTTGCATCCATAATAATGATTTTTGTTTTTTCCTTTGCTTCATAAACAGAACCAGTACGATTAATCCTGTCTAATAAGTTGTCAAATGCTCTCTTATTTGGTTGTTGACGCTATGGATACCTTATAAATTCTTGTGGCAACTAATGCTAATGAGTTTTTGAAACACTCTCCTAAAATCCATATTATGTCTGTCATTTCTTCACGACTAAAATTCATTGTTAGGTGACAATTATAACAATATGGCAAACAATTATATCAATAACAAAAATAAAAACGTACAGATAATTAAAATCTTACATCTGACAGTTATTGTGTCAATTATTTCAAAGCCACCTTAAACAAGAACTTGCAGCAATTTATAGTTCCTATTTCTTCGCGGAAAATTAATATCATTTTGTTAATAAATATAAAATTGTCGTTATTGTATAAAATTTACCACAAACTTGGAGAAAAAATTAAATGCAGTATAATTTTAATTATCATTAACAAACTCATCGGAGGTTTCCAATATTAAGGGTAATTAATTTACTGTAATAAACGTATCTATGAGTTATCAACAATAAAACTAAAATATCTCGAAAACTAATAACTTTAGGTATAGGGAATATTTAAAAGATATGCAAGTATAATGAAAGAACTTTTCGATGGTAATATAAAATACAGGGTGTTCCATTTAAAAATATGAAGAAAATCTTTTATTTGCATTTTGACTTACCCTGTATACAATTTGTGTAGTGGTAAACAAATTGTACGTTGTTGCAAAACTACTTTAACATTGACAGTCAACAGCAGTAAAAAAATAAGTTTATATTATACTGTTAGAATCATACAGGGCGATCAAATCAGTATGATTTTTTGATAAAAGTGCTCATAACTTTGAAACACTCAGTATAACCCTAGACAGGTGTTATATCTTTTTAATTAGAAAAATGTAGAGAAACCAGATTTTGAATAAAATACAGGGTGTTCTATTTAAAAAAACAAAACTTTGGTTTGGCACCGTGTTATGGAGGACCCTGTATATTTCTCACTAATTTTAAAATGTGTACATTAAAGGTGTCTATAACTTTTATTAACAACTTTTTTTCATATATTTTATAATAACAAATATATTGGACTTTGTCGCAGGAATTGATCACCCTGTATAGCAGTTTACTTAAATTCAAAATTAATGATTATAATAAGTATGTACCGGGTGTCCCAATAAGAATGGCTCTCGGCCATATCTCAGGAACCGTTTATAGTAGAGCTTTGAAATAAAAAATTTTATAACAAAAGTTGCCTCAGGAAAAGCCTGGAAATTATTTTCATAATTGTGGGACCACCGCTAGAGGGCGTAATTGAATATCAAAAATTAAAAAATCTAAATTTTACAAAATTTTCCTAATGAAGGAGCACTGGAAATCCGATCGTCGTATTCTTCATAAAATTCTACGCATATTTGATTTGACAAGTTTAGGTCCATCTTTGGAAATAAGAGGTGGGGGTGAGTGGGAACCTTGTTATGAAAAACTGGCTGTGAGTCCGGTTCTGCTTAATCAAATTTTGCAAACTTGGTCTTGTTGAAGACAGATCTTTTTCGTCAATGTAAAAGTTATGATTTAGAACCAACTTACTGAGTAATATGCCAGCTAGAAGGCGTTATTTAATTTTTTTCAGAAATCTAGTGTTCCTTGGAAAATATTAAATACAAACATGCATTTTTAATACCATATTACAAAATTAGACAAAATTAGCAACAGAATAGCGAAAACCGCATGTTAATACCTTTTTTCTATCTCGAGATATCTTACAAAACGTGTAAATTTAAAAACATTACTGTTACTGTCACCGGTAAACGAAATTAATTAAAAGTAGTGTGCTATGGAAACAACAAAGAAACATTTTCCAGCTGTCAACGTATATTAGGTCTTTTCAACGCTTCTCATTTGTTTCGAGCCTCGTTCATATCTCGTATATGAATATTATACACGGATTATACGGCATATGACAGAGGCTCGAAACAAATGAGAAGCGTTGAAAAGCCCTATTACAAAGAAATAAAAACAACTATTTAGTGATGACATAAACGTTCAAATTTTTGCCCATCATTTTCGTTGCAAACATTTACTCTTTCAAGAGTAGATTGAACAGCAGTCTCAATTTCTGCTCTCGATATGCTTTGAATGGCGTTTAGTATTCTCTGGATAATGTATTCTAGAGTAGTGTATGATGGGCAACAATTTGAATATTTAGGTCGTCACTAAGTAGTTCTTTTTGTTCTGTGTTATATTTAATTTTAATAGTATTGTTTCTCTTTATATTGTTGTTTTAATTAATTATATTTTTATACGTTGACATCTGGAAAATGTTATTTTGTTTTTTTTTCACAGCACACTACTTTTCATTAACTTAGTTTACCGGTGATAGTAACAGTTATATATAAAATTTACACTTTTCTCGAGATATCTTGAGATAGAAAAAAGGTATCGACATGCGGTTTTCGCTATTCTATTGCTAATTTAATCTAATTTTATAATGTAGGAATAAAAAGGCATACTTGTATTTAATATTTTAGAAAGAAAACTAGATTTCTGAAAAAAATTAAATAATGCCTCCCAGCTGGCTTATCACTTATTAGGATGGTTCAAAATTATCACGCTTACATTGAAGAAAAAGATCTGTCTTCAACAAGATCCAGTTTTCAAAATTTGATTTAGCAGAACCGGACTTACAGCCATTTTTTCATAACAAGGTTCCCACTCACCCCCACCTCTTATTTGCAAAGGTAGAGTTAAATTTGTTAAATCAAATATGCGCAGAATTTGATGAAGAATACAATAATCGATTTCCAGTGCCCCTTCATTAGGAAAATTTTGTAAAATTTAGATTTTTTAATTTTTGATATTCAATTACGCCCTCTAGCGGTGGACCCACAATTATGAAAATAATTTCCAGGCCTTTCCTGAGGCAACTTTTGTTATAAAAATTTTTATTTCAAAGCTCTACTATAAACGGTTCCTGAGATATGGCCGAGAGCCATTCTTATTGGGACACCCGGTACATGTACATGTACATACTATAACAATAAGGGGAAAACTCTTTACAAAATTAAATTATCAGTGAGAAAAATGACATTTTTTATTATGTACAACCTGTCTGAAGTTTTGAGTAAGTTTAGTGCAACTGATTCTTATTAGGGAGTTAAGATATTCATCTGTTAGCTGAGATCTGTACCAATTTTTAATAAAGTTCATTCCTGATAAAGCGGCTTCGCAAACAAAAGTTGAGCCAAACGTAGTACACAATTTCATGGCTAAACATTTTCAAAATTGCCAAGCACTATATTCTGAATTCAATGGCGGTCCGCAGAAAACTAGCCCACGGTCCGGATGCGGACCGCGGTCCGCTAATTGGAGACCCCTGACTTATAGCGTTAAAACACGCTAAAATAAGTGTGGCCAGTCCCTTTAATGCGCATAATTTTTGGTGTCTAAATTAATACGATAACGAACGTTTAACGTTATCGTTAGTGTGGCCCCAGCATAACAAATCTATATGATTTCGGATCTAATTCATCCGTACAATCTGAATTCAAAACATGTGTCTTAATGTAAACAACATAAAAAGATCTCAAAATATGAAGTTTCATTGAATAAGAAGTGGGTGGCAAATTTCCTATTAATGAATTTTTGTGTTTATAGATCCAAACTCGTAATTCATCGAATGATTTACAATCGCAGTCAACAGTATTAGTAATATTAACTAAAAATTCTTCTTCATTCGCCATGCATTCTTATATATTAAATGGAGAACAGGCTGTAAAATAATTGATAATTAAATATATGAAAGGACCATTTGTAACAACTTGTGGAAAGTGTATTCTATATACTATTATATATCACTTTATCAATCAAAGATAGAATAAAAATTTTATTTTTTTAATATAACGCGGGCACATAAATTTGATACACCCTGTATATTGATTTGTAAATATTTATTAGAAGTTAGCTTTCACGTAGCAGGTTTCTCCTTAATGAGTTTTTCCATGAAGAATTAAAGAGATTTGTAAATAAGTAAAGTGAAAGGAACATTTGTTCAGGATTATAATTTAAAAAGATATATATATATATATATATATATATATATATATATATATATATATATATATATATATATATATATATATATATATATATATATATAACACCGGTTTATAGCGTCCTGCGCCTTCCGGTTCCTATTCTCCAGCCGCGTCGATCTGTCCAATCTCCTGGTCGGAGATCTCTCTCAGACATGGCTTTCTGGATTCCACTTATCCAGGTTGTTTTCGGTCTGCCCCTTTTCCTTCTTTCCGGGGGTTGCCATTCCATTATTAGCTTTGGGAGTCGATGTTCCTCCATTCTTTGTACATGGCCATACCAACAAAGTTGTTTTTGTTAGACTTCTTCAATTATGTTTGTTTTTCTATTCATAACATCTCGTACCCGTTCATTCGTTATATGTGAGACTCTGGAGATGCAGGCCGATCTTCGCCAGAAGTCCATTTCCAGTGCAAGCAACTTCTGTTCTGTTCGCTAATTCAGTTGCCAGGTTTCACATCCATACAGTACCACGCTTTTAAAGATGCTATTATAAAGCTGTGTTTTCTTTTCTTTTGATATGGTTTTTGACCAAAGTAGCGAGTTCAAAGCTCCTATTACCTTCTTTCCTTTCATAATTCTTTCCTCTATTTCGAATTCTGTCCTTCCACTTTGTTGGATTCTCGTTCCAAGGTATACATAATCAGAGCTTGGCTCGATAACCATATCATCCTCTAGATGTAACTCACTTTTCTGTCCTCCTATACACATATATTTGGTTTTCTTCATATTAACGTATAGGCCCCATTTTTTGTATTCTCGAAACAGCCGGTTTGTCATAAATATTAGATCATCTTTATCCTGGGCAATCACCACCTGATCGTCAGCAAAATGCAGTGTGTATAATGTTGAGTCGTCGTTTAGCTGTATCCCCATTCCAGAACACGATTTGCGCCACTTATTCAAGACCTCATTTATATAGATTTTAAACAGTGTTGGCGATAAGCTGCATCCCTGTCGTAGTCCCTTATTCACCATGAAGCTATCGGATAATCTGCTGTTGATTTTTATGTTTGCTTGGATATTGTTATAGAATTGTTGCACTGCTTTTATTAAAGTTATATTAATAGGGGATTTTTCCAGGACTTGCCATAATTTACAAAGTGGTACGGTATCATATGCCTTAGTTAGATCAACGAATAGTAGATGTATTTCTACTATTTCTGTCTCTGGCTACTTTTTTTTCATTGAGTTGGTTGAGCGTGAAGATTTGGTCGATACAGGATCTTCCTGCTCGGAATCCTGCTTGTTGTTCGATCTCTATAGGTGCATATTCATTTTCTATTTGAGCTTTTAAAGTTTTCCCATATAATCTGCTAAAGGTGCTGGTTACAGTAATACAGCGATAGTTCTTGCAGTCTTCCTTGTTACCCTTTTTGTGTATTGGGGTTATCCATCCTGTTTTCCAATTTTCTGGTATGTTTTCTCCATTTGTGTAGTTGTTGAAAATTAAGGTTATTAGTTTGATCAATTTTGCAGTTCCATTTTTTATAAGTTCCGCTGGTATTCCTTCTGGACCACATGCTTTTTTATTTTTTAGTGATTTAATCATTCTCTCAACGAATTCGTCATTTAATTCTACGACTTGACCATTTAAATTGTAGCGCTTTGGTGATGTATTTATGTATTCCTGTCTATTTTCTTGAAGTTCTTCTTTGTAGTGGGTTTTCCATTTTTTTAAATCAATCATTTGAAGGTTTGTATTATTTCTGTTTTCATTTCTTAGATTTCGAATGAACCTCCAAGCTTCTGAGGATCTGCTTCCACCTAGATGGCATTCCACTTCCCTACATCTCTGTTCCCAGGTATTGTTCTCATTTTTTGTTAACATTTTTTTATATTTGATTAATTCTTGGCGGTATTGGGTTTTATCATATGCGTTTTGTGATTTTAACCATTTATGATATTTCTGTTGTTTTATTTGTTTCTGTTGTTCAAGTTCATTGCTCCAGACTATGCTGTTATTTTTCCTGGTATTTGTTATCTCCTCCATGCCTAATGTTTCACTGGCTGCTTCCTTAATCGCAAGTGTTATTTTGTCGTAAATTATATTGGTGCTACATGTCAGGTCAATTTGATCAAGTTTTTGATTTTGATTTAAAAAGATTGTTTTGTTATTACGGAAAAGGTAAAACCACAGGTGACTGTAATTATTAGTTTTTAGAAAATTAATGGTAGAGAGATTTAGAATTTTAAATTTGTTTGTTTAAGGACAAGAATATTTAGATAATTTCCGAAAAGTGATTAGTTTGAGTAGAAGTATTGTTTGAAAGAATGACTGGGTTCTTCGAATGAAAAAGAGTAAGGTGGAGAGAGAAATGTTTCTGATTGGCTTGGCAATTTGGAATGGGGAAAGAGAAGTTGAAAGGTTGAGACAGTTTGGAAAAGAAAAAGCATTGTGTTACCGGCATCCGAGAAGAGCAGTCAAAAGTTTTCGTGAGTAGTTCAGAAGCAAGTACTAGTGGTTGTTTTGATAGTGAGAGTAGCTAAAAAGTGGAACGAGAGACAAATCAAATCGAGAAGAAATACCTCTTTGATTCTGTAAAGTCCAAGAGAGTAAGTTACAAGAATTATCGTTATTAAAATTATTTGTGACACCAAGTAAAAAAGATACTTGGGTCTCAGGAGATTATTGTTGAGAGAAAGAGAGGAGAGAGTTTTGGAGTTTATTGAACGAGTACTGGCTAAAAGAGGCCTGGCTTGTGTTTTGGAGAAATAGTTGCTGGTATCCTGCTGGATTGTTTGCTGAGAACGTAGAGGGCTTGGATTGGTAGCCTAACATAATCAACAAGGAGGAGCTGTTTGGGTCAAGAGGAGACATCATTGTGTGTAAATCAAAAAGGTCAGTCAATAACCTATGTGATAGATTTTCTTTATAATCAGAAGTTATTTTTTTTTACGTAAAAGTATATGAATTTAAGATTCCAACATTTCAAAAACTTAATAGGAAGTATAAATAATTTTGCGAATACCAAATTTGTTTGTTTAGCTTTTTTTATTAATGGTATCAAGAGCAAAGCGATAAATATTTGTTTGAATTAGTATAATTTATATGGTAAAAGTTTCTTTTGGACAGTTATGTCCAAAGGATTTAATTGATAAATTTACAGAGCATTGCTTTTGATAAAAAAGGTATTTGTATGTGTTTATTTATGGTATTTCTATTTATTTCCTTTTCATATTTTATCCCGATAAGGATAAACTAAGAGATACTGAAGCCACGAGAGTGGATAAGTATGTATAACCTAAGAGAATTTAATTAAATTTTTTGTGACAAAAGGCACCCTGAGATTTTTTCTTACTATTTTTTATGTATGATTTGCGACAATTAAATAATTAATCAAATAAATACTAATTAATATAAAAGTAATAGAAAGCAGATTCTAACAATACATTTTGCAAAATTCTGTAAATATTGGGTGGGATTTTCTTTTAAATATCTAGATTTTGTACCCACTTTACTAGTATAATCATCTCCTATGAGGTAATGCAGGGCAGGCAAAATACTGCAAACTTGATTTCCATGAAGGCGTGCTAAAGAATGTTATGATGCTATATTTCTTGTGCACGTACCAGACCCACCTTGAATCCATAGAATCTGCAACAAAATTTTAGTAAATATACCCAACTTTAAATTGATTTTAACTTATTATTTGGCTTTAAACCTAAATTTTTGAATTATTCATTCAAAAATCAAAACGTCAAAACGCTCAAACACTATTTGTTTATACCTTTGTTTAACAATAAAAAAATATTTTTTTTTAAATTAATTAATTTTATACTAAGTTAATGCAAATAATCAAAACCGGTATATAGGAAACTGATTATGTATTTTAGAAAAGAACTACAACGTTAACAGGGTTTTATTGTTTTATATAGTCAATGGACCTCTATATTTGAAAAAACCGCGGAGTGCTACCATTTAAATGGGTGCGTTTTTGAGAAAGGGGTGAATTAGTCATTAGGTACAGGGCGAATTAGGGTGAGTTCTATGCACATTTAGTGCAAACACGTCTATAGGAGAATTGTTTCAGGTTAAATTTACTATCGAAATATCACATTTTAAACTCAAAAACATGTTTTTTACAAAAAAAAATTATCCAAAAAAGCAAGAAAAAAACATTGTTAGGGAAATTGCTTGGTTAAACTCGCTTGAACATACACTTTAACTTTATTGATACAAAAACTTATAAAACAAATTGATTACATCTAAATTAAATTCACATTGTCATCTCGCCATATTTCTATTATCTATTGGTAGGGGAGCAAAGTATGCTAAATGTGCAGTCACTCGAGCGCTTTGGGGGCCTATTGGGTTGTGAAGAGTAGGTCCTAAAACCAAAAAAGTTAAGTAAAGTTTTCCATTTTAGTGGGCGCTTGCCAATTTTTAATTTAATTTTTCATTTCCAACAATCGTTTTTTCCGATTATAATGCCATCTATCCATAATTCGAAAAAATGTTTCGAATAAAAGTTACTTATTTTTACGTAAGGAATCAAAATCTGCAATAAAAAATGGGGACTCCTATTTAAGATTTTAACGTAACCCCCACCACGCTCCCGTGGTGGATTGTGTTTGGTGCCATCCGATAGATTCTTCAAAAATATTGAATGTCTGTTTTACAGTTTTTCGATCTGATGTTCATTTCGCGAAATATCGCGGGATTCGTATTTAAAATATTAAATTTACCCCCACCCCTCTCCGTGGGAAGACGTTTTTGGTATCATTCGATAGTTTTTAAAAAATATTGAGCACATATTTTTTAGTTTTTCGATCTGTCATTAATTTCGCGAACAATTCGCTTTTTTCTTGTGAAATTTTGGGGCTCACCCATTTCGTTACGCCCGGCTCAAATCGTCAGATTTTTTAAATATACACTCTTTTGCATCTACTTAACTTACATTATCTTAATCTGACAATTTCGAGTTTTTTTAAGGATAGATTTTTTTTCGGGCCCCCCTTAACGAACTCCCCTGTGTTAGGAGCCAATTTATGGTAGAGGTACATCTGGAGTGTACCAAGTTTCTCCCCATATGATAATCTAACGCGCTCGAGTAACTGCAAAAATCCCGGCTTGGGCTCCCCTACCATATCGCGCATGTGTCGAGTCTCTCGCGTCGTTGTCACTTCCCACACTCGTTCGAATCGGAGCGTACAACTGCACTTATTTCTGCTCGCGGCCAAGATTTTACCCACTGGCAAAATCAAAGTACAATTTTTATAAAATTGTGTACAAAATATTTACATTTCATAACTACTAACTCATTAGTTTAAAAGTTTACTCTAAATGGTAAGTCCAATGGTTTGAACCTCTTTAACCTACGCTGTTCTTGGGAATTGTCTAGGAGGTTAAGTGCAAACTGGTTTTCATGATCCTCCAACTTCCAACTTGGCAATGTAAGCAGCGCTACGTTTTGTGATGACTTCTTGTACCGTATCAGTTTTAAGGTCTCGATGAATAATTCTGTTGTTGATGTACCAAGGTGCATTAGTGATGGTTCTGAGGGTTTTTGATTGGAAGCGTTGGATGATTTCGATGTTGGAGTGACTGGCTGTTCCCCATAGTTCCAACCCATATGTCCAGATTGGCATAAGTATTGCCTTATAGAGCAGCAATTTATTATCCAGAGATAGTCTTGATGAACGACCCATTAACCAATACATATTTCTAAATTGGAGACCTAGTTGCTTTCTCTTGGTCCAGATATGTTTCCTCCATGTGATACTTCTGTCCAAATGAATACCAAGATATTTTACCTCGTTGGCTGATGGTACTTGGTGATTGTTTAAAGTTACAGGAGGACAAGTTCCTCTTCGTGTTGTAAATGTAACTTGAATAGATTTTCCTTCATTCACTTTAATTTTCCATTCCAAAAACCAAATTTGTACTCTGTCTAGATACGCTTGAAGGATATGCAAGGCATAAATAGGGTCTGTGTGTGAGGCTAGGATTGCAGTATCGTCGGCAAATGTTCCTAGCATCATTTCTTCTGTAAGTGGTCTCTCCTCTAGTGGTTCCTGAAGAGGTGGAGGTATATCTGCGGTAAACAAGAGATACAAGGTAGGTTCCAGCACGCTACCCTGTGGTACGCCAGCTTTGATAGAATAGAGTTTGGAAATTGTATCTTGGTATTTAATAAAGTAACACCTACCTGACAAATATGACTCAAGAAGAATGTAAAAGCTGTGCGGTAATGTCTTTTTTAGCTTGTATAGGAGACCTTCATGCCATACCTTGTCAAATGCCTGCCTAACGTCAAGAAATGCCGCTGAACAGTACCTTTTGGCCTCAAAATCAGCATTTATATGTTTTACCACTCTGTGAACTTGTTGGATTGTTGAGTGATGGGATCGAAATCCAAACTGGTGGTCTGGAATTAGATTTTTGATCCAGGGTTCGAGTTTTTTTTACTAATAGTTTTTCGAAAACTTTAGACGTGATTGGCAAGAGGCTGATTGGCCTGTACGATGTAGTTTCTTCTTGAGGTTTCCCCGGTTTTAGAATGGTTATTATTTGAGACACTTTCCATTGATCAGGAAAGTAACCTAAGTTTAATATGGCATTGAATATAAACGTTATAAGTTTTATGCATTTGATAGGTAATTCTTTCAATACTTTTCCACTGATCAAATCGTACCCTGGACATTTTTTATCGTTTAAATTATTAATAGCCAAGATGACTTCGGACGACTTAAATTTCGGAATAGGCAAACTCATTTGATATGGACTTTGAAGAAATGAGAATACGTCTACTTCCACAGGTGAATTCACTTGATTGGGAGTAAATACTTCGGAAAAATACTCTGCAAAACAACTTGCTTTCTCTTGTGCACTACAAGCCCATTCTCTGTCCGATTTTCTAATTGGAGGTGACGGTTTCTGGGGTTGTTTCAGTTTTCTCGTGGCTTTCCATAGCGAATAATCGGTATCTTTAGTCGAATCTAAATTTTCCAAGTAGTACTGAAGTGATTGGTTTTTGAGATCTTCGAAGAGCTTTTTTAATTCCCTTGATGCACTATTGAATCTACGCTTATCAGCAGGATCTCTGGTCTGTTGCCATCTTTTCCTCAGTCTTCTCTTTAGCAAAATCTTTTTTTTGACAACTTGTGGGCAGTCATTTATTATGCATTTATTTTGTATTGTTGGTGTTGCTTGCCAGGCAGCTGATTGGATATTTGTAGTTAGTTGTTCCACAGAAAGAAAAATGTCCTCTTTGGTTTTTAGTGGAATGTCTAGAGACACCTTGTTCTCCAGGATAGATCTGAATTTTGGCCAGTGTGTGCGTCTGTTATAAAGTGAGGGGGATATTTCTTTATTAAGTACCTGGGTTCCAACTGTGAATAGTATAGGCGAGTGATCAGAAGATAATTCGTAGCATGATGTAGCTTTTATATTAGACCTAGGGATGTTCTTAACTACAGCAAAATCGACCAAATCGGGGATTTTATTTCTGTCCGAGGGCCAGTATGTTGGTTCGCCGGTTGATGAATAATCCATATTATTTGACTCTATGATATTTAAGAGAACTCTACCTCTCGGAGTGATTAGTCTTGATCCCTACCTGGTATGTTTGGCATTATAGTCCCCTGCTGCTATGAAGCGGCTCCCAAGTGAATTGTAATAATCTTTAAATTGTTCGTTTGTGATAGAGTGTCGTGGGGGGCAATAAAGCGCAGATACTGTAAGTGATCCATCCCAGTCTTCAACCACAATATTGGTCGCTTGAATATGATTTGTTTGGTACTCGCCAGCATTATGATGTTTTATTGTATTTCTAACTATAATAGCAGAGCCTCCATGTGCTGATCCATCTGGATAATTAGTACTATATATAGTATAGTTTGGAATTTTAAGGTAACTTTTTTGTGTAAAGTGAGTTTCGGATACTAGCAGTATATCTATTTTATGAAGGTGTAGAAAGTATTTGATTTCCTGTGTATGTTGTGATAAGCCATTGGCGTTCCATGAAGCTAGTTTTAGAAACGCCTCCATCTTAGGGTTTTTTAGCAATGAGAGCGGTTAAGAGGTTTAACATTGTGCTCATTTGTTCTACCAATTGTTTGATCATATTTTTAAGTTCGAGCATGTCAGTGGATTGTTGAAGACTGGGAGCTGTATTTGATGGTATTTGATTACCAGCGGTTGCTACCTGAGCATAGGTTACATTCGGGACTACTAAGTGTTGGTTTGATTGGACAGGCTGACTTGTTGGTTTGCTTCTCAGTTGTGGAAATGCTCTTTTTTGCAGCTCTTTGTGGACTAAGCACCCACGATAGTTTGCTGGGTGATTTCCTTCACACAGCACGCATTTCACCTGGTTGTTTCTTTCTTTGTAAGAGCACTGATCAGATCTGTGGTTACCCGCGCATTTAACACATCTTGGAGAAAGGTAGCAAAAATATTTTTGGTGTGGCCGTAGCGTTGGCATTTTATGCACTGAGGTACTACACGCTTTTTATGTGGAGGTTCAAAAATTACTTTATAGTTCAACAATGAATCGATCTCATATATATCTTTGTTATTCTCGGCTTGTTTTAGTTCAACGTAGAACAGTGGTAATGGCTTTTTAGTACCTGATTGACGAATGTTATTGATATTTATGACTTCGTGCCCTACGCTTTGGATTTCCGCCTTAATTTCGTTGATATCTGTAGATGGATGTACATTTCTTAGTACAACTCTGAATGAGCGATCTTCTTTGAGTTGGTAGGTATGAAATTCAGTATTTTTGTCTTCTAGTGCTTTTGTTATGACAGAGTAGACTTCATTATTTTGAGGCATTATTTTTACTTGGTCATTGGCGAGATTTTTTAATACATAAGCATCTTTTGCAATCGTTTGTAGTAGTTTGGTAAGCGGAGTAATATTTTTAACACTGTAGACAAATATTGGTGGCGTCTTAGTAGTTGTATTTGTATTTTGGCTCTGGTTTTCTTCTGTAGTTGTATCCTGATTTGCATCGTTTTGTTCTTCTGTAGCTGTATCCTGATTTGCATCGTTTTGTTCTTTTTGTAATACAGAGAATTTGTTGGAGGTCGATATTGGTGAGTTTAACCAGTAATCATCTATTTTGGATTGTTTTGTTGCTCTAATATATTTTTCCGGGCTATCAATTCGATTTCTTTTTTTGTTATGTACGTGTTTCCAATCATCTGGTGCAGATTCAGCTTGGGATTGCGATTGAACAGGTACTACAGGATAATATGGTGCTGCACTAGTAGAAGGCTGCATCGGTTGTGAAACTAAATGCGGTTGCACGTTTTGAATACTCTGAGCTGTCTTATTATATAAGGACTGTTGAATTGGTACATATTGAATTTGCGCGTACGGTCCTGCACATTGGTTTAGTGAATTTAGTGATGGATTTATAGTAATGTCCTGTTGTGGATACTGTACATACTGAGTATTATAATTTTGACTCATGGTTTAAAGTCGTTAAGATCTGAAGCATATTCTTATGCGTTATTAAATAATATATTTTATTATCAATAATTTTGAAGCTAAACACTAACCTCTTATTTACACTTAACAGTTTTTGGTATAATAAAATATTGTTCTACTTTTCTTATTTTTTCAATTTTTATTATCTTTCTTGATGTGATGTAAAAAAAAACCGCGAGAGGGGTTAATTTCAGTTCAACCCTGCGGAAAATTAACCCCCGTCGGCTTTTTTAATGCTTTTGTAATCTCTATATTTATAAAATTGCAATATTTATTTAAATAATAATAATGAAATAATACGTTACTTTGGAGCGGTGATTCCCACCTTTATACTGTTGTCAACACTTACACCAAACCGAAGAATGTTTTGACACAAAGTTCGAGTTTTTTTAACTAATTAGCACTCGCGCGGAACAAAAACACTCTTGAAAATGACATAAATGTTTCTTATGAGACAACGGAAACTTTGCATGTTCAAGTATGTACATCTAATTCGCGTGAAAAGTTCTCCAAACACTTTAAATAACACTCATCACTTTTGGACACAATAAAATAGTTGTTATTCGGATAACGAAACCAGATTTGGTTATCAAAGCTTTTTTGACAACCGTCCGCTTTGGCTGCTAATTAACGACTGCTCGCGGCCAACTGCACTCTTTTTCTATTAATTCTCCGTAACATACCGGCCGCCTTGAAACTTGTTAACACTTTCAACCATGTCCTGCGTTTCAGTTGGTAACACACAAAGTTTAGAAACGGGTCGTTTAAACATTTTATTGTTCATGCGGATCGTCACTACTCGCACAACTCCATCAGTTCCTGGATGCAATTACTCGACCCTTCCCATTGGCCAACTTAGGGTTGGAGTCTGTTCATCAATTACAAGTACAATATCCCCTGGCTGGATAGATCTCTCGGAATGCTGCTTCCACTTGCTTCTAATTTAAAGTTTTCTTTCCAAAAATGCTGAAGAATTTTTTGTAATCGCTCGAAGCGCTTGAGACGATTTTCTGGTATCTGACTGACGTCTTTGTCTGGCAGCGAAACTAAACTTCT
Organism: Diabrotica virgifera virgifera; assembly: GCF_917563875.1. Taxonomy (NCBI): domain Eukaryota; kingdom Metazoa; phylum Arthropoda; class Insecta; order Coleoptera; family Chrysomelidae; genus Diabrotica; species Diabrotica virgifera. The sequence goes on from NC_065446.1 coordinate 181,525,557, forward strand.
TCCCAGAAGAAGGTGAGCGGAAGTCAAAGGATTCAACTGATCAGGAGAGGATGTCAGAGGGCATAAAGGACGTGAATTGAGAATTTATTCGACTTGAACCCGTACCGTGTTAAACTCTTCTATATTTAAATCCATCACTGTGATTACCATTCTAACATTTTTTTTTGTTTATTACTGGAGTTTGTGATGTGTACCAATAAATAAATAAATAAATAAATAAGCTTCTCCCACAACCCTCTTAAAATGAAATTTAAAACTTTTAACCCCAGCCTCCCAGATGCCTCCGAAATTTGGCACTCTGGAAGGTATGAAATGCCAATCTATTCTTTGCTCAGTAAAGTAATTATTGAATTCTTCCGAGATCGCTTGATCTTTAAGAAAACTATTAAGACTTAGTAATTCTTTTTTCGCACCTACATATGTTTTGCCATTGTCCGAATAAACCTTACTTGGTTTCCCACGTCTGCTCACAAATCGTCGAAAGGCAGCTAGAAAACAAGCAGTGGTCAGATCGGATGTAACCTCTAAGTGTACAGCCTTCGTCGATAAACATACGAATATACATACATAGCTCTTTATCAATTTAGAACCTCTGGTCAATCGATCTTTTAACAAAAACGGACCAGCGAAATCTGTTCCTATGTTGATGAAAGGTAAATACTGTGTGATTCGTTTGCTCTAATACATGATATACAGTTCCTGACAATTCCCTTGCAAATATTACGTCCGGATATGGGAAAAAATCTTTCTCTAATCGAAGCCAACAACATAGTTGGACCGCAATGCATTAATCGCTGATGCTCAGCTTTTAATATTAAACGTGTTAATACATGTTTAGGTGACAAAATTATCGGATATTTTTTGTCGTATTTGTAGGTTGACTTCTGCAACCGGCCACCCACTCGAATAATACCATTCTTTAAAAATGGGTTCAAAGATAATAAGTTACTATTGCGTTTCAATCTTAAGCCCTTACTTAATCTCTCAAAATCTTCAGGAGAAGACTCCTTTTGTGACAAGGTTACTAACATATCGAGCGCCCCTTGTAATTCATTGCGGCTAAATATGCCTACTCTTTTTTCCTTATCGCATGAATCTTTCGCCCTTAGCCTTAATTGACAATTGAATATAAATCTCGCAATATATGCTGTTACTCGAATAAGTTTATTCAAATTTGAAAACCGTGTGAACAAATTAAAATTGTCGATTAGTATTGAGTGATGAGCAATACGCTTTTGTTCTGTTAAACCTTCAAATTTTAGAATTTTACTAGATATAAATTCTTTTAAGTCATTTGTAACTAGCCAACTGGGACCATTCCACCACAAATTTGAAATAAGTATATCATCAACGCTCATACCCCTGGAGACAATATCCGCGGGATTTTGATCAGTTGCTACATAATACCAATCACTCACATCTGTTAGTTGTTGAATTTCATTAACGCGATTTGCTACAAATAATTTCCATTTACTAGCTGGACCTTTTATCCACGATAATGCTATCTGTGAATCTGAATAAAAATAACACTTATCAAACTTAATTTGTAAATCCTTTATTGTTCTTTGTGCCAGCTGTGCTAATAACAACGAAGCGCATAGCTCTAGTCGTGGTATAGTTAGTAACGTTTTAACTGGTGCTACTCTAGATTTTGAACATAAAAGTTTTGATACATATTGACCTGATTGCACCTGGCACCTAATATATAAACAACAACCGTAAGCCCTTTGGCTTGCATCGCCAAATCCATGTAATTCTACAGATACATACGTTGACACTGTGACCATTCTGGGTATGGTAATATCAGTAATCTTCACTAAATCGTCTTTGAATTTCAACCATACATTAACTATCTCTTCGGGAAGATTCTCATCCCATTCGAAATGCCCTTGCCATAGCGATTGCGTTAATAATTTTAAAACTATTACAATAGGACCGAGTAGATCTAGAGGGTTAAAAATATGTGAAATAGACAACAATATAACGCGTTTTGTGATAGCATGGTACGTTTTAAATACCGGTGAGGAATATTTTATTGAATCGGATTCAGAGTCCCATAATATCCCTAATATCTTGTTCATCTCTCCATTGTTTATATTTAAAATACTTGATTCTAGGCTAGTATCTACTTGAAACCTTGTCAATAATCGTCTTTTGTTACATAGCCATTTTCTGAGTTGGAATCCTGCACTCGCTAGAATGGATGTCGCTTGTGCCTGTAAATCCAATAATTCCTGCTCACTATCTGCTCCTTCTAGATAATCATCCATATAGAACGATCTTTTTATTGACTCACTCGCCTTAGGATTGCTTATTTCATGTTCACTCGCTAATTGTGTTAAACATCGTACAGCTAAATAAGGAGCTGAAGCCGTGCCGTAGGTCACTGTGTTCAGCTGATAACATTTTAAGTCATCGGCTGCGTTTTCTCTCCAAAATATTCTTTGTAGTTTACGTTGTTCGGGAGCTACGAGAATCATTCGATACATCTTTGATATATCTGCAGTCATAACAAATTGGTACTTTCGAAATCTGAGAACTATCGAAAAAAGATCATCCTGCAAAGTCGGCCCCACCCATTGTACCTCATTAAGAGACAGACCGGATTCCGATTTCATTGAAGCATCAAATACCACTCGAACGCGTGTAGTTTTACTGGCTTCCCGAACAACTGCATGATGAGGCATATAGTAAGCCAATTGTTGCTCTCCTTCGTCCTCAACCACTAAATATTCTTGCATGAACCTATCATAATCACGTTTTAGTTCTGGGTTTTTTAAGAGCCTACTCTCTTGTGAGAAATATCGTTTTAAATCACTCTTAAGTGAATCACCCAGATCTGCTAAATTTTCCTTGAATGGAATTGAAACAATGAATTTATTGTCATCTGCTCGCTTGAGTGTGTCTTTGAAATAAGTCTCGTAATATTGGTCTTCTTCTGAAAGGAACGTTTTTACACTAGAATGAACGTCTTCTATCTCCCAGAATTTCAATAATATTTTATCAACAGCCTGTTCTTGGTTCAATTCGCTGGAAAAATTGTTAGCGTACCTTTCTACCTGGCTAGACGTTGAACTAATCGCACCGCCCAAGATCCATCCTAATTTTGTCTCTTGTAGAACAACTTTACTATCTTCTAATTGAATCCTGTCTAATTGTAATATTTTCCAGAATACAGATGATCCTATTAACAGATCAATTTCTCTCGCTCGATTGTAAGTATCATCAGCTAATTTAATATCTTTTGGTATTTTTAAAATATTTTTATTAAATGAAGTCGTAGGTAACCTGTCGGTAATATTTTCTAAAACTAAACAGTCAATAACTGAATTGAAATCGCTTGTACAAGAAGATATATTATGTAACTTCACTCGATTGTTTAGCTTGGATATCGCTTGCCCTACTCCTACTATTTTAAAATTAACCGGCTCAATACTTATATTTAATTTTTCACAAAATCTCCTTGTTATGAAGTTGCTTTGTGACCCATTGTCTAACAGCGCCCTACACTCATGTACTTTGCCTTGCCTGTCTTGGATATTGACTAAGGCCGTTGACAGCAGCACTTGTGATGTCATACTTTTCTCGCTAAAACAAGTGTGACTACTTTCCACTTGTGTATTGTTTTGATTTTCACTTGTATTTTGTATCGCTCGATTGTCATTATTACTGGTTCTAGAATTATCGCGTGATTGTATAGAATTATTATTTTCCCTCGTATTATCGCTAGATGCCCTTGTATCCCTAAAATTATCGACATGCAGAAGACTGTTATGGCGACCTCCACAAGCTTTACAACCTGAATGTCTACAATCACTAATTTCATGGTTGGGTCTTAAACAATTCTTATATAGATTTAATTTACGAATCTCAGGTAACCTCATAGCAGGAGTTAAGTTCAAAAGCTTTTCACATCGAAAAATAGTATGTTTTCCTTTACAAAAATAACAAGTCACCGTACCTGAGCCCGCTTGATAAGTACTTACAAATGAATTTCTTTTATTATTGAATTTGTTATTAAAACTTTTAAATTGATCTTTTTCCTTTGTATTATCATGAACCGCATTTGAAATTTCCAGTTTCTCTAATACCTCGCATCTTTGTTTTAAAAATTTATTAAAATCCGTCATAGTTGGCAAATCACCCTGTATTTTATATTGTTCCAACTCTCGCCGCGTATATTTATCTAATTTGTTTGTAAACAGATAAAGCAATAAGCTGTCCCAACTGCCTACTTTCTCATCTAAAACTTGCAAGGCTCGTAAATTCTTTGTATATGTATCATAAAATGACCTTAAACTTGCATGACAATCCTTTTGTATAACTGGATATTCAAATAATTCTCTTATATGACTGTGGATTAATAACCTCTTTTGATCGTACCTTTCCTTTAATAAATCCCAAGCCATTTTATAATTATTTTCGGAAACTGAAATTGATTCTATAAGCCCTAATGCTTCACCACTCAAACATGATCGTAAGTAATAACATTTTTGAATATTAGATAACGTTTTATTATCGCCAACTAAGACTTTGAACGAGTCCTTAAACTCCAAAAATTGAAGATAGGACCCACAGAATTTCAGCAATTTTAAAGCTGCTAATTCTTTGTAGACTTTTGTTGCATTGGAGCCTCGCCTAACGACGTACCTGCCCGATTATAACCATAGAATGTGTCAAGTTTTAGCTTCATAGTACTTATTAATGAGAAATATAGTTTCTCAAAACATTCTCTTTCATTCTCGTTCTCTTTTGATACAGATTCCGTTGTTTCATTTAATTCTATGGCTTCTTGTTTTATGTTAAACTCTGTATATAAACTTTCGACTTTATCGAACCTAACCTCTAATTCTTTCGCGGTTTTTTCGTCTAATTGTGACGAAATGCTCTCTAGAAATTTATTTTGTCTGTTCAATTGACCTTTTAGAGTCTCCCTTTCTTTTATTAGCTTCTCAATTTCGGTACTCATTTTAATTATGCACTAGTTCAACCCAAATCAAACTCAAATCGTTAAACAGGATATAATACAGGTTAATTACATTGGAAAAAATAGGGAAAAACTCACCGTTTGGCACGTGTCTCGCTTCGCTTGTATTTTACTCCTCGCTTGTACACTGGTTTCTCTTCATTCGCTCGTGGACCAAAAATGTTAGGAAAATCGCTTGGTTAAACTCGCTTGAACATACACTTTAACTTTATTGATACAAAAACTTATAAAACAAATTGATTACATCTAAATTAAATTCACATTGTCATCTCGCCATATTTCTATTGTCTATTGCCGCGCATGTCCCTTGTCTATCGCGCATGTGTCGAGTCTCTTGCGTCGTTGTCACTTCCCACACTCGTTAGAATCGGAGCGTACAACTGCACTTATTTCTGGTCGCGGCCAACTGCACTCTTTTTCTATTAATTCTCCGTAACAAACATGAAAGATATCTATTTTGTTTTTGCCCCATAACTTTTTTCCACGGTGATATAGGTATGGGCATTGCGTCACAGAAAAAAAACTTTCCTTCTTTCTCTTTAAAATGGCATTTGGTAGAAGTCCCTGTGATTCACAATTTCCAAAATATAATTTTTCAAATTTCGCCACTCACAGCGATTTTGGGATATTTTCCTTGTTACTTTGTAAACAGTGTTCTGTAGCTTTTTTCTACGCATTTCTAGGTATACGCAATGGTGCATTTAGTAGAAAGAGAAGTCAATTACCTTTCAAATGTTCTATCGTAGAAGCCCGTATGGCTATATTTAAGCAAGATATGGGTTTTCAAAATTTTATACTTTTAATGATTTTTGATATATTTTACGATTATTTTTAAATTTCTCATTATAACTTTTTTTTATTGTATATTTGGGTATAAGTATACATTGTGTAATAAAAAGGAAAGCTCATTTTCTTTACTTTAAAATGGTATACCTACTGTAAAAAAATTCTAGGACAATTTTTAAACAAGATCTGCTTTTTCAAAGTGTGTCATATACACATGCAATAGTTGGAGCCATATTATGGAAAACTTTTTTAGTATTAATTTTATGAAAAAAAGTTATTATTTATACAATGCTCTGCCTAGTCTGAAACCTAAAATGCAATCATCAGATATAAAATTTTATTAATAGTGTACGAGGTATGTTAAAGAGTAAAGTACCTTTATATTTCACAATATCGAAAAGTGTTATTAAGAAAAATTATTTGGAATAAAAAATTATATTATAATATGCAATTATATTCTTCTATTTAAAAAAATCAAAAATTTTAAATTTTTTTCTAATTACCGGTACTCTTGGATATCCTACGAATATCTTGTTTAAAAATAGTCCTAGATTTTTTTGGAATACACCATTTTAAAGTAAAGAAAATACGCTGTTTTCTATTATACAATGTATATCCCTAAATGTACAAGAAAAAAAGTCATAATGAGAAATTTAAAAAAAATCATAAAACATATCAAAAATCATTAAAAGTATTAAACCTTAAAAAAGCAGGACTTGCTTCCAAATAGTCAAGCAGCCTTATACAATAGACCATTTTAAAGGTAATTGACTCCTCTTTCTAATAAAAAATGTACCATTGCATATACCTAGAAATGCGTAAAAAAAAGTTACAGAACAATGTTTGCGAAATAATGCGGAAAATGGCCCAAAAATGCTGTGAGCGGCGAATTTTGAAAAATGTTATTCCGGAAAATATAAATCTTAGAGACTTCTACTAAACGTCATTTTAAAAACAAAGACTGTAAGTTATTTTTTGCTGAAGCAATGCCTATACCTATATCCCTGTGGAAAAAAGTTATGGGGCAAAAAACAAAATTGCTTTCTTTTGTGTTGTTTTTTTGTTCTTCTTTTGAATATGTTTGTAAATAAAAATATTTTTGACTTCAAAATGTAATATTTCGATAGTAAATTTAACCTAGAACAATTTTCCTGTAGACGTCTTTGTACCAAAAGTGCATAGCACTCACCCTAATTCACCCTGTGTCTAGGGACTAATTTACCCATTTCTCAAAAACGCACCCATTTAAATGGTAGCACTCCGCGGTTTTTTCAAATTTAGAAGTCCTTTGACTATATGAGACAATAAAATCCCGTTAACGTTGTACTTCCTTTTAGCTCTCTTATTGTGAACATAATCAATATCCTATAGTTAGACTTAAACTTTTAAATGCTGCAAGAAAGATTGCTATTTTATTCTTTAATCAAAAGTTACCTATTCGGGTTCAAAAATTGCATAGAAAACTATGCATCCTACGAAAAAACTTGTAAGAACATTTTTTGCTTATAATTACCCAAAAAATATAAAGAATTGTTTTGTTTTGCGAAAAATCGCTTTTTTGGAATGTTGCAAGTTTTTTGTTTATAACAATCTTATCGACATCCGGACCAACTGTTACCCAAGAAATTCGTGTTCTACGGGTCAAAATACATAAAAGAACTTGAGTAGGTCCATCTAAATAAAGGAGGCCGTTATACCTTCCTGACGACAACGCTAATAGGCTTTTCCTCATGTTCATTATTAGCTGATATTTTCATGGAGGTTTCGAACAAAACATACTACACAAACAAGACACACAATTCATAGTAAGATGGAGATATGTAGATGATGTATTCTCCATTTTGTACCCACGTACCACAGACATTGAACAAATTTCTGATGGACATCAGCAATAAAGAAGAATAAATCAAATTCACCATGAAACGGGAAAAGAGTACAACACTACCTTTTCTGGATGTGATGATCACAAAAGAAGACACAGCATATACAATAAAGACTACACCAACCAGAAAACCAACCTACACCAAAAGATATTTAAATTTCCACTCCAACCACAACATAAACATCAAGAAACGAATGATCAAATCCCTATATCGACGGGTTTTTGACAAAACATCGTAAGCTTCAATTTTCCGAAAATGGGATTTTTATCTTAAATGGTTCCTTACGATAGTTTACAGCTTATTCAAAATCATTTTTCCATAATAACATCCTAAGTGCCTAAAATTTAATTTAATTTTTATCGTAACCACCGCATTTCAACCTCATTTTGTACCTTTGGTATCGTAAATGGCAAGGTAGTACCGACAGATGATAGTAAACGCCATAAATCTTGTCGGTTACGTTTGCATATTTTGCCGCTTACGATAAGATTAAATGACCAAAATGACCGTTAGGATTACTCAGTGTTATCTTAAATATGTTAGAAAGTGCAAATTTTTTTCGCTATTGTCGCATTAGTCGCATTAGTTTCGCAACAATTTAAAACGAAAATAGTGGTAGTTTTGATAAATCCTCTTATTCAATAGATGCGGTAAGTTTTTAATACTTGTTTTTATGGTTTATTGTCTTTTTAATAGAATTTGAAGTCTAATTTACTAATTTGGTAATGACATAACCTACGTTTTTTAGTTGTTCTTGCGCAAATATCATAAATATTATATTTGCAACAAAAATATATCAATTTATAGTAAGTTCACTGAAACCTGAAACAAATGTAGAGGAGTCCATATAGAATGAATATTGAAACATAATTTTAATTCCAAACAACTTTTTTTATTAACAATTTTCGATATTTTGAAATATAAAGCTACTTTACTCTTTATCAAAGTTCATATTTTTTGACATACCTCGTATGAAATTAATAAAATTTAATATCTGATAGTTTTTTTTTTAAACTGATAATAAAAAGTTATCAATAGGTTCCAAGTTACGCAGACATACTGTAGATATAAGAGCTCAAAAAAAATTATATTTATAATTTTTTAAGCTTGTTATTAAATGTATTTTAGGTAAATTATAGGCTATTGATTATATTTAAAATAAGAGAGCTAAAAGGAGCTACAACGTTAATGGGATTTTATTATCTCATATGATCAATGGACCCCTAAGTTTGAAAAACCCGCGGAGTGCTACCATTTAAATGGGTGCATTTTTGAGAAAGGGGTGAATTAGTCCCTAGGCACAGGGTGAATTAGGGTGAGTTCTATGCACTTTTAGTACAAACACGTCTACACGGAAATTAGTTAATATAATAAATAAGTTAAGTTAATAATAAAGAAGTTTTCCATATGGTTCCAGCTTATTGCATGTGTATGTGACATTTTGAAAAAGCATATCTTGTTTAAAAATAGTCCTAGAATTTTTTACAATACACAGTTTTAACGTAAATAAAATAAGTTTTCTTTTCTATTGCACAATGTATATACCTAAATATACAATAAAAAAAGTTATAATGAGAAATTTAAAAATAATCGTAAAATATATAAAAAATCATTAAAAGTATACAAATTTGAAAAACCATATCTTGCTTAAAAATAGTCAAAGAGCCTTTTACGATAGACCATTTTAAAGATAATTTACTTTTCTTTCTATTAAATGTAACATTCTATGTACCTAAAGCTGCGTAGAAAAAAGTTACAGAACAATGTTTGCGAAGTAACAAGGAAAATGTCCCAAAATTGCTGTAAGTGGTGAATTTTGAAAAATCATAATTTGGAAATTATCAATAATAGAGACTTATACCAGACGTCACTTTAAAGAAAAAAGAAGGAAGTTTTTTTCTGTAAAGCAATGCCTATATCTATATCCCCATTGAAAAAAGTTTTGGAACAAAAAACAAAATTGCTATCTTTCGTGTTTTTTCTTGCTTTCTTTTGAATATATTTTTGTAAAAAAAATATTTTTAATTTTAAAATGTGATATTTCTATAGTAAATTTAACCTGAAACAATTTTCCTGTAGACATGTTTGCACCAAATGTGCATAGAACTCACCCTAATTCGCCTTGTGCCTAGGGACTAATTCACCCTTTTCTCAAAAACGCACCCCTTTAAAGGGTAGCACTCCGCGGTTTTTTCATATGAGAGGTCCATTGACTATATGAAACAATAAAGCCCAGTTAACGTTGTAGTTCCTTTCTAAAATACATAATGAATAAGTTGTACAGAAAAGGTTTTGATGACTTTGTACAAACATTTTTTTAACTGATATTTTTGTGTTATTGTATTACATTTTTTTTATCTTTCTTAATTTTCTTAAAAAAACGTTGTTTATTTCATGTCTAAAGCAAAATAGTTTAGTGCATTTTAAAGATTACATCTTAAACTTTAAAAAACACCTATAAAATTGTAATATCTGTCCAAACTTAAGTAATACTCTCTTAAAGTGGTAGTAGTTCTCTAAAACTACGAAGTTTTCAAAAATTACAGTTTTTGGGACGTCGTATCATTTGAATTAAATATTTGAGATTTTTTTGTATAGAACATCATTTAGTAAGGTGTTTCAAAGGCAAGTTGTGCAAATTTGAGAGCTATATAAGTAAAATTGTATTAGTTACATATTTTTAAATCATTGTTAAACAAAATTCATGCATTCAATATTTTTTCTGTTAAGATACTTACGTTATTTATGCATATTCATTTATAGATTGTTACCTTGAAACTAGCGTATGTTTATCTTAAGCGATAAGCTTCAACTAAAATTTACACAGACAAGGTCTAACAAAGTATCGTATGTTACATAATTTAATAAAAGAATGTTTATTACAGTTTTTTTTTAAATTAATATTTTTTTATGTACTAATTTATCATAGTTTCAAAATTTTAATAATATTAACCAAAAAGTCGGTAGAAGAAAAGTCGTCTCCTGTAAAATGTGCGTTTTGTCGGTTACGATGTTTTGTCAAAAACCCATCGATATGATAGAGCCCGAAGCACCTGCTCCAATGAAAATGCATTCCAAGAAGAAAAAACCCTTCCTAAACAAAGGTTTTGACAAAAAATTACTACCCGTTGTTATTTGTAAACAAGGAATTCCACAATATTGACGAAAATATTTAACAAAACAGCACAACCACTACAGAGAGGCTCACAAGAAGTACACAAGAAATGTACAAGACCACTACGTGTCAGGGTAAACGAGCATGAAAAATACATCAAGACAGAAACTTCGAGAAATCCCAGATATGCAAACATGCCTGGAAGAAGGAGCACAGAGTACAAAGGAAGGATACATCAATAGGCATGAAAGAGGCAGACAGAAGAGGAAAGTCAAAGAAGCAGCCCTCATCCTACTCAACGAAGAAAAATGTGTAGCAAATCCATCACCATAATGCAGCAGGATTTGGTTACCAATACTAAAAGAAGAAGTCAAAAACAACAACATACCAACAATAGCGGAATAAAGGAATAAAAAGAAGTTGAAGAACAAACCATTGAATATCTCGTACACAATAATACATGTGCAACACCCAATACAACCATGAACAGAAATTAAATTTTAAATTAATTAAATTAATAATTATTTTAAGGATTACACAGGCCCACGATGAAAAAACTTTGTTGATAAGATTACCTCTATCTTATGTATTTTAGTGTGCTGAGTCCGGAAAGCATATTAAAAATGCTGTATCACCCACCATTCTTTCACAATTTAACATTTAAAATTGCATAATTACCTTTGAAACCAGGATGACTACTAAGGAAAAAGAAGCTTGTATTGCATTCAAAAAAGTTGTAACCAAGTTTTTAGGTAATGTGAAAGACCCTAACTACGACCTTATATTAGCTAATTTATTAGATAAGTTTTTTAAGATATTAGATAAGATTTAAGATTTGGGATGTCAAATGAGCCTCAAAATCTACCTTTTGCATAACCATCTTGACTTTTTCCCTGAAAATCTGGGTGATGTCAGTGAAGAACAAAACGAACGATTCCACTAGGATATCAAGGTGATGGAGAAACGACACCAGGGACGTTGGAACACCAATGTGATGGGTGATTACTGTTGGTCACTTCATCGGGAACAACAGAGTGCCTCGCATAGGAGAAAAACCTACTTCAGGAGTTTTACATAAAAAAGAAAAAGAAAATACAAAAGCATTGAATCCTGAAATGATTGCACAGACCTATACTATTACAAAATAAGAATTAGATAAAATGTTTTATTCTAATAATGTATCATTTTAATGTATTTCGGTATTTTGTATTTTTCAAGTTATTATAATGTATAATAAATCAGTGTCATATTGTGGGAAAACTATTATGGGTGATACGTATAATCTAATTTCAGATTCTTTTTAGTGCCAAAAAACACATAGGATTCACATAAATTTGTAAGAAAAGCTTTATAAATTTTTTTTTGTTATTATTGAATTTAAAAATTTGATAATGGAATTTCATTTAATTTACCCTATTTAATTTTATCATCAATCACATCTATGACACATACTACACAAACAAATTAACACAAAAATTACACACAAAAACATTCAGAATTTTATACTACTAGTAGAGGAGTCAATATAGCACGAAAACATGCATTATTGCATTGTTTCGGAATAATTCAAACAAGCTTATTTTTTTCTAAAACTTTTTTTGTTAGTTTATATTTATGTATGTTAAAGTAAACATTTCTAGTCACAGATTTTACCGCTAATTGTTTATTAATTGTTTAAACAATAACTATTATTTCGTATAAATGATTTTAAAAATATCGTGGAATTTATAATTTTACTTTGATCAAATATGTTTCTATTTTGTTTATGATTATCCTGAGTCCGAACATGGCATTACAATTTGAAAATTCTTATACAGAAGCTCTCATATAATATGTCTGCGTAGCTAGGAACCATATGGGAAACTTTTTTATTATCAATTTTAAGAAAAAGAGTTATTCCTCATAAAAGTTTGTGAATAGTCTAAAATATAAAACTCAACCATCAGATATCAAATTTTATCAATTTTATACGAGGTATATCAAAAATATGAATTGCGTTAAAGAGTAAAGTACCTTTATATTCCAGAATATGAAAAATTGTTATGAGGAAAAGTTGTTTGAAATTAAAAACTATGTTTTAATGTACAATTACATCCTTTTAATTGAAAATTTTTCTTTCAATTTTTTCTCAAATTACGGATACCCATTATCATTTTATTAAAATAATTATGATATTTATTTTATAACCAGTTTTACGAAAAAAAGTTATTCTTCATTAAATACTCTACTTGGTCTAAAGTCTAAGATAGATTCATCAGATATCAAACTTTTTCAATTTTATACGAGGTATGTAAAAAAAATATGAATTTCGTTTAACAGTTAACTGCCTTTATAGTTCACAATATTTCAAATAGAAGGATGTAATTGGAAACATAGTTTTTGATTCCAAACAACTTTTCTAAATAACAATTCTCGATATTATGAAATATAAAGGTACTTTACTGGAGAGTCTTATCATACCAGCCGACGAGTAAAGACGTTAAATGCTAATTAATATTCGCTTGCAGTTTTTGCAAAAGTTAAAAACGCGTTTCGTGAATGTGTTATTTTATCGATAAACATTGGTAAGTTGACTTTATTTAAATACATATTATAGACGATTTCAAAAATAGGCCAGTATTTACTGGCCCCAAATAATTGATATTTTGGCATACAAAATATCAATTTCTACATCAAGGCATCCTCATCTACGTCAACTAAACCTACTTTTACACCAGACCAACAATCTCTAGAACCTAAAAGCTACTCTTCCGTAACCAGACAACCAACCGCTAATGTTTTTCCATCAAGAAACCAAGCAATTGTGTTAGACGCAATTGACAACACCAAAATTGAAGATTACCTTCACAGTTTAAGCCAAATTATTCGACCAATAAATATTATTTTCTGTTCAAAGCTATCCAACAAGAGAATGTGCATTTACTTAGCAAATGAAAAATTAGTGGACGATTTTATTACCAATCACGGAAAAATCAAAGTTAATCAACAACTCTTACAAGCACGAGGACTAATCACACCCAGCCAACGACTAGTACTCTCAGGCGTATGTCCATCTATTCCACACTCAATCTTAGAATCCGAATTGCAAGCACTTGGTGTCAACCTTTTGTCACCCTTATCATTTCTCCGTATAGGGACTTCCAGTCCTGAGTTCCAGCATATATTAAGCTTTAGGCGACAAACCTATATATCCCCTTTAACCAACCATACCTTACCCGATTCTTTTATTATAACCCACGACGAGACATCATATAGAATATGGATATCTTTAGACAACCAGACTTGTCATATATGCAAAAACACCAAGCATTCAGCAAAAGACTGTCCAACAAAGGCATCTGTATCAGGTGACACCACTTCAATTCCTCAAAATACAGAATCAGGTGAGAACTCTATTGAAAATAATTACAATCAGGCGACTAAGGAACTAGCGAGTGGCATCCCACAAAATAAAACCGAACTTAACGATCAAGTTGTACAAAATTGAAACACTAAGCACAGAACTCCAAACTAACCAAATAGAAACAGATCCAATATCACAAAAACGCACAGTTTCTGAGCGTTCTCTAACTCCTTCATCAGAACACGCTTTTGAAGTACCAAAAAACAAAGAGAAGAAGACTAAATTAAACCAAGGCAATAAACCAAAAAAGACGTTACAGGAAATGCTGAAACCGACAGAAGAATTATTTATAGACCAAAATTCCAGTTATCCCTTAAACTATGATCAACTAATAGATTTCTTCGAAAATTGTACAGGCTCTTCCGACCCAATAAGCATTACAAAAATGTATACCAATGAAATTTCTGAAGTTACAGACCTACTGACAAAAATTTATCCTTAACTAATTGACCGAAAAATTAAAAGTACATGCACCCGAATAAGAAATAAAATTTTACGACAGATTGATCCGGACTTCCATACCGAACCAGAAAGCGACACCTCTACGGACACATATGAAAATATCAATATCATTCACTAGTTTAATTCAATGGAATCTGAATGGGTATTACACCCATTTAGAAATGTTGCAAATACTAATCTCAAAATACAGACCAATGATTCTATGTTTACAAGAAACTAATTTTAAAAACAACACTGCACATAAACTAAAAAACTTTAATTGTTTCTTTAAAATCGACACCATGCTAAAATCGCCAGTGGAGGAGTGGCCATATACATAAAGGATGACATTAATAGCACATCAATACCACTAGAAACAAACATTGAGGCAATTGCAGTCAGAATCAAAGACGTAACTAGTTTTTCCGTATGTAACATATACATCCCCCCCAATCAAGAACTAAACCATAACGAAATATCGGATCTTTTAGAACAAATACCTACTCCACGATTAATTGTCGGGGACTTCAACGCACATAATCCTTTATGGGGTTCAAAAAAATTAACACATCTTGGTAGAAAAATAGAAGTACTTCTGGAAAAACTCAACCTAAATTTACTTAATGATGGACAAGATACCCGTTTCGACATAAGAACGGGCGAGGGTTCTGCTATCGACCTATCTATATGTGAACCATCAATAACGCATACACTTTCATGAGATGTATTACCAGAGCCATACGACAGCGACCATTATCCTATTTTAATCCATAACGAAGATGCATCTACAGCTATACCAGAAGCAAAATGGAACTTAAAAAATGCGGATTGGACGAAATTTCAAAATCATATCGAACGCAACTTGCATGCCATAAATGAAAATAGTAATGTGAACGAAGAGGTAGATTTCATTACAAAACTAATAATGGATTAAGCAGATAAAAATATTGGAATAATTAACTTCAATAGTAAATTCCATCCAGTTTCTTGGTGGAATCATGAATGTCGACAAGTAATACAACAATCCAAAAAAGCGTTTAATAAATTCAAACGACAGAAAAATGAACAAATCTCTTTAGAATTTAAACGATTAAGAGCTATAGCCAGATTTACTATTAAAAAAGCTACGCGCGAATCTTGGAAAACATACGTTTCAACAATTGACAGTTCTACTCCAATGACATCTGCGTGGAAAAAAGTAAAAAGAATATCTAGTGCAAAATCACACATTAATCTGTTAGAGCAAAATAATATAATATATAAATCCCAAAAGGAAATATCAAATATACTGGCATTAGTTTATGAAAAAAATTCAAGCGACGCAAACTATTCACCAAATTTCTTAAGGAACAAAAGAAATGAAGAAAGATATAATACCATAGATTATGAAGATCAAAATAATAGTGAAATAAACTTTCCAATATTGATGGATGAATTAGAAGCGGTAATAAAAAACTGTAAGAACTCGTGCCCTGGACCAGATAATATACCCACTATTTTTCTAAAAAACTTCACCTACCCATCTAAAGAACACTTACTCAGTATTTTCAACTTAATCTTCTCGAAAAGTTTATTTCCAAAATCGTGGAGAAATTCAATAATAATTCCTATTCCTAAGCAAAGTAAATCAAAATCAGATCCCGAAACGTATAGGCCAATATCTCTTACTTGTAGTATGGGCAAAATGCTAGAGAAAATAATAAATAACAGACTAATGTGGTATCCGGAATCAAAAAAATTAATTATACCAGAACAGAGTGGCCTCAAAAAACATCGTTCTACTGTAGACAATCTTATTGACGTAGAATCGGAAATAAATGAGGCTTTTGCAATTAAACAACATTGCATCGGAATATTTTTCGACATTCGTAAAGCCTACGATACAGTGTGGAAATTATCAATATTAAAAACTCTTAGCGAATGGAAAATTAGAGGTTATATACTCAAATATATATCAAACTTATTAGAAAATAGACAGTTTCAAGTCAGAGTAGATGGCGTATATTCCTCAACAAGAAATCAAGAAAATGGTATACCACAGGGCTCGAACCTTAGCGCAACTCTGTTTCTTATAGCTATGAACTCTATTACCGCAAAAATTAAACATCCTGTAAAAGCTAGGCTATATGCAGATGATTTGGTTAAACTTTGTAGAGGAAAGAACCATTCATTCGTTTTCCAGCAGTGGAAGTATACGGATGTATGTTTTGATTTGTTTTCTTGTGTTTACAAGTTTTGTTATTTGTTTTGATTTATGTGTTGTGAATACTAGCTGTAAGTGTTTCAATTTTTATTACCATCATCACATCGACCTAGTTAATTTTTGCACATCTAACCTTGAAAATGACGTATACTTGTGAACATTGTCTTACACAATATTCTGACTCGGATAAATACAACCAGTTAAGATGTAATGGAGATTGCCAAAGAAACTTCTGTATGAAATGTACAAAATTAAACAAGACCATCAATAAAGCCCTATTGGACCAAAAGTCTTCTAGGGGTGTAGCGTTGGATCGCCTCCACGTGGTGCACCCTGGGTAACGCCAAATGATCCATCCTCCCAATCCTAAGGTGTAACACCATCGTGCCAACGGGATGCATGGTACAGGGAGTAAAGTGTATCTGAAGCGATGCCCTAGAGAGATGGCGAACTCTAGGGGAATATAGCCTTGGTGCGGTAAGGGCGCACTGCCGTACTCGACATTTATTTCGACCCTACTCGTGGGAACAATCGTGGAACCAAAGAGAAACATTAAACAAGCGGAGAGGGACTCAGAAATGGGCGACCTCTCCGAAGAAACAAGAATGGAAGCTGCGGGAGCAGCAGACCATATAGAACACACGGACAAGGGAGCTGTGGAAACAGCAGACCATGCCGAGGAGAAAGGTATTGAAGCTGACCAGCTAGAGACAAGCCTCGAGAAACTAAGTCTCGGGACAAAAAAGCTATCTGGGGCTCAAAAACGGAGGCTTAAGAAAGCCGAAAAAATAGCTGCTGGGACGTGGGTTAAAGAGAACCCACATAAGACCAAAGGCCAAAAGGGGAAAAGTGACCAGACCACGGGAGTGAAAAGGACCCGGTCTGACAACTCGACCCCAACAAAAAACCCCGAGGCCAAAAGACCGAAGGGAATTACGAAACAAGCAGCTAACAACGCGACCAGGAGCGGTAATACGCAGACTGGCACAGTTGCTAGCGCTAAAGAGGTAAGGGGCAGTAAAACGCAGACTGGCACTTACGGCGAAGTGACAGACAAACTGAGGATGGCGGTGGTAGACAGACGTCATCCTGAGGTAAAACTGAACCAGGAACAAGCAGAACTGGTTCGAACAAAACTGGAAGAGGCAGTGGATAAGGCACCCGGCGGAAGTCAGAATCCACTGCAGTTCCTAAGAACTACATTCAGCGCGGGGATTCTGTGGATCCACTGCGCGAATGAGCCTACCAAATCTTGGCTGGAGGGGACGGTACGAGAGCTTCGGGATCTCTGGGAGTCGGCGGATTTGAAGTTGATCGAATCCAAGGACTTGAGAAGACCGATTGTGCTTGTGCACGTGCCTGAGACCGGCATAAGCGAAAAAGTGTTCAGGAGTCGCTTGGGCAAGCAGAATGCAGGGCTCAATACGACAGACTGGACACTGAAAAGCCAGAAGGTCGAGGGACAAGGAGAAATCCTTGCGTACTCGATCGACAAGGTCTCCTTTAGGGCTTTGAAGCAGACCCAACTCAAGGCCTTTTATAGGATGGGAAGGGTAGCATTCAAGATCGTGCGGGAGACAGATGGAGATGACAAAGGTGAGAGTGATCCAAGCCAACCTTCAACACAGTAAGGCAGCTTCGGCAGAACTTGCTGTGGCGATGGAAAGGTTTGATGTTGCTCTCATCCAAGAACCCTGGGTAAACCAGGGTAAAATAAAAGGTCTCTCAGGAATAAGTGGAGAACTGATTTACAGTAGATCCGCTGAAGTACCAAGAACCTGCATAATAGCTAAAAGCAACATTAAGGTACTGCCGTTAACTAATTTCTGTTCTAGGGATCTAACAGCAGTAATACTAAAAGTTACAGAGGGAGGTAGGATGAAGGAGATAATACTCGGATCAGCCTATCTGCCCTATGATGATCCTAACCCACCACCACCAAGGGAATTGGAGGAGCTGATGAGAGACTGCAGAGGCAAAGGATCACAGATAATCATCGGTTGTGACTCCAACTCACATCACATCAGCTGGGGGAGCACCGGAAACAACGAAAGAGGTGAGCACTTACTACAATTTATTATGGAATATAATTTAGACATACTAAATGTAGGCAACAAACCTACCTTTGTGACTGCTAATAGGAAGGAGGTTATCGATATAACGATGGCGACTGCATTTGCAAGCAGCATCGTTAGGAACTGGCATGTGTCTGATGAGGCGAGTTTCTCAGACCACAGACACATATACTTTGAAATAACGGGCTATGAGCACGAAACAGAGACTTATCGAAACCCCAGGAAAACTGATTGGCAAGCGTATCAAGAAGACCTGACATATAGTTTTCGTGGGGCTATAAAGAGGAGAAGGAACACAATAGAGCTAGATATGGCTACTGAACAATTTCGGGATATAGTCATAGAAGCATATAAAGATAACTGTCCCGTAACAGTGAGGAGCTCCAACAGGAAAGTGCCCTGGTGGAACAATGAACTTGCTAAAAGAAGGAGAGATGCGAGAAAAGAATTCAATTCTGCCAAGAGATCAGGCGAGTGGAGCGAATATCGCAAAGCTCTGACTGAATATAACAAGGCTCTACGGAAAGCCAAAAGAGAATCATGGAGGAAGCACTGCGAGGAGATAGAACAGACTGCAGTAGTGGCTAGACTCAAAAAGGTTCTCTCGAAAGAACCTAAGAGCAATATCGCCACGCTCCAAATGGAGTCAGGCGATTACACACAGACCAGTGAAGAGACGCTGAGGGAACTCTTCAATGTTCACTTCCCTGGGTCGGTCACCAGAATGATGACACCAGAAGTTCTACAGCAAGAAGGACCAGTTACCATGAAATATGGAAATAGGGGAAGCTGGAGAGCTGCAAAAGAGATGGTGACACCAGACAAAATAAAATGGGCAGTAAGTTCATTTAAACCATATAAATCACCGGGAACGGACGGGATTTATCCTGTACTTTTGCAAAAAGGTACAGAAGCAATGTACAAGCAAATGTGTACAACACTTCGTGCAAGTATTGCGCTGGGGTATGTACCGGTTGCTTGGAGGTCGACAAGGGTAGCATTCATACCTAAGCCTGGTAAGGGTGGACGTATGACTGCGAAGTCCCTTAGACCAATAAGTCTGATGTCCTTTGTACTAAAGACATTGGAAAAAATGGTAGATAGACATATTAGGGATGGAATATTGGTTGAAAGACCAATAGAACAAGACCAATATGCATATAGGCCAGGTGTATCAACAGAAACAACACTGCACCATCTAGTACGGAGGGTGGAGTATGTTCTGGAAAACAAAGAGGTGATGTTGGGAGCCTTTCTCGACATAGAGGGAGCCTTCAACAACACCTCATTCGATGCAATCACAAAGGCTATCCGGCTGAAAGGAGTGGATGAAATAAGCTGCAGGTGGATAGAATGCATGCTTAAAAGCCGCGTGGTATATTCGACACTGATGGGCGAGACCATGTCAGCACGGGTTGCCAGAGGATGCCCACAGGGAGGTGTATTATCTCCGTTAGTGTGGAATCTGGTTATGGACGGACTGATTGGAACGCTCAACAGGAAAAAATATAATGTCCTGGGCTATGCAGATGATTTTGTCATTCTGGCTCAGGGCAAGTTCAATACAACTGTCAGGGATAACATGCAACAGGCCCTGAATGTAGTATCAAAATGGACAAGTGAGGTAGGATTGTCCGTAAGCCCTCACAAATCCAAAATAGTAGCCTTCACCAGAAGGACAAAATTAGAGGGAATAGGACCTGTGAATCTCATGGGGATCTCCCTAAAGGTGGAGAGGGAGGTAAAATATCTCGGAGTCATAATAGACTCAAGGCTTACCTGGAATCAACACCTGGAACGAATAACCAAAAGAGCGATGGCCACTTTAATGGTGACCAGACGCACACATGGCAGAACATGGGGACTTAAACCGGACATGATGTATTGGATATACAACATGATGGTAAAGCCCACAATAACGTATGCAGCATTGGTCTGGTGGCCAAAGGTGCAACAGAGAAATGCTATAGAGAAGTTAGGCAAGATACAAAGGCTTGTCTGTCTCAGCATAACAGGAGCAATGAGAGGCACACCAACTGCAGCAATGGAAGCCTTACTAGACCTTCCTCCCTTACACATCACAGTGAAGGGCGAGGCAAGGATGGGGTTACATAGACTGCAGGGTAATCAAAGCAAAATTGCAGTGGGCAAAGGACACTGCAGCATCAATGATATATGCGGGGATCCAATATGGGAGATGATAACAGACCATTGTATCATCAAATATAAAATGGAAATACCTTTTCAGGTGGAAATACACTCCAGAGAGGTATGGGAAGATCCTGGCAGACATCTGAAGTATGAGGGCCACACCTGGTATACAGATGGGTCCAAGACAGAAGATGGTTCGGGATCAGGAGTATATAGTGAGGATAGGAACTATAACGGTTCCATCCCACTAGGAGAATATACCTCTGTATTTCAGGCGGAGGTATATGCAATCCTGCACTGTGCACGGATAAACAGATTGAGGACTTATACTAATAAGAGAATCAATATCTGTTCAGACAGCCAAGCGGCCTTGAGGGCTTTAAAGAACCCAAGGATAACCTCAAGGCTTGTATGGGAATGCCGCGAAGAACTTGACACCCTGGCGGAACATAATGAGGTAAAACTCATTTGGGTGCCTGGACATCAAGGGATCGCTGGTAATGAAAAAGCTGACGAACTTGCTAGACGAGGATCAGCAACAGGATACTTCGGTCCAGAACCGGCACTGGGAGTGCCCAAAAGCACAATCAGAGACCGAATAAGAGGCTGGATACGAAGACAGCACAAAGAATACTGGGAAGAAATTCCCACGCAAAAGCATGCGAAGAGATTTATACCTCAGACATGCGCAAAAAGAGCTGAAGAACTGTTCAAAATGAACAGGAATCAGCTCAAAATTATTACAGGTTTCTTAACTGGACACTTTCCAGTAAAAGGACACCTACACACGATAGGACTATATAACGGAGATCTCAGCTGCAGACTATGCAATAGAGAGACCGAGACAGTCAGACATTTATTGTGCGATTGCGAGGCGCTGGATCGTAAGAGACAAGCAATATATGGAGACTGCAAACCAAGTCCGACAGTGTATGGCACTAACCCAATGGACCTTTACAGGCTAGTAAAGGGCACTGCATTATTGGATTGGGTGTCATGAGAACAAATGGAAGGAAGCACAATAAGCTGAAAAGCTGCAGTGCCACCGGGGTGCATGCACGGACGGCTTCCGGAAGAAAAAAAAAAAAAAAAAAAGTCTTCTAATCTTAGATTCTTTTGTACCGTATGTGACTCTCCAAGTTTAAATTATTTAAATGACAAAATTACAAATTTATCAAAAAATCAAATACCTTTAGAGAATTTTGAGGCCTTAATTCAAGTTACTAAAAAACTAAATGACAATTTGCCTGTTTTCATCGAGACTTATGACTTATTAACTAAAAATGACGGCAAACTGGACTATCTTACGAAAAAAATTGACGAGATCCACAAACTAAACAACCTGCTGAATCCTGAAAAGGTTTTAAAATCTGTAAGGCAGATGGAACACGACATTTTTAATATATCGTCAGTTTTTTTCGGCTCTTCTTCAGATGAGACTATCAAGGTTGAAATCCAAGACACAAATTCAACTGAGATTAAGTTGGGATTAGAAAGGCTCTCTTCAAATATCGGTGAAATTTCAAATCAAATGAGCAGTCTTACAAAAAATATATCTAATATACCAACTAAAAAAGAGTGACCCCATCCTGGATATGGTGAGTGACTGGAGTCCGGTCACTCACAAATTTGATCCTCCCTTTAAGCTGGGGTTAAAACCCCCGGTGGAGGGGGATAAAAGACCGCAGAGTGAGCTAACATGGTTCACGGACGGTTCAGTGATGGGCGGGCGCTCTGGAGCTGGAGTGTATGGTGTAGGACCCGAGGTGTGCATATCTATGCCTCTTGGGTAGTACACCACTATATTCCAGGCGGAGGTGGCTGCTATCACGACTTGCGTCGTAGAGAATATTCGAATGGGCCTTGAGAATAGGACCATACGTATTCTCTCGGACAGTCAGGCAGCACTTAAGGCCATTGCCAGCTGGAGAATTAACTCTAAGCTTGTGCTAGAATGCCGACAACACCTGGAAACCCTGGCCTACCGAAACCGAGTGGAACTCGGGTGGGTGCCGGGACATACAGGGGTTGAAGGAAACGAAAGAGCCGACTCACTTGCGAGAGAGGGCTCGGCTGTCCCCCTTACTGGGCCTGAGCCTGGCCTAGGGGTGACCAAATCGGCTGTCAAAGGAGCTGTTACTAAATGGATCCTTGCGCAGCACACCCGACACTGGAATGATATTTCGGGACAGCGGCACAGCAAGTTAATGATGGGGCGGCCAAACCCCTCGTTAACCGACGAGGCCCTACGACTCGGAAGGAAAAAACTTAGGGCGGTAACTGGCTTACTAACCGGACACTGCACCCTAAGAAAACACCTGCACAACATGGGGATCTTTCACGGAGACCCTGTTTGAAGGAGATGTGGGGAGGCAGATGAAACTGCCTCACATGTCATATTTGACTGTCCAGCCCAAACCCGATGGCGACTGCAATACGGGGTCGAAAACTCGAACGTAAGTGTCAGAAGTCAGGTAAAGAACCTAATAAAGGGTCTTGTCCTGCTAGCTGGGAGAATGGACCTCTTATAGGTAACAGACGACTTAACTTCAAGTTAAGTAATCCCGAACCCATTGGGGACAAAAACCCAATGATGGTTAACCCGAGACTGAACGGTGTGCAATAAGCCTACTCAGGCTGCCGTACGGGCCCCATGGCCACCCGGTTCGATCTAACAATCAAAAAAAAAACTAAAAAAGAGATATTGAAGAAAAATACATCTTATGCCACCGCAAGTACCCAAACTGAAGAGCCCCGACATCTCGAACCAAGTCCAGAGCAAAAGCCAAAAATTACAGATGATAAATGTCACTTTGTAGTCATTAGTAACTTGACCCCAACGTACACCCCTATACAAGTTGTGCACTATATCAAAGAGAGGCTAGGCATTAAGGAATACATTAGATGTTACACACTCCTTAAAGATGCCGACACAGCAACTGGCTCTTCGTTCAAAATAGGTATAAAATCTAGAACAGCTATTAACCTATTATTTAATAAGGAAATTTGGCCACCTGGTGTTAACATCAAATGGTCTATAGAATCTTCCAATTCTGAACCAACGCTTTCATCTGAGTCACATAAGAATCCGAAGAATCTCAGAAGTCCTGTCACCTTTGAAAATCCAATTACCAATTCTCGCAAGAACAAAGATGAAGTAGAAAACACAAACATACGTACAGACAAGCAGGCCATCGAAGTTTGTAAATCTAAGAATTCGTTCCATTCGCCTGTAAATTTCATTAAGAAGGATACTTTAGAACCTTCGATAAATCTGGATCCTTTGACCCCACCAAGAGTTAGATTAACCAATAACTCGAATAGTCGATATCTTCTAGCCAGATTAAGGGAACCGGATATCTTAAAAGCCATTAAACTTCATCTTGCTTGTCTACACGACCAACCAGCTTCAGTGTTTTACGATGGATTTACCAATACAAGCGTTAAACTCTTTTTGGCTTCCGAGGGACTTCCCACTAAGACTGAAGATCTACGACGAATTCTGCTGGAATTTAACAATGCCTATGGGATTGGTCCAGATGAGGTGGAAGCTGATCTTGATGCTTACAGATCCTTTCTCACTTCTGAACGAATTATTCACCTGCAAAAATCAAGGGAATGTCACCGAAATTACTATTCCGCTGCCTCTCCAAAACGAAATTTTTAAACATCACGACGTGTTCTGAGGGACTAGAATCCTGAAATTGTTTTAGTGATAACAACTTTAGCATGGTTCTGATTAATATTCGTTCTATAAGATACAAAATTGATGAATTATTTTTGTTCCTAGAGGAATTAGGATTTCCCCCGGTAGTTGCGGTTACAGAGCACTGGCTTGAAGTCAACGAGCCTTTTTTTGTTGAAAAATACACCACAATTGCTAGGTATGATTGTCCAAGCTCAGCTTACGGAGGCACCCTAATTCTATCTACGAGCAATGATTTTTCTTCGGTAACAAAATATGACTTTCTGCTAAGTGAAGCCTTCTTTGAGTTTTCCTTAATTTACAATAAGAATCTTAATCTTTATATTATTTGCATTTATAGATCACCTAACTCTTCCGTGGAACTATTTTTTTAAAACCTGCTAAATTTGTTAGATGACCTGCCCCATAAAAGTAGAAAAATTTTATGCGGGGAATTTAACATTGATTATGCTGCTGCTAGTGCTACACAAATATCCTTGGTCAACATATTTGAATCGTATGGTCTAACAATGCACGTTGATTCTCCTACAAGGATTACAAAAACTTCATCTACCATAATTGATTATACTGTCTCAGATTTTTCACCCCTTGATGTCCACTCTACAATTTTTAATGCTGGACTATCTGATCATGAAGCAGTTTATACGAAGTTTAATATCTTGAGCAAACCCTCCTCGAAAACCCGACGTTTAGGCAGGATTTTTTTCCACCCGGAACTTTCGTAATTTCCAAAATTTATGCTTAACCTCTGAGTGGCGCTTTCCTGATATGGACGTGGATAATAATTTCAGTGCTTTTTTGGATAAGCTTGTCTGTATCTTCAATAAAGCATTTCCTTTAATTGCAATTAAGCCAAAAAATCGCAAACCCTGTACTACTAAATGTATCCGAATATCTTCCAAGAATATGCGTTCTCTTCTCTATATCAGGAAATTTACTACCAACGTTTCTATCACTGAATATATCACCAAGTACAGGGCAACCTACCTTAAACTTATAAAATCAGCTAAAAAAGACTACTACCATAACCGTTTGGGAAGCTCAAAAAGTGTTGCAAAAGAAACTTGGTCCATAATAAACGATTTTCGAAATAAAACCCACACTGCTAAAACAATTTCCCTTCCAGACCCTGAAAATCTAAATGAATACTTTGTTAATGTGAGTAAAAATATTACATCAACTATTTTGCCACAACAAGATCCCATTGCTTATCTCCCGAATTCAAGAAAGGTCTCGAATTCATTCTTTATAAAACCAGTCGATAAATCTGAACTGATCCAAACAATCAATAGTATCAAAAGCAAATCCTCCTGTAGTACTGATGGTCTATCGATAAAAATTTTTTCTAATCTCCCAGAAACTGTGTTAGAAGTCCTCATCTCACTAATTAATGATTCCTTTGAGAAAGATAAATTTCCAGAGTGCCTGAAGACAGCCATCATTATTCCTCTTCTTAAGGGTGGTGAAATATCTAATACCTGCAATTATAGACCTATTGCACTACTACCGGTACTCTCCAAAATTATTGAGAGACTCATAAAAGCCCGACTTATGTCATTTCTAGTTGAAAACAACATTTTATCACAAAATCAGTTCGGCTTTTTAAATAATAAATGCACCACTGATGCCATCTTTTCTGTACTACATGAGGTTTATCAAGCACTGAACAATAATCTTCACACTGCCACCGTTTTTTGTGACTACGCAAAAGCTTTTGATTGTGTAAATCATAACATTTTGATATGAAAACTAAATTTCTACGGAATTCGAGGTATTTCTTTAGATTGGTTCCAATCTTACTTGGATGATAGGAAACAACTGGTTAGAGCAAATGATACAGACTCTAGTCTCAAAAACATTGTATGTGGGGTACCTCAAGGTTCAGTATTGGGTCCTCTACTTTTCCTTATCTTTATTAATGACATCACTAGTTTAAAAATCGATGGAAAAATCTTTCTTTTTGCTGATGATACCAGTATCATTTGGAGCAACTCAAATATTGCAACTCTTCATGCTACTATAACTTCTGATCTACTTACAATAAAAACCTGGTCTGACTCTAATTTACTCTCGTTTAACGTAGATAAAACAGTAGCATCGTCTTATAAAGGAGTCCTTCAACCCTTACCTCTTAATAACAGCCAGATCAGTACCGTTGATTCTGTAAAATTTCTTGGTATTTTTTTAGACAGCAACCTTAAATGGTCCCACCATATCGATTTGTTAAGGAAGAAACTATCCTCAGCTTGCTATGCTATAAGATCTGTTTCGAATGAACTCAATTTAGCATCTTCCAAAATAACATATTTTTTTTTGTTCGAGTCACATCTTCGTTATGGTCTTCCTTTTTGAGGTTCTGGTACAGCTGCCCAATTCGATGATATTTTCAAATTACAAAAAAGAGCAATTAGATATCTGTTTGGCCTCAGAAGAACAACACATTGCAGAAGTTACTTCAAAGATCACAGAATTTTAACCCTTCCATCTTTGTATATTTTAGAAACTGTTTGCTTAATTCGTAAACATCTACATGTCTTTCCGCCAAGACCTAATCATGACTACTTCACGAGAAATTCTACGTTTGACGTCTATATGCCGACCCCGTCCTCTGAGTTAGTAAAGAAATCTATATTATATTCCGCAAAAAAAACTTTACAACCATCTCCCTCTACAACTTAAATCTGCAGCATCTTTCCCCAAATTCCGTAAACTGACAAAAGCCTACCTATCTGAAAGACCATATTATTCAGTAGAAGATTTTCTTAATCAATAACTAAGAAATTACAGTACCCTTTGCACACGTAGTATTTTTATTATCATTTTTTTTTTGTCTATATTTGGGTGTCATATGCAGCAGTTAACTTTTAAATTTATTAATTGCTAGGTAGACTATGCATTTGCAATTTATTTAATTTTGGAATTGATTACTGCTGTTTAACTTCATTATTATTGTTATTATTGTAAATATATTGACGATTTATGTAATTTTAGTAAATTGGATTGTTATTGTTTTGTTTTCTTGACTTTTTATTGTCTGACTTTGTCGATAAAATTGTACAATTTTTCATGACAATAAAGCATATTTCTATTCTATTCTAAGAACCCAACAACCATCCATAACCATGTCCAAAAAGCCATAAATCATGTTGAAGAATGGTCATCCACAAGTGGACTTCAGTTTAATACCCTTAAAACCAAAGCAGTGTGTTTTACGAAAAGTTACCAAATACAACTGAAGAACTTATACTTAAATGGAGCACAGGTTAAATATTTAGATGAAGTTAGATTTCTCGGTATGATATTTGATCAAAAACTAACTTGGAAAATACATTTAGAATATTTAAAAAAGACATGTCAGCCTGGAATAAATTTGTTACGATCACTTGCAAACAAAAAATGGGGCGCCGACTCGTCTACATTACTACATATCTACAAGGCCCTAGTACGTTCCAAACTTGACTACGGCTCAATCGTTTACAACTCCTCAAAAAAGACGTACTTAAAAACAATAGATGTGATTCAAAATACAGGCCTTCGAGTTTCCTTAGGAGCACACCACACAAGTCCAACACAAACTCTATACTGGGAGACTGGAGAGATCCCACTCACGTTTAGAAAACAATATAATACAAGTCTTTCTTATGCCGCTGCAGTATCCTCTAATCAAGATAACCCAGTTATACACAACGTATTTGCTGACCGCTTTAAAAGTTGTTTCCAAAACTCAAATAGAACTGATCCCCCTTTTTATTACCGCATACAAACTTACTTATCAAAAATAGGTATTCATTTTCTAGACACCTACGATATTTCCGCAATCCAAACCCCTCCTCCTTGGACAATTCGCCTTCCCTCTACTGATACCAGCTTGTTGCGACTAAACAAATCAGAAACGCCTGCAAGTCAAATCAATCAAGAATTTCTTAAAATATTAAGCAAATATGGTAGCTGCTTCAAAGTTTACACCGATGCCTCCAAAAACGAAGACGGAACTGGCGCAGCAATCTACTCGTCAGATTACACAGCAGCTTATAAGTTACCTTCATATACAACAACGTTCTCCGCTGAACTGTTTGCTATTCTAAAAGCGTTGGCTCTGATAGTTAACAAAAATAATAAGAGAAACATCATTATCACAGATTCTCTCAGCTCAATATTGGCATTAAAACAACTCTATTCTGATCTTCCACTACTACTTTTCATTAAAAAGGAACTGAAATATGCAGAAAATATGAATCTTAAAGTTAATTTTATTTGGGTACCATCTCATACTGGAATCGAAGGTAACGAGGTTGTGGACAAAATAGCAAATAATGCACCTAATAACCCAAACGCAGAAGAGATCATGAAAACCCTACACACCGACCTGAAAGCATATTTCAATGTAAATACTTCTAAAATATGGCAGGATACATGGAGGGACTCACCAACCAAGCTATACGAAGTTGACATTAACCACAATCAAATTCCACAATTCAAAAACAGAAGAGAGCAAGTAATCTTCACTCGTATCCGCATTGGCCATACTCGATTAACCCATGACTACATACTCCAACGTGCCGATCAACCTGTGTGTGATTTGTGTAGAAGTGTTCTTACCGTAAAGCATTGTTTATTGCAGTGTCCGAAGTATAAAGTGCAACGAAAAAAGTGCAACATACCACCAACATTAAATAGTGCACTCGGAAAAGACAGTGATACAAAAAGCATCTTCACATTCCTCAAAAACTGCAACCTCTTACCAAAAATATAGTATTTTACTTTACTTTGTATAGATTTAGAGCTTTTTATAATTTCCTATTTTTATGTTTAAAATCTATTTTTAAGTTATAATTTTGTAACACAATCCATACACGCTAATAACCCTGCGTGGTTGATGCGTAATGTAAGAAAAAAAAAGGTACTTTACTCTTTAGTGAAATTAATATTTTTGACATACCTCTTATGAAATTAATAAAATTTGATATCTGATGATTGCATCTTAGATTTTATATTATGCAGAGTATTTTATAAAGAATAACTTTTTTCGTAAAACTTATAATCAAAAAGTTATCAATAGGTTCAAAGTTACGCAGACATATTGTAGGAAGAGCTTAAAAAAATTTTTGTTGAACATTTTCAGTATTTTATAGTAGGGGAGGAAAGTATGCTAAATGTGCAGTCACTCGAGCGCTTTGGGGACCTATTGGGTTTTGAAGAGTAGGTTCTAAAACCAAAAAAAGTTAAGTAAAGTTTTCCATTTTAGTGGGGACTTTCGATTTTTAATTTATTTTTCCATTTCCAACAATCGTTTTTTTATATTATAGCGCTATCTATCCATATTTCGAAAAAATATTTCAAATAAAAGTTACTTATTTTTACGTAAAGAATCCGAATATGCAATAAAAAATGGGAGCTACCATTTAAAGTTTTAAAGTAACCCCCCACTCCACCTCCGTGGGGGGTCGTGTTTGGTGCCGTTCGATAGATTTTTGACAATTATTGAGCACGTATTTTTTAGTTTTTAGATCTATCGTTCATTTCGCGAAATATTCGCTTTTTTCTTGTGAAACTTTGTGACTTAGCCATTTCCTTACGCCCCGCCCAAATCGGTAGATTTTTGAAATAAGTATACACTTTTTGCATATACTTAACTTACCTTATATTAATCTGACGATTTCGAGTTTTTCTAAGGATAGATTTTTTTTTCAGCCCCCCCCCCCTAAACGAAGTCCCCTGTGTTTAGAGCCAATATATGGTAGAGGTACATCTATAGAGTACCAGGTTTCTCCCCATATGATAATCTGACGCGCTCGAGTTACTGCAAAAATCCCCGCTTGGGCTCCCCTACCATTATGTATGATTGTAAAAAAAGGTTTTACCGTTTAATAAATAAATAAAAAAATAAACTATTCTAATCTTCTATTTTATTCTATTTTAAATAAATAAACATTTTATTATTGTTGAAGCTTATTATTAAATGTGTTTTAGGTAAGTTGTACAGAAAAAAGTTTTGATCACTTTGTATAAATTTATTTAGCTGGTAATTTTCGGTTTTTGTATTACATTTTTTATCTTTCTTAATTTGCGCAAAAAGAAATTGTTTGTTTCACTTCTAGTAAAATAGTAAAAAAATTTAGTACATTTTAAAGATTACATCCTAAGCTTTAACAAAAGCAACTATAAAATTGTAATAAATCTGTTCATACTTGACTAATACCATCTTAAAAAGGTAGTAATTCTGTAAAACTACGAACTTTTCAAAAATTTCATTTTTTGAGACGTCGTATCATTTGAATTAAATTTTTGAGATTTCTTTTAAATAAAAAATCATTTAGCAAGATAATTAAAAGGTTAATTGTGCAAATTTGAGAGTTTTATAGGTAAGATTGTATTAGTTACTCATTTAAAAAAAAAAGAATGTGTTTGTACTTTGTACGCACGTAAGAAGTTATACTTCTATTACATATTATGTGATTTTAACGAAATTGTTATAATGTACTTTAAACAGTTTATTTATATTTTATTTAAATATTAAACTAATTTTAATACTAACTACTGTCCAAAAATTTTTATTAAGACAATACCAAAAATTTTAAAAAATAAAAGAATAAAACGCACACAAACAAATTGAAAAATGCCACAAAGAAAAAATGATTTCTGAACGATAGTAATTGTTGGCCAAATTTTTAAATAAGCATTTTCTGAAAAAAAAAATTATATAACAAATATACTTACAATCATAAAATGCATAAAAAATAAAAAAAATAAAAACTAACATCGGGATTTGAACCCGCGAATTTGGAGGCGCTTTGATTCGTAATCTAAGCCTAGACTCACTCATCCAATTACACATTATTTGTCATGTGGAAAAATAGGGCAACTGAACGTTTTACCGTTTGACAGTTGTTCTGAATTTAATCAAATTATGTATTATGTAGTTTGATTTTTGTGGAAGAAAATATTAAAATATAACAAAACATTAAGAAAACAGTATATTAGATGAAGATTGGTAGAACTGTTGTTGGTAATCAAATTAAGTATGTAAATCAAAGCATTACATACCTACTATATAAATAAATCTGCGCCAAAAAATCATAATTTAAAAATAAAAATCGGACCTAATTTCGGATTCCTCTCTAAAATCCCCATTCTTGAGAAAATAGATTTATTCCAACCTAAGCCAAATGTATAATTACAATATGATTATAATAAAAACTACTTACCAAATTAGAATGAGTTTTCCTTGTCCAAAATAGTCCAAAAGTCCAAAAATATATATGAAATCTATTTAAAAAAGCAGTATAGCTATTAACTAACTTTTGTTTGTTGTTTCTTTTCCCAGAAATTTTAAAACGCAACAACCATAAATAATCAAACCACAGCTGTGCCACAGCCGCCATATTGAATAATTTTTGACATGTCATTTGAACATCCAATCAGAACAAAGTTATAATGCGACTGCGCCCAGATTGAAGGTTTTAATCATATCAAAATTCACCCTCATATCGCGCCTAAAGAAGTACAACTTCAAAAAATTCATTTAAGTCTCACTTTCTGCCCACACCGTACTTATATACACACATTTTAATTATTGTTATTATAACCATAACATAGCTGAATTGTTCTTCTTTCATGTCCAATTCGTAAAATTTCATTTGATCCATTAGTTAAAGAATTATATTAAAATATAATTTATTTAAAGATTTAAAAATTATTTGTGCTCAGTACTTTAAAACTATTTGACATATCCTTGTCCTACTTGGCAGCAAGTGTACACCCTGCTAAATAATTATATTAAACAAACGTTTCTGGCTACTACCAGAGGCGTACGACGGGGCAAAGTGAATGGTTGACCATTCCCAAATTCTACGCCACTGACGGAACTGTTATTATAGCATAATTTTTAAATTCTGCAATACTTTCTATGTAAATAATATACTCTTCATTCATAACGATAAAATCATTAGTTTTAGATATATTTGAATTTAAAAACGAAGGTGCATAATACATTAATCAAAATAACTGAATAACTTCAAATATCTCGAAAACTACTGAGTTTGTCGTTGCGAAAAAAGAGTATATTATTTACACAGAGAGTATTGAATAATCCAAAAACTCTAAAGTAGCAATTCCGCCAGTGGCGTAGAATTTGGGAAGGGTCAACCATTCACTTTCTCCCGTCGTACGTCTCTAGTAGTAGTAGCCAGAAACGTTTGCTTAACATAATTTAGTAGGGTAGTAGTACAGTACCTACACTTGCTGCCAAGTATGAAAAGGATATGTCAAATGGTTTTAAAGTAGTGGGTATAAATAGTATTTAAATAAAATACCCTGTAACTCAGTAATAGGGCTGCATTACTCAGAATAGGGCAAAATATTACGATAGACCCATATAACTTTGAAAGAGTGGAGAGTTTTAAATATCTCGGAGCAACAATCACTGCAGATAACGATATGACGGAAGAGATTAAGGGGAGAATTCAGGCAGCAAGCAGATGTGTGTATAGCCTCCACAATACTATTAAATCTAATAGCTTAACACGAGCATCAAAGATCAGAATATATAAAACAGTGATTAGACCGGTGCTCATCCGCACCGACCGGTTCCGCACATACATACCCACCAAATTTTCGTCCACCTGACGTGGACTTCCTGGCAGTTGACGTGCACATCCCCAACAACGAAACCCTCACGATAGTCTCTTACTACAAACACCCAGATCAACCACTCAACAGGCATTTGCTAGAGTATTTTTCAACGCTCGGCAAGGCCGTGTTGATGGGCGATCTGAATTGTAGACATACACACTTTGGTGATCACCGTCAAAACCCAGAAGGCATCCGCCTCACGGATTTTCTACTAGACCTTCCTATCTCTCGAATCACCAACACTGAATACACGTTTCTGAACGCCGCTGAGGCCTCTATTGTCGACCACATCCTAGTTACTAGTAACATTCTGGATCGGTTCGAGGATAGATGCCACATAGGTGACTCAATAACGTCAAACCACGTACCAATTCTTGTCAACACTGACATACTAATTCCAAAACAACCCAACCCTCCAAGAACTATAAGAGACTATCGTCACGCTAACTGGACTGAATTCCAAAATTTCATCACTCAAAATCTCCCCATGTTAGGCGAACTCGATACTAACGATAGTATCGACACCAGTGCAACCGAAATTGAGAATCTCATCACCGAGGCGATCACGCACGCAATCCCACTTAAACAAATAACCTATAAATCACCGGCACTTCCACAATACATCATTGCCAAAATCCAACAAAAAAGACGTCTTCTACGTCAATACAAGGCCAACAGAAATTCACTAATCAAAACAGAATACAACCGAATCTGCGCCAGGATAAAGAGAGAGATATCTGACCTAACGGCTCGCCGGTGGAAAGATGCTACCTCAAAACTGGACTACAGAGACGGTAGTAAATTCTGGCACAAAGTCAAAGTCCTAACAAAACAAAAACTATCTCAACCATCTCATCTGTTGGTCAACAATCACATAGTCAATTCCCCAGAAGGGAAAGCTGAAGCATTCAGAAATTCGCTTCAAAACAACTTTCAAACTCCAGACAACCCGAACTTTGATCGCTTATTTAAACTCAACACAGAATACATAGTAAATGTTACTCTCAACCACCACGTTCCAGTCTATGATCCTATTATGGACCCCCTCACAAACAGGGAAACGGAGAGCTTTTGCCAAATAGGTAAAAACAGCGCTCCCGGACTTGATGGCATCAACCGAAGGTGCCTCAAAAAACTTCCAGAGAGTATCATCCCTCTTCTAACTAAAATATTCAATGCATGTCTCAAAAACAGCCACTTCCCTACTCCTTGGAAAGTGGCCAACACCATCATGCTTTTGAACAAAGGCAAACCCCCAACCGACGTGGAATCCTACAGACCAATCTCTTTAATCAACACTCTGGGTAAAGTTCTTGAGCTAATCCTAAAAGAGAGGCTCAATGACTTTCTCGAAAACCACAACATCATACCAAAATTCCAATACGGATTCCAGTCAGGTAAAACTACTAAACATGCATTAATAGATTTCACAACTAAAGTTACTCAAACCATCAATGATGGTTCATTCGCCATAGCCACATTCCTGGATGTGCAGAAGGCTTTCGATCAGGTCTGGCATGACGGACTTGTTCGGAAACTTCTGGACATCGGGCTACCACTACAATTTACCAAAATTGTACACTCATACCTCCACAACCGAACTGTCAGAGTGAAAATAAGCGAACAAATGTCTACCCCCTTCACTCCACAAGCTGGAGTTCCCCAGGGTTCAGTCCTAGCACCGCTGTTGTACATCATCTACAACAGCGATATCACAAACCAAAATATCCCAGGTACCCGGCTGTTTCTCTATGCAGACGACACGGCTCTGCTCACGACAACCTCTCGATACAACCCACGACTCATCCATAGAAGAGCCCAGGCTCTGTTGGACGGGGTCGGAGAATTGTATTGTAAGTGGAGAGTCACGCTGAACGCGAACAAAACAACAACAATTGTGTTTCGCGCCCCTTCTGTGTCACATAGAATCATAATAAATGAAGACGACCAATATCCACTGAGACTGTTGGGAGAAAGGCTTGTTGTCAGCCCGACTGCGACCTATTTGGGAGTACTGTCCACCAGGACTCTTAACTGGGACGCAGATCTAAAGGCAACTTTAGATAGGGTAAGGAACAGGGCCAGATTTCTCAACCCTCTCTCTGGACGAATTGGCAAGACACACAAGAAGACTCTCATTCACACTTACAAGACCTTTATTCGACCCGTCATGGAGTACAAATCATGCCTCTACTCTCTTTGCGCTAGAGCAAAACAAGAGAGGTTGTTGCGAGCGGAACGTAGAATCTTGCGTAGATGCAACTACGAGCACTGGCGATATCCCTCAAACGAAATCCATAACATCTCAAACATCCCCAAAATCACTGAGAGAATAAACTCTCTGAACAGGAACTTCACATTCAAAGTAATCAACGGTCCCCCCTCCGACACACAAGAATCTCTCAAATGTTCCTGTTCATTTTCCGGCCACGTACTCTACCGAACGCCCAAACACAAAAAGATTCATTTACCGTCTGCTCTAATGCAAAAATGCATTGACGAACTCCCGGTAGAGTACGAAAACATCCTCGAGGCTACCCCGTTAGCCTTCCGTACCCACCTATAACATATCCTCTTCCCTACCCCGAACAGGGAGAAGTTGGTTTTTTGCGGTTTCCCAACTTCATTGCACAATTATACCTGTTCGTCCCAAGAAAATAGCCGCAACTATTTTCACCACTCGAACGCTCACTGTCCACGCTGCGCTCAAAAGCCACCTCCTGACCGCCGACGAGGGACGCAGGTTCGCCTGTCGTTGTACAAGGGTTTCTAGGGAGACTGGTCGAGAGCAAAGCACGGACAGTACACGTAAATGTCTATGGAACCAACAACACCACCGTCCGGCATAACCCAGGAAACCAGAAACACCAGGATACGACACTTGCCCCAGTGTGTTTTTCGGACTGTTTGCTTTTGCTGCCACATTTTACATTCACTTCAAACCCTGAAGAGGACTAAATCCTAAACGGGAACACTCATTGAAAGCATTTCTACATAGCAATTTATTCTATACA
Source organism: Diabrotica virgifera virgifera (assembly GCF_917563875.1). Classification (NCBI taxonomy): domain Eukaryota; kingdom Metazoa; phylum Arthropoda; class Insecta; order Coleoptera; family Chrysomelidae; genus Diabrotica; species Diabrotica virgifera. The sequence goes on from NC_065446.1 coordinate 181,561,952, forward strand.
CGCAAATCAAACAATGAGAAGAAGACCGGTGCTCATGTATGTGTGTGAGACGTGTACTCTGACCAAAGCAACTTAAAGAAAACTTAGATGCTTTGAGAGAAAAATCCTTAGAAGAATCTTTGGACATTATCACGATCCTAATAGCAACCAATACCGAATGAGACCAAACTCTGAGGTCAAGCAGATGTATAGGGAGAGCGACGTTGTCCAAGGAATTAAACTTCAACTCTAAGCTGGGCTGGCCATGTCCATAGACTCCCTAATAACCGCTTTGTCAAGTTAATCTGGGACGAAGCCCCCACAGAAAGGAGGCCCTTAGGACGTCCACGAATGCGATGGAGAGACAACATAAAAATAATGGGGCTACCCACTGACCCAACTATAATGTTGTAGTGCTGACCCACTGACACAACACACCGGGTTGTAGTGCTTCTAGAAGAAAAGAGGAAGTAACTCCGTAAGGAGCCACAAGGGATTTGGGTAAAAATCTTAATAGTTTACAATCTACAGTTAAAATATTTACAATTATTAATGAAACACACTGTATTATGACACCACCATATTCTCGACTGTACATTGTCTCATTTTGACGTTAAAATGACCCATGATGATAAATAGTTTGCGTTTTTATGATGCAGTTTTACAAAATGTTTTAGTTGAACGTTACAAAGCAAAACGTTTTCTGACTTTTTGCTTTAATTTTTTTTTCATCAATATTAATTTCCCTAATTCCGTGTGATTATGTCTGATAGAAAAATTGATAAGTTGATATTAACATAAAAATTAACAGTACCTTTGTGACAGCCATAAAAATATAAACTTTCTGTTTTTCTAGTTTTGCCTTTTTTTTTTTGCAAAACAATATTAGTAATTAATTTGAATATCGTCGGTATACTTCGAAAACCAGGTAAATGTCGAAATACCGAAATCGAGAAAAAACGTTTTTAAAGTTTAGTGTTTTATTTTGAATTAAGCGGACCACTTGTGTTTGATATTCGATATGCTAAAATAAATCAATTACCCTTATTAGGCTATTGATTATATTCAAAATAAGATAGCTAAAAGGAACTACAACGTTAACGGGGTTTTATTATTTCATATGGTCAATGAATCTCTTTATATGATAAAACCGCGGAGTGCTACCATTTAAAGGGGTGCGTTTTTGAGAAATGGGCGAATTAGTCCCTGGGCACAGGTTACATTAGGATGAGTTCTATACACTTTTGGTACAAACACGTCTACATAAAAATTGTTCCTGGTTAAATTTCCTATCTAAATATAACTTTTTAAAGTCAATGGTACTTTTTTTTACAAAAATATGTTCAAAAGAAAAAGCACAAAGAAACCCAAAAGAAAGAAATTTTGTTTTTTGTCCCATAACTTTTGTCCACGAGAATATAGGTATAGACATTGCTTTACAGAAAAAAAACCTACATATCTCTTCTTTAAAATGTTGTTTAGTAGAGGTAATTAGGATTTACAGTTTTCGAAATATGATTTTTCAAAATTCGCCACTCACAGCAATTTTCGGCAATTTTCCTTGTTATTTCGCAAATATTGTTCTGTAACTTTTTTCTACGTAACTTTAGGTATACGCAATGGTACACGTAATAGGAATAGAAACCAATTACCTTTAAAATGGTTTACTGTATAACGTTGTACGACTTTTTTTAAAGAAATTATTGTTTTTCAAGGTTTTATACTTTTAACGATTTTTTATAATATAATATAGAAATAAAATAATATTATTATATAATATATTATATAATACCTAATATAAGAAAATATTATTTTTTACATCTTTTACGATTATTTTTGAAATTTCTCATTATATATTTTTTTTCTTGTACATAAATATACCATATACTGCTCAATAAAGAGTGATTACTTTCTGTTGTTTAAAATGGTGTATCATCTATATTTAAATATGTAATGGAAACCGAGTGATTCGTTGATATTTTTTTACGTGTATTATTTAAAATTATTTCTTTTACAAAAATTACATAAACATTAGTCTCAGAAAACATCACTTTAGTTAAAATTATTTAAGCGTTGACATTTAAAAAAATTTCAAAATCAAAGTCCATCTCCTCGTTAGTATAAGCTTCAATATCTTCTTCTGACACCTCAGTTATCTTAGAGTTCCCACAATTAGTACCCATGCACATGCACCCTTTGTAGAATATTGAACAACTAATTCCTACCTTCCTACAACCGCAGTTTTTTGTACATCCTTCGGTACATTTACATGCTATTTTTTCAAGCAAAGCTTGTGATGCAGGAGCTTTGACAGTAACTATTAGAATTAATCCATATTTTGAAGTTTGCCCGGCCGAGTCAAGTGGATCCAAAGTATTAGCTATAAAAATAAGATTCAATCATAACACACAGTCAGATAAGAAAGTTATAATGAGGAATTTAAAAAATAATCCTAAAATCAAAAATCGTTGCAAGTACTTATTACATTTTGAAAAAGCATATCTTATTCAAAAATAATCCTAGAATTTTTTATAATACACCATTTTAAAGTAAATAGAATTTACACTTTCTTTTTTATTATATAATATATATCTAAATGTAGAAAAAAAAGTTATAATGGGAAATTTAAAAATAATCGTAAAAAGTACAAAAAGTCGTTAAAAGTATAAAGTCTTGAAAAAGATAACCTCTTTAAAAGAAGTCGTATAACATTATACAGTAGAATATTTTAAAGGTAATTGATTTCTATTCATATTACGTGCACCATTGCATATAGCTAAAGTTACGTAGAAACAAGTTACAGAACAATATTTGCGAAATAACAAGGAAAATTGCCGAAAATTGCTGTGAGTGGTGAACTTTGAAAAATCATATTTCGAAAACTTTAAATCCTAATGACCTCTACCGAACATCATTTTAAAGACAAAATATGTAATTTTTTTTTCTGTGAAGCAATGTCTATACCTATATCCCCGTGGACAAAAATTATGGGACACAAAACAAAATTTCTTTCTTTTGGGTTTCTTTGTGCTTTTTCTTTTGAATATATTTTTGTAAAAAAAAGTATCTTTGACTTTAAAAAGTTATATTTAGATAGGAAATTTAACCGGGAACAATTTTTATGTAGACGTGTTTGTACCAAGAGTGCATAGAACTCACCCTAATGTAACCTATGCCCAGGGACTAATTCACCCATTTCTCAAAAACGCACCCCTTTAAATGGTAGCACTCCGCGGTTTTTTCATATATAGAGATTCATTGACCATATGAAATAATAAAACCCCGTTAACGTTGTAGTTCCTTTCTATAGTACATAATCAATAGCCTATATAATAACACATTTAAAATAAAAATAATAAACCAGATATAATATTTTGTAGTTTTGTGATCGGGATATGAGGCTTTAACTAGGTAATATCAATGTTTTTAAGGTATTAGTCGATAATTATTATAACATTTAACTGGTTTTCCCTGAACATTTAATTAAAGCTGTTTGTAGTTATATAGATATTATTTATATAAATGATAGGCCGTTTTATACAAAAAACAAATTTATTTCGAACGTGTTATAGATACACGACAATATAATTACTTTGCGAATTCCTCGTCCGATTCGTCACTGAAAGCTGGCTCTGACAAGATCTCGTCAGATGCCAATGGCATCAAAGGAATATACCACCTGTTGTATTCCTCCGGTATTACCCCCTTATCAAATCTTCTTCTTCATCTTACGGTGCCTATCCGTTCCAGATGTTGGTGATCAGCACGGCTATCCAAACTTTGCTTGCTGCTCTCCTGAATGGTCCGGTTGTCGCGATGTATTAAACCACTTTTTCAGGATTTGAAGCCAAGATATTCTTCTTCTCCCTGGTCTTCTCTTTCAAAATACCATGCCCTGAAAAATTAGTTGCAACAAGTCATATATCTGTTCATTCCTCATAACATGGTCAAAATATTCTAGTTGGTGCTCTTTGATGGTGTTCATTATCTCGCATCCCTTGCCTATTCTACGTAGGACCTCAACATTAGTCACACGATCCAAACGAAATTCTTAACATGCATCTGTAACACCACATCTCGAATGCCTCGAGTTATCTCAAAGAAGCTTCGGAAAGTCTCCAGGCCTCTACTCCGTATAATATCAAATATCTCTAACAAATCTCTGTTTTTTACTATGCTAGTTGGCGAAGTTCTATCATAAAGTTGCTTAAGTTGTTATCAACTAACATAAGCATGCTCATGTTAGTTGATAACTCAGCTTATTTTTTTCTTTTTGACTGCCGGGCAGTATCAATAAAGAAATGAAGTTTCTTGACATGTCATAATTAAAATAGATTCTGTTTGTCTCTCCTTTATATCTTCATTATATCTTCACGAATCTCATCTTTTTATCTTTAACCACATTATTTTGCACCGTTTTGATCTTTTGTTCGGTTTTTAATGTATGATTCTATACATTAGGGTGGTGCGTAAAAAGTCAAATTGATAATCCCGTATCGCTATAGTGCGGAAAAGTTGCGATTGGTAATTACAAGAAAAACAAAAAAAAATTATTCAAATCGGACTTTATCTTCCGATCCCGCAACGGGCCTAAAGATTATGAAAAAAATGAAATTTTACCTTTTTTTCGGAAATTTTTATTAATCCTCCATATACGTTTTATTTATCGCTATAGTAAAATTTATTTACAGTTTGCATGATTGAGTAATAAAACAACAGTTTTACGCATCTAACGAATATCTTCCGATCCCTCAAGGTCAATCAAAATCTATAAAAATTTGAAATTTTTGATGATTTTGATAAATTTAAAAACATTTATTTATCTTATTTTTCTCCTACATTGTGAAGTTTTTCGCTTGTTTATATATTGTATGACAATACTTAAATAACCCAGAACTCACAACGAGGAGGTGGTTGCACTTCTAGCTCCACACACACCCTTCTCTCCAACCAACCAATAAGTGTGATTTTTACATTATTTACATAGTAAATTTCTTTTTCATGTTTGTATCCAGCTTTTAAACGTCAACTTTGTATTGTGATTTGGTGGTAGAATCTGGCAGCATGTACCTTGATTTAAGTGTTAGTGTTACCCTTATGAATACATCTCTTGATTGGGGCCCACATACATTAGACCAGGGGTGACCAACTTAATCGGACACGAGATCTACTGTCTGCCTTTCTAATTCTCTGCGATCTACCGACTAGAAATTTTCGTAATATTTAGGACGGGAATAGGTACGTAGGTAGAAAAATTGTTCTTGCCATCGATCGACTGACCTAGGGGTCGCGATCGACGGGTTTGCCTCCCTTGCATCAGACGATGCTTCCGTGACCAACTTTAGGCACCTCTCATCAGCTTGCGGGTGTCAGGGATAGTTTTGTACATTCCAGTCTGGTATGTCGCCCGATGTAATGCAAGAACTTATATCTTCATTTGACACTTCAAGGAAGTGGTGGAGAAGATAGTTTTGCAACATTATATTCCAGTCTATTATTTCAGTTTAGTACCGTGCTTCAAAATTTCAAGTACTAGGAAGAAAGGAAACACATTAGAGAGCTAGGGCTAAGGAGAGTGTTAAAAGCCGGATAGATTAAAGCCCAGGACAAACGTATTAGAAATTTCATCCCTCCTACTTTAAATTTTTAAGCACACGAATACGCCGAAATATTAGATTGGAATGTTGCAAAACTATCTTCTCCACCAGTTCTTCAAAGTGTTTCAAATGAAGATATAAGTTGCTACATTATATCAGGCAACACACCAGACTGGAATGTACAAAACCATCCCTGCCATACGGAAGCTGTCTAGCGGTACGTAGAGTTGGTCACGGAAGTATCGTCTAATGTATGTGGGACCCAATCAAGAGATGGATTCATCAAGGCAACTCTTAAATCAAGGTCCATGCTGCCAGATTTTACCACCAAATCAAAATTCAAAGTTGACGTTTAAAAGCTGGACACAAACAAATGAAAAAGAAATGTAATATGTAAATAATGTATAAAACACACACTCATTGGTTTATGGAGAGAAGGGTGTGGGTGGAGTAAAAAGTGCAACCACTTTCTTGTTGTGAGTTCTGGATCATTTAAATATTATTATGCAATATCTAAACAAGCGAAGAGCTTCACAATGCAACAGAAAAATGAGACAACTAAATGTTTTTTAATTTATCAAAATCATCAACAATTTCAAATTTTTATAGATTTTGACTGATCTTGCGGGATCAGAAGATATTCGTAAAGTGCGTAAAACTATTGTTTTTATTACTCAATCATGCAAACTGTAAATAAATTTTACTATAGCTATAAATAAAATGTACAGGGGGATTAAATAAAAATTTCCGAAAAAAAGGTAAAATTTTATTTTTTCATAATTTTTAGGCCCGTTGCGGGATCGGAAGATAAAGTCCGATTTGAATAATTTTTGTTTTGTTTTTCTTGTAATTACCAATCGCAACTTTTTCGCACTATAGCGATACTGAATTATCAACTTGACTTTTTTCGCACCACCCTACTATACATCCTTTTTTATCATTGACCTTGATATTTTTAGTTTCCCTTGTATTTTGAGAAAACAGAAAAGTAATCTGGCATGCCATAGATAGACCTGATTTCTAGCGGTTTAAATGCTACTATGTATAGAGTCAACTTCCATACAGGAATGTCCCGACTCTAAAAATGTGTTTAATAACATTTTTTAAAGGGTTCATTTTTTTAAACAACCCATAAGAGTTAGGCTGCTTATTTCACTTATATATTCTGGGACACATTTTGATAAGTAGTGGAGTACAATTCTTTCTATTTCAGAACTTCCTCGTCTACCGTTAATTTCTGACTAGACAAGACTAAGGCACATTTGGTAATGAGGCTTCATATGCACACAAACTGTAAACCCATAACTTTCGGGAATAATATATTTGTCCAGTCAATCTAGAATCTGCAGTACAGCCTGTAGATCGATAGTGATTGAAACAAAATTCGGTTGTTGATTAGAGCTTTCCTTATCATTTCGTTTTTCGAGATTCTTTCGAGATTCATACTTCTTTTCTTTTCTGATGTTCTCTGTAACTGTTTTCTAAATCCGATTTTTCAGTTGAATTAGCCCTATCCTATTTATTACAAACTACATATTTATCTTTTTTAAGGACAAAAAAGCTTAAATTATAGTGGTTAGAAAATATTCTTCGTTATTTAATTCGCTAACACCTTCCGAGTTCTTCTGCTGACAGTCATTTATATAAGTGTATACATTTTTCTTATACTCAAAAATTTTGTCCAAATATCTACGCTTCGAAATTTGGCGATTACAATGTGGGCTCACGGTTGGAAAAGTCTCAATATGAGCCTTCACATTTTTTCTATTCTCATTGCTTGTTTTATTTGGCAGTATATGCTTGCCTCTTTTCTCCGTATCTGCATAAAAACATAGAATATCAATTTTTCTTACAACATTTCGTATTAACGATGCTGTTATACAAAGACGGTGATGTAAGACGAAGTGTTTTACAAAAAAATTCTCACATGTTATAAGTCGATATTAAAGAAAAATTTTAATAAAATATACGCGTAAAATATATTAAAGACACTCATTACCTTTTTACTGAATATGGTATACAGCAGTAGAAATATATTTTTTCTTCAAACGTCAAATAATGATGACATTACTTATCTAACTTGATCCTGTCAAAGTTTGATGTCTCCGCCGGCAGCAGTTTTTTTCCCATTTCTTTACGGCGGAGGGAAAAATGTTGTCATGGCAACAATATGAAACATGTCACAAAGCAACAATACAAATGTCATTAACAACAATTAAACATCATTTTTATTTATAGTAATATTAAAAGTACAATTAATTAATGATGCATTTTAAAAATTGAAACCGTGCAAAAATGTTCCCGACTCCTGATACGCATTGGTAATTGTTGATGATACTGATGGTCGAACACAACTTTCAGCAATCATTCCCGATGTTGGCGAATCATGAGGGTTTAAAATTTTTTGAGCATTATCGTTCTTATTTCTTATTGAATCCTCTATATATCCTTCGGCAACCGTGCTTGATTTCCAGCCCCCATGTCGTTTGAGGCATTCTAGATTTCCGCCTCCATCAATTAAAAGTGTTGCTGAAGTTCGTCGTAAAGAGTGACCCGTGTATAATAGCGTATGAATTGTACTATTTATGGTTTAAAATTGCTACGTTTGAAAAAAAAATGGTATACTTTATTCGGCAAAGAAGCGACTTTTCTTGACTTGCCCTCTATTACGCGCCTCACTTCGTTCGGCGCGTAATATCGGGCGCGTCAAGAAAAGTCATGCTTCTCCGCCTCATAAAGTAATATACTATTTTCTTCAAACGTCAAATAATGATGACATTACTTATCTAACTTGATCCTGTCAAATTTTGATGTCTCCGCCGGCAGCAGTTTTTTTTCCCATTTCTTTACGGCGGAGGGAAAAATGTTGTCATGGCAACAATATGAAACATGTCACAAAGCAACCATACAAATGTCATTAACAACAATTAAACATCATTTTTATTTATAGTAATATTAAAAGTACAATTAGTTAATGAGGCATTTTCAAAATTAAAACCTTGCAAAAATGTTCCCGACTCTTGATACGCATTGGTAATTTTTGATGATACTGATGGTCGAGCACAACTTCCAGCAATCATTCCCGATGTTGGCGAACCATGAGGGTTTAAAATTTTTTGAGCATTATCGTTCTTATTTCTTATTGAATCCTCTATATATCCTTCGGCAACCGTGCTTGATTTCCAACCCCCATGTCGTTTGAGGCATTCTAGATTTCCGCCTCAATCAATTAAAAGTGTTGCTGAAGTTCGTCGTAAAGAGTGACCCGTGTATAATAGCGTATGAATTGTACTATTTATGGTTTAAAATTGCTACGTTTGAAAAAAAAAATGGTATACTTTATTCGGCAAAGAAGCGACTTTTCTTGACTTGCCCTCTATTACGCGCCTCACTTCGTTCGGCGCGTAATATCGGGCGCGTCAAGAAAAGTCATGCTTCTCCGCCTCATAAAGTAATATACTATTTTCTTCAAACGTCAAATAATGATGACATTACTTATCTAACTTGATCCTGTCAAATTTTGATGTCTCCGCCGGCAGCAGTTTTTTTTTTCCATTTCTTTACGGCGGAGGGAAAAATGTTGTCATGGCAACAATATGAAACATGTCACAAAGCAACCATACAAATGTCATTAACAACAATTAAACATCATTTTTATTTATAGTAATATTAAAAGTACAATTAGTTAATGAGGCATTTTCAAAATTAAAACCGTGCAAAAATGTTCCCGACTCTTGATACGCATTGGTAATTTTTGATGATACTGATGGTCGAGCACAACTTCCAGCAATCATTCCCGATGTTGGCGAACCATGAGGGTTTAAAATTTTTTGAGCATTATCGTTCTTATTTCTTATTGAATCCTCTATATATCCTTCGGCAACCGTGCTTGATTTTCAGCCCCCATGTCGTTTGATGCATTCTAGATTTCCGCCTCCATCAATTAAAAGTGTTGCTGAAGTTCGTCGTAAAGATTGACCCGTGTATGCGCTTGCATCGTTTCGGGCGCGTCAAGAAAAGTCATGCTTCTCCGCCTCATAAAGTAATATACTATTTGTCTGGCAAAATAATATACCTACGTGCGCTTATTTGGTTTTACATGCAACAGAACTTTAATTTTATGGAAGTAAGTAGCGATATATTGTTTTATTTGAAAATCAAAAGTTGGTTAGGTGTAACCTATTTGTTTAGTACACAAATTATCTGCTGAATGGTAAGTCGTATCATTTATTGGGTTTTATCTGTATGTAGAGCGTAAAAAGCTGAGAATTTTGGTATACTTTAAAATTTGTCATTTATCTGGTTTGGCAGTATACCGATGATAGGTATATTTAAAATGAGATGAAATATTAAAACAATAAGATCAGTTTTTAATCCAGAATGTTCTGTAAACAATATGTTTCATTTTAAGAACAGAATAACCTTATCAAACTTCCAAACATTTAGGTACTTAATTATGTAAATTTAATTAATTTTAATAATTAAAAAATAAATATTTTAATGTCCACTGAATCAGGAAGTGATAAGCTATTCATGATAGGAAATGTACACAAAAGGAAATGATCAATAAAAGATTTATATTTTAGATTGTTAACATTATATCGATTCCATAAAAGAGATATGTATTGTTTTGTTTTAAAATAAACAACTACTTATTTCGGTATTTTATACACGCATACACTATTATATAGGCACTATTCTGTATCAGTTTGGTTAGTTAACAGCTATGCCTTTTTAATAATTAAAATTACAAAGATTCTAATACTAATCTAACGGTGTACAGTCGTTCTCAAACAGCAAGGTAAATTTATTTAATAAATATTTATCATCATTATCATCATCATCATCATCATCATCATTATCATCATAATCATCATCATCATTCTCTTTGTCTTTATCCCTATGCGGGGTTGGCTTCTATAATTGCATTTTTCCATAAGTTTCTATCTTCTATCATATCAAGATCAAACCCTTTTACTTACATATCCTGCCTAAGCGGCTCCCCTGTTCTTCTTTGGTCTTCCCCTCTTTCAGGAACCAGAAGTCTAGCAATTCTTCATATTGCGTGATCAATCTCTCGACGTTGAATTTGTACAAACCATCTCAACCAGTGCTCCTTCATTTTGGCATCAATTGGTGCCACCCCTAAACTTTCCCTAATATATTCATTTCTAATTTTATCCTTTTTTTTTACTCCGCTCATCCAACTAGGCATTGACTTTTTGGAGCATTGACTGTCAGCCTTTCTTCTATGCACCAGCTATCAAATATATTTAGGGCTAGTTGCATTCTTGCAGACACCACTTGGGCAAATTTGCCCTTTACAATGATTGCAATATCGTCAGCGTATTCTATACAAAATACCGTTACGATAGGTTACGACTGTTTCTAGTTCCCTGCAGGTCGAAGTTAGTATGTGAGGCATTTTACGCTGAGTAAGATCTTCCCAAATCTATTCGCTGAACTGTTTTAGTTATAGTTTCTATTAGTAAAAGTTTCTTGTGTCATAATACCTTTCCACATATTTCTACTTTATGTTAAATTCGCCGTCAGTTTTTCTGTATTTATTGTAGTTTCGACTACAATACTTCACGGATGAAGACACACACCGAACCGTATAAAACTAAACAATATAATTTTATTATATTGTTTTTATTTGGTAAAAAGTAACAAATTTATGAAACTAAAATGCCATATTGTCTTAATAGGGGAGTCTAGATAGAACGAAAACATGCATTGTTTCGGAAAATTTTAAACAAGCTTATATTTTTCTAAAACTTTTTTTTTAGTTTATATAAAGTAAAAAGTTCTACTCACTGATTTTGCCGCTAATTGTTTATTTATTGTTTAATCAAAAACAATTATTTTGTATAAATAATTTTAAAAATATCGTTGAATTCATCACTTTACTTTGATCAAATATGTTTCTATTTTGTTTTTGATTATGCTGAATACGAAAATGGCATTAAAATTTGAAAATTCTTATAAAACAGCTCCTATTCAGTTACGTAGCTAGGAACAATATGGGAAACTTTTTTATTATCAATTTTACGAAAAGAAGTTATTATTGATAAAATACTCTGCATAGTCTAAAATGTAAAAGTCAACGATCAGATATCAAATTTTATCAATTTTATACGAGGAATGACAAAAATATGAATTTCGTTAAAAAGTAAAATATCTTTATATTCCAGAATATCGAAAATTGTTACGATAAAAAGTTGTTTGGAATTAAAAATGTTTGAATATGCAATTACATCCTTCTAATTGAAAAAAAAAACTACAATTTTTTCTCAAATTACGGATAACCATAACCATCAACATTTTATTTCAATTATGATAACTATTTTATTATCAATTTTACGAAAAAACGATATTATTCATAAAAAAATGCTTTACCTGGTCTAAAATCTAAGATGCAACCATCAGATATCAAACCTTTTTTAATTTTATACGAGGTATGTAAAAAATATGAATTTCGCTTAACAGTTAAGTACCTTTACAGTTCACAATATTTCAATTAGAAGGATGTAATTGAAAATTGAAACATAGTTCTTAATTCCCAACAACTTTTCTTAACCCGGCACCTGCCACGTGGCTTTGCGAGACGCCAACGGCCACGTGGGATGCTCACAGCACCCCTTAAAAATTTTCTGTGATCTACTTGTTTATAAACAAAATAATGTGTTGAGTTACACAAGAATATAAAAATCATGTTTTATTAACTATATAATAAAAGTTAAAAAATAAAATTAAAAATGTGTTATAAGCAAATTAGCAAGTACCAACCCATAATAAATGAAGTAAAGTAAAATATCTAAAAAAATTAAGATTTATTGAGTATAGAGACTATATTAATAATTTAAATCAATTATTACAATAAAAAAATGTAAATCTGACCTGTTATATCAAAAACACAAAAAAAATTTAAAACTTAAACTGCCAGATGATGACACCCCAATTCGACTTTAGAGCTACAAGTTCAGAATGACACTAAATAACCACTTCAAACGCAAACAGATCTATGCTATATAATATTATAAGGAAGCTACTATGGCGCACAGCACAGTTAACAAACTTGAAATACCAAATATTTGATGAAAATATGTTATGGGGTGCTGGTAGCCGGGTTAAAAACCCCCACGTGGCAGGTGCCGGGTTAAAAACCATTTTCGATGTTTTGAAATATAAAGGTACTTACTTTACTCTTGAGTGAAGTTCATATTTTTTGACATACCTCGTATAAATTTAATAAAATTGGATATCTGATGGTTGCATCTTAGATTATATACGATTCAGAGTATTTTATATAGAATAACTTTTTTTAGTAAAATTGATAATAAAAAAGTTATCAGTAGTAATTGCACAAGAGCTCTGAAATTATTGAATTTTTCCCGAGTGACAATTTGACAGTTTTATTTTCACGAACCGAAGGCGAGTTAAATTATGTCAAAGTGTCACGAGAGCAAAAATTCTATATTAATTTCAGAGGTCGAGTGCAATTTGTTGCGATTATTTCATGAATAAAACTGTTCAAAACCAAAATTTTATTGTAATTTATTTATGTAAGTACCATTAAACACACAGTTTTTATTAATATTTGACGATTGAAAGTCATCACTTTTATAATTTTTTACACATTATTTGTCATTAATGTCACCGAATATATTTTTTCGTAGCAAGGAAGGGCATCTGACGTAATATACTTAACGACGGGAGATTATCAAAAATTATCGATTTAATTCAGATTTCTGTAGCTTTCTGTTGGTCAGAATCTCCTATGAATGAAATAATCAGTAGTAATTGCACAAGAGCTCTAAAATTATTGAATTTTTCCCGAGTGACACTTTGACAGTATTAATTTCACGAGCCGTAGGCGAGTGAAATTATGTTAAAGTGTCACGAGGGCAAAAATTCTATATTAATTTTAGAGATCGAGTGCAATTTGTTGCGATTATTTCATGAATAAAACTGTTTAAAACCAAAATTTTATTGTAATTTATTTATGTAAGTACAAATTAGTACAATTAAACACACAGTTGTTATAAATATGTATTTGACGGTTGAAAGTCATCACTTTTATAATTTTTAAAACATTTGTCGTTAATGTCACTAAATGTATTTTTTCGTAGCAACGAAAAGCATCTGACGTAATATGCTTGACGACGGGTAATTATCAAAAAAGTTATCAGTTTAATTTAGATTTCTGTAGCTTTCTATTGGTCAGAATCTCCTATGAATGAAATAATCAATTGTACACTTGCCAACACCTATAAAATTGTAATAAATCTATTCAACCTTGAGTATTAATACCGTCTTAAAGTGAGAGTAATTCTGTAAAACTACGAAGTTTTCAAAAATTACATTTTTTGAGATGTCGTATCATTTGATTTAAATTTTTAAGATTTTTTTTTGAATAAAATTTCGTTTAGTAAGATGATTTAAAAGTAAGTTGTGCAAATTTGAGAGTTTTATAGGTAAAATTGTATTAGTTAAACATTTTTAAATCATTTTTAAACAAAATTCATGTAAGTCTCATTTTCCGTGCAGATCGTACTTATGCCCATACATGTTATTTCTTTTTATTATAACAATAAGATAGCTTAATTGATCTTCTTTCATGTTCAATTTGTAAAATTTTATTTGTTCCATTACTTAAAGAATTATATTAAAATAACTCAACCGTGCACTTCGCCGAACGCTAGTTTACAGTTCGCCAATATTTGTGAGAAGGGTGACTTTAACGTTATAAATAAAAAATTACAGAAAGTATAGATTTAATTTTAGAAAAATATTTTTTTAAGGTTTTTTTTTGCAAAATTTTCTGAAATTTTCAATAGTCACATCAGTTTTTTCTATGATTTATATTTTCGGAGTTATTTAAAAAAAAACAACAAATTTCGCAGTTCATTTGTTCAATAAAAAATTAAGCACCCACTTCTGGAGTGGAACTTTTTGATATGTTGTTTGATTTTTCCGAAGTCAAAATCTCTATTGACTCCCCTGATAGAATATGCTGTATGTATAAACAAACACTCACAAGATATTTAGAAACATACAAAAGTATTAAATTTTAGAATATAAATTTTTCTGGTTTAATTTTTAGTGTATCATTAAGATGGATCTGCCAAAGACGTTTGAAGTGGGGAATTACACAGAATGCTTTTTAAGTGGTAACCAATACTGCAAATTTGGCGCTATTTTAAAATACCCTAAAGATAATCTGACCCTTATGAATTATGTAAAGGTAAGTTTTTTATACAGGGTGTTTCATTGGGAAAGTAACATACGTTAACTGTAGAAAGAGGACACTTAGACGGTTTCAAAAATACCATACTTAACCCGCCATTACACGCGCTATGAGGGAATCCCTCACCATATTTGTTTATAACCAATGAAATTGTGTAAACTAATACGATAACCTTAAGCACCCAGGAATGCCTTTAGCATGGTTCATGAGAGGTTATGAAAAAGTTATAGAATATTTCAGGCGGTCAGTGTGCTGTGTGATAGTTGAAACAACAGACATCCCTCTTCAAGTGAGGGAATTCCTCACTGCGCGTGCAATCACAGTGAAATCACGTTTCTATTATCTCAAAGAAACTTTTAGGCTTTTATTTAATATTTAGGTAGGTTTAATTAAATTATTATTGTTTGGATTAGGTGTGGAACAGTGGCACACCGAGGGGGGCTTTGGGGGTTAAAATCCCACCCAGAGCATATAGAAATATATATAAAAGAAAGTAGGAAAATGTAACTTGTCTTTCACAAATAATACAAAAAACTTTCGGTGCCCAAGCAAACCCCCCTCCCCCCCCAGAGGTAAATTTCTAGGTGCGCCACTGGTTAAGAACCCATTTTTAAATTTACCTATTCTAATTGGGAATTAAGCCACAACTTAATTTGAAAAATTGATTTTATTGACGTTTCGAATTCCACCTCGGACGTCGTTATCAAAATACAAAATATTAATAGTTAATTACAGAAATGCCACAAAGAAATAGCTTCAGAACAGTTGTTAATTTTAATTTGTATTTTTAGTAAAATGAATTCGCGTAAAGAACGTTAATTTCTTAAGTGGCTTTCTGAAATTGAAAATTATGAAAATTTGCTTTTGATCTATATTATTTTTACTTGTGTTTTGTTAAATTAATAAAACAAAATTGGTTTACAAGACTTTCTATAATATGTGAGTACAACCCATTATATATTTTTACATGTTGACATTCATTCTTCATCGAAATAAGTCGAATTTATGTAGGTGAGGGCGACGCTTATACGCGTGCAACCACGTCACAATAGAAGACGCGTGTAACGGCGGGTTAATGGGTCTTACTCCATTAATAACAGAGATACTGGGTGTTTTACCTATTTTGCCATTTTCTTATTTAGTTCATAACTTTTTAACCACACCGTATATTTATTTTATATTTGGTACGTAAATATGCTTTAAAGTGTGCAATAAACTAATTTATTTATAAATGTAAAAATCCAGGACCGGATTAAAAAATATTAGAAAAATATTCCGACCCAAAAATAACACCCTGTACATTAAATTTTTTTAAAATGGATTTTTTAGTTGAAAAGAGGATGAAAAACTAAATTTAGTGGTATACTTTGAATTTTCGTCAAAATTATTTTTCTGGTCAAATTTTGAATTTGAATTCTGAAATTATGTGAATTGCGAGAGCTCTAAGTAGAAAAAAAAATTAAATACAACTTACAACTTATTAATCGCACTGTATATTTATTTTATATTTAACACGCGAATATTTTTTTAGATGTCCAATCAATTATTTTATTTACAATTATAAAAAATCCAGGTCTGGATTAAAAAATATTGTAAAATATTCCGACCCCAAAAAACACTCTGTGTATTATGTTTTTTTAAAATGGATTTTTTAGTTGAAAAGAGGATGAAAAACTAAATTTAGTGGTATACTTTGAATTTTCGGCAAAATGATTTTTCTGGTCAAATTTTGAATTTGAATTCTGAAATTATGTGAATTGCGAGAGCTCTAAGTAAAAAAAAATTAAATACAACTTACAACTTGTTAACTGCACTGTATATTTATTTTATATTTAACACGTGAATATTCTTTTAGGTGTCCAATTAATTATTTTATTTACAATTATAAAAAATCCAGGTCTGGATTAAAAGATATTGTAAAAATATTCCGACCCAAAAAAAACACCCTGTATATTAAATTTTTTTAAAATGGATTTTGCATTTGAAAAGGGGATGAAAAACTAAATTTAGTGGTATACTTTGAATTTTCGGCAATATGATTTTTCTGATAAAATTTTGAATTTGAATTCTCAAATTATGTCAATTGCGACAGCTCTAAGTAGAAAAAATTAAAATTTTAATTTTAATTTTACTTAATTTTAATTAATACCATTATTTAATCTAAATTGGTAAAATGTTAAAATATTTCAGTGTTTTTTTATTATCTGTGACAAATAGTTTATGGCGGATATTCATCTTTAAATAATGAATAAATAATAAAGAGTCAATAAAGAATAGGTACATCACTTTAATCAACAAAGTATCTAAAAATTATAACAAAACAGAGAAAATGTGCAGCATAACTATTCAAAACTAAAGTACTTATTCAAAATTACCACCATAAAAAATTATTGTTATGTGTCAAAATGTTAATATTTTACCAATTTAGATTAAATAATGGTATTAATTAAAATTAAATCATATTTTAATTTTTTTTTTTTGAGCTTCGCAATTCACATAATTATTCAAAATTTTACCAGAAAAATTATTTTGCCGAAAATTCAAAGCATACCATTAAATTTTATTTTTGAGCATCTTTTCAAATGCAAACTCCATTTTAAAAAAAAATTAATATACAGGGTGTTTTTTTGGGTCGGAACATTTATACAATATTATTTATTCCGGACCTGAATTTTTTTTATTTGATAATAAATTAATTGATTGGACACCTAAAAGAATATTCGCGTGTTAAATATAAAATGAATATACAGTGCGGTTGACAAGTTGTAAGCTGTATTTCAATTTTTTTCTACTTAGAACTCTCGAAATTCACATAATTTCAGAATTTAAATTCAAAATTTGACCAGAAAAATCATTTTGCCAAAAATTCAAAGTATACCACTAAATTTAGTTTCTCATCCTCTTTTCAACTGAAAAATCCATTTTAAAAAAATGTAATGTATAGGGTGTTGTTTTTGGGTTGGAATATTTTTCCAATTTTTTTTTAATCCGGACCTGGATTTTTACAATTGTAAATAATTTAATTTATTGTACACCTTAAACGATATTTGCGTGCCAAATATAAAATAAATATACAATGTGGTTAAAAAGTTATGAACCAATTAAGAAAATGGCAAAATAGATGAAACACTCAGTATCTTTGTTATTAATGGAGTATGGTATTTTGGAGACCGCCTAAGTGTCCTCTTTCTGCAGTTAGCGTATGTTACTTTCCCAATGAAACACCCTGTATAATACAACATACAACAGAGTATTTACCAAAATGGTACTTTTAGTATCGTAACTGAAGATTGCTAATTTATATAATCTAGATGTTCAAAATGCACCGCTAAGACACAAGATGACTGTCATGTGAGTCATGTATTATGGATTGTGTTCCTCAGTGTCAACCTAGTATGTTCACTAGAACTAGGACATTCATCCAGCCTCCTTTGTCCAATGAACATAGGTCTTCCCTAATTTCTTCCAGTTTTGTTGGTCTTGAGCCTCATGCTGCCAGGTTCCTAGGACATTACACGACACCTGCACTTCACACAGCGCTTCACACAAGCAACAAAATTGGCTTATTTCCACATAAAATAGCAAATTGATATGACAAATTAAATTATTATTATTATTAAGTATTAATTTTTAAAATTAAAATAATAATTCTAATTAATCTAATAGTTAACGAACAAGAAACAATCAAGAACTGTGAGGAATATGTATATTTGGGAACAACAATCAACAAGAGTGGGCGCACCGAAAAAGAGATAGAGCAAAGGATCGTGAAAGGAAAAAGGGTGATTTAATCTCTAAACCCGATGCTATGGTCAAAAGAATTATCTAATCAAAGAAAACATCTTATCTTTAACTCCATCTTTAAAAGTATAGTGCTCTGTGGTTGCGAAACATGGCAACTTACTAAATCTCTGGAACGCCGCCTACTTGCATTGAAAATGGACTTCTGGAGAAGATCGGCTAGAAAATCAAGGCTTGAAAGAATACAAAATGACCAAATCAGAAATATAATGGGAGTCAAGTCAACCATCATAGACGAAATTCAAAGGAGACAACTGATCTGGTATGGCCATGTAGAAAGAATGGACGACGAGAGACTGCCAAAACAAATTCTAAAATGGACGCCAAGGGAAAGAAGGAAGAGAGGAAGGCCGAAACAATCCTGGCTAGGCGGCATTCAGAAGGCAATGTTGGAAAGGAATCTTCACCCTGGCGAATGGAACGACCGACGAAGCTGGAAACTGGGAACCGGAAGGCGAAGAACGCTATAAATAACCGGGATAATAGTAATAAATAATAATTCTTATGATGTGTACGTTTTATTCGCTTAGAAAAGATTTTTTTGTCGGCATTGTAGCATAATACAGCTTATACACCGCATCCCTCGGAAGACCGCAAGCTATGTTAGAAACGCGGCTGTAGACCGCATACTATAGTAGCACACATTTGTTTTTTCATAAATACGTTTTAATATTACGTTTCATATTTTTTAAACAACTTGATGTATATTTATTATTTTGTATTGTTTTAAGTTTTTTATGAAAATAAATTATTATTACTGTAACATTACTATAATAGATTACATACTATAATTAATTAATATAATAGATTAGCATTTTTAGTTGAAGAAATTTTATCATAATTTCCAACGAAAAACGATAATTTTGGCAACATTTTACTAAAGGTCTTTCCGTTAAAAAATGGTTCTATCTGTATAGATGTAATAAATTATAATAGCAATGAGTACGACTGTTTATTATTTACAAATCTAAAGTAAATGAGGAGTAAATCTCACTTTAATTCAGGTTACCAGTCACGGAGAAAATAAAAAATGAAAAAAACCTATTTCAATCTTTTAATAGAAGACGTTTTGTGTAGAATTCCTGCACTTCTTCAGTACTACTGATTGCAAAGTTACATATATATGTATACAACAATGTCACTACAATGGGTTCTGTTGTTAAAAACTTAATAGCTAAAAAATACAATAAAATTTCTTATGTTATAAATATTGTAAAAATGCAAAAAAAATGTCACACAAGAAATGAAAACACAAGAAAAATGTAAACAAGAACTTTATAGCATGAACAAAAACGAAACTAGCGCAATATTTACTGCAGTATAAAACCTATAGATTTTACCCTCCTATACAATGCTTATCAAATAATATTCGTTATCATGTATTTATTTTCATTAAATTTATTATGTTATAAAAATATCCCTAGATTTTTCCGAAGGTGGTAGAAAACTTCCAGTAGGTGAAACAATGTGGCGCGATATTTTCGATTTTTGGCATTGTATGTGTATACACGCTCGAGTCCATTTCCTCACATCTGATTTAATGGATCGCCAAACATACCTATCCCTGTGTGATCATCTTCATCGAACTGTTGATTCCGGGATGTGCTAGGTTATGCATGGTGCGAAAAATTGCCATTCGAAGTGGTTTCGGTACAAATGGTCTGGCTGTAGATGTTGATATGTCACAGTACAAACTCACGTTTTGTTCGTAAATAGTACATTGTTTACCGGGTAGGAAAAGCTTAACATTCCTGGACGACTGTGAAGATTGCTAAGTCGAGGCGCAAGCCGAGACTTAGCAACACAGAGTCCAGGAATGTGGCTTTTCCTACGAGGTAAACATACTATTTTTCCGCAAATCGTTTAAAATTCGACAGATATTGATTGATGTAAAAAAAACGCGATAATTTTATTCCCAAATAAATGGTGCTTTGAAATTCCTAATAAAATTACTTGGGTTACTATGGAAACGTATTGAGGTTGAATTGTCAAACTTGACGCTTATAAATTTAATTGCTGGTGTTCTCGAAAGTAAAATGATAAGTGATGATGAAATTTCCATTCCAGGGACTCCTCCAGAGCTGGTTGAGGCAGTGAATACTGCTTCATTAGAATTATTGCCAAAGAAATCAAGAGAAAAGTACGAAAATGCATACAGACGTTTTATGGATTATTAATAATTTTCTATCATTTATGTAGAACACTAACAACTGTACGGAAATATCATTTCCTTACAGTAAGGAAATGACATTTCCTTACAGTAAGGAAGTCCTGACTTTTTCTTCAAGAAATTTTGACAGGAATGTCAAAATTTTCTGGCGATTTGCGGAAAAGCGTATTTTCTTCATTTGCATTGATGTTTTCTCACTTAAAAAAGTTTACAGTTCTGGATCAGTTTCTTGTACCAGAGCTAAGTCCATGATGTCGATATCTTTCTTGATGCTATCGACTCGAGATAGTGCGTCTGACACAATATTTGTTAATCCAGAAATGTGCTGAATGTTATTTCAAAACTGTCCTATATAGTCTAAATATCTGAACTGTCTAGGACTACATTTATCTAGATTCTGAGTAAAGGCGAAGGTGATTGGTTTCTGGTCTGTGTATATCGTTATGTCCTTGCCTTCGATCATGTGTCTGAAGTGTATTATGGCTAGATATATAGCTAATAGTTCTCTGTCGTATGCAATATATTTCTTTTAGCTAGGTGAGAATTTTTTAGAAAGGAAAGCTAAAGGTTTCATACCTGTATCCATTTTTTGTTGTACTACAGCTCCAGCAAAAACATCAGAAGCATCACAAGTGATGAAGGTATCAACATCGTTTACAGGGTGGCTCAGTAAAGCAGCGTTAGCTAAAATGTTTTTGCAGTCGTCAAAGGCTTGGATTCGCTGTGATATCCATTCGATTGGTGCTTTTCCTTTGACATTACCTTTTAGGGCATCATGTAGCGGTGCTTGTAGCTCAGCTGCATTGGGTGTGAACCTTCGGTAGAAGTTTAACATACCTAGAAATCTGCGTAGGTCTTTAACTGTTTTTGGCTGAGTGAAATTTTGTACAGCTGCTACTTTTTCTTGTGGAGGTGTAAGTCCTCCATCTGATACTGTGTATCCAAAAAGTAATCTCGTTTTTGCTGAATTGACACTTTGCTTTGTTTATCACAACGCCGAACTGCTTGAGCCTTTTGAAAATTTCTTCCAAATGCGACAAATGCTGCTCTTCCGATTCTGATGCAATGAGAATGTCGTCTATGTAGGCGTAGGCGAAGTCTAAACCACGTAAAATCTCGTCTATGAAACGATGGAATGTCTGTCCTGGGTTTCGTAAACCAAAAGGCATATATAAATACTCGTACAGCCCAAACGGTGTGGTAACGGCCGTCTTTGGTATGTCTTCGGTGGCTACTGGTATCTGGTTTATGCTCTAACTAAATCTATTGTATAAAAAAATATTGTCTTACCAGCTAGCGACTGACCGAAATCCTCGATGTGCGGAATTGGATATCGATCTGGAACTTTTCTTTGGTTTAGACGTCGATAATCTCCGCAGGGTCTCCATTCCTCACCTTTCTTAGGGACCATGTGCATTGGAGTAGACCAGTTACTTTTTGATGGTCTTATGATGCCTAGCCGTAGAAGATTTTCAAACTCTTTTTTAGCCCATTGTAGTTTGTCAGGTGCTAATCGTCGAGGCTTCAAAAAAACGGGTGTACCTGGTGTTGTATCGATGTGGTGCTTGGTTTGATGCTGAATTTCTTTCACGATACCGGCGGGTTGCGTGATTTCCGGAAATCGTAGCAACAGTTCATGGTAACGCGACACTTCCGCGATAGTTTTTACGCTGCCGTCGAAACACTCTTTAACGAGTCCCTTTGTTCGAAGGGGTGTCGTACTGTCTACTAAGCACTGGTTAGCAATGTCCACTAGGAGAGCGAAATGGGAAAGAAAATCAGCTCCAATGATATGCTTTGAAATGTCGGCCACTACGAATCGCCACGTAAAATCACGCCGTATGTCGATTAAAAATTGTTTTTTAGTATCATAGTCTGTTACGTAAAGGCGGCGAGACTTTGGGCTTCGATCGGATGCCGCACTTACCGACTGCCCGCGATGTTTCCCTGATGTTTGCACGGAAGAGAGCACTTTTGAGCCTGGTCACCAAAACGGTAGTGATACCAACAAATGTCACTATTACGTTCCCTGCTGTAGCTCCTGTCTCTAGGATAAGGTCTGCCTCTTGAGTTGCTGCGGTTACGACGGTATATGTTGGTTTGTGCTTGAGCCTGCGACAAACTAGCTAGCTGAATTTTCATTTCAGCTAATTCGGATGTTAATTTATCGATGGTAATTTCGCCGAAGCGCGTTGGAAGCTTCTGAAATATGGACGCTAGGAGCTATAGCTTCGGAGATTGTGCCAGCTAGCTTGGCAAATGCGTCCAAACTAGCTTTAGCTTGAGTAGCTAGGATAGGCTGTGTAGACGATGGCAGTCTACCTAACCACAGAGATCTTACAATATTATCTGGTACTGTTGTGCCTGCTAAAGACTGTAAATGTCGTAAAAATTGAGAAGGTCGTCGATCGCCCAGTTCTTCATGCTCAAGTAGTCTTTTAATTTTTTGTTGTTGAGATGCACTAGGTCTCTTAATTAAATCTGACTTTAATTTTACGTACCTCTCTGTTGTTGTTGGTGACACAATGATGTCCCTAACTTCTCATATGTACACTGTTTCGAGATTAGCAACTAGGTATTTAAATTTTGTTGCGTCACTTGTTATGTTTGCAAGTGTAAATTATTAGTTTTCCACTTGCAGGAAACAAATTTCAGGATAGTTGGGCCAAAACGGTGGGATTTTAACAGAAAACCGATCAACTGAAGCACTGTTATCCTGAAGCACTGTTATCCTGAAGCACTGAGGCACTGTTGTTGGCACTGGTACTGTCCGTCATTTTCGATGCTCACTGTATTTAAAAACCGGCAAAAGTATATTATTAGCACTAATTTGTTAAATTTTCGCGGGGTTTTAAATGTTCTCGGGGTCACCAATATTGCGGTAGGTGTGAGTTGACGGAATTAATTATAAATAATAAAAATAAGTTAACGACGAACAGTAAAACATTTATTTATTTTGGTACCAAAATGGTTAGTTAGATCTCGCAAAAGGGTCGGTCGTTAGCGAGTAGTGCTTTGTTTGCACGCTGTGTGTAGACTGTTAAGAAAAGCCACAATCTATTATATCGATGTTATGCCCTTCTACAATATGGCCCTGAGAGGACAATAAATTATGTTGATCTGACGTATAAAAACAGACACACTTCTGCAGTTTTAAAAACGAATGCATGTCCCAAAGTGAGTTGTTGACATACTGGTCTGATATGCTAATTAATTTATGGGGATTTCAGTTTGTTATACTGACACTCCAAAAATATATGGTCAGGGGATGCATTTCGTTTCGTAAAACCATGTCTTTCTTAGCGTCTGGTTTATATATTAACGGTGACTTTATATGACCCATATTATTTCGTTTTGAGAAAAAATATTAAAATTAAAATTAGCAAAAATAGTAATTAAAGCGTATCGCTATACATACATACATATCCACAAACATTTTCCCTTTTTTAAATAAAAATTGACTCATATTTCTGAGCTCGGTAACTTTTGAACGGTATAACTGATTTTCAAAATTAGACATGCGTTGGAAAGATAATGATCGCTTCTATTATAAACCGCAAAGGTCGGAGTTAAACTTTCGAAGCTTTTGGGAGTTTTGGGGATGAGAACGAAAAACAGAATCTTAATAGGAAGGGCCGTAAGATCCACACCCTTGGACCAAAATGGATGGTTGACATATGAATGAGCGAGTCTTTTCCTGATCTTTAAGATGGGAGTTGGCCTAATTTTCAATTCAGTCAGATTTAGGAAATCGAAAATTTCGTGTACCTATATATAGTGTCGCATGTAGGGGGTGTAGGTGTGCGCCACTGGCGAAAACTGCCGTTCTCTGGTAATACGTGTGCCAAATATCTCGACAACATATTTAAAATTAAAGCTGCAATCTTGGAACGCTTATTCCGCGCACTAACTCTTAAGGAAATATTTGATTTTCCTAGCTAGTTCTTGCAAAAAGGAAGTTTAAGTTGAGGTGTTGCTAGTGACATAGTTAGTAAGAATATTAGTACCTCTATCTATTGCAATTGATCTTATTTCTTTTTGTTTGATAAAAGATGTGGCAAAACATATGGCAGCCATAAGGCGCTTTACAGAGATGTTGTGATGCAAAACAGGTTCCATACTGAATTTTGGGCCTAACGCCAGTATACATGAAACATCCTGGGGAATCTGAACATTTGCTAGGATTTCAGAGTAGTTTCCTTCATGTTATTGAGTTTATTAATTTGTTTTCTAGGGGTTCATGAAATAATAGTTATATACTCTTAATTGCCTGCCTTTGATTTCATTAAAGATTAATTCTCCACAAAGCTTATTGATAACTGTCTTAATACATGAACAGTCGCGCTCTGTTCTGCCACGTAATTAGTCGCGCGTTAGATTAAATCTAACGATACGAATTTAAATACGAATTTAAAAACAAATTTTTATTTTATAATATTTTTATTTATTTGTTATGATAAAAATATTGACCAGAGACCTCGTAACGCAACAATTCGTAACAGGACAAGTGGTAGCGGACAACTCGTAACGGCGACAGCTCGTAACAGCGACACTTCGTAACGGCGACAGTTCGTAGCAATACAAACTCGCAACGGACAACTCGTAACGTCAAAATTGAATTATTCCGTATATTTTTGTTAACGTGAAAACTAACTGTTTTTACATTTATATTAATTGAAATTATGTTTATTAATTTAACGAATCAGTACCGGGATAAACATGTTTAACACATTTTATATTTCTTGTTTCAGAATAACGTTTGTGTTTCTCTAAACAAATATTTAAATACATACAAACTTTTAACAATATTTTTAAAAGTTTATCCCTTTTATATAAATATTTGTCTTAAAAAAATATTTTATTTAAATATTTGTTTGCGTGTTATATACTTAAATACTTTTAAAAATGAATAACCATTTTCCATTTCGTTGCAAAACGAAAATACAGCCGAACCATATTCTAGTTCAATCAGAGAGTGCATCAAGCACCTCTACCGGTTTCGAAACTTATTAGTCTCTCATCATGAGGCACATATGCTGCTCTCCCTGATCCAACCAAAACAAAACCCCAGCGTGCAGTCCCGGATCGCAACGAACGAAATGGCATAGATGCCCTAGCGGCAACTGCTACAACAAGACTAAGTTTTCACTCTAATGGCATACAAAACAACATAATGCTATTCTACACCCCACCAGAATGAAAACAATGGGAATCTTCTCTGGTTACACCTCCGAGGCTTCTACAATATGCAAGCCATACGGATGCTGAGACTAAGGAAGATGAAGGAATTCTACAATTTACAATTCACGTCCCATCTGCTCAGCGCGCTAAAGTTCCAACGAGAATGGTTCCCTTCGTACTCCAATCAGAGTAAATGTAAATCAAAAATGAATAACCATTTTCAATTTCGTTGCAAAACCAAAATACAGCCGAACCATATTCTAGTTCAATCAGAGAGTGCATCAAGCACCTCTACCGGTTTCGAAACTTATTAGTCTCTCATCACGAGGCATATATGCTGCTCTCCCTGATCCAACCAAAACAAAACCCCAGCGTGCAATCCCGGATCGCAACTAACGAAATAGCATAGATGCCCTTAGCGGCAACTGCTACAACAAGAGTAAGTTTTCACTCTAATGGCATATAAAATAACATAATAGGTGGGGTGTAGAATAGCATTATGTTGTTTTATATGCCATTAGAGTGAAAACTTAGTCTTTTAAATACTTTTATTATATTCTGAAACACGAAATATGAATTGCCTTAAAAATGTTTATCCTGATACTGATTCGTTAAATTGATAAACATAATTTCATTTATAACGTAATAACAGTTAGCAGTTTCTATAATTTGGACTAATGCAATTTGGAATAATGCAATTTGGACGTTACGAATTCTCCATTACGAATTTGTATAGTTACGAACTGTCGCCGTTACGAAGTGTCGCCGTTACGAACTTTCGCTGTTACGAATTGTCCGTTACTATTTGTCCGGTTACGACCTGTCGCGTTACGAGATGTCATGGAACCGTTAAAAATATCTATTTCTAACAATTTTAAAACTAATTGGTTCCCACCAAAGCCATAAATTCCAGAAAAAATTAAAAAATTAAAAAAAAAATTAAAAAATACCTACGCATTACTACAATCTTCCTCGAGGCAGTTACGAGTGGAAAGTTATGTTGCAGAATTTTTCGTCAAGTTATTACGGAAAAAGATAAAATGTTAGATTTTTTCTAACGGCGCGACTGCTCCCGGGTTAGGATTGAGTAATTTTTCCTTAGTTATTTATGAATAAAACCTCTCTCATAATTTAAAAGTTTATCTCCTAACCTTATGTTTATGTTGTCAATATTAAGATGTAAAATTGGTTCCTGTTTCAGAGAGGTTATCAGATCATTTAGTATAATGAACTATGGTTTTGACACACATTTTTTTGTTTTAGAGTAGGTCGTCAACAAGACGATTTAGTTTGCTTTTGAATGTCTTCCACTCGCATTAAGAGTATTTGTATTACTATCACTGTGTTATATTCAGTTCTGGTTGTCGACCATCATTATCCACTTTAACCAAACTTTGCATAAAAATGGTTAGTATATTTTCGCGATTTATTTTAGAAATTTATTTTCGCGAGTTCTTGTTATATATACAGGGTGTAACAGAAAGCCAGGTCATAAATTAAATCACAATATTTTGGGACCAAATGTAGTTCGATTGAACGTAACTCACCGCACATAAAAAGTTACAGCCCTTTGAAGTTTCAAAATGAAAATCGATTTTTTTCCAATATATCGAAAACTATATGAGATTTTTTATTTAAAATAGACATGTAGCCTTCTTAACCCGGGAGCAGTGGCGCCGTTAGGAACAATCTAACATTTTATCCTTTTCCGTGATAACTTGACGAAAAATTTTGCAACATAACTTTCCACTCAGTTATATTTTTAATCTAACAAATAAAGAAAAATATTATAAAATAGAACTTTGTTTTAAATTCGGATTTAAATTCGTATTACGTTTTCGTTATACTGTTTACGTGAGAGAAGAGAGCGCGACTGTTCCCAAGTTGAGCATCTTAAGCATTCTAAAATTTTTTTTTTGTTTCCTTAAGCGATGGTTTCCTCGAAAGCGGTGCCGACAAACTGCGACCATAACACTGCGATGAATAACGTCATAAAAAACTGTACCATGCAAAAAAATAGCGGTGGTTTCCAAGGATATGTTGGAAGCCACCGCTTGCTGAGTTTGCACATTCCATTGCCGCAGTGAAGAACCTGGAATTTTTAACCGTAATCTGACGCAATTCATTGCAGTGCTACGGTCGCAGTTTCTCGGTGCCGCTTTCGAGGAAACCAGCGCTTTAACCCCCCAATCTTTTGTGTACGTTCTAATTAAATTATTATTGTGGTACCATTAATTTTAAACATACTGTTTTTAAAACTTTTTTGCCTCTCAGCATTTTTTTGATAAGCCAGTTTTTATCGAGATACAGCTTCCTTTTAATACGTTTACATAAAAATTTGATGGGTTTTCGTTCCCCTAAGCCCCCAAATGTTGGTGTACGTTCCAATTAAATTATTATTGTGGTACCATTAATTAAACACAATGCTTTTAAAACTTTTTTGCGTCTCAGTATTTTTTCGATAATCCAGTTTTTATCGAGATACAGCTTCCTTTTTAATATGTTTACATAAAAATTTTATGGGTTTTTGTTCCCTTAAACCCCCAAATGTTAGTGTATGTTCCAATTAAATTATTATTGTGGTACCATTAATTAAACACAATGTTTTTGAAACTTTTTTGCCTGTTAGTTTTTTTTTCGATCAGCCAGTTTTTATCGAGATGCGGCTTTGATCCCAGAATATTCTTATTCTTTTTCTCTATATATTCTTTTGATGTATCAATTCGACTTTACCGTTTAAAAATATAAAGATCTATTTTTAGAGTATATACGAAGATAAAACTCAGAGAGATCCATACCTTATCCATAGGGAAATATGTATACCTAATACGCTATCTACCTGTAAAGAATCGGTCTATCAATTCGCAATTAACTCAATTAATGAAAAATTGAAATATAATATTTCAACATCTGAAATAACGCAGTCTACATGTACTAATGGCACCTACGAAATAAACACCTACGACAAGATCATAGTGTAAGTATTTTTTTGAGCTACGATCATTTATTGTCAAAAGTTAACATTTGTTTTATGATTCTATTATAATTTAATGCAATTAAATTATAATACATACAAATATTAATTTTCTACAACCGTGTTAAAAATGCAATTTTTAGCACTCCATACGAGCGTTAAAAATGCTACTTTAAGGCACTAGTGCTTTAAAAATTTTAAGGCACTGCAGTTCGTATTTACCGTATAGGCAATTTTGATGTAATGTGAAAAAAATATTAAAATGGAATGTCAGTCAAGTTCAAGTAAAAGTTTTTGTAGATATTGTCCTGTAACTAGGTTTGTAGAAAAAATATTGTATGATATGCGTGTTAAAAAGTACATTTTTAAGGCACTCATTTGAATTGCAGAACTAGCTATCGCTCATGCTGCAAACTTTCACATGCATGCCTTAAACGTGTACTTTTAGACCAAGAGGCAGCGCTGAAAAATCTCTTTGAATTTACTAAAGCTAGATTTTTCACAGTTGATTACTGTGAGTGTGTAGAGAAACATACTGCGGTCGGTCAAGCGAAACGTAGAACAGGGGTTACTGAGAGGGTATCAAAGTTGCTTTCCTACGAACGTAATTAAATCCATTTACTAAGGCTGAAAATCAGTACAAACATTCTAAATTAAATATAACTAAAAGTTATTATAGTCGGTCAGCTGTATGACATGACAGAGCCGGTCGGTCGGCCCCAATAGTCGATTGAGGAAATAAAGCATTTTGGCTCGCAATTTTTTCGTTCAGCATGGATTTACTTGAAATTTTCACAGAAGGTAGGGAATAGTCCAAGGATCATTTTATATATATCATACCTTGGGGTGGTTGTCACCCCATCTCGGGGGTGGGAATTTTTTATTACATTTTAACCATGCAATTCGATGAAAAAATTGATTATAAGAAAATATTTTTCGAGTTATTCGCGCTTGAAAATAACAGTTTTTCGACGAAAAAATCGACTTTCTTAGAGGGTTTTTTGAGAATACCTAGAAAAATATGCATTTAGTAAAAAATCACTGTAGACATCGAAATTGTATCTTTTATTAACACAAACCAAATTCTTTTCCTATAATATCTTTAATACCAATACAAACCGAGATACGGCATGTTAAAGGTTAGCTTTTTTCTTCAAATGCACAATGTGAAACATTCAAAGCCAAATAATGGGAAAAATTTGCATTTTTCGAGGAAAACTTAAATAATCTTTTTCAAGCATACAATAGGGAACTTGCACAATTTTTTTTATTACATAATAATGTTCAGTCTTGTTTAAAAATGAGATTTCTAAAATTTCACGCTTCAAAAACTCGTAATAACTTAGAAATAGGTATTTAAAGTCTTCAGCGGTATAAAATAGTTCAAACGACCCGTGACGTCAGATAGTTTTACATTAGTTATTATTATGGTTATATTTCGCTGTGTTTGGGTACACGCTAACGTGTACGCAAATAAAAAAGTTAAGTATGTACACGCGAATTAAACTTCATCAAGCCAGTGACGTTATTATTGAGCGTGCGCAGTGACTGTATATTTTGGTACATGCTATTTTGATATGTTTAGCGTGTGTTTGATAGAAAAATATTTGTTAAAGGAAGGAAGCAGAACTATTCAGATGTTTCAAACTTAATTGTAATAAATCAATGTATATATTAAAGTATATATTTAGGTTAGCAAAATAAATATATGTATTTAGTTGACATAACACGTAAAAAATATTGTTAAAATAATTTTTATACGTAAGTTATTTATTATAATCAACTATTCTAAATGGGAAATAAGCCACAATTTAACTAAAAAAATGATTTTATTAACGTTTCGACGTCCAAATCGGATGTCATTGTCAAAATACAAAAATTATTCAGATTAAATAAATTATTAGAAAAATTTTTTACTAAGCAACACCATTTTTGTTTAATTTAATAATATTTTGTATTTTGAAAACGACGTCCGATTTAGACGTCGAAACGTTAATAAAATCATTTTTTGGTTAAATTGTGGCTTAGTTCCCATTTAGAATAGTTGATTACAAAAATGCCACAAGCATAATAGCTTCAGAACAAGTTAATTATTATTGTGAAAGCTTTAGGTCTTCTTTTTATTTTAATATTTTACAGTAATACATACTATTTCATTTATAACTAAAAAAATATATATTAATTTATAGTCTCTTATCTTTTTCGTACTGTTGTAAAATGTTCTTAAACCCATTAAAAGAACTAAAATTGTCCACACTCCATAGTTAATTTAAAAACAAACACTAAACAAATAAAACATAAGAAATCACTGACACTCTAACTTTTTTATTTGCGTACACGGTAACGTATACCTAGACACAACCTTATATTTAGGTATATTCTTCTTCTCCTTCTTTAGTTTATTGGCCTCCACCTACTTGGGTATTTGGCAAGCTCATCGGCGTGGAATAAGTCAAAAATATTTATATTCTAATGACATTTATCGTATGTCATTGTAATAATATATACCAGTTTGTTAAAATTGTAGTTTTATACTGTTTTTGAAGGAAAGGAACGAAGGTTTACTATTGAAAATAAAACCTTTTTGTAAAAGTACGAATTTTTCTATGAATAGTTCAAACGATCAAAAACACTTGTAACGTCACATAAATGTATTTTCTACTGACGTTTATAACGTCTAATTTAAAATTCTGTTTACTTTATTGGAAAAATGTAAATGTAAAACCAAGTGACGTCAAGACGCGTTTTGGACCACCTGTTGTAATTTGAATTTTTAATCGTCTTTAGGGGCCAAACGAAAGACAAACAAAACTTTTTTATCTTTGATACATGTTTTAAATTATGTTGTGTTGTGATTTATAACATTTTTTTCGAATTTAAAAATTTATGCAAGTTCCCTATTAGACCTTTCAAAAAAAATAAAAGTTTCTAGCATGAAAATTAAGCGACTTACAAAAAAATGTCGGTACCTGCTTTTCTCTATGAAAAAATCAGTGAAAACAACTCCCTAACTACCTTCCTAATTCAAAATTGGTCTTCACCTTTCTGTAGTTCCTTTTATATTTATACTATTAATACACTCAAGGAGTTTGACTTATTTAAAATGTCTAATTTTGGAAAAATTGGAGTTAAAAAAAAATTGATTTTTTGCCATTTGGGATTATTCACCATTTACTTTAAAATATCTCCGAAAATACTGAAGATATGAAAAAAATTATATACCACTAAGTTGTAGATTTTTTAATGACTAAAAATAATCTGTGCACATATTTTCAGTATAGTGAATAGTTAGCCAGATATAGCTGTTTAAAACCTCTATTTACCGGCAAACACTCCCTTATTCGAGCCCTTTAAACCCGCCCCAATTAAAATCTAAGGCATCTTACAGAATTTGATTTACACGCTCTTATAGCTTTTTAAAAATCCTACAAAATCGTTTTTGAGGGGTCTCATTACTGAGAGGGTATCAAAGTTGCTTTCCTACGAAATTAATTAAATCCATTTACCAAGGCTGAAAATCAGTACACAGTGAGATATAATATTTTTCCAAAATTAGGCATTTTAAATAGGTCAAACTCTTTAAGTGTATTGATAATATAAATATAAAAGAAACTACAGAAAGTTGAAGACCAATTTTGAATTAGGAAGGTAGTTAGGGGGTTATTTTCACTGATTTTTTCGTAGAGAAAAGCAGGCACCGATATTTTTTTGATTAAAGTCGCTTAATTTTTATGCCAGAAACTCCTTATTATTTTTTTTTCAAAAGTTCTAATTATGTACTTAAAAAAATATTATTTAAATTTTCCTCGAAAAATGCAAATTTTTCCCATTATTTGGCTTTGAATATTTCAAATTATGCATTTGACGAAAAAAGCTAACCTTTAACATGCCGTATCTCGGTTTGTATTCGTCTTAAATATATTATTGGAAAAGAATTTGATTTTTGTTACTAAAAGATACAATTTTGATATCTACGGTTTTTTTGATTAAATGCACATTTTTCGAGGTATTCTCAAAAACCCTCTAATTTTTTCGTTGAAAAACTGTTATTTTCAAGCGCGAATTACTCGAAAAATGTTAGTTTTATGAAGAAAATGTAAAAAACATTTTTTTCTTAGAATCACTTTTTTCATCGAATTACATGGTTAGAATGTAACAAAAAATTCCCACCCCCGAGATGGGGTGGCAACCACCCCCAAGGTTTTAGCGTATGATAGCGGCATGATATAGCAAATGATCCTTGGACTATTCCCTACTCTTTGTGAAAATTTCAAGTAAATCCATGCTGGAAGAAAAAATTGCGAGCCAAAATTCCTCATTTCCTCAATCGATTATTGGGGCCGGCCGACCGGCTTTGTCCCGTGATACAGCCGACCGAATATAATAACTTTTATTAATATTTAATTTAGAATGTGTGTACTGATTTTCAGCTTTAGTAAATGGAAATAATTACCTTCGTAGGAAAGCAAGTTTGAAACCCTCTCAGTAACCCCTGTTCTACGTTTCGCTTGGCCGACCACAGTATGTTTCTCTACACACAGTAATCAACTGTGAAAAATCTAGTTTTAGTAAATTCAAATAGATTTTTCAGCGCTGCCTCTCCGTCTATTTTAACATTTATATCATAAATAACTATTACCTACGGAAATACACGGACCAAAACGAAACAGAGGCATCGTCAGGAGCTACCACAACATAAAAAAAACCAGCGAAAATCAATTTTTGATTAAAGGAGGACATACATTTTTCCGGTATTTTCGATTACATATTTTAATTTCACCCCTAATAGACTATTGATTATGTACTTTAAAAGGGAACTACAACGTTCAAGGTGTTTTATTGTTTCGTATGGTCAATGGACCTCTAAATAGAAAAACCGCGGAGTGCTACCATTTAAAGCCGTGCGGTTTTGAGAAACGGGTGAATTAATCTCTATGCACTAGGGTGCATAGGGTGAGTTCTACACACTTTTCGTAAATTAAACTATGGAAATATCACCTTTTAAAGTCAATAATATTTTTTTACAAAAATATATAAGAAATACACGAAAGTAAGCAATTTTGTTTTTTGAAATAAATTTTGTTTTTTGCCCCATAATTTTGTCCACGGGGATATAGCTATGGGCATTGCTTCATAGAAAAAAAACTGTCCATTCTTTCTCTTTGCAATGAAGTTTGGTCGAAGTCTTTATTTAGTCCATGTGGTGAGACCGCTCCCGTCTTTGCGGATTTCTCTTCAAAAATTTCCCATTTAAAACCCTTAAGCTCCTAGCGTTACATATATGTAACGCAAAAACCGCTAAAATCTTAAGCCTTAAATTCGGGAAGTGATTCTAATTTTAACTAGATGATGATGCAAGACTTTCAAGTGACATTTGTTTACTAGTTTTCAGCAGTTGGTTCGAGGATTTGATCTAACCTGTTTATTTAGTTGAATGTTTTATTTGACGGTGTTTATTATTTATGGTAAAAATAAAATGGATCTCAAGTTTGAGTAAGTATATTTTTACTATTCTTTTGTTATTATATTTTGCGTAAAGTGTTTTCAATTGAGAATAAATTAATGTCTTTTCTTATTGATAATATAAATTTTTAGAAATTTTATCCTGGTTTTGTAAAAAATGTCTTTAATTTTTGGTGTTACATATATGTAAAGCTAGGTGTCCAATATCAAATATTCAGTATTCATATCCGAAATTGGACAGTATCATTTTATCACCCAGTAGATCGAATGCATTTATTTGTTATTAAACACACACACGTAATTAATTAAATTACATACACATTTGATCAATTATCAATAATATAATTTGGACATCAGCCAAAAGTTGCTGACATAAGATAAACAATTTACCTTAATTAGATACACAAAATCACGCGGGGCCCGTGTTTACATTGACCCAATGTAAACTTATATAAATTAAGATCTCTTGTCTAGAAATTCAATTATTATTAATTCATTAACGCGAGTGATTGTCTTCAACGATCATCATTTAAGTCTTTACTCAAAGTACCCCGGGTCAACATCCATAGTGTAAGTCTCATCAATAAACTCTGCTACTATTATTTGGTGTTTCCATCACA
Source organism: Diabrotica virgifera virgifera (assembly GCF_917563875.1). Lineage (NCBI taxonomy): Eukaryota > Metazoa > Arthropoda > Insecta > Coleoptera > Chrysomelidae > Diabrotica > Diabrotica virgifera. The sequence continues at coordinate 181,596,987 of NC_065446.1, forward strand.
ACTTAAAGACCAACTACACTGAGCCAACGAAGGGATACCGTTCATGGTCCTATCGAGAAAAAGAATACTTCAAGGAAGTTTGAGAAAGCCTATACAGTCCACACCAGCAACACCCTCAGAGAGAGACCACTAGACCCGGGAGAACGAGAGCCGATTGCAGAGCTAAGAGCAGTACCAAAGCAGAGAGCCGATTGCAGAGCAAAGAGCAGTACCATAGCCGAGAGCCGATTGCAGAGCTAAGAGCAGTACCAAAGCCGAGAGCCGATTGCAGAGCAAAGAGCAGTACCATAGCCGAAAGCCGATTGCAGAGCTAAGAGCAGTACCAAAGCCGAGAGCCGATTGCAGAGCTAAGAGCAGTACCAAAGCCGAGAGCCGATTGCAGAGCTAAGAGCAGTACCAAAGCCAAGAGCCGATTGCAGAGCTAAGAGCAGTACCATAGCCGAGAGCCGATTGCAGAGCTAAGAGCAGTACCAAAGCCGAGAGCCGATTGCAGAGCTAAGAGCAGTACCATAGCCGAGAGCCGATTGCAGAGCTAAGAGCAGTACCAAAGCCGAGAGCCGATTGCAGAGCTAAGAGCAGTACCAAAGCCGAGAGCCGATTGCAGAGCTAAGAGCAGTACCATAGCCGAGAGCCGATTGCAGAGCTAAGAGCAGTACCAAAGCCGAGAGCCGATTGCAGAGCAAAGAGCAGTACCAAAGCCGAGAGCCGATTGCAGAGCTAAGAGCAGTACCATAGCCGAGAGCCGATTGCAGAGCCTACCAGAAGCGAGGGACCCTAGACGTCTAAGAAAACAAAAAAAAAACGTAAGTTTTTGAATAATTACAAAATCTTCCAACTGTTACAATCGTACAATTTAACAAGTTTGTATTTTTATTATAATTCAACAATCTAGAACAACAATCTCCACTCTAGCAATAGTAAAATAATGTACTTTAGAATGTATACCATATAAATAATACAGAGAAAAAAAATATATTTGAAAAATAATTTGAAAAAAAAGAAACGTTCATAAACATATAGCTTGCTTTAATTTCAATTAAATACTTTATTTCGAAAAAATTAAAATACTACGTAACATATAGAACGATAAAAGTCCACTCTATATAATAATTTCAGTTAAATTTTCACTATTTTAGAAAATGAAAATTTTTTACCTATTTCTGTAAAAATTAATCACATAGATATCTAATTGCCAAATTTGAATAAGATTCCAGTATTAATATTACATATATCATTTACAGATCTTTTATAAATACAAAGGTTCATTAAATTATCCAACCAAAGAATTTCAATTTTAGCGTTAGTGAAATCGTAATACTAGGTATTCAGTTTATTTACAAACAGAAATCACTTAGTCAGGCAAGCGACCTACGGTAACGTTGAAAAATTGCAAACTTGACAACGGCATACAATTACATTTTTATTTATATACATTCTGGCTTACGAGAGAGCGTGATAGTACAGGTATAGTAAATAAATATAATTGTTAATAAGCAGATATTTTTTTTGTGTGAATTTGATGGCCTTGGACTAGCCAATTAGCCAGACATTATAGGCATATTTAAGTACATTGCTTAATAAATAAAATACAGTTCATATTGTTTAATATATTTACCGCTGAATTTAAAATTTTATAAAAATAACCATGGAAAGTGTATACGTTAAGCAAGCGGAGATAGGAGCAGAATTAGCGAAACTAGTTTCAAATACTAAAAAGGATTCTCAATCTCGGAGGACTCAACAATACATCCGGGATAGGCAGGAAAAATTAGAAGAATATTGGGCAAAATTTCTGAATAACCACGAAGAGCTGCTAGAAGGAGGTATAACGAAAGAAAAATATTTTGAAACAAAATACCATGATCAGGTATTTAAGTTATATATTGAGGGGAAACCCCTGTTGGAAGAATATGGAGGGGTGCTGAAAAGAGGAAAAGCACCGAAAGTAGAGGAGATACAGATAAGGAAGCAAAGAATCGAGGAATTATTACGGCCAGAAAATGAACAAGATTTGCAGGAGGATGAAGAACTGCAGTCAGAGTTAAGAGAATACATGGAAAAGGTGAATACACTAATAATTGAAGCAGCAGTAAATGAGGAACTAGACGCTATAGATAATGGAGAAGTAGAGAGAATAAATCAACTAAAGAGGAGAGTCAGGGAAACCTTGAAGAAAATAAGGCCAGGAATGCAACGGCCAGAAAGCACACAGAGGAGGGACGGTGTGACATTTCCGCAGGTAAAAATCCCTGTGTATGAAGGCAGGTATGAAACGTGGAGAACTTTCCACGATCTGTTTACTAAAGTAATACATGAAAACGACCAGTTATCAAACGCAGAAAAAATGCAGTACCTAAAAACTCAACTAAGAGGGGAAGCCAACAGAATGATTCAACACTTAAACATATCCGAGGCCAACTACGAAGTGGCCTGGAACATGCTAAAAGATAGATATGAGAATCCAAGGATGATATTGTTTAAATTGATAGACAGGATGCTACTAGCACAGGAAGTAAAGGAATCTTCTGCTAGAGCATTGAAATCACTACATGACACCTTCCACGAAAGTCTGGAAGCCATAGGAGGGTTAGGAACAGACACGGAAGCGTGGAGCCCTTTGGTAGCCCGAATTATCATAACGAAATGGGACAATGAAACCAGGAGGCTGTACGAAAACCACGTTGGAGACAGTAGAGAGATACTGACGTACAAATCGACACAAATATTCTTACAGCGAAGATTCCAGACACTGGAACTGCTGGAGTCAGAAAAAAGACAAGAGAAGCAAGGAAAATCTGAGAGAAAACCAAGAACACGTTGCGTGATATGCAACGAAGATCACGGAGTACCGAACTGCAGAGAATTTCAGGAACTCAATGTAAGAGACCGAAACAGGATGATAAAAGAAAAAGGATTGTGTGCAAACTGCCTAGCACATAAAAAAGAAAAACAATGTTATGTACAATATAGGTGCAGACACTGTGGCGGAGACCATCACCATATGTTGCATTATGAGAAAGGAACCACAGGCAACAAAAGAAACTCCAATGAAACGAAAGGAGAACAAACAAAAGAAAGAAATGGAAGAGATTCGAATAATAGAAGAAACGGGTATCAAGCTAATAGGTACAGAGGAGGAAATAATAATCCATACAACACCAGAGAACAAAATAACGGAAGGCGAGGAAATACACAAGATACCAATGGGCATAGGAATATCAACGACCACCAAAGAGGACAGAATTCAGTAAACTGTGCAAGCCATAAGGAAGGTGAAGCATTACTAGCGACAGCTGTTGTACGCATAAGAGATGCGAAAGGAGATTCACACATAATGAGAGCATTAATCGACCAAGGGTCACAATGCGCATTTATAACGGAACAAGCTGCGACGACGCTAGGAACAACAAGGAAGCCCATACAGGCGACCATATCCGGGATAGGCTCGTCAGGAGAAAAAACAGCCAATTGGAGTATGAAACTTTTAATCGAAACTCATTACGAAAGTGACTTCGAGATGGAAATAGAAGCACTAGTATTACCGAAGATAACAAGGAATTTACCGGAACAGGATATAATTCTACCGGACTATAACGAGAAAAATGCAATACTGGCAGATCCAAGATATTACAAGGTAGGGAAAATAGACTTACTACTAGGAGTAAAACAATACAGTTACATATTGACAGAAGGGATGCACAGAATAAGTAATGGACTCCTGAGTCAAAACACCAAACTAGGATGGATAGTTTCGGGGATAGCACGAGAGAAGGAGACTACAAAAGCAGAAGTATGCTGTATGATATCCAGACAAGAGATGGACATACAAATAAAAAAATTCTGGGAATTAGAAGAAGTAAATCAGGAAACAAGTTTATCAGTAGAAGAACAAGAATGTGAAGAAATGTATCGACAGACAGTAAAAAGAGGTGAAGACGGGAGATACGAAGTGAGAATTCCGTTTAAGGAAGACGTAACAAAGCTAGGAGAATCTAAGCAGCAGGCATTCGCCAGATTGATGCAACTAGAAAGGAAGTTTGCAAAAGACAAACAGTTAGAAGCGAATTACAGACAATTCATGGAAGATTATGAAAACCAAGGTCATATGGTAATAGCAGAAAACCAGGGAGATGAGTACTACCTACCTCATCATCCAGTGAGAAAAGAGGACAGTACTACAACGAAAATAAGAGCCGTGTTTGATGCATCAAGTAAAAGCTCATCGGCAGTAAGCCTGAATGATATTATGCACACTGGGCCGAAATTACAACAAGATTTGACAAATATACTATTACGATGGAGATCCAATAAGATAGCATACTCAGCGGATTTGGAAAAAATGTTTAGACAAATCAGAATGGCAGAAGAAGACCAAAAATATCAAAAAATTTTGTGGAGAAAGGACACAAAGGACCCTATACAAGAATATAACTTAACGACGGTGACATACGGCACGGCCGCAGCACCATTTTTAGCGTTGAGAACAATACAGCAATTACAAGAAGATGAAGGAGCGAGGTTCCCGTTAGCATCGAAAATTGTAAAAGAAAACGTGTATGTAGACGATATACTAGGAGGAGCGGAGACAGTGCAGGAAGCAGAAATAGCCCAAAAGAAATTAATACAACTGTTCAGAAAAGGAGGTTTCATTCTCAGAAAATGGTTGAGCAACGAAGAAAAAATAATGGAGAACGTACCAGAGGAAATGAGGAACGTAGACTCCAAGGCATTCAAACAAGAAGAAGTACGGAAAACGTTAGGAATACACTGGTCCCCTAAAGAAGATATAATCACATTCAAAATAGGGATAATGACAGCAAAGAAAATAACGAAAAGACACGTACTGTCAGAAGTAGCAAAACTATACGACCCACTAGGGTGGATAGCACCTGTAGTAATTCAGGCGAAAATGTTCATACAGGAATTATGGGAGCAAAAAACCAGTTGGGATAAAGAATTAACTAGCAACCAACAAAGCAGGTGGAATACATACCAGGCGCAATTAGTAAATCTGGAGAAAATAACATTGCCCAGGTGGAACAACTTAACCCTTAACTACAGACATCCGGTATTTTTTACCGGCGGGCATTCCCAAAATGTGGATTTCGTGGTAACCTCACAACTTACAAGTTCATGTGTCTCTGTACCTCTCGGGCAGTTTGTATAACAATGCTAGTCAAAGCGTGTATTGTGTATTGTCAATATTTTCTTTTCTGGTACACATCAAAAATCTTAACCGGTAAAAATTACCGGATGTCTGTGTTAAGGGAGTATTTTTATATGAGTACTATATTTGTAAATCTGAAATGTTTACATTATGTTTTTGTGTTTTTGGGGAAAAAGTAAAGGAATGGACTGTGGAAGACATCCTGGACCTTCAATGAAGGTTAAATTTGAAGATAAAAATTTTGAGGCCACTTTGCAAAAATGGAATTGCCATTTAATTTTATTACAATTTTACCCCTTGCAGATTTTTTTTCATGGATGTAAAAATTTTCGTGGATGCTATTTTATATTTCCTTTGTGATTCTATGTTACGTTTATTTGTTAAAAAAAAGTTTAAATTTTTGTCCATAGCATTTATGGTCGTTTGTTTCAATAGACCAAAAATGTTACCAAAATTCTGGTTTAATAGATTATTCTTCAAAAATCTTGTATTATATTATTAAAATCACTCATTTTACCATTTTTCCCATATCTAGAGACTCCATAAAAACACATAATGCAAAACGTTTTTGTTTTTTTTTTATTAACTTTATATTTTGACTCTATTTTATAATGACCGGTAAAAAATACCGGTAGTCTGTAGTTACGTGATAATATTGGGATGTCTGTAGTTAAGGGTTAAGCAAGACAAACAGAGTAGAACTACATGGATTTGCAGATGCATCTATGAAAGGATATGGAGTGGTAATCTACTCAAAGGTGTTAGGCCCAGAAATCAAAACGAATCTAATGATAGCAAAATCGAAAGTCGCACCATTGAAAGGAAAAACGACATTACCGAGGCTCGAGTTGTGTGCCGCGGTGCTATTAGCAAATTTAATGAAGAAAACCCTACAAGCATTGAATAGGGAGAACATTGAGGTATATGCATGGTCAGACTCAATGATAACCCTGGTTTGGATAAGGGGATCATCAAAAAGGTGGAAAATGTTCGACGCCAACAGAGTAGAGGAAATAAGAGGCGTTATAGGACCGAAAAATTGGCATAAGGTAGATAGGAAGGAAAACCCAGCGGACATCCTCTCACGTGGAAGTACCGCATCAGAATTATTCGAAGCAGAGCTATGGTGGAAGGGACCAACTTGGCTGACTAGTAACAAAACTTTAACGCAGGAATCAGAAGAAATACCAGAGACAAATGAGGAGGAAGTCAAAACGAAAATAACGGTGCACACGACAACGATAAAGGAGGACATATGCGAGAGATTCTCAAATTTAGAAAGAATGAGAAGAGTACTTGCATACTGTAGGAGATTTGCAGACAAATGCAGAAAAAAGAAGGACAGTGGACAAAGTCAGCTGACAGTCCAAGAATTAGAGGAAACGCTATTAAAGGTGATAAAGCACACACAGCACGCCTACTTCAAACAAGAAATAAAAAAGCTGGAGAAGAAACAGCAGTTAGACAAGAAAAATAAATTAGCGTCATTGGTACCATTCCTGGATAGACAAGGAATTCTAAGAGTCACCGGAAGACTGAGACACACGAATCTAAAGTACGGAGAAAAACATCCGATAATTTTGCCAAAGGATAGTGCATTAACAAAGTTACTTATAGCAGATAGTCACGCAAAAAATCTACATAGTGGATTACAACAGACACTACAGTATATAAAAAGGAAATACTGGATAATCAACGGCAGAAGAACCGTGAAAGATCATCTAGCAAAATGCTTAAGGTGCAGGAGGTATAAAAGCCAAGCAGCACAACAATTAATGGGAGATCTACCGAAAGACAGAGTGAACCCGAGTCATCCCTTTACTAACACAGGGATAGATTATGCCGGGCCAATAAAAATAAGTACCACGAGAGACAGAGGACAGAGGAGCTATAAGGGCTACATCTCAGTATTTGTGTGTCTATCAACGAAGGCAGTACACCTCGAAGTAGTAAGCGATATGTCTACGGATGCATTCATCGCGGCGTTCAAGAGATTTACGGCACGCAGAGGACAGTGCAACAACGTATACAGCGATAACGGAACCACATTCGTAGGAACAGCAAATTTGTTGAAAAAAGAAAATCAAAAAATAGATGACGAGATAAAACAAGGATTACTGGCACTAGGTACCCAATGGCATGTCATACCTGCATATGCACCACATTTCGGAGGACTATGGGAGAGCGCAGTGCGGATAATGAAATATCACTTGAAAAGAATCATCGGGGAAACAGTTCTAACATATGAAGAATTGAGTAAGGTGCTGACACAAATAGAAGCATGTATGAACTCGAGACCATTATGTGGGTCATCAGAAGACCCTGAAGGGAAAATAGCCCTGACACCAGCTCACTTCCTTATAGGGAGAGAAATTATATCACCAAATCGGGAAGAAGAGCTTACGACTTATTTGAAGATGCCGACGAGGTGGAGATTATTGGAGAAAATAAAAAGAGACTTCTGGAAAATTTGGAAACAGGAATACCTGCACCAATTACAACAGAGAAATAGATGGCATAAGGCGCACTCTAACATAAAAGAAGAAGAAATAGTTATAATAAAAGAAGAAGATACACCTCCAGGCAGATGGCCATTAGCGAGGGTAACAGAAACACACCCTGGAGCGGAGGGACTAACCAGAGTCGTAACAGTGAGAAAGGCGAACGGGAAACTGACAAAAAGACCCATACATAAACTAATACGACTGGAAGAAGAGAAACAGGAAAAGCCGAAGAAGGCAGCAGCACTAAGATGGAAGAAAATACTAGTAGCTATAATGTTTTTAACGATGTTAAAACCCATAAAGGCAGAACCGTATAAAATATATAATCCGGAACCAGGATTTTTCACAGAAGATCTTGGAGAGGTCGTTATAGACCGGGGAACATTTCGAATAAAGGAGTTACTAGAAAAGGGAAGAATTCGAACAGAGCACCAACTAATAGGAAATATGATACAAGGAGTACGAGAACTGTGTCAGGATATAAAAATCGTGAATTGTAAGGATATAATAGGGAAGTTAGAGGAAGGACAAAGAAAGGCGGAATCAGTAAGCGAGGGGTTGACAGTAGAAATAAAAGCAAGGGAAAGAAGAGGAATATTAGGAACAATATTAACATCAGTATTTGGAGTCAATGACGAAGCCTGCAGTAACATTGAAGCATTAGACAATAACCAAAAGGAGCTAATAAAGGGATCACAGCATCAAGCGAAGATAATGTTAGAAACAATAACATCAATCAATCACACAGAGAACAGGATAAACGAGCAAATGAACAGGTTTAACAAAGCACTAATCACAGGCCTACAAGAAATATCTAAAGGACTTAACGAAGTAGAAGACAAAGCACAGAGACTAGAAACCGAATATAGCACGTTGCGAATACAAACGATAGCGTTGCAAGTTATGGAATTCATAAACGAATATACTCAATTTTACGAGGGAATATTAAACCTTCACTATAACCACGGACACTTCATTGATATAGTGAAACTGGGTGAGATAACCAAATTGATAGAGAAAGCAGGGCAGATACTGCCACAAGGGGTCGAAATACGACGACAGCCCATTATAGAAACAGAAGTCAGTCATTACGACAGATATATAACAGTCATCGGCTATTTCATAGTGACAGGGAAAATTAAGTACAGCATGCTGAAAGTCACGGCCATACCACTTAACGTTGAGGGGTCGGTGTTGCGCACATTTGTCGCCCCAAGGAATCTACTGGTCGTAGATTATAACACACTGCACTACTTTGAATTGACCGCAGAAGATAGGGAAAGATGTTTACTGTTGACAAAGACGCAGATAGCATGCTCACCAACGGCTATAAGGAACATGGCTACCCAACCAAACTGCATACTTGAAGAAATTTATGAGCGATCTAAGAATAGCACATGTCCAGTGGTAGCCAGGACAATACAGACAGCTCACTGGAGTAAGATGGGTACCCCCAACCTCTGGCTCGTTATCACGCCAGTCACGATACACATATCCATTATTTGCGATGGAAATCGGAGCGAAAGGGTACTGGAACGAGTCACATTCCTGAAACTTTCACCCAAATGTATCGCCCAAACGAAAAATATTACATTACTCCCCACTAGCAGTGGGATGGAGAGAGCGGTAACAAGCTACCTGAAAGCGCCAATCACTCCCGTGGCCCAATTGGTGGCGAGGACACCCCGCAGGTTTAACATGCCTCTAAACACCTACCTGGACATACCAGGAGGAGAGCTACGTCACGCGTTACTTGAGGAGGAAAGTCTAGAACAAGAAATGACGCATACGCAGTGGCAATCGATTCCAGAATCTAATTGGCATTATTTTGTAGCCACCGGGACTATTACTATAATGGTAATAATTGGGATACTCACGTTATGGAAATACCGTCCTGTTGTACGACTATGTCGTTCAGGGAATCCACATACTCAGACTAACGAACAGGAAGTACCTGTATTAAGTAGTAATCGGCATAACAATGTACCGTCGACTTCAAAGGCCGACCTCCCACTCTCCACAATTTCATCCAATTGCCCTAATTTTAAATTTTAATCTAGAGATAGGGTCGGACATTGATAGCTAGAGTACGGTTGGAAGATTGTTGATTATTCTTAAACTATTTATTTATTAACATGTTTGAATTTGACTATTTTATGTAATACTTATATGTAAACTTTGAGTATTGACACTTGGGCCAGTTTTTGCCCGATTCCGCAGTATGTCCAATATCAAATATTCAGTATTCATATCCGAAATTGGACAGTATCATTTTATCACCCAGTAGATCGAATGCATTTATTTGTTATTAAACACACACACGTAATTAATTAAATTACATACACATTTGGTCAATTATCAATAATATAATTTGGACATAAGCCAAAAGTTGCTGACATAAGATAAACAATTTACCTTAATTAGATACACAAAATCACGCGGGGCCCGTGTTTACATTGACCCAATTTAAACTTATATAAAACTAAGATCTCTTGTCTAGAAATTCAATTATTATTAATTCATTAACGCGAGTGATTGTCTTCAACGATCATCATTTAAGTCTTTACTCAAAGTACCCCGGGTCAACATCCATAGTGTAAGTCTCATCAATAAACTCTGCTACTATTATTTGGTGTTTCCATCACAACTTAAATACCAACTACACTGAGCCAACGAAGGGATATTTTTCACTAGGAATATATGGGAGCAAAAATCGAAACTTTTGGAATTGTAATGTATTGTTTGTCCAGAAAAGGGTTTTCTCTTCAGGAAGCGCTGGACATGATTAATGCCGTTGAAACTTTAGACGTTGATGCTATTTATATGTACTGAAACCCCAGAATTGAATGTGCTTTCAGACGAGGAGTTTGGTGATGAGGAATATAATGATTTTAACAGGCTGTCCCAGAGAATTTTAAGAGCACCTGTTAAACTTGTTTTACGAAATAGTGAAAGAGATTTCGACATATATGATGATATTGATGAGGCTCAGCCTTCCAGATCATCCGCAAAAGCTAAAAAAACTAGTGAAAGGAAAGTTGAAGTGGAACTTATGGACCAGAATGTAGCTAGATACCAAGTAGGAATTTGCTCTAAAAAATTATGGTGGTGTCTATTTACATTGATGCTGGACATAACTATGGACATAATGGTCTATTTACATTGATGCTGGACATAACTGGACATAATGGATCCTATGGTCCTATGCCACAACTAGAATTTCGAAGGTATCTAGTAACATCATATCTTATAACATCAAATATGGTACCAAACCAAAAGATGCAGGCAGGCCATCTTCGTCCAAAGTAGTCGTAGATATAAGATATGATAAGATTGATCATCTCCTGACCTATATTCCTGATAAGAAAAGGAGACGTTTTGCAGATGAATGCTGTAGTTCATATGTGCGTACCATGGGTTGCAAGTGCAATGTAGGAGTGTGCATTAAGTGCAACATAGATTTTCATCTACAATAACTTGATTATGATTTTTCATTTATCTAGTTTTGTTTTTGTTTGTTATTTTGAAATTTATAATCGGAAATGTTTTAAATATGTTTGCTCCTATATCTTCCTAGCGTTACATACACACACCCAAACTTATATGGAATCACCTGCTATTTCTTATTATTTCGGGCGAATTTAAAAAACGAGCACACGAAGTCAAACAATATTTATTTTAAAGCAATTTAATAATAAATACATAACAATTAAATAAAACAATAACGTATTTAACAAACAAATTGAAAGTAGTTGTTTTAAAGTCAATAGCATACAAAACTTCAATGTCAAACGAATAACGTTTAACTTGTTTTAATTTATTTTTTTTTTGTATTTTGTGGTAGTTAGTGTTTCACCTCTAGTCCTTATGCAAGCTTCAGTTTGCGTGGGCACGCTCCTAATCAAATATCAACATTTTGTTGTGGTAGGTTGCTCCATCCTTTAAAAGCAGCTTGTACTACCCGTGCGGTGTTTTGTGGATTATCCCGGCGAGCTCTAATTTTTCTTCTAAGCGAATCCCACAAATACTCTATAGGATTAAGCTCGGGTGAGCAAGCAGGCCACTCCAAACAAGGGATAACTTCTGCTTCAATGATGTCTGTAGTCACTCTAATGGTATGTAGAGGTCCATTAGCATGCAATAAAATTAAATTTTCTCCTGTTGCTCCTTTCCAGAGCCTGACTACAGGTTATCAACATACCTATGAGCAGTTAAAATTGATTGTATGAAAATTAAAGGAGTTTTTTTACGGATCACAATTCCTCTCCAGAACATTACACTTCCCCTTGTATATTTGTGAACAGATTTGACAGTTTTCGTTCTTGCTTGTCTTCCTCGACCTCTAAGTACACGATTTCGTGGGTCATCTGATTTTCCATCTGATTACATTAAATTCTGACTGTTTTTGAAAATAGCACATTTTGCCAATTCCCAATGTTCCAGTTTTGGTGGTGAAGACACCAATTTAGGCGATCAATCTTGTGCTACCTGGATAACTCGAGAACCTATAACTGTCACCTGCTGTATACTTCTTGGTACGAACTCTTCTTCCTATCCTTTCAACTGAAACAGATACACATGTAGCTTCCAAAAGCTGCCTTTGGAGCTGCAGGTGAGAAATGGTTGGGTGTCTTCCAGCTGATTGGACAATTAAACGATCATGGAGAGCCGTTATTACTTTTGGCGACATTTCTTTGCTTTATTTTTGAGCTTTCCTAGTTCCTGTTACCTAGCATATGTTTTGGACAGAACGCCCTGTATTACGCCTAGCTCTGCAACTATATTACTTTCTCCACAAGACCAATAATCTTTCCTCGTTGTAAGTTCTATAACCCCACATGAGGCATATTTTCGTTTTTTGACGCAAAAATTAGTTTATTTATTTTCGTTCAACTTGCAACTCAAGCAAATAATCTATACCGTACCGGGCTGTACTATTCGATTGTCTTGTATATTTGTTTATTTTCAATAAAAACCTTTAATCTTCGCAACAATATCAAGTTTTTTCAAAAGAAATAAATATTACTTTGAAATACATGGTGATTCCATATAAGTTTGGGTGTGTGTATATGTAACGGCTATTTTATAAAAAATCAAAAATAATTAAGAAAAAAAATGTATGTATTTTGTTTTAAAACCTTCTCCTAAATACATCAAAATAAAAAAAAATTAAAATTTTCTACATAAATTAATTCAGGATATTAATAGTTAAACAAATCTGCAGGGTGCCGGGAAAAAATTTTGGGCAGATATTCTTTAAAGAATTTTTTTTACACACATACAAAAATCACATTTTTGGCCCCGGAAATATTTTTTTAGGTTTTTTGGATCATTCTTAGGTTTGGAACAAGAAAGTTATCTCGTCATTTTTCTCAAAAGTTGATAGTTTTCGAGTTATATGCGATTTTAATCTGAAAAATGCGAAAATACGCATTTTCGAGGCTTGAAAACTCATATTTAAATTATTACTTTTGAGGTTAGCAAGTGTCCAAGTTGAAGTTTAAGCATTAGCCTGGGCCGAAATGGGCAAAAAAAAATTTTTTTTGTAAAAGTGGAACTCTGTATAGTAAAAAATTTGTCTTTTGTAATAAAAATAAGACAGAAAAAAACTCAGGCCGGTATTCGAATTTTTAGCCGCGCCCCTGGGGCCCCCAAGGGCCCAATTTTTTTTTTTTCGTTTACTGATTATTTTCGTAGTGAAAAAATCCTTTCAAATATTGTCAAAAGTAAGCTGTTAAAAAATAAAATGGATATCTGAATTTTAAACTGCGCCCCGCACAGTTTAAGTGTAGTGAAAACATCAAAGAGAGACTAGTTTGTGTAGCATTTCGCTTGATTTGATCATTTAAATGTACTGTTTGTAATTAATTTTTATTTGCATTGCAAAAAAATACTTTAATAGATCAAACCAACCCAGAGCTTACCACGTGGAGGTAGCTACACCTCAAGCTCCTCCCTCCCACCCACCTGTCTTATTTTTCTATTTTAAATCTTCTGTTTTAAAATACTGATTTTTGTTTTCAAATTCTGGTAACTTTTTTCTAGCATTTAGTTTCGCCCTAATATAGCCGTCTCTTGTCGTTTCTCCACATACTTTTTCCGAAGCCTCTGTTACGATTTTCACACACCGTTCTACGGCTTGTGTGTGACATGGGAATTTGTCAATAAAGTCGGGTGCCCTTTTATCCTTGATTAGCTTAAGAAGGAAATCGTCAGTAAGCTTCGTTGTTAAAGGAGGCTCTGATAAAAAACACTTTTGCCAATCAATTAAAAAAATATAATCATCAGCGTCAAACTGTATGTCTGGAATTTTAAAATATCGTACAACTTCTGTTGATTTTTGTTTTCTAGCTTTAATAATTCGATGCACTGCTAGTTCTCTAACATGATCACGAGAATCAAAAAGCATTGCTAAGAGTAAATTTTCAGGGTGCAGAAAATATGAGTTGGTTGAACTTACCCTCTGAAATATATTTTGCACATTACCTGGAAGTTCTCTTGATGCTTTAATCGCATTCCATAAATGTATTGCATCGTATTCTATTACGGGTTTATTTACGGGCATATACTTTTATAATGAACTTTACAAGCACTCTTAAATTTTCGGAGGGGTCATTTGTAGACACATAATATGTGTTATATTATAACCGTAACAACCTATTAGCTGTTGTAAGCCAGCGAGCATGACTCATTTTTCCAGGTGTTTTATTCGCTAAGCTTTCTTGGCAATATCCCGCGTTAATTGCCAGACAAATGTTATAAAGGTATTGTTGATCATTACTTAAATCTTGTTGTATCACAACTGGGAGCACACAAGAAATTGATTCAAATTTAACCACGGACCTTGTTTCACATTCTTTAAGAAGTGCGCCTATCGGACCTGAAAATGTGTAAGGTCCTTTTGTGATGCCATCTAACTCTTGCAACAAATGTCTTAGAGGGAGCTCATTGGCGTGTAGCAAACAAATACTCCACTGCAATGGTTTGCCAATGTGACTTTCAATTTTGCGAATAACTCCGTTTTTCCATCCTGTCCATTTTTGACATTGGTTCCGTCAGAGCCGATTACTACTACTTCATTAAGATCTGTGTTCTGTTTTTCTAAGGATGAAATTAGTCCATTAAAAATATGTTCTGCAGTTCCGGAAGTCTGTAAAGTTACGTATCCAAAGTAAATACTTCCTGGCTCTTGTATTATTGAAATATGTTCTTCAAGTTTCGTAGTTCGTCTTCCGTCAACTTGATGCAGTGTCTTATCTTTGCGCCCATCAAAGTATAACCCTTTTACTGTGATAGCGAGAGGTATCTGCTGAAGAGCTTTTCGATTTTTTTCTATTTCTCTACGGACCTTGTTTTTATCTATGACGTTAGATAACTTATCCGGAGCAATTATTTTCATATCTTCTAGTACTGCAGATGCAATTTTAGCTACAGTTCTATTAGATGCACCAGTTAGGTCCGCTATTTGTGCAGTACAAGGCAATGGCGTTCTCATTTGCTGCTTTGTTTTTAGTATTTTAAGCCTCTTAGGTTTATCAACATAAGGACATTTAAATTCTTCTTCGCTATCTTCAACAAGAGAAGACTCTGAAGAAGTTTCATTCAAATCAGAATCCGTAATAATGTCAGTTACCTTTTGTGTGCCGCTAGTACCAGGTAAGGATTCCTTATGATTCCTTAATAAGAAATCAGTTTCATTTTTAGTGTATCTCTTTGCCTCTTTTTCTTTTCTTAACATTTGTTTGTTAAGTTGTGCAGTTTTAACTTTATCAATACCTCCTATTATCACTCTTCTGTCATTTCGTTGATCGGTAATAAATTCCCACTCTACTTCTGGTATTTTACGTGATTTATCGCACTTGCAATTCTTTAAGTTCACACATTTACAATCACAAATATCAAAAATTTTAAGGGAGTCTAATTTAAACTTGTTTAACTTTTCATCGAGAAATGGGGTTTTTCTACTTTTAAAAGGTTTAAGAATAGTCCGATATTTTTTATTGTAAGCTACAATCATCTCGCAAATACGCGTATGTCCTAGAACTGGAAGTGATGCACGAATCCATATGTCTTTCACTTTTTTTGCCACGGTATTAGCGATTTCACTTGCAGAAGGTTGTTTGCTACCTTCCCCTTTAAGTTCACGACGAACACTTTCATAACACTGTATTATGTCCTGGTAAGTCGGAAGTTGAACGGAACTGTCCACACAAATATCCTTAACATTTCCGAATAGAGGACAACTGTCACTCGCCCGGCTTTTTATAAAAGACATTTTAAAATATAGTTTTATTCTTATTTCACCAAAGCTCTCACAACGACGACTAATTCGAAACTGATAAGGAACTCGGCTGATCGGCTCTCGTGCATTTATGTGAAGTTGTGTAAGAGGGACACTAGGAGGGAAAGGAGGGACTGACAAGTCTAAGCCGGCGTGGCGCGGCGTCTTCTAACACCGAAAATACCGAGATATGCGTTGCGCTATTTATAGATGATTGAACTTGAAAAGTGCGTCAGCAGTTACGCTAACAGCATAAAGAGGACTCTTTTGAAGGGGCTCGGGGCGCGGTTAAATATTCGAATATTAATGTTATTTTTTGATATGATACTACAAATATTACTTACAACAATTTTTTTACTACGGAGGTGAAAAAAAAAGAACAAAAACAGTTGACCCCCTTGGGGGCCCAGGGGCGCGGCTAAATATTGGAGTAAGGCCCCAATTTTTTTTAGGATGTTTTTTTTGCACCAAAGACATATTTTTAGCACTACGGTAAGTTGAATTTTAGAAAACAGTTTTTTCGGCCCAGGCTATTAAGCATTCAATTTTAAGATTATGATGAGTAATCGGGACCTATTTCAATATAAACCGTTGTTTTTTAATTGCTAATTATGTGCGTCTACTCGACTTTTACCCCGCAGCGCGGCTGCGGCTCTTCGCTGCCCGTCGCACTAGATGGTGTTTCTTTGTCGCGCTATTTATTTGGGGTAGTTAATTGGCACATTGACAATGATTAATTTGACAAACAAATACATTATTTAAAAAACACTGTTAGGTAATAATATTACAGGGTGTTTCATTAATAATTGTCCATATAGTAACTGGAAAAACCTTAGCACAAAATACGAAGATTTAAGCTAAAACACTTAAATAAAATGTGGTTCCTTACTGAGCTACAGGGTGTTTTATTTAAAAATTTAAAAGTTATTTTTCCTCAGCATTTTAAAACTATACGACGTATCCTTTTTATACTTGGCAGAAAGTGTGACTACTATACACCCTACTAAATTGTGAAAAACAAACGTTTCTAGCTACAACCAGAGGCGTACGACAGGGGATAGTGAATGGTTGACCCTTCTTAAATTATACGCCACTGGAGGAATTACTATTTTAGTGCCATTTTTAGATTTTCCAATACTTTCTACGTATATAATATACCCTTCATTGGTCACGATAAAGTCATTAGTTTTCGAGATATTTGAAGTTAAATATGAAACGGCACAGTTATTTTGATTAATTTATATGATTCATATTATGATTAAAATTTAAAAATTATTTGTAGCCAGTACTTTAAAACTATTTGGCGTATCCTTATCATACTTGGCAGAAAGTGTAGGTACTGTACACCCTACTAAATTAAGATAAATAAACGTTTTTAGCTACTACCAGAGGCGTACGACAGGGGATAGTGGCTGGTTGACCCTTCCCAAATTCTACGCCGCTGACGAAATTGCTATTTTAGTGTAATTTTATGATTTTCAAATACTTTTTATGTAAACAATATAAGCTTCATTCGTAACGATAAAATGATTAGTTTTCGAGATATTTGAAACTAAAAATGAAGCGACACAATACATTAATCAAAATAACCGTGTCGTTTCATTTTTAACTTCAAAGATCTCGAAAACTAATGACTTTATCGTTACGGATGAAGAGTCTATTATTTTCATAGAAAGTATTGGAGAATCCAAAAATTGAACTAAAATAGCAATTCCGCCAGTGGCGTAGAATTTGGAAAGGGTCAACCATTCACTTTCCCCCATCGTACGCCTCTGGTAATAGCCAGAAACGTTTGTTTAACATAATTTAGTAGTTTGTAATATACCCATACTTCCTGCCAAGTATGAAAAGGCTACGTAGAATAGTTTTAAAATGCTGAGCAAAAATAGTTTTTAAATTTTTAGATAAAACACCCTGTAACTCAGTAAGGAACCACATTTTATTTAAGTGTTTTAGGTTAAATCTTCGTATTTTGTGCTAAGGTTTCTCCAGTTATCATATGGACAATTATTAATGAAACCTGTATACACAATTTTAATTATTGTGAAGTACTACATGTTGTGAGGTAGCTCCTGTATGAAAAATGTTTCTGATTCGGTATTTGCGGATTCCTGCTCAAAATGTCTTATTTAAACACATTAGCAGGGTGCCGGCAAAAATTTTGGGAAGAAATTGTTTAAACAATTTTTTTTTTAAACAAAGTCAAAATATTACCTTTTTTCCCGAAAATATTTTTTATGATTCTAGGGTCATTTAAATAAAAAAGAACTCTTCTTATTTTTCTCCAGAATTGATAGTTTGTGTTATATAACCGATTTAAAATTTGAAAAATACGAAAATACGCATTTTTATACGAAAAAACGCCTATCTAAATTATAATTTTTAAGGTTTCTAAGTGCCAAAATTGAAGTTTAAATATTTATTTTTTTCAAATTGTGTTTATTATTTGGGAACTGTTTAGCTTTACACCGTTGTTTTTTAATTGTTAATTATGCGCGACCATTCATTATGCGGCTTAAAATTCGAGTAAACTCGCATAATGAACAATTAAAAACAATATTCTGAATTGAAAGAGGCCCCGATTACTCTACGGAATGTATAAACATAATGTTTATACCTTAATTTAGGCACCTTGCACCCTCAAAAATAATATAAATTATATGTGAGTTTTTAAGCCTTAAAAATGCTTATTTCCGCATTTTTCAGGTTTTAAATCGCATATAACCCGAAAACTATTAACTTCCCAGGAAGATACCAAGAGAACTTTTTTATTTAGAAATACCTAAAAAATCTAGAAAATATTTTTCGGCGAATAATTCAAATAATAATTGAAATAAAAATATAAAAAAATTGCTTAATTATAATTGAAAAAAACACGATTTGGGAGCGACATTTTGTTTATAAAAAATAGCTTTGAATACCTACATTAATAATATGTATATACAATCATAATATTCTATTCCAGCAATAAAATTGCTGTTAAATAACTTTTCATTGTATTTTGCTAATTTGCCCAGAGTATAAGTCAAAATTTTTGAGTTATTTGCGAGTTAATATATTAACTTTTCAACAAACAAAAAATACATTTTTAGACGGTTTTTATCAAATAACTTAAAATGTAAGAATTTTACCGAAAAAATCCTTTTTATCAAAAATATAGATCATAACAAAGGAAAAAAACGGTGTACGTACGAGATGTCTAGACCCAGTAAACGAAATGTTCTAGCCAATGAAAAATAAATTGATACTCGCTAAATTTCAAATCGAATACTTCAACGTGAAATAACCATAAAATAAAGCACTTTTTGGGAAAAACTCATTTAAATTCTTTTTAATGTTTAAGACAATCTATTCTTCACTTTTGTTTTTATTTTAAGTTTCTAGCATTCACAGTAAAAAAGTTACGCAACAAATAATGTTGATCCCTTTTTTTTTTGTTAAAAAAAATCGTGAAAATCTACTCTTTATTAGCACCCCCAATGAAATTAATCGTTACCACTTCACAAGTTACTTTATTCGTGCATGTATTTATTAATATGATCTGTGAGCTTTATCGTTTCAAAGTGCTTATTTTTGAAAGAGCTTGGAACGAGTCACTAATCACGAGTCTATGCAAATTTTGAACAGCCTTTATCTTAACCAGTTTTTGTCTTACAGAAAAACAAAAACTTAAAACATGCGTAAAAGCAAAACCTATATTTTTGTACACTTTGAAATTTTGGGTATCATTAATAATTTTTAAGTTATTTTGACAAAAAACATTATTTTCGAAATTAAAAATTTTAAAAATTTTACTTTAAAACCAAATTTTTATTTTGAACGGATATTTTTTCACCACCGATAAGGGGTGAAAACCCTAGGGTAAAAGCATACATCGGCGCAATATCGCTTTTGCTTTTTCACATATTAGCTATATGTGTGGCAAATTTCATGTCAATCCAAGCAGACTACAAGAAAATGTCATAAATTTACAGTTTTATTATATTGAATGTTTTAACTCGTATTATAATTTAATTTATTTTTCTTTTTCAGGTTACTCATCATACTCTATACGTCCCTTGTCTTCATTTCAACATATTTTGATAAATACAAAAGAAATAGGTTTAGAGGTAATTCATACTTGTATAAAGAGTAAGTCACTGAAAATAGTTCATCCTGATATTAAACAATGAACAATACAGGATAGTTTCGTTTCTATTAAATTTATTTTGTGATTTTTCAAAAAATCTATTTTGATAACCTGTTAATTGTTATATTTCACATGAAAAAGTGTTCGGTACGGATCATAAAATCTGACGTAAAAAACTACCTTCTCTAAAAGTAGAGAATTTAAATGTTCCTGGAGGCAAACCATTGCCATCGACTTTAAGTCACTTTCTTTTCTTGTATTTATAATGTAGTTTGAACATTTATCCACAGTTTTTTCTATTTTTAACTGTCAAAATTTCACCCTTTTTTCAATCTTATTACGTGGGATTACTTGCTTTTAGGTTCACTGATGATGGACTGATAAGTCAGAAAACGTTCGTTCTGAACAATGAATGTAATCCGTTTGGATTTTTAGAATTTTAATTTGTAACGAAATTTTATACCAACTACACCACGGAGTTTTTACTTCACGTTAAGTTATTTACCAAGATGGTATACTGCCAATTTTCGGGAACTATCACGTCTTATTTAAATTGGAATGTTAATGGCCCTGTATATCTCTATAAAGAAAAATAACTTTTTTTTTAATATTCAGTCGTTTCCCTTACAGAGACCGATGCGTGTAGGATTTGCCACCCTGTATAATTATGCTTTTGATATTTTCGATCAAGAAATAACCGGAACTAATCATATTTTGATATAAATTTTCTTTTATTTTTAGGTTATCCAGATAAGTTCCTATTGCATTTTTCGTTATATCGTAGCTGGAAAAATAGAACGGATATTTCAAAAAATGAAAATTACCAAAAACTATTATCTATGCAAGGTTTAAGAGTCTATATGATGCTAATAGTGTTCTTACTACATCTTACGTTTATCTATTTTAATATTCCTGTAAAGAATCCGAACTATCATCGAGACCTTGTAAGTTTTTTTGGAGAATTTTTTATAATGCTTTTTAATAATATTTTTTACAATGTTTGGAGGCTCAAAAAGTCAACACACAAAACATGACAAACATTACAATATAATATACCTAACATCCAAATCTGTTAATACTTTACTTATTATAGGGCTGGATCCCGCATATGAAAAAAAGTTGATTAATAGCAAGCTGAAAATTTGTTAATAGCTTAAGGGTGTCTAGGCAGATAAACTTTGATATATGGGAACACCGGAACAGGGCAGTTTTATTTGTGGAACAGGTTAAAAATTTGGAACGGTCAGACCACGAAAACGGCACATTTATTTTGTCCGACAGAATAGACTTAAACTCTCCGAACAGAGATTAAACTCTCATGAAAAAATCAGACTGCTATTTATCACCAAATGGGCGTTTTAATGAGTGGAACATGTAGAATACGTTAAATGACAGGAATTATGACAGGTGATAAATAGCAGTCTGATTTTTGCATGAGAGTTTAATCTCTGTTCGGAGAGTTTAAGTCTATTATGTCGGACAAAATAAATGTGCAATTTTCGTGGTCTGACCGTTCCAAATTTTTAACCCGTTCCACAATTAAAATTTCTCCTGTTCCAGTGTTCCCATATATCAAAGTTTGTCCGACTAGACACCCTTAAGCTATTAACAAATTTTCAGCTTGCTATTAATCAACTTTTTTTTCATACGCGGGATCCAAACATATTATAGGGGAGTGCAATTAGAATGAAAACATGCATTGTTTCGGAAAAATTCAAACAAGCTCATATTTATCTAAAACTTTTTTTGTTAGTTTATATTATACATGTTAAAGTAAAAAGTTTTACTCGCAGATTTGGCCGCTAATTGCTTATTATTGTTTAAACAATAACAAACGTTTTGTATACATAATTATAAAAATATCGTTCAATTCATCATTTTACTTTGATCAAATAAGTTTCTATTTTCTTCTTGATTACGCTGAATCCGAATATGGCATTAGAATTTAAAAATTCTTATACAGAAGCTCTTATACAATATGCCTGCGTAGCTAGGAACCACATGCAAAAATTTTATATTATCAATTTTACGAAAAAAAGTTATTCTTCATAAAATGCTCTGAATAGTCAAAAATTTAAAACTCAACCATCATAATATATCAAATTTTATCAATATTATACGAGTTATGTCAAAAATATAAATGTCGTTAAAGAGTAAAGTACCTTCATATTCCAGAATATCAAAAACCGCTATTATGAAAAGTTGTTTGAAATTAAAAACTATGTTTTAATATACAATTACATCATTCTAATCAAAAAAAAATTTCAATTTTTTCTCAAATTACTTATACCCATCATCATTTTATTACAAATATGATAACTAGTTTATTATCAATTTTACGAAAAAAAGTTATTCTTCATAAAATTATCCACCTGGTCTAAAATCTAAGACACATCTAACAGATTTCAAACTTTTGCAATTTTATACGAGGTATGTAAAAAATATAAATTTTACTTAGAATTAAGTGCCTTTATTATTCACAATATTTAAATTAGGAGGATGTTATTGAACACTGAGACATATTTTTTAATTCCAAACAACTTTTCTTAATAATAATTTTCGATATTGTAAAATATAAAGATACTTTACTCTTGAGTGAAATTAATATTTTTTGACATACCTCGTATGAAATTAATAAAATTTGACATTTGATGGTTGCATCTTAGATTATATACGATTCAGAGAATTTTATAAAAAATTACTTTTTTCCGTAAAACTGATAATAAAAAAGTTATTAATAGGTCTCAAGTTACGCAGACATACTGTATAAGAGCTAAAAAAATTTTTTTTGTTGAACATTTAATATTGTTGAAGCTTTTTATAGGCTAATTATTTATATGGGAAATAAGCCACAATTAAAATGAAAAAAATAATTTTATTAACGTTTCGACGCCCAAATCGGGTGCCGTTGTCAAAATACAAAATATTACTAAAATAAACTAAAGTGTTGTTGCTAAGCAAAAAAATTCTTCTAATAATTTATTTAATCTCACTCATTTATATTGGCAATTCAGACATATATTATACATTTTAAAGTAGAAGACTTTAAAATGATATTGCCAATATTTATGAGTTGCGTACCTGGGACGACTTACTGAAAGATAGTTCATTCGATTACATGAAATTAACCCCAACTCAAGAATATCCGTCATAAAAAATTATAGCATGTGATATGTCTTTAAAAAGACAACCAAATGCAACGACAGTAAAATTCTCGCGTTAGAGACTTCATAGTAAATCACAAGGGAAAACCAGGAAAAACCCTGTGATACTATCCCGACATCGTAAGTATTTGGTCTTACATTAATTTACTCTCAAAAAATAATACCAAATTCTGACTTGTAACATGTTTAAATTATAAATATTATTAATAATACTAGATATATAAGTAATACTAAAATATGTACTAGCTCGATATTATTGACTTACTAATCTTGGTATTTTCTTTCTATTGACTTCCTCTTTCAGTATGGGTAACCACATCCTACTGCATTCTACCGAGGAATTTGCGACACAATTGGTTTCATTTAGCATAATTAGAGCCGCTTCTTTGATTTTTCTCTTTTTACTATCTGATTCTTTCAGGACTATACTTGAATCTCTCCACTGAATTCTATGTTCATTATCCCATGCGTGTTGACATATTTGAGATCTCTCAAATTCTCTATTTTTAATATAAGATTGATGTTCACTTATTCTAACGTCTAATGGTCTTGATGTCTCACCTAAATAAAATTGTTCGCATTCACAAGGTATTTTATAAATGCAATTTTTTGTTCTTTCTTGATCATTGTTAGGTTTAGTTTTAGATAGAATAGATCTCAATGTGTTTATTGTTTTGAATGTTGTTGAAATGTTGAATTTATTTTCTATTGTTTTAAGTTTCTCGGATAGTCCTTTTATATATGGTATTGATATTTTCCTCGTATTATTTCTGGTGAATGTTGTAGGATCCCGTTCTAAGTTGTTCTGTTCCATTCGATCCAATCTTGACAATTCCTTATTTATAAACGATAAAGGATAATCATTTTTTAATAAAACAGATGTTAACAATTGTTTTTCTGCTAAAAAGGAATTTTCGTTAGAACAAGTAATTTTGGCTCTATCATATAAGGATTTAATGATTCCCTTTTTTTAATCATTAAATCCTTATATGATAGAGCCAAAATTACTTGTTCTAACGAAAATTCCTTTTTAACAGAAAAACAATTGTTAACATCTGTTTTATTAAAAAATGATTATCCTTTATCGTTTATAAATAAGGAATTGTCAAGATTGGATCGAATGGAACAGAACAACTTAGAACGGGATCCTACAACATTCACCAGAAATAATACGAGGAAAATATCAATACCATATATAAAAGGACTATCCGAGAAACTTAAAACAATAGGAAATAAATTCAACATTTCAACAACATTCAAAACAACAAACACAGTGAGATCTATTCTATCTAAAACTAAACCTAACAATGATCAAGAAAGAACAAAAAATTGCATTTATAAAATACCTTGTGAATGCGAACAATTTTATTTAGGTGAGACATCAAGACCATTAGACGTTAGAATAAGTGAACATCAATCTTATATTAAAAATAGAGAATTTGAGAGATCTCAAATATGTCAACACGCATGGGATAATGAACATAGAATTCAGTGGAGAGATTCAAGTATAGTCCTGAAAGAATCAGATAGTAAAAAGAGAAAAATCAAAGAAGCGGCTCTAATTATGCTAAATGAAACCAATTGTGTCGCAAATTCCTCGGTAGAATGCAGTAGGATGTGGTTACCCTTACTGAAAGAGGAAGTCAATAGAAAGAAAATACCAAGATTAGTAAGTCAATAATATCGAGCTAGTACATATTTTAGTATTACTTATATATCTAGTATTATTAATAATATTTATAATTTAAACATGTTACAAGTCAGAATTTGGTATTATTTTTTGAGAGTAAATTAATGTAAGACCAAATACTTACGATGTCGGGATAGTATCACAGGGTTTTTCCTGGTTTTCCCTTGTGATTTACTATGAAGTCTCTAACGCGAGAATTTTACTGTCGTTGCATTTGGTTGTCTTTTTAAAGACATATCACATGCTATAATTTTTTATGACGGATATTCTTGAGTTGGGGTTAATTTCATGTAATCGAATGAACTATCTTTCAGTAAGTCGTCCCAGGTACGCAACTCAAAAATATTGGCAATATCATTTTAAAGTCTTCTACTTTAAAATGTATAATATATGTCTGAATTGCCAATATAAATGAGTGAGATTAAATAAATTATTAGAAGAATTTTTTTGCTTAGCAACAACACTTTAGTTTATTTTAGTAATATTTTGTATTTTGACAACGGCACCCGATTTGGGCGTCGAAACGTTAATAAAATTATTTTTTTCATTTTAATTGTGGCTTATTTCCCATATAAATAATTAATCATAAAAATGCCACAAGGAAATAGCTTCAGAACAACTTTTTATAGGCTATTGATTATATTTAAAATAAGATAGCTAAAAGGAACTACAACGTTAACGGGGTTTTATCATTTCATATGGTCAATGGACATCTATATATGAAAAAACCGCGGAGTGCTACCATTTAAAGGGGTGCGTTTTTGAGAAATGGGTGAATTAGTCCCTGGGCACAGGTTACATTAGGGTGAGTTCTATGCACTTTTGGTACAAACATATCTACATAAAAATTGTTCCTGGTTAAATTTCCTATCTAAATATCACTTTATAAAGTCAATGATACTTTTTTTTACAAAAATATATTCAAAAGAAGAAGCACAAAGAAACCCAAAAGAAAGAAATTTTGTTTTTTGTCCCATAACTTTTGTCCACGAGGATATAGGTATAGACATTGCTTTACAGAAAAAAAATCTACATATTTCTTCTTTAAAATGCTGTTTAGTAGAGGCAATTGGGATTTATAGTTTTCGAAATATGATTTTTCAAATTTCGCCACTCACAGCAATTTTGGGCAATTTTCCTTGTTATTTCGCCAATATTGTTACTATTTTCTACGTAACTTTAGGTATATGCAATGGTACACATAAGAGGAATAGAAATCAATTACCTTTAAAATGGTCTACTGTATATCGTTGTACGACTTTTTTTTTAAGAGATTATGGTTTTTCAAGGTTTTATACTTTTAACGATGTTTTATAATATAATACAAAAATAAAATAATATTAATATATTATATATTATATATTATATATTATATATTATATATTATATATTATATATTATATATTATATATTATATATTATATATTATATATTATATTATATAGTACCTAATACAAAAAAATATTATTTTTACATTTTTTACGATTATTTTTGAAATTTGTCATTATAACTTTTTTTTCTTGTACATGAATATACTATATATTGCTCAATAAAGAGGGCTTACTTTCTGTTCTTTAAAATAGTGTATCATCTATATTTAAATATGTAATGGAAACCAAGTGATTATTTGATATTTTTTTACCTGTATTATTTAATATTATTTCTTTTACAAAAATTACATAAACATTAGTCTTAGAAAACATCACCTTAGTTAAAATTATTTAAACGTTGACATTTAAAAAATTTTCAAAATCAAAGTCCATCTCTTCTTTATTATTAGCTTCAATAACTTCGTCTGACACCTCAGTTATCTTAGAGTTCCCACAATTAGCACCCATACACAAGCACCCTTTGCAGAATATTGAACAACTAATTCCTATCTATCTACAACCGCAGTTTTTTTGTACATCCTTTGGTACACTTACATGCTATTTTTTCAAGCAAAGCTTGTGGTGCAGGAGCCTTGACAGTAAATATTGGAATTAATCCATATTTTGAAGTTTGCCCGGCCGAGTCAAGTGGATCCAAAGTATTACAAACAATGGTATTACCTATAAAACATAAGCTTCAATCATAATACACAATCACATAAAAAAGTTATAATGGGGAATTTAAAAAATAATCCTAAAATCAAAAATCGTTGCAAGTACTTATTACATTTTGAAAAAGCATATCTTATTCAAAAATAATTCCAGAATTTTTTATAACACACCATTTTAAAGTAAACAGAATAAGCTATCTTTTTTATTATATAATATATACCTAAATGTAGAAAAAAAAAAGAATGTGTGTGTACTTTGTACGCACGTAAGAAGTTATACTTCTACTACATATTATGTGATTTTTAAGACTATACCAAAAATTTAAAAAAATAAAAGAATAAAACGCACACAAACACATTGAAAAATGCCACAAAGAAAAAATGATTTCTGGACGATAATAATTGTTGGCAAAAATTTTAAATACGCATTTGCTGAAAAAAAAAATTATATAACAAATATACTTACAATCATAATATGCATAAAAAAATAAAACTTGCATCGGGAATTGAACCCTTGAATTTCGTGCCGCTTTGACTCGTAATCGAAGCGTAGACTCACTCGTCCAATCGCACATTATTTATCATGTGGAAAAATACGGTAACTGAACGTTTTACTGTTTGACAATTGTTTTGAAAATTATGTAGTTTAAATTTTGTGGAAGAAAATATAAAAATATAACAAAACAGTAATAAAACAATATATTAGATGAAGATTGGTAGAACTTTTGTTGGTAATCAAATTAAGTATGTAAATCAAAGCATTACATACCTACTAGATAAATAAATCTACGCCAAAAAAATCATAATTTAAAAATAAAAATCGAACCTAATTTAGGATTTCTCTCTAAAATCCGCATTCTTGAGAAAATAAATGTATGTATTTCAACCTAATCCAAATGTATAATTACAATATGATTATAATAAAAACTAGGTACTTACCAAATTAGAATGAGTTTTCCTTGTCCAAAATAGTCCAAAAGTCCAAAAATATAGGTATATGAAAACTATTTAAAAAGGCAGTATAACTATTAACTAACTTTTGTTTGTTGTTTCTTTTCACACAAATTTTAAAACGCAACAACCATAAATAATCTAACTACAGCTGTGCCACAGCCACCATATTGAATAATTTTTGACATGTCATTTGAACATCCAATCAGAACAAAGTTATAATGCGCATGCGCCTGGTCGCTAGGTTTTCCCATATAAAAATTTACCCTCTATCGCCGGTAAAGAAGTATAACTTCAAAAAGTTATAGTGGGAAATTTAAAAAATAATCGTAAAAAATATAAAAACTCGTTAAAAGTATAAAGTCTTGAAAAAGATAACCTCTTTAAATGAAGTCGTACAACATTATACAGTAGAATATTTTAAAGGTAATTAATTTCTATTCCTCTTACATGTACCATTGCATATGCCTAACGTTACGTAGAAAAAAGTTCAGAACAATATTTGCGAAATAACAAGGAAAATTGCCCAAAATCGCTGTGAGTGGCGAACTTTGAAAAATCATATTTCGAAAATTGTAAATCGTAATGACCGCTACCAAACATCATTTTAAAGACAAAATATGTAAGTTTTTTTTCTGTGAAGCAATGTCTTTACCTATATTCCCGTGGACAAAAGTTATGGGACAAAAAACAAAATTCCTTTCTTTTGGGTTTCTTTGTGCTTTTTCTTTTGAATATATTTTTGTAAAAAAAAGTATCTTTGACTTTAAAAAGTTATATTTAGATAGGAAATTTAACCAGGAACAATTTTTATGTAGACGTGTTTGTAACAAAAGTGCATAGAACTCACCCTAATGTAACGTGTGCCCAGGGACTAATTCACCTATTACTCAAAAACGCACCCATTTAAATGGTAGCACTCCGCGGTTTTTTCATATATAGAGATTCATTGACCATATGAAATAATAAAACCCCGTTAACGTTGTAGTTCCTTTCTATAGTACATAATCAATAGCCTATTATTAAATGTTTTTTAGGTAAGTTTTATAGAAAAAAGTTGTGATCATTTTGTATAAAAATTTTTTTAACTGGTAAATTTCGGTTTTTGTATTACATTTTTGTTATCTTTCTTAATTTTCTAAAAAAGAAATAGTTTATTTTATTTCTAAAGTAAAATAATTTAGTGCCTTTTAAAGATTACATCCTAAGCTTTAAAAAAGCAACTATAAAACTGAAATAAATTTGTTTAAATTTGAGTAACACCGTCTTAAATTGGTGGTAATTCTGTAAAACTACGAAGCTTTCAAAAATTACATTTTTTGAGACGTCGTATCATTTGAATTAAATTTTTGAGATTTTTTTTGAGAGAAACATCGTTTAGTAAGATATCTGAAAGGTAAGATGTGCAAAATTGAGAGTTTTGTAAGAAAAATTGTATTAGTTACACATTTTTAAATCATTTTTAAACCAAATTCATGTAAGTGTTAATTTCCGCCCACACCATACTTATGCCCATACATTTTATTTCTTTTTATTACAACCATAAGATAGCTGAATTATTCTTCTTTCATGATCAATTTATAAAATTTCATTTGATCCATTAGTTAAAGCATTACATTAAAATAACTCAAGCGTGCACTTCGCCGTACGCTAGTTTACAGTGCGTCAATGTTTGTGAGAAGGGTGCCTTTAGAGTTATAAATAAAAAATTATAGAAGCTATAGATTTAATTTTAGAAAAATCAGTTTATTATGGTTATTTTTGTAAAATTTTCTGAAATTTTCAACGGTCAAGTCAGTTTTTTTCTACAATTTATATTTTCGGAGTTAGATATTTAAAAAAACATCTAATTTAGCAGTTCATTCGTTTAATCAAAAATTAAGCACCCACTTCTCGAGTAGAACTTTTTGATATGTTGTTTATTAAACATTTCTTAATGAAATTAAAAAAATTTCTATCCTGTTTGATTTTTTCCGAAGTGAAAATCTATATGCACTCCCCTATTACTGGTACCCGAAAGTTCTTAAACTTGTGAATTTTTTTCCTTTAATTGTTAATGATTTCAAAATATTATCAAACCCACGGTAAGGAACATAGAGGTTTTGGTAATAGAGACAAAAAAAAAATCAGCAGATACCTGGCTGGGTCAGTGTTCACAAAAGGGAACATTTTGAAATTTTAGTAACTTTATACGAGGTATATAAAAATATGAATTTCGCTCAAAAGTAAAGTACCTTTATGCTAATTTCACAATATCGAAAATTTTTATTATAGTAGGGGAGGAAAGTATGCTAAATTTGCAGTTACTCGAGCTCGATGGGAACTTATTGGGTTGTGAAGATTAGGTCCTACAACCAAAAAAAGTGAAGTATTTCATTTAAGTGGGGACTTCCCATTTTTAATTTAATTTTCCATTTCCAACAATCGTTTTTTCCTATTATAGCGACATCTATCCATAATTCGAAAAAATATGTCGAATAAAAGTTACTTATTTTTACGTAAGGAATCCAAATCCGTGATAAAAAATGGGGGCTCCTATTTAATATTTTAAAGTAACCCCCATCCCACCTCCGTGGTGGGTCGTGAATACGTTCATTTCGCACTTTTTTGATCTGATGTTTATTTCGCGAAAAATCGCGGGGTTCCTATTTAAAATTTTAAATTTACCCCCCACCCCTCTCTGGGGGGTCGTGTTTTGCATAGGTAATTCGATAGATTTTTAAAAAATATTGAACACGTATTTTTAGTTTTTAAATCTGACGTTTATTTCTTGAAATATTGATTTTTTCTTGTGAAATTTTGTGGCTCACCCATTTCCTTACGCCCCGCTCAAATCGTGAAATTTTTTAATTATGCACTATTCTGCATGTACTCAACTTACCTTATATTAATCTGACGATTTCGAGTTTTTCTAAGGATAGATTTAAGATCCAATATAAGGTAAGGGTACATTTACAGGGTGCAAGGTTTCTCCCCATATTATAATTTGACGCGCTCGAGTAACTGCAAAAATCCCCACTTGGGCTCCTCTACCATTATGAAAAATTGTTTGAAATTAAAAGCTATGTTCTACGATTATTATGCAATTACGAGATAAGAAGTCGAGATAAGAAGTCAAGGGAAGTCTTGAAATGGGATTAAGACCATCGCAATAGATAACTCGATAGCGCAAGTTTACTGAAGCTCGATTGTAAATGAAATTGAAAAAAATTTACAAATTTTTCTCATCTACCTATAGGGCAGTCAATGAGGGTAATTGGCTCCGAATTTCATCCTACTACATCGATTTACTTGATATTTTCACAGTAAGTAGGTAAGTCAGTAGCTCAAGAAACAAAGTCTACCCTATGCCGATGTGCGCTTTTATCTTGGGGGTGGTTCCCACCCATTCTCGGGGGTGAAAAATGTTTTGGTTAAAATAGTCACGGAAGAGACTAGAGAACCTAATTTTAAGCAAAAACTGTTCTATAATTATTTTTTAAAAACCAATACTTTTTGAGTTATTCGTGGTTGAAAATTGGCCATTTTCATTGAAAAATGACACCTTTTCGGACTAGTCCATGTGGTGAGACCGCTCCCGTCTGAAAAAATTTCTGATTCGGTTTCTTTGTGGATTCGTATTCAAAAATGTCCCCTTTAAACAAATCTGAAGGGTGCCGGGCGGAATTTTTGGGCAGAAATTGTTTAAACAATTTTTGTAAACAAATATAAAAGATCACGTTCTTTTGCTCTGAAATATATATTTTTAGGTTTTTTGCGTCATTCTAAACAAGAAAGGTATCTTGTAATTTTTCTCAAAAATTGATAGTTTTCGAAGTATAAGCGATTTAAAATCTGAAAAATGCGAAAATACGCATTTTTGAGGCTTAAAAACTCATATTTAAATGAGTATTTTTGAGGTTTTCAGATACTTAATTCGAAGGCTAAATATTCAGCTTCAAGATTCTAAAGAGTGATCGCGTTTAACTTTAATTTGTACTGTTGTTTTTAATTTTTAAATATGCATGTTTATCCGATTTTTTTGCCGGTGCGGCGCTCTCTATTTCAAAAATCTCCTATTTTCCTCCGAAAAATATTTTTTCTAGATTCTTTGGGATATTCTAAATAATATTATATTGTACAACAATAGAGAAAAAAGACATATTTCTCACGAGCGCAGAAGTTTGTTGGCACGAGCCGAGGTACAAGGCGAGTGCAAATTAAGCGAGGGAGAAATATGTCGTTTTCTCACGTGTTGTACACTGTACGTTTTCTATGGATGCGTTTTTGTCAACAGTTCAATCTTCAAAATTAAATTATTTTAGGTGCTGTTATGTAGATTATATGCCAAAATTGAAATAAAATACATATTATATACATATGTAGGTATTTAATATTCTTAATATTTATATACTTTTATTTATTTAAAATTATAGTTACCAGTTATATTTGAACAGTTTTGAAAGGTAATTCCTCGTAAATTTTGGTTTGACACGTTTTATTTGACAAATATATTTGTGTTTGTGTTGTGTATGTTACCATAGAAACCGCGATTCTACATATGGCACCCGTAAGAAAAAATATTTCTCACTGCAATAGCCGACTTTTCTCACACCCTGAGAAATTGTTCGTTTTGAATGTATGTAAGTAGTGAGAGAAGTTGCACATTGTATAGCATTCATAGAAAAAATAAGTTTGCTGACATTTTTCTCAGAAGTTAATAGTTTTAAAGTTATAAGCGATTTGAAATTCGAAAAATGACAAAAAACGTATTTTCGGTTTTTAAATCGCTTTTAACTTTAAAACTATTAACTTTTGAGAAAAATGTCAAGGAACTATTTTTATTTAGAATGTCCCAAAGAATCTATAAAAATATTTTTTCGGAGGAAAATAGGAGATTTTTGGAATAGAGCGGGCCACACCGGAAAAAAAATCGGATGGACATGCATATTTAACAATTAAAAAACAACGATTTAAATTCAGGTTTGACGCGATCACTCTTCAGAAACTTGAAGCTGAATGTTTAGACTTCAATGTAAATATATGGCAACTTCAAAAATACTAATTTAAATATGAGTTTTTAAGCCTCGAAAATACGTATTTTCGCATTTTTCAGATTTTTAATCGCTTACAACTCGAAAACTATCAATTTTTGAGAAAATTTAGAAGATACCTTTCTTGTTTAGAATGACCCACCAAACTTAAAAATATATGCTATGGATCAAAAAAACGTGATCTTTTTTATTTGTTTAAAAATTTTTTTTAAACAATTTCTGCCCAGAATTTCCGCCCGGCACCCTTTATATTTGTTTAAAGGGGACATTTTTGAATAGGAATCCACAAAGAAACCGAATCAGAAATTTTTCCAGACGGGAGCGGTCTCACCTCATGGACTAGACGGATTTTTGCGAATACCTTAAAAACTATGCATCTAACAAAAAAACTATCTAAAATGTTTCTTTAGATTATAAAAAAACACAAAGATTCGTTCCTTCATAAATCTTCTAGTTAAAATACAAAGAGGGATATGGTATGTAAGAGTTTGTTTTTTACTGCATGCTCAAATCGGTGTATTCAATTTGAAATAACAGAGAAACTGTGGATTTAGGTGTAAAATGATACTAATAAATTTTGTAGTGCTTGAAAAGACTTTAAAATGAGCATTACTAAATGTCGATTACTTTCAAACTAATCGAGATATTCTGCAAAAAGTTGATGAATAATGCATTTTAAGAAGACATTAGATGTAAGTATATTTAACCCCTCATCTATCAGCATTTAAATACATCGTTTTCCTTCTACACTACTTTTTTTATTAGAGTGCTATTTCTATGTTCAAAAAGTTGGAGTGGATTAAAATAAAAAGTTTTTGAAAAAAAATAAGATCAAATTGTAGAGCGCATTTTTAAATTTTCATAAAAATCTTCCTTTTCTCCATGTAACTCGAAAAAGATAAGAGATACGAAAAAAAGATATAACACAAAAATGTAGGGCTTTATCAGGTAAAAATTTCCTTTTTATTTTTCATTACTGTATCTCTTATCATTTTCAAGTTACATGAAGAAAAAGGAAGATTTTTAAGAAAATTTAAAAATGCTCTCTATCATTTTTTCTTAAAATACATTATCATTTTTGTTTGCAGCATATCTCGCTTAGTTTTCATATAATGGACTTTTAATATAGCATTTTAAAGGTCTTTTCAAGCACAACAAAAGGTATTAGAAGTATTACACACCTAAAATCGACCGTTTCTCTGTTATTTTGAGTTAAATACACCAATTTGAGAATGTACCAAAAAACAAACTATTTCACCTACCATATCTCTTTTTGTATTATAACTAGAAGATATTAATAGTGGAGTCAATGAAGGTTTTCACCTCCGATTTCGTTGAACCTTCATCGATTTTTATGAAAATTGGTGAGTAGTTAGAGGATACCTGAAGAAACAAAGGTGACATGATGCCAACTTGCGCTTTTACCCTGGGGGTGGATGCCACCCCTTCTCGGGGGTGAAAATTATTTCATTAAAAATAATACCATAAATATATAAAGGGGGAAAATTCTAAGCAAAATTTGTTATATAAAGTTGTTATATAAATCAATACTTTTTGAGTTATTAAAGATCAAAGATTTTATTTTTTCGTAAAAAATGCATGTTTTAAAGAGGTTTTTCACGTGTAACTTAAAAACTATAAGCTTTTACAAAAAAGTTATTATTACCAAAATTAAAGATAATAAAAAGTTGAATACACTTCTCATTTAAACAACTACACTAATGTTAATTCAAAGTAAGTTATGGGTAATTGAAAGTATATTTTTTTCGACGAGTACGCCAATCTAAGTATTCAACCTTAAATAACGGGAAAACGATGCATTTTACAAAATATACCTACCAAACACTTGTCAAAGTAATTTTTAATACCTATCAAATGAGCTCCATAAGACGTTAATAGCATCAAAATTAAGCAAGTTATGATGAAAATAAGAGAACTCTTTGGATTTTTTTTTGGAAAAAGTTAAAAATAAAACATCGTCATTTCCACAAAAATTAAAATTTATAGAAATTCTTACAACACTTTCTTTATAATAGCATAAGTAATGATTTCAACAATTTTGTCCGGTTTAGAATGCATATTTTTGAAAAAAAGATGTAATTTAAAAAAATCAGAATTTTTCAGATTATCGTAATTTTAATTTTCTTTTAATAATAACTCCAAAAATACCCAATATACGAAAAAAATGATATATAATAAAATTTTAGTTTTTTCTGTATCAAATATTTTATTTGCCTCACTATTTCTGTAGGGTACAAAATAACCGAGATAGAAACGTTTTAAGCTTAAATTTTGCCTGCGAGAACCATGTAACCGGGCAATTTAACCTTTTATTTTTAAAAAAGTAAGCGGTTTAGAAAACTAAATTTAACGTGGTTTAAAAGCCCTTAGTTTCAGCTTTCAAATAGTTTCAGAGGCGAATCTCATGCCTCAAAATTAACGGAGTTATTAAAAAATAACAATAACATTTTTTGGAAAAATTTTTAAAAGATAAATTTTGAAAAATTTCTGTAGCATAAATTTTAATGCTATCAACTTGTTCGTGGGCTCATCTGATAGATATTTTTAAATAGTTTGACAAATGTTTAATAAGTTTGTGTTATAAAATGCATAATTTTCCTGTTATTTAAGCTTTAATACTTATATTTGGGTAGTCGCCGAGAGAAATATACATTCAATTACCTATAACTCACTTTTAGTTAACAATAAAAGGTTTTTCTAGTAAGGAATTTATTTCATTTTTTATTATCTTCAATTTTGGTAATAATAACTTTTTTGTAAAAACTTATAGGTTTTGAATTATTTATAAAAAATCGGTTAAAAACGTGCATTTTTCTCAGGAAAAATTAAAATCTCTAATCTTTAATAACTCAAAAAGTTATAATTAATTTCAATAACTTTATAAAACAAATTTTGCTTAGAGTTAGTCCCTCTATCGAATTATGGGGTTATTTTTAATAAAATCATTTTCACCCCCGAGAAGGGGTGGCATCCACCCCCATGGTAATAGCGCAAGTTGGCACCATGTCACCTTTGTTCCTTGAGATATCCTCTAACCACTCCCCAATTTTCATCCAAATCGATGGAGGTTCAACGAAATCGGAGGTAATAGCTCATATCCACCTTCAGTGACTCCACTAAAAGGCAAGTATTTGTTTGTTTTTTTATAACCTACAAAAATGTTTAATATACACTCCTGGCTAAAAAAACCTGGACACCTTAAAAATGGGTCATTTTTGATGTCTCGAATCTCATAAACCCGTTGTCCGATTTTAGTGATTTTTTTAATATGTTGTAGCCTTATTCTCTAAGAATATTGATGTAGTAATGGTGTTGTTGAAGATGTAAATGTCATTGTATACCGGGTGTAAAAATAATACTGTGTTTTTCCTGAAAGTTTGTAACACCCTGTGGAATATTCTAGCATTTAATAAATATTGAAATTAAAACTCAGTTGTAGCCCTTGCCTCTCTTAACATTCTGCTTTTTGACTCATTCACTTATGTTGGATAGTGAAAAAGTTAGGTACTTTGACAAGTAGCCACGTTCTTCATCAATATAGGGTGTTTCTAAAAAAGTGCGACAAAATTAAAGGGGTAATTCTGCATGAAAAATAATGACCGTTTAATTTATAAACATATGTCTGCAAATGCTTCGTTTCCCAGTTACCGGGTGTTCAATTTTTTCTTACAATCTGACAATTTATTTATTGCTCTACAACCGGTTAAGATATGCAAATGAAATTTGGTGGGTTTTAAGAGGCAGTCATTGCGCATTTTTGACTACAATTATGTATTTTATATTCACCATTGGCGTGCATACGGGTCATATTATCCGGTCATATTACCTGTATGCAATATAAAAATTTTAGTTGTATGTCAAAAAATGTGAAATAACTACCTCTTAAAACCTACCAAATTTCATTTACACATCTCAACCGGTTTTAGAGCAGTAAATAAATCATCTGTTTGTAAGAAAAAATTCAACATCCCGTATGTCGGAAACGAAGCATTTGCGGACATATGTTTATAAAGCAAACTGTCATTATTTTTTCATGTAGAATTAACCCTTAAAGTTTACCCTTAAAGTTGTCGCACTTATTTAGAAACACCCTGTATTGATGCAGAACATGGCTAGTTGTCAAAGTACCTAACTTTTTTATTACCCAACATAAGTGAATGAGTCAAAAAGCAGAATGTTAAGAAAGGCTAAGGCTACAATCGAATTTTAATTTCAATATTTTTTAAATGCTAGAATATTCCACAGGGTGTTACGAACTTTCAGGAAAAAACACAGTATTATTGTTACACCCGTTATACAATGACATTTACATGTTCAGCAACACTATTACTACATCCATCTTCTTAGAAAATAAGGCTATAACATATTAAAAAAATCACTAAAATCGGACAACAGGTTTATGAGATCCGAGACATCAAAAATGACCCATTTTTAAGGTGTCCAGGTTTTTTTGGCCAGGAGTGTAGTTTTTGTAGTTAGATGCATAGTTTTCAAGGTATTCGCAAAAACCGTTCGAAAAGGTATTATGTTTCAATGAAAATGGCCAATTTTCAACCACGAATATCTCAAAAAGTATGGAGTTTTCAAAAAAAATATAGAACAGTGTTCGCTTAGAATTAGGTTCTCTAGCGAATTCCGTGGTAATTTTAACCAAAAAATTTTCCACCCCTAAGAAGGGGTGGGAACCACCCTCAAGATAAAAGCACACATCGGCATAGGTAGACTTTGAATTAGGAGATAAGAAGAGGCTAGGCCCAAAATTTCATTAAAATCCATGCAGTAGGATAGAATTCGGAGGTAATATCCTATTCTTGCTCCCATTGACCGGCGTACTACATTACCGATATAGAACAAAATGTTTATTTATTCCAAATATGATAACTCTTCCGTCCCGATACAAAAAAGGTTATTGACTCTTCAAAACGTTATATATTATTTTTTTTTATCGGAACGGAAGAGTTATCATATTTGTAATAAGTTAAAATTATCTTCGTTATTGGTAATTTGAGAAAAATTCCAAATTTTTGTTCAATTAGATGGATGTAATAATTTCATGTAAAAACGTAGTTTTTTTATTCCAAACAACTTTTCGTAATAACAATTTTCGATATTGTGAAATATAAAGATACTTTACTATTGAGCGAAATTTATATTTTTGACATATAAATTCATAATATTTGAGATCAATTTGATTGTTGCGTCACAAATTTTAGTCCATGCGATCTTTTTATAAAGAATAACTTTTTTGGTGAAATAAATAACAGTACGTTCTTTAAAGGTAAAATATTGCAAAACCTCTAAATTTTAAAGAACCGCTTGGATTGACATGAAATTTGGCATATACATAGCTACCAAGTCAAAGAAAAAATGTGATATTGTGCCAATGTGTGCTTTTGCCCTAGGGGTGAGTTTCACCCTCTATTGGGGGTGAAAAATATATGTTAGAAATAAGTCCGGAAATGGATAAAATAACTAATTCTAATCAACTTTTGTTCTATAAAGTTTTTTGAGCAAGTTAATACTTTTCGAGTTATTTGCGAGTGAATATGTTAATTTTTCTACAAAATAACGACTTTTCAGACGATTTTTCGCAAATAACTCAAAAAGTAAGTATTTGGTCGAAAAAAAATTAATGTCAATAATATAACACGTAGAAAAGTGAAAAAGATGGTATATTAGGTAACCATACCTAGTAGAAGCAGAGTTATAGCTAATGAAAAATAGGTTCATATTCGTCAAATTCCAAACCGTACATTTTAACGTGCCATAACCAAAAAAACGAAGCACTTTTTTATAAAAAACTCATTTTAACTTTCTTAAAGTGTTAAAAAAATGCTTAGTTTTTTAATTTTTAGCCTATAAAGTAAACAAGTTACGCTCAAAATAAAGTTGGTTCCTTTTTTTTTTGGTAAGAAATCGGGAAAATCACCCCCGAAATTAGCATTTCAAATGAACTTCCAGTAGGAAAAATGAAAGAATACCCTGAACGAATATATAAAACACGCTGTATTTTCCTGTCACCCTGTCATACAAAAAATTGGCCTGCGCAAGTACATGTCATAATTATTATTACATGTACTTGCGCTGGGCAATTTTTCTTTGTGACACGGTGACAGGAAAATAAAGCGCGTTTTATATGTTGGTTCATGGGTATTATTTCATTTTTCCGACTGTAATTGTTACCACTTCACAAGTTTTTTACTCGCGTATGTATTGATCATATGATCTGTAAGTTTCATCGGTTCAAACTCCTTATTTTTGAAATATCTGTAGTTAAAAGAGCTTGAACGAGTCACTTATCACGAGTGTATGCAAATTTAGAAACACTGAATCTTAACCAATTTTTGTCCTACAGAAAAAAAAAATAGAAAATATCCAGAAAAGTAAAACCGACTTTTTTATTGTTTAAGATCTTTGGTATCTCTAACAATTTTTAAGTTATTTTGAAAAAAAAGAATTTTTTGAAATAAATGAACATTGGAATATTTTGAAAAAAAGAATTTTTTTCAAAATTAAAAATTTTAAACATTTTACTTTAAAACCACATTTTTTACAAAATAAGCACTTTGAATCGCCAAAACTTACAGATCATTTAAAACAACGTAATGGTCCAAGAGCTGTGAGACATTTTTGAGTAGGTATTTTAGGCAAGCTGAAAATTTTTCAGGTGACTCTTCCATAATAGCCTAATACAAAAATGCCGGTCTGGCTGGAGGGTAGCGGTTATTTTCCCCAAAAATCCCCCCCAAAGTTAAAAAAAGGGTAAAAATTGTTATTACAAAAAATATCATTGACGTGACTTTAAAGTAAATTTAAATATTCAAATATTAGGAGAATAAACAAGCCAGGCGATTTGAGGGCGATTTTAGCTCTGCAAGATACTTGCATGGGCGTCCCAGGATTATTTTCAGGGGATGCATATTAACTTCAGAAGATTTTATCTGAATCTGTACATACTATTAACAAGTATAAAATATACAACTATACATGCATAGCTATGTATATTCCTTCTGGACAGGGAGGTACAATTGTTATTTTGACAGGGTATTTTTTAATATTAAAAATAAATATTCTAAAAAAGGCAGCTTTTTGGTGAAATTTTCCAACTGCCATGTGATCAAACAAATTACGGGTTCATATAAATGAAAAGCGCTATAGGTAAGCAGCAGTGTGAGAAAGAGCGTATACCGATAGCTGTTTGCGTCCTCTGTTCTAGCGAAGTGAGTCCGTTCGCTCGAGAAAAATCACGTGACCTGGTGATACCCATGTTGTTGTGCCTCGAAACGTTAGAGTAATTGTTATATATTATAGTTTTTTAAGTAACTTTTCCTTAATTAAAGGAAAATAATACGTACTATACAATAGATTTTGCAAATATGATAGGAAATGACAAATTTATTATTATAAATATATAGGTAGAAAATTATAAAACTATAAACTAAATAAATTCTGTGTCCGAATCTTGTACTTCTTCTTCAAACTCCTCATCTGAGCTTAAATATTCATTCTTTTCTTCTTCGTCAGACTCCCCTCGAGACTCAGATTCTTCTTCTACATGAACTGTAGATAGTTGTAATATGCATTTAGAATTTATTAAAAATTAATTACTGATTAATTAATTGATTTGCTACGTATTCTCTGTCATTTTGTACGGAGTCGAAGCCTGCACAACCACGGGCGCATCTGAAGAAAGACTTGCCATTGTTGAGATGTGGTGTTATCGAATAATGTAAAAAAATAATGTACACAACACGTAACAAACGCGGAAACATTAAGAAAGATGAAAATTAGACAAGAAATACTCAACACTATGAAGGAAAAAAATGAGCTACTTTGGTCATATACTAAGAAATAAAAAACCTGATGTGATTGGTTATATAAGGAAAAGTATTAAGTATTGGTTTTAAAAGAAAGAATACGTAGCAACTCAATTAATTAATCACTAATAATCTTTTAATTAACTCTAAATACATATTATAACTATTTACAGATTAGGTAGAAGACGAATCTGAGTCTTGAGGGGAGTTTAACAAAGAAAAAGAGAATGAATATTTAAGCTCAGATGAGGAGTTTGAAGAAGAAGTACAAGACACAGAATTAATTTAGTCTATAGTTTAATACTTTTCTACCTATATATTTATAATAATACATTTGTTTTTTTTTTCTATCATATTTGCAAAATCTACAGTGATGAGCGCGCTAATAACCGGCAAAACAGCTCAAAAGATGGAAAACATAATACATCTCGAAACAAAAAGAGATGAAACTCTTTTTGTTTCGCAATGTGTTATGTTTTCAACCTTTTGAGCTATTTTGCCGGTTATTAGCTTGCTCATCACTGTATTGTATAGTACGTATTATTTTCCTTTAATTAAGAAAAAGTTACAACAACATGGTTATCGCTAGGTCACGTGATTTTTCTCGAGCGAACGGACTCGCTCAGTTAGAACAGAGGACGCAAACAGCTATCGGTATACGCTCTTTCTCACACTGGTGCTTACCTATAGCGCTTTTCATTTATATGCACCCGTAATTTGTTTGATCACATGGCAGTTGGAAAATTTCACCAAAAAAAACCTGTCTTTTTTAGAATATTTATTTTTAATATTAAAAAATACCCTGTCAAAATAACAATTGCACCTCCCTGCCCGGAAGGAGTGTACATAGCTATGCATGTATAGTTGTATATTTTATACTCGTTAATAGTATGTACAGATTCAGATGAAATCTTGTGAAGTTCAGATGCATCCCCTGAAAATAATCCTGGGACGCCCATGCAAGTATCTTGCAGAGTTAAAATCGCCCTCAAATCGCCTGGTCTGTTTATTTTCTTTATATTTGAATATTTAAATTTACTTTAAAGTCACGTCAATGGTATTTTTTGTAATATCAATTTTTGCCCTTTTTTTAACTTTGGGGGGGATTTTTGGGGAAAATAACCGCTACCCTCCAGCCAGACCGGCATTTTTGTATTAGGCTATCATAGAAAAGTCACCTGAAAAATTTTCAGGTTGCCTAAAATACCTACTCAAAAATGTCTCACAGCTCTTATACTATAAGTAAATAATTTGTGAAGCGGTAACGATTTATTTCATTTAAATTACTAATTGGGTGTTAATCTTCATGATATTATTTGACAAAACAAAAGGGAGCAAATTTATTTTGAGCGTAACTTGCTTACATTTGATGCAAGAATTTTTTTAAACAGAAATAAAGATTTCTTAGGCACTTTAAGAAAGTCGTAATGTATTTTCCCCAAGAATTCTTCATTAACTGGATATCTCACATTGAATTATTCTATTTGGAATTTTTCGAATATGAACCTATTTTTCATTATCTACAACTCTGCTTATGCTAGGTATAGAGACCTAATATATACACCATTTTTTTCACTTTTTTATAGGTTATAGTTTTTCTAAGAATATTTTTTTCGATGAAATGCTTACGTTTTGAGTTATTTGCGAAAAACCGTCCAAAAACGTGGTTATTTTGTTGAAAAATGAACATATTCACTTGAAAATAATTCGAAAACTATTGATTTGGTGAAAAAACTATATGGAACAAAAGTTGCTTAAAACTAGTCAGTTTATCCATTTCGGGACTTACCTTGGGCATATATTTTTTCACCCCCGAGATGGGGTGAAACACACCCCCAGGTCAAAAGCACATATCGACACCATATCACTTATTTTCTTTGTAATGTTACCTATGCCTGTGCCAAATTTACAGCAAAAACCATGAAAGAATGTACTATAATAAAACAGTTTCCCATATGGTTCTTTGTACTTCGATCATACTAGTGCTGTCGCCAGGGAGGGTA
Source organism: Diabrotica virgifera virgifera (assembly GCF_917563875.1). NCBI lineage: Eukaryota > Metazoa > Arthropoda > Insecta > Coleoptera > Chrysomelidae > Diabrotica > Diabrotica virgifera. Next base: position 181,639,788 of record NC_065446.1, read on the forward strand.
CAACGGCCTCCTTTATTCAGATAGACTTACCCAAGTTTCTTTATATATTTTCACCCGTAAAACACGAATTTTTTGGGTAACAATTGATCCGGATGTCGACAAGTTTGTTATAAGCAAAGAACTTGAGGAATTATATAACAGCGATTTTTCGCAAGAGATTTTCAGAAGCATTTTTTTTGTATTTGATTAAAAAATAAAATAGCAATTCTGCTAACCGCATTTAACCTTTAACTACACGCGCTGGCGTACTTTGTACGCCAGATATAAGAATTCTACTGGAAATATATTTAAAAATTTAATTTTTGACCTTGCTTATTTTTCTAACCTATCACTGGAATGTGCTTTACAATTTGGTTTTAGTTTCGTTATAATCGGCGTTCTGGAAAGATCGTAATTTACATTTTATTATTTGTTGTTTCCGGTGGTGGACAATATACCCCAGGATTATATTACTATAAGTCGTAATATAAGTACATATTTTAATTGTTTTTTAGTCATTATGGCAAAAAATATATTTTCCTTTGTAAACAATACTTTTTCTCCTGTAAAAAATCACATTTAAAAAAATTTTTTATTAGTAATTTTATTTATCATGGAATCCAGTTATTCCATGATTCCAGTTATAAATCCCAATTGGCTTACTGAAAAGGAACTCCCAAGTATTCACTGATGCCGAATAAGGTTTATAACAAACAACTAAGTGTATTTTTTCAAAAAAAAATTAAACAAATCCGCTGTTTTTAAGTGTATTTTCTTGTGGCATACAAAGTACGCCACGCGTGTAGTTATGTTATAACTTGATGCGCGGGTAGTTAAAGGTTAAAAGGTCAAGCCAAATTATATCGGTTTTGTTTACCTGCATTGCTAAAAATTAATTTTATCTACTCTATGTCATTAATTTATGTGTAACTTTTTAGTTTGTGAAAACTGTCATTATAGATAGTAGTGCGTGAAGTGTTTATGTGCGTGAAGTAACAATGTATTTTAAATGGGACTTACTTTTTCGCACTGTTTTTAACACACTTTCATATAATCAAATATCCTTAAATTTCGCGTTGTCATGGTGACGACATAACGAGCAATAAATTACGACAAAAGTTTTGACAGTTTTGTGGTTTGAAAGAAGTTAGAATTTTTAAATGTCAAAATTCTAAAAATTCTAGAATAGAAATGAATTCCAGTGACGAAGAGTTACAGTTTTTTTATTTGTTTATGGTAGAGTAGATAAAATATTATATGAAACTGTGCGTGAAGTACTTTTTGCGAACTTACGCGATGTATAGCATCCGCCCCATTGTCGCTCGTGCTCTAAATATTGCGTGCGTTCGCAAAAAGCACACTTCACGAACTGTTTCATAAATAACTATTTTTTAATGTCAAACAAACTATAAACAAATAGTGTTTTAATGCATTTTAATACATGCTACGTACAAATTGCTTGTTTGTAGTCGCGCCTACTCGTTCGATTTTATATGGGAGATGCATTGAAAACATCACTTAAGCACTATGTGTGTATAGCTTTGTTTAAAAATAAAAAATTAATTTTTAGGAATGCAAATAATCAAAACCGGTATACTCAGTTAGACTTGAACTGTCAAAGGCGATATGCAGAATTGCTATTTTATTTTTTAATCAAAAGTTATTCGGGTTAAAAAATTAAAATTTTTCGATTTTTTGAAAGTTTAACCGCGTTTATCTCGAAAACTATGCATCCTACGAAACAACTTGCTTAGAATGAACTAAAGAATACAAAGTAATGTTTTGTTTTGCGAAAAATCGCTGTTATATAATTCCTCCGGTCTCGGTGAATTCGTAACTATTTTAATCCCCCATCCTAATTACAGGCCAACTCGTAACTCTGGCGCGCAGGTAATTCTTCGATAACCCACTAACTACCGGTGAATTAGTAACTTTCATTTTTAAGTAATGTTGATAATTTAATACCCGTATTCCAGGTATGTACCTGTAAAAATTACTCTCTTTGAAGGTGGTGTAAAAGGTATTCATCATTTATGTATTGTCTCTTGGAAGAGTTACTAGAGAAAATCCAAATAAATTTTGTGAAAATGACTGAAATTCTTGTAACAGATAACAGATTTCGTAATGAGTGCACGTGGGTGTAAGTTATTGGTGGTAAATATTTTTAAATTTCAATTAAAGAAAGTGCTAAAAAGTGGAAAACATTTATGGTACTTTTCTGCATCTGGTTTCAAGGCAACCTGTTATACCGACGGAATCATACGGCCTGCTATCATACGGCCCACTATTCTCATTTAAAAAAAATCATCGATTGCGTCATCACGTCCAGATGGATGTACGACTAGTATGATGTGTATACCAAAAAATTAGAATTTAAAAATAAAAATCGACCTATTTCGGGATTTATCTCCAGAGACGCCCATTCTGGAGAAAATGAATTTATTCCAACTCAAACGTCCTCACTGTATTTGTTTATAAGCCAAAAAATTGTTTATAAATTTAAAACAGTGCTGAAGCCGCTTAGATAATCCGATTTTAATTCTGTAAATTGTATTAAATAGGTAGAGAGCCTCTTCATATGTGAAAAAATTAGCAAACTTCTAAATGGTCTACTTTCTATTCAGAAAGTTTTTAAAAAATTTGAACTTTTTTAAACAAATTTAGATTGCAAAATTATTATGCAAAATCTATCAGGTCGATTTTAATGAAATTTGGTGGACGATTTAAATATGTTATAAGAATTTTCTATGCGAATTACGAAGGTTCTAAGTGCAGCCAAATTTGTCGAAAAACACTGAATAAAAAGAGGCTTATTTTACCCCCTTATTTTGTATTTATTGCTATTTTGCAGAAAGGGTAATAATTTAAGACATTTTTAACTAGTCATATATCATAAAAAATTCAATTATGTTTATTTTAATTCCCTGCGACTTTGCTCCAAAATGAATCGTTTTAAAGTTATAAGCAAAGAATATAGAAAAAAATTAATGTTTTTCGAAATTTTTAAATATTTTAAATTTTTTATTAATATTCCGGGCATATTTGTGAAGGAGCGTAAGTCAATTATTATTATTGAAGTTGTCACCTAACTTTTTCTGCAAAAATCCGAATGCCACCTCGCACATCCACAAATAGACGTTTTTTTTTACAGATCCGCCCTGGTCTATATATATAATATTGTTTCAATCAAAAGAGATTTCAATTTGTGTTATTTTTTTATAGGTACATATAATACACAACATGTTTTTAAGCAAACCAAGAACCATTCGCTTACATAATAATATGCTATATGCCCCGTGTTGGCTTAATCCATTACTGTTCAAATTTATTTCTTACCTGTTAACCTAACAACTACCTGGGGTATTAGAATTAAATAATGGTTTCGAATTCACCTGTATAAAGTTGCGAGTTGGTCAGGTAGTAGAAAAGTTACGAATTGGCCGGTGTACATTTTGATTTAAAAAAGTTTGTCATTAAGAGTTACGAGTTGGAGTGTGTCCAATTCCTCAAGTTCTTTGTTAATAACAATCTTATCGACATCCGGATTAACTGTTACCCAAAAAATTCGTATTCTACGGGTCGAAATACAAAAAAAACTTGGGTAAGTCCATCTGAAAAAAGAAGGGCGTTGTAGTCCCCTGGCAACAGGACTATACGTTTCAAGTCTTACTTTACTTTATTTATTTATTTAAAAATTTCAACGGGCCTTAAAGGCCTAAAGCTATATATTCAATTAGTATAATACAATAATATAATACTATATATTACAAAACTTATATCAAGTTGTGTGGCTCGTTGTCCAATCATGCTCCTTGCCTACTAAATTGACTACTGTTCTCTTTCACTCTTCCCTGTTTGTTATTCTTTCTTCACAACCAATAATTCCCTTATTTTTCTGAGATCTTCCTATATGATCTCAAACCGTCTTTGTCTGGGTCCTCCTTTTCCTTTTTTCGTGATTGGGTCCCGTTTTAGGGTCACCTATGGCATCCTCTTTCGTTCCATACTCATTACGTGTCCCATATATCTCACTCTCAACCTTCCTCTGTGATTTTGCCTCTATATGTAGCTCTGCACATTTTTGTGTTCCATCTTTCCAATTTCTCCGTATTTTATTCCTTCACTGTCCATACTTGGCTAGCATATGGCACTCTGGGTCTTATTCCCTTTTATATAGGGTGTCCCAAAAGTAGCGGAACGGTCGAGTATTTCGCGAACTAAACATCGGATCGAAAAACTGAAAAATATGGGTTTAATCATTTTCAAAAATTTATCCAATGACACCAAACACCAATCCACACTATAACCTCTGGAGGTGGGGTGGGGGGTAACTTTAAAATCTCAAACAGAAACCCCCAGTTTTTCTTGCAAATTTGGATTCGTTACGTAAAAGTAGGCAACTTTTATTCAAGACATTGAACTATGGATAGATGGCGCTATAATTGGGAAAAACGATTTATCCTGATACCATAGGTAAATTATAGAAACGGTATAATATCTCACGAAATACACTTCCAAATGAGAAATCAAAAAACAGATTTTTAATCTTTTTCGAAAACCTATCGACTAACACTAAACATGACCCTCCAACCCACCCCCTGGAGGTGGGTTGGGGGTAACTTTAAAATCTTAAATAGCAACCCCCACTTTTTATTGCAGATTCGAATTCGTCATAAAAAAAATAAGCAACTTTATTCGAAACATTTTTTAAAATTTTTGATAGATGGCGCCAATAAATCGTATTTTCCAATTAAAGCACCATCTATCTACTAACAATTCTAAAAAATGTTTCGAATAAATATTGTTTATTTCTTCATCACGGATCCAAATCTGTAATAAAAATAAGAGTTGCCATTTTAGATTTTAAAGTTACCCCCCACCTTACCTCCAGGTGGTGGGTTGGAGGGTCACGTTTGGTGTTAAGCGAAAGGTTTTCGAAAAAGATTAAAAATCTGTTTTTTAGTTTCTCATTTAGAAGTGTATTTCGTGAGATATTAGACCGTTTCTATAATTTACCTATGGTATCAGGATAAATCGTTATTCCCAATTATAGCGCCATCCATCCACAGTTCGAAAAATGTCTTAAATAAAAGTTGCTTACTTTTACATAACGAATTAAAATCTGCAAAAAAAAACTGGGGATTTCTATTTGAGATTTTAAAGTTACCCCCTACCCCACCTCCAGGGGGTGTAGTGGTGGTTGGTGTTTGGTGTCATTGGATAGATTTTTGAAAATGATTGAACACGTATTTTTCATTTTTTCGATCCGATGTTTAGTTCGCGAAATATTCGACCGTTCCACTACTTTTGGGACACCTTGGGTATAGTAGACCAGGACTAATTTGTAAAAAAACGTGTATTTTTGGATGTGAGAGGTGGCATTCGGATTTTTTCAGATAAAGTTAGGTGACACCTTCAGTAATAATAATTGACTTATGCTCCTTCTCAAATATGCCCGGAACATTAATAAAAAAATTAAAATATTAAAAATTTCGAAAAACATCAATTTTTTTTAGCTTTCTTTGCTTATAACTTCAAAACGGTTCGTTTTGGAACAAAGTCGTAGAGAGATAAAGATAATTGAATTTTGTACCATACACGACTGGTCAAAAATCTCTTAAGGTATTACTTTTTCTGAAATATAGCAATAAATACAAAATAATGGGGCAAAATACGCCTGTTGTTATTCAATGTTTCTTAACCAATTTGGTAGCACTTACAACCTTAGTAATTCGCTTACAAAATTCTTATTTATAACTTACTTAAATGGTCTACCAAATTTCACTAAAATCGACCTAATAGATTTTGCATAATAAATTTGCAATGTAAAAATGTTATTAAAAAAGTTCAAATTTTTAAAATCTTTCTGAACAAAAAGTAAACCATTTAGAAGTTGGCCAATTTTTTTACATATAAAGAGGTGCTCTACCTATCTAATACACTTTACAGAATTAAAATCGGATTATAAGGAGCCTCCGCAATGTTTTAATATTATAAACAATTTTTTGGCTTATAAACAAATAGCTTTGTTTAATAATAAAAAAGTAATGTTTAGCAATGCAAATAATTAAAACCGGTATAATTTGACTTAAACTTTCAAATGCTGTCAGCAGAATTGCTATTTAATTTTTAATCAAAAGTTATTCTCGTTCAAAAATTGCAATTTTTCGATTTTTTGAATGTTACACCGCGTTTATCTCGAAAACTATGCATCCTACGAAAAAACTAGTAAGAACATTTTTTGCTTAGAATTACCCAAGAAATACAAAAATGTTTTATTTTGCGAAAAATCGATGTTACGTAATTACTTAAGTTCTTTGTTTATAACAGTTTTATCGACATCCGGATCAATTGTTACCCAAAAAATTCGTGTTCTACGGGTCAAAATACATAAATAAAACTTGGGTAACTCCATCTAAATAAAGGAGCCCGTAGCACCCCCTCCTGGACGCAGCACTAATTTGTTTATAAGCCAAAAAATTGTTTATAACTTTAAAACATTGCTGAGGCTGCTTAAATAATCCGATTTCAATTCTGTGAAGTGCAATTTATAGGTGGAGTGCTTCTTTATGTGTAAAAAAGTGACAAATCTTTGTATGTTCTAGTTTTTGTTGTGCAAGATTTTAAGAAATTTTAATTTAAAAAAAAAAGTTTAGATTGCAAAATTATTATTAAAGTTATAAGCAAAGAAATTAGAAAAAAACGAAATTTTTTGAAATTTGAAATATTTTATTTTTTTTAAATAATGTTCCGGGCATATTTGAGAAGGAGCATAAGTCAATTATTATTAACGAAGTTATCACCTACCTTTATCCGCAAAAATCCGAATGCCACCTCACACATTCACCTAAAAACAGATCCTTCCTGGTCTATATCCTTAGCTTTGCTTTTCTCGATACATATTTGGATTTTATCAGTGGTCTTGTGCTTTTCATCTTTTCAATTCCCTTTGCTAGTCTGGCATTCATTTTCTATTCTTCCTGACCATTCTCATCTACAATAACCCCCAGATACCTAAAAGGAACCACTCCCTCGAAATTATATTCACTTGCTTTATTAGATATGAAAGTAAACTGTCCCTCTTCTTTTTGCTCTGTATTTCCGAACATCATATACTTTGATTTTCCTGGTTAATTTCTAGATCAAAATATTTTGCCTCCTTGTCGAATCTTTTCATAACATTCCTGAATTCTTTTCTTGTTTTCGGTAGAACAGTAAGATCATCAGCGAAGGCCAGACATTAATCCTCATTGTTGAAGATAGATTCGGTCGTTTTAACTCGGCGATTTCTGATTATTGTTTCCAATACAAATTAAAATTCAGCCTGTATAATGGATCTCCTTGTCTAAGACCTCTGTTTACTTTAAATGCATCCGATAAGAATCCTCTCTATCCTACATAAATTTCGTGTGCTATTCAAAATTATTTTGACTAACCTAATCACTCTAATCAATTTTGCGAGTATTCAAAAAAGCTCATTGCTTCATATATGTTATTCCTTCTTATCGCCTATCATATGTTTATCTAAAATCTACGAAGAATCTTATATTCATAGCCTGAATTTCTTTTAGTGTAAAAATCTGATCTGTTACTGATCTCTTAACTATAAAGGCACGTATTCATTACGTTGCTGCTCTATGCTCCGTGTAGCTGCTCCAGATATACGTTGGTGCTCCCGCTCGGCGCTCACCCACGGCGATCCAATCGGTGGCGGTTTATATGTAGAGGAGCGCATGCCGTATCTATTGGAGCAGTTACACGGAGCACGAAGCAACAACGTAATGGACACGTGCTTTAAAACCGGCCTGGTATTTACCTAGTTTATCTTCACCAAATCTGTTGACACTCTCTCTCCTAAGTCGCGTCCTCATTGAGTTCACATCGCAAGCAAGCAAGCAATTTGATTCAACCCGACCTGTGGGAGATATCCACCCTTTCGAAAAAAGTAAATTCGGGTGTAACAAATTCATTGGGGCGAGGTGTTTTAACCAGAGTTTAAAAACAGGGATCACCCCACCTCGCTCCAATGCCCCAGGCCATCCCTTTCCCCCACATAGCACGCTGATGCGCGATGGGGGCACAACTGTCGTAGCCAAATGCTCTTCACAATGGAATCCTGGGTAATAAGATTCCAATGTAGTGCCCTAATCGAATGCAAAAACTAGGCCAGCGTGATGCGCTCCATGCCTTTATCTTCTTACTTATTTATCCGCGGAACTAAAATTGCTTGCTTGGGCCCCAAGTCATTGTACCAAGCCCCACTGAGCTCGGTCCAATGTCTTGGAACTCAAGAATTTTATGATTTTTTTGTTTTTGTAATTTTTTTGGTGGCTTACGCCTTTTTTTTTGGTTTTTTTGTTTGTATACTGGTTTTACCTGATCGTCTGTCTGGTATCTTGGATGACTTCTTGAACTACCTTGGTCACTATGTTAGTGACTAGTCTTACTAGGTAGTCTTCGTCTGGGAGGATAGCTGTGGTGGCTTGTTGGTTATTGGCTTGTGTGGCTTTGGCATAGGAGACTCCGGTTGCCTGTTGTCGTCTGTTGGTCTGCTGTTGTGGCCTCTGTTGTGGTGGTCTGCTCCAGGTTGGACATCTAGGGCATCCTCTGTAGCTTGCGGGATGGCTTCCGTGGCAGTTGGCGCAGGTTGCCTTTGTCTCTCTGGGCCTTTTACATTGCTTCGAGTGGTGATCTTCTCCGCATTTCACACATCTGGGGTCTTTGTGGCACGCGTTCTGTGCATGGTGGAAGCCCTGGCAGTTGAAGCACTGCGTTGGCCCTGTCGCTTTTCGTCGGTCTTCTACTACTACCTTCATGTGGCACAGATTGGTGATCAGCTTAGCCTTTTCTACGTCCTCGCGATTCAGAGTCAGTACGAACATCGGTAGTTTCCTTTTGGGGCCGGCTCTTGTGGTCATATTCTTAGCTGCTTGGCAGACTATTTGGTGTTGTACTTTTATCTTTTCTTGGATTTCCTCCTTGGTGGTGTTTGAGAGCAATCCTCTTAAAACCAATTCGGGTTTTATATCCACTTCTACTGGGAAGGCTACCCATTGCAGCCTTTTGTCTTTGTGTGCCTCTGCGTATTCTTCTATTATCCTCACCATTTTTTTATAATCTTCCAGGCTTTTCGCCTGGATGAGTGTTTCTTTGCCACTCCTGGAGATTTTGTTTGTCGTGTAGACTTTTAATTTTTGGGCTATGGTGAGGATAGCCCCTGTTTCATTCGCGCTCTGTAATTTAATTACAGGCAGCTTTCTCTGAGGTGTTGCTTGTTGTTCGGGCAACACGGTGGTTTCTTCGTTTGTTTTCATGTCTTCTGTCTCTGAATCGCCAGATCGTCTCAAGGTAGGCGTCTCACCATCTGTGTTTTGCTCTGCGGTGGGCTGGGTTTCTGGTCCTCGTGACAGTGGTGGGAAGTTTTCTTTCTTCTTTTTTGGCTTCGGTTCTTCAGCCGGCGGTGGCTTTTTGGTCGCTGGGTTTTTGTCCTGTTGTGGCCTCGGTAGCTTTGGTGGCTGATTCTCCTGTTGGTGTTGCTTCTCTATCAGTTTCCGAGTTTCTTTCAACTCTTTCAGCAGGTCGTCCATCCGGGATGACTTCTTCGCCATCTTTTCTCTTTGTCGCTCGATTTCGGCAGTTAGTCGCTCCTTTTCGGCCCTATGCCGGGCTGTCTCTTCTTCATGCTTTTTTATCTGATCGTGCTGATCTTCAAACAGGGTTTCGAGCTTTTGCAAGGCCACCTTTCTCTTAGCCCTTCTTGCTCTTTCTCTCTGCCTTTCTGGGGGCTTCATTTTCCGTGTCCTCGGTGTCGGTGTCCTCTTCGGAGTCTTCCTCGGATTTCATCTCCGTATCTTCTTCGGTTTCCTCTTCGCTTTCATCTGTTTGTTCTTTCTGTAATAAGCTAAGAACCACTTTGCGTGGATCTTCATGTGTTGGCGGAGTGGCCATAGGGGGGGGGGGGGTGATCGAGACCTAGCTCGATCAATCGTCTGGGGGGGAGAATCTCTAATTTTGGCGAACCTTTTTTTTCCGCCGACTGGCCCGACGCCAGCTCCGCTTCAGGGTTGGTTTCCCTGTCCCCATCGCGGTTGTTCACGTACCCAGACAAAACTAAGTACGGGATCCTCTTGATATTCTCGTTCTACTGACCTAGGGGCCGGGGCTGCCCGATGTAGATTCCAAAGAACTACACCTTGCAGTGTCTACCCTTACGGAGGCACAGTAGAAATCTCGTAGCGGGCTCACGTCGAGCCCGCTTTACTTTTTCTGCTAACCGATCTCTAGCTGTGGCGTCTCAGAAAATCCAATAAAATCAAATTCCCTAAGTTTCACCACATCCAGTCGATCGACCTTTGCCTCTCCTTCTTGCCTCAGAGAGTGAGAAGCGCTTAACTACTGTCTTGCTTACATTCAAGACTGAACTGAGAAGTTCACAGTCGAGCCACTCCTACTTCGTTGGCTGTGTCGCTGCTATTCCGCTCCGCTGCTGGCACGTCTTCCTCCGGTGGCTGGCACCGGACAACTGAGTCGACATCGTCGATCGACTCTGTCTATCGACACTCTCGACTGAGTGTGTACGCGGCAATCGACTTTGTCGATCGACAAAAGATGTCGTTGGACTTGTCAACTGGTTTTCCATGATCTGTCGGTAAAATCAAAGGGTAGTAGTCGAGTCAAATCCGAAGTGTGGACGTGCTAGCTAGCATTCGACCTTCGACATTGGTAAAAATAATTCAGTGCAGTGTGCGCGCGGTGTAGTCTCAGCTTCAAAGCGTTCGCGGGTACCGTGGACAACTTGTCGCCGACAATTTCTAACCTCACTTAATATAAATAATACCGTTAATCTATGCCGTTAATAGATAATTTCTATCCTCACCTAATATAAATAATACCGTTAATAGATAAATATACAGGGTATATTTACTTTTAGTTAATATTAATAACTATTTATTTTTACTAATAATTTATACTAGGTAAATATACCTTGTATATTTATCTATTAACGATATTATTTATATCATTTTAAAGTGCGCATGCGTTTTGCTGCTAATTTGTCGCCGACAGGCACTTGCGAACGCACTTAATGTCTCGTGTTTTGTCTCTTGTCGGCAAAATGGAATGGGAAAAAGAAAAAGTGATGGATAAAAAAATAACATTTATTGAAGCGTAAAAATTAAAAACAAATCTATGGAACACTAGAAGCAAATATTATAAAGACCGAAACAAAAGGCAAAAAAATTTCTGAAACCACCGTTTCATCTGTATTCAAGGTTCAATATATCGATATCATCATTTTTCAAACCTTCTATCAGATTACTACCGCTATACCTATTTCTACTTTGAAGACTTGGTCGATCCCAAAATCTTCTTTTGCGCAATGATTTACGTTTTTTAGTTGTGATAATAACAAATAAGGCACAAACAATAATTGTCGACAAATATTCTGCCTACCTAGTGTGGACATGTGGACTTTTTCGATTTGTCGGTCGACAGTGGCGATAGACAGAGTCGATCGACAATGTCGACCCAATGAGGATGCGGCTTTAGTATCCTGGCTAATACCTTGTAACAAGTATTCAACAGAGCAAAACCTCTGTAATTTTCACATGTCAATCTATCTTCCTTAGAGATTTTACTTTATTTACTTAAATAATTATAATATTAGGGCAGTCAATAGCAGCAGCGGCTCGTGATTTTTACAATAGGGGAGGGATGCTATACCTAACTGTAAAATATCTAGACAAATTTGCACTAGCAAAAAAAATCCGCCAAAAAAATCTAATTTAAGGCCTTATTTTTTTGACCATTTTGTATTTACATTTTAAAGTATCATCTTAATTCATAATTTCATAATATCATATCATGTTAAGAATAGTTATTCTAATTGCAAAAGTGTATTACCAAAGTTTGTGTCGTTTATTTGTTAACAATCTCTGTAAGTAGATATGCATATCAAAATAAATACAGATTTGAAGTTTTGCAGTCCATACAGGTTGAAGGTTCACATTTTTTAAGATACTTAACTGAATTTTTTTAATTGTAAAAGCGGCCTACTGCGAATCCACAAACACGGTAAATTACCGATATTTTGCTTTGCATTACAGATATTGGAAAAAGTTATTTGAACAAGTTGTCACAAATATCATTCTAATCCCACATACCAAATTTCCTCACATGATTCGCACTTTTAGTTTTTTCATTATTTGTAGTCAGGATCCTAAAATCGGAGATGAGGCTGCTGGCCGATCAGCCGCCCTTGCCCAATCTCCGGGCAGCGTGTGCCTTAAGCGATAATGCAGCGCTAAGGAGACCGGGCCTCCTTAAACGCGGCTGGGCGGCGCGGAGTATTAGCAAGTGAGATATTCCGGCCAGCGGCCTTCGCTCCAATTTTAGGATCCTGACTACAAAATAATGAAAAAACTAAAAGTGCGAATTTTGTGATGAAATTTGGTATGTGGGGTTAGAACATTATTTGGAACAACTTGTTCAAATAACTTTTTCCGATATCTCTAACGCGAAGCAAAATAGCAAAGTAAACAAAACAGTGTAGCATGTGTAAAAAATTTATGGGGAGGCTAAGCCTCCCTTGCCTCCTCTGACCAGCCGCCACTGGTCAATAGAGATTTTAACTTCGAAAAAAATCAAACAAAATAGAACATTTTGCTAATTTTATTACGAATCGTTTAATAAACAGTATACCAAAAAGTTCTACTCCAAAAGTGGGTGCTCAGTTTTTTATTAAACAAATGAACTGCGAAATTAATTGTTTTTTTAAATAACTACGAAAATATAAATCTTAAAAAAAAACTGACTTGACCATTGAAAAATCCAATTTTACACAAAAAATTTTTTAGAAAAAACCTTTTTTAGAAAAATTAAATTTTAAATTAATATAGTTCCTATAATTTTTATCTATAACGCTAAATTCACCCTTCTCACAAATATTGGCGCACTCTATACTAGCGTTCGGTGAAGCGCACGGTTGAGTTATTTTAATATAATTCTTTAACTAAGGGATCAAATGAAATTTTCCAAATTGGACATGAAATAAGAGCATTTAAGCTATCCTATAATAGTTGTAACAAAAAGAAATAAAATGTATGGGCATAAGTACGGTGTGGGCGGAAAGTGAGACATGAATTTTGTTTAAAAATGATTTAAAAATGTGTAACTAATACAATTTTACTTATATAACTCTTAAATTTGCACAACCTACTTTTCAAACATCTTACTAAATTATGTTTCATTCAAAAAAATCTCAAACATTTAATTCAATTGATATGACGTCTCAGAACATGTAATTTTTGAAAACTTCGTAGTTTTACAGAATTACTACCAATTTAAAAGGGTATTACTCATGTTTGAACAGATATAATTACAATTGTATACTTAGATGTTTTTTAACGCTTAAGCTATAATCTTTGAAATGCACATTATTTAACTTTAGACATAAAATAAACAACTTCTTTTTGAAAAAATTAAAAAAGATAAAAAGTGTAATAAAACCGAAAAATATCATTTAAAAAAAATGTTTGTACAAAGTCATCAAAACTTTTTTCTGTACAACCTACCTAAAATACATTATATCAAGCTTAAAAAATAATAAATGTTAATAAAATGCTCTGAACCATATAAAATCTAATATGCAATGATCAGATACCAAATTATATTAATTTTATACGGGTATGTCAAAAAATATGACTTTCCCTCAAGAGTAAAGTACCTTTAAATTTCACAATATCAAAAATTGTTATAAAGAAAAATTGTTTGGAATTCAAAACTATGTTTCAATATTTAATTACTTCCTTCTAATTGAAATATTGTGAACTATAACGGTACTTACTGTTAAATTAATATTACTTAAATTAATATTAATTTAATATTTTTTAAATTAATATTTTTTTACATACCTAGTGTAAAATTGAAAAAGTTTGATATCTGATGGTTACATCTTAGATTCTAGACCATGTATAGCATTTTGTGAAGAATAACTTTTTTTCGTGAAATTGATAATAAAGTATTTATCATAATTGTAATAAAATGGTGTTGGGTATCCGTATTTTGAGAAAAATTTGATTTTTTTTTTCAATTAGAAAGATGTAATTACATATTAAAGCATCTTTCAATTCCAAACAACTTTTTATCATAATAATTTTTGATATTCTGGAATATAAAAGTACTTTACTCCTTAACGAAATTCATATTATTGACATACCTCGTATAAAATTAACAAAATTTTATATCTGATGGTTGAGTTTTAGATTTTAGACTATGCAGATCATTTTACGGAGAATAATTTTTTTTTCGTAAAATTGATAATAAAAGAGTTTCCCATATGGTTCGTAGTTCCTCAGACATACTGTGTAACAGCTCAAAATTTTTGAATTTTCAAATTTTAATGCCATAATATGCGGATTCAGCATAATCAAAAACAAAATAGAAACATTTTTTAGCAAAGAAAAATGATAAATTCAACGATATTTTTAAAATTATTTATAAAAAAAATTGTTATTGTTTAAACAATTAATAAACAACTAGCGGCTAAATCTGTGAGTAGAACTTTTTACCTTAACATGTATATAAACCAACAAAAAAAGTTTTAGAAAAATATAAGCTTGTTTGAATTTTTCCGAAAGAATACATACTTTCGTTCTCTATTGACTCCCCTATATGAGACTATTTTATTTTTGAATCTCTTAAATGTTTTAGCTTTACACTGGAGAGGCACAGTACTGGAGCAAGTATTTACTAGCTTGGGGCACTTTTATAGTTTTATACTTCTTTGTAGTATCGTCTTGGCTTGCTACTGTCCAATTATACAAAACGTTCGAAAATAGCGGCAAAATAACTTTAAGAAACGTCGTCGTTATAATAGTTAACAGATATTTCAGGTAAGTTATAATATAATGGTAGGGGAGCAAAGTATGCTAAATGTGCAGTCACTCAAGCGTTATGGGGACCTATTGGGTTGTGATTATTAGCTCCTAAAACCAAAAAACGTTAAGTAAAATTTTACATTTTAATGGGGACTTTCCATTTTTTAATTTAATTTTCCATTTCCAACAATCGATTTTTCAGATTATAGCGCCATCTATCTATAATTCGAAAAAATGACTCCAATAAAAGTTGCTTATTTTTACGTAAGGAATCCAAATCTGCAATAAAAATTGGGGGGTCCCATTTAAGATTTTAAAGTAGCCCCTCACCCCACCTCCGTGGTGGTCGTGTTTGGTACCATTCGATAGATTTTACAAAAACGTTTTGAAAGTGTATTTTGCAGTTTTTCGATCTGATGTTCATTTTGAGGAATATCGCGAGTTTGTATTCAAATTTTAAATTTACCCCCACCCCTCTCCGTGGGAGGTCATGTTTAGTACCTTTCGATAGGTTTTTGAAAAATATTAAAGACGAATTTTTTAGTTTTTCGATCTGACGTTCATTTCGCGAAATATTCGCTTTTTTTGTGAAACTTTTTGACTCACCCATTTTCTTACGCCCCGCTCAAATCGTCGTATTTTCTAAATATACACTATTTTGTATGTACTTAACATTCCTGATCTTAATCTGACAATTTCGAGTAGTTTTAAGGATAGATTTTTTTCGGGCCCCCCTTAACGAACTTCCCTGTGTTAAGAGCCAATATATGGTAGAGGTACCTCTGCAGGGTACTTCTCCCCATATGATAATCTGACGCACTCGAGTACCTGCAAAAATCCGCGCTTGGGTTCCCCTACCATATGTAGTGCATAAAGATCTTAAAGATCAAAAATAGTTTAAAAAAATGTTCTAATTCATGCTAGCATAGATAAATAAATTACGGCTGATCGTGTTTCACCAGAGACCACTCGATCAATTGTAGTTTATGATTATTAATTTCATGTTACTTTTAATCAAAACAACTAATCCAAAAAATATTTTCTATTAAAGCTTACAAAAAATAATAATTGTTTTATGCAAATTGGTAATGTGTTGTAAAGTTTGCCAACCTACATTCTGTATAACATAGGGAATGCAGAAACCATTATAACGGGCATGTTCTACGCAATTTAGACTTCTATGAGTTTCAGTGGTCGTCTCAGTCGCTTTTCAAACGTTGATCTCTGTGTACACTTCAAAGAGCAGTAAGTGAATATTTTATAAAATGGATACTTCACCAGTGAAGACGGTCCAGGTAATTGTATAACTACAAGGGTACTTTAGTCAGAGGACTGACGCCCGTCGCCTTCTTATGACGCAGTCTGCTGTTTCAAGGGCTTACGGTCAATACCAGGAGACCGGTAGCTATAATCGAAGACCAGGATCCGGTCGGCGACGGGTAATGTCAGAGATGGATGATCGATTTATTGTCCTAGGTGCCTTGAGAAATCGACACGCAACAGGAGTTTAACTTCAACAATCCTTGAGGAATGTGCGAGGTGTTACCGTCACTCAGTGAATAGTTAAGGGAAGACAAGACTGCCACTTAGACTCCCAGACAAGCTAACACAGGGACCAAATTAAAAGCCCGTTGGAAACAATTATTATATAGATAATTACTAGTAAGTTATACTAAACAAACATTTTATTTTCCTTACATTTGAAGCACGTATGGCATTCAGGTGCATTAAAATGTATATTTAATGATCACTTTTTTAACCTGGCATCCGACAGGTGAATTTTTCGACACTAACAGACATGTGGGGTGTGACAAACTCCAGCAACTGTAAGAGTTAATTAATCTCAAAAAATATCTTTACGTTTAGTTGTCTGTCATATCTGGAACTTCAACATCTTGAAGCTGGTCAGGATAGTCACTATTTACACTAACATTGCCTATTGCTTCACTTACTTCCGAATCACTCTTGTCAATACATTCGTCACTGTCTGCTTCATCCCATAAGACCTGAAGAGGTGCTTGTTGTCGTTCATGATTAATTTTAGCTTAGACTAATAAAAAAATATGTTAAAATCTGTAATAAGTATTATTCACTTACTTATAATTACTTATTTATATGAGTATAACAAAATAAACACAATTCTGCACAAATCCTTTTCACTTGCCTTTTCAAAACACTTTCTATCCAAATGTACTTGCTGAATCTAAACAGACGACTAAAAACTATGTAATCGTTTCGTTTTGATTCAATTCGAGTCTCTTGCCATCCCCTGACACCTGGTGTTTCGGAATATGTCCCTTGTCAAAGAGGCTTTACAAGAAGACTGAATTGCACCATAACGAAACGAAAAATAACTGCAAATATTAAAATATTTGCAGCGGAGTGTGGTTAGACTGTCTTCTAACGGGGAATGACGAAATGAGTGAAAATAATTTCGACCACGAGTCAGTAATCTGTTAACCGATATACAGTAGTACCAAGCGGCGCCGCTAGGAGAACACTCCAATAATGCGTCGCAGATTACTTTAATGAAACGTGGTCATTTGTACCCTAAAACCGAGTAAGGTATAACAAAAAACAAAATAATCGTTTCGTTTTGATTCAATTTGTTTACTCGCTTACTAGGTTTTAGAGTACAAATGACCACGTTTCATTAAAGTAATCTGCGACGCATTATTGCAGTGTTCTCCTAGCGGCGCCGCTTGGTTCTACTGTATCTCGGTTAATAGATTACTGACTCGTGGTCGAAATTATTTTCACTCATTTCGTCATTCTCCATTAGATGACAGTCTAACCACACTCCGCTGCCAGTGGCGTGCTGGAACTTATTAAGCGGCCCGGTGATTTTATAGAAAAGCGGCCTCCCATCCTTATTATACCTTCTATTATCAGAAAATTGTTTCTTATTTATAAAACAAAAATAATTCTTCTTCTTCTTCTTATATTTGTATAAATATGACTGTCTGTTTTTTCAATGTGCCTCTAGTAAGTTGTCGTTCCATCGTTTTCAACTTCTACCCACTCATCGTCTTTCTATTGGGCAACTGTCTCTCGCTGTCCTTACTATTCTATTTCTTGTCATTTGGCGTATTTGGTCATTCCATTATATTCTTCTGTTTCTTATTCAGTTATTAACATTGTCCACCTTGAATCTCCGTTGTATATCTGTTCTTCTAGCTCTGTATCCCACAGAATCTTACCATCGATTTTCGAAGGGTTTTCATTTCCGCTGTTTCGAGCAATTTTTTTGTACTCTCCGTGTCGGGTCGTGTTTCTGCCGCGTATGTCATTATTGGTCTGATGACTATTTTGTAAATTCTGCCTTTCATTTCTTTTTCGATATTTTTATTCATTTGATCTTCCACTTCTGTTTCCAGCCTTCCGTAGCTAGATAGTGTGATGTCTATATGTTCTATCAGCCCTCCACCTCCAATTTACATCTTATTGGATTTGCTGTTATAACCATGAATTTTGTCTTTTTGGGGGAAATTAACATGTTAAAGATTCTGGCGGTTATGTTAAATTGATGCAGCATACGTTGTTAGAAATGTTTGATCTCCTGAGAAGAGTTGAGTACGAAAGCAATAAAGTTGCTGTGAAAATCAATAAAGCTAAGACCAAGACAAAAATAATGATGTTCGACAGATTCGACACTATTCAACTGACTAACATGCTACAGGAATATCAGATAGTAAACACCTTTGTCTATCTCGGGTCTAGTATATCTAACGATGGTAACTGTGAAGTAGGAGTTCGTAGATGTATTCATCATCATCATCATTGGCTCGACAGCCCTTTCTGAGTCTTGGCCTTTTCCAGGATTCTTCTCCACTCTGATCTGTTTCGTTTTTTTTTTCTCCAGTTTTTTATTTTTAAGGTTTTTATATCATTTTCTTACTCACCGGAGGGCCCGCAGACGTTCGGATACAATTAGCGTCTCTTTGCAAAGACAATGACGTCGACTTTGCAAAGTAACAAGACACTTACTCAACACACACACTACACATTACACCTGAGTTAGTGATAAGGTATCCAATTACGTGGCTAAAGGTTCTAGTTCTAAACCAAGGCCAGAATCAGAGAAAAAAAAATATCATTTTCTATTTGTTCTAAATATCTCAGCTTCGGTCTTCCTCTTTTTCTTTTTCCTACTGACATCTGTTTGAATATTTTGTTTGGTATTTCGCCTTCTTCCATTCTTTCTACATGTCCCATCCAACGCAGCCGTCCTATTTTAATGAATGTTATGATATCCGGATCCTGGTATATTTCGTATAGTTCAAAGTTGTACCTTCTTCGCCAAATTCCATTTTCTTTTGTGCCCTTATATATGTGTCGCAAGATTTTTCTTTCAAAGGTGGCTAGCAATGTTTCCTCTCTTTTAGTGAGTGTCCAGGTTTCTGAGCCGTATGTAAGTACCGGTCTTATTAAGGTTTTGTATATTTGGCATTTTGTTTTCCTTGCGACGTTTTCTGATCTTAGTTGCCGAATTAAGCCATGTTAACTTTTATTGGCAATAAATATTCGCCTCTTCACTTCCTCTGCTACGTTATTATCAGATGTGACTAGGGATCCCAAGTATGTAAAGTTTTTTATCCCTTCAATGTTGTATTCTCCTATTGTTACATTTTGTGGCTGCCTTATTTCTGTGTTTTTACTTACCTGCATATTTTTTGTTTTGTTCTGGTTGATTTTAAGGCCACTATTTTGTGCCAAAGTGTGACAAAAATAATGGTTTTCGACAGATTCGACACTATTCAACTGACTAACATGCTACAGGAATATCAGATAGTAAACACCTTTGTCTATCTCGGGTCTAGTATAACTAACGATGGTAACTGTGAAGTAGGAGTTCGTAGACGTATTGGTATGGCAAAAAATGCGATGAGTCGCCTAACTAAAGTTTGGAAAGATAGATTTATCTCTCAAAATATCAAGATGAGACTGGTGAATTCCCTTGTATTCTCAATATTTCAATACGGGGAGATGCTTGGACTCATTGAGTCCAAGTTTGGTGCTTTTGAGAGCGGATGCCTTTGAGATGTGTTGCTGGAGAAGAATGCTGCGCATACCTTGGACAGCTCATAGGATAAACGTTTCCATTCTAAACCAACTCGAAATTAAAAAAAGGCTCTCCACAATATATCTGCAACGAATTCTGCCATTATTCGGTCACGTGGTTCGCAGAGGTGACGATAGCTTGGAGATATTAATTGTCTCTGGAAACGTTCCGGGGAGAAGATCAAGAGGACGATCACGAACTAGATGGTCCGATTCAATTAAGAATTCAGCTCGAAAGTCATTCTGCGAAGCTCTTAGAGAAGCTAAATATAGAGAGCAATGGAATAAAATTGTAAGGAATATTGGAGGAAATCACGATCCTCGATCGAAATATTATAAATTATACATATGATTATATATTTCTAATGAATCTATCCTCGCTAATTTCAAGATAACCGTTATACTCCGCCTGGTTCTGTCCACTCAGCAAAACCGAAAACATCCAAAAATACTTGACGAACTTTTTCCAGAAACACATATCTGAACAAAATATATAATTGCTGAGTCGTATTTTGTGTAAAAATCTGTGTTTATATTATTCGCCGAATAATGCCTATTCATGGCTCAATTGAACCTCTTAATTTTAACCGTTTTGAAATACAGGGTGTGTATAAGACAACTGGAATTAATGCAATATTTTTCAAATGGCTCGAACACTATGTATGGAAATAAAATATTTTTGAAATGTTTTAATATCATTCGATTAGAAATTAAAAAAAAATTGTTAATCTAAAATTTTTTGTGAAAAAGACTTATTTGACCGGCCCCAAAAGGCCGCGGCCTCTCGGTGATTGCACCGATTCGTTTATATGTCCAGCACGCCACTGTCCGCTGCAAATATTTTAATATCTGCAGTTATTTTTCGTTTCGTTATGGTGCAATTCAGTCTTCTTGTAAAGCCTCTTTGACAAGGGATAGATTCCGAAACACCAGGTGTCAGGGGATGGCAAGAGACTCGAATTGAATCAAAACGAAACGATTATTTTGTTTTTTGTTATACCTTACTCGGTTTTAGAGTACAAATGACCACGTTTCATGTAAGTAATCTGCGACGCATTATTGGAGTGTTCTCCTAGCGGCGCCGCTTGGTACTACTGTATCTCGGTTAACAGATTACTGACTCGTGGTCGAAATTATTTTCACTCATTAAAAACTATGTGTCATCGCATAGATGAATATACATAGAAAGCTAACTAACCGCTGTGGCCACTGCGTAGCAAAATTTCCTTATATTTGAGGCGCTTTAACCAAGAAAATTAATTAGTTACTGAAGACGAAAGCAATACTGAGAATAAATAAGAAGAAAATCCTAACGACGATAAAGAGAATAATCTTACAAACAAAATTTAAACCCACACATTTTTGAAGGTACACTAATAGAAGATGGACAAATCAAATCATCGAAATACATATAAAGCCAAGAAGTGGAAAACAAAATATTTAACATTTCTTTTGGTGTTAAAAATCCCTCTTTATTTTATTTAAGTCCATTTCTTCTTCAAATGCCTTATCAGAATTATTCGAAGTAAGTGGTCAAGATTGCAAAAGTTACTCGATCTTCTGCCACATAGAATAATTTAAATGGATTTGATATCTGAGTCCATTCACGAATATTTCTTAACCAAGAAGCCTGTTTCCTTCCTACATCTCTACCTCTACGATCTTCTATTTTGTTTTTAAGGATCAGCTGTAGTATTCTACTTTGATTTCGTGTCACAAAATATGTCACAAATAAAACATTTTCCGGTGTTTAACAGTTTTTAGCAATTCTCTATATGGTTACTGTTCATATAAATGGTTAATTTGACTTTTATAATACTAAAAAAATAAAGTTCGTAATTAAGTTATGTTTTTTATTGTTTTGAGTTCTTACATACTCTAAGTTTTATGATTTTATGAAAGCAGAGCTTAATTAGCAATAGATATTTTTTAATCGTTCTTTTTGGTGTGAAACAGCAAAAAAATAGTCATTTCGGTAACACACTATAAATAGGACTAAATACATTTTTAAATTTTTTTATTTTTTAAAAACTAACCTAAAATGATAGTATTTTACTACAAGTCATCTTAGGTGGTAGCTAAAGTTTAAAACTGTTTTTCTTATGTTGCAATTATTATTTTTTTTTAAATGCACAATATATTTGACTTTATTTTATTCTAAATTGCTCTAATGAAATTAATGGTAGTGTTTTTTCAACTTGTTAGCTTATACTTTATTTATAATTAACAACTATAATGTTTTTTCTGGTTTTAGTTAAAAAAATTATGTAAAAAAAATTATTTTGCAGGCGTTACCGAAATGACTCAACGTTTCCGAAATGATAACCCTTATATTATTTTAAAGAAAACGCACATTTATAACTATGTATTTATTGCCATAAAAACGAAAAACGAACAACAAAACAAGGAACGCAAACGTAAATGGGGAATTAGATAATTATTGTGTTTAATTTTATTTTCTAAAACATGTAGGGCAAAGAAATGTTTCACTATTTTTGTTAAAGTGATGTTTAACAATGCATTTAAGATGATAAGTTCTGCTACAGTCGAAACATTTGCGTCCTTCATTTTGGATGTTTAAACTAAAAGTACAGTCGTAGCAAAGACCTTTTGTCTCTTTAACATTCCTTTCAAAAGTCTGTAATAAAATATTTGAAATTATCTTAATTTTAGGTATTGTATTTTTTTCATCTTCATCTAAAGAAAACGACGACACATCTGTTTCACAATGTTAAGGAAAGTGTATTCATATTAGTTATGCAAAAATGTATTATTAACTGAACTTTCATTAAATAAATAATTAAAGACAAATTATTAAGGATATAATTTTGAACACTGCTACGCAGTAAAAATATAACTTATTAAAAAAGGATACTGGAGACATTAGAGAGTTCCATGTCAGAACAATTTTTTGAAGCCAAAGTCAGATTGGGACTAATATATTGTTCTTGTTTGGAGGTTCCACCAACAGATTGTAATTTCTGTTTCTTAAAATCTGGTAAATAGTGATTAAGAAAAAGAAGAACTACTTTTGCAAATAACATTTCAATATTTTATAAAAAGGATACTTTTAGTTTTTGCAGCAATTAGTACCACTGATGGCTTCAAACTGTAATGAATGCAGGGATCATCAAATTTGCATGCAAAACAGCTAAGTTTTCTTAAAAATAGTTTGTCTGCAAATTTTTTGCCCCATGTCACTTGGTGCATAGACATAATATTTGGAACTTGACTAATATTATTTGGGATTTCAAGTTTTGCGTCTTTTATTTCTTCTTCCAAAACTTCCCAAATTTTAACCGAACTTTCTTTAAGCTTATGTACAAAGTCACCTGCACATATTATGTCTTGTCCTTGCAACACCAATCTATCAGCTTTTCGTTTGAGTGATCCTCCTACACCATGCATGGGTCCCTTGCCATGGCCACTTTCACTATAATTCCAGGACATTGACTCAATATTTTTAAAATACTGGGGAATTTTCTTGGACATCAAGAAACAGTTATTTCTATTTTTATACTGAGATGTAGGACCATCAGATAAAAAATGTACTTGTGTAATATTGGGAAACCTGTTAGCCAACTCCAATAAAATGGTATGTAAGTGGGCCCATATTGCGTGTGCTTGATGATCTAGATTGTCACTGACTGAACAAAAGCTCTGAGATTTTACAAGAGCATCACTTTCTGTTCTGTAATAGTAAACACCAGTGTGTAGTGAAATAATCTGCTTTTTTGAAGCACCAAAATGCATTGACTGGATTTCGCTTTCATATTTTGCAACATAATTTTCGGAAAAATCAATCTGTAGTAAAAGTTCATTTGGTTGCAAGAACTGTTTTAGTCTTTGCAATTCTTTCTGCTGGTGTCGCATAAAAAACATGCTTCATGTACGGCGTAAATTGAACCTGTAAAATTTTTAAAAATGTTTTTAACAATATCATTTTTTTGAATTTTTACTGTTTTGCGAACATCTTTAAACTCTCCTTTGATTTCCCTTTTTTCGGCTTTTGATTCCCACACTGCTTATGTTATGATTTTGTTTAAATTTTCATTTACTTCGCTTTTTACAGGAATTGTTCTTTCTTTGCATCTAGAACAATTGCGCAGCATGCAATCTATATCTTTTTCATCACAAACCATAGCTTTCAAAAGTTCGTCCGGTTTCTTAGTTGGTATAGTTTTAGCATTATACAGTGATGCACATATCATTTCTACATTTGAATGCTTTGAGCAAGCGCAAGTTTCTCTATCACTTTGCTTGGGAGCGACTACCCAAAAAGGTCTAAATCTACAAAAAGTTGTTCTGGAAACTTGAAATGCGAATTCAGTTGCTAAATATTTTTTGTGTAATTTGCAAAGAGAATCCAACATAATACG
The DNA here is from genome assembly GCF_917563875.1 of Diabrotica virgifera virgifera. Classification (NCBI taxonomy): domain Eukaryota; kingdom Metazoa; phylum Arthropoda; class Insecta; order Coleoptera; family Chrysomelidae; genus Diabrotica; species Diabrotica virgifera. Next base: position 181,664,083 of record NC_065446.1, read on the forward strand.
TTTTTGTTTTTTAACTTTAATTTTAGTTATATAATCCTTTTTTCCTGGACACATTTTTGAGTTTTCATCCCTTTCTAAAAAAATTTGAACTGATTTTGACAACTTTTGGGTAACTGCATGGTTACGTTTCTTTCTTTCGTATTGGGAATTATTAATGAATTTGCGATGCATTCTGTACGAAAGTATTTTTGAAGTCTCGCCCCTTAAACGGTATTTATTTATTATGCTTCCAGACACAATCGATAACGTATTCTTAGCTTTGTGATTTTTTAACATTTTGGCGTTTTCTTCTAATTGATCTTTAATAACTTCCCCAAAAATTAACTTTCTTTTGATTTTATCTGGAAGTTCGATATCAGCTATCAATTTAGTCACCCTTGTTTCAGGAGATTCTTTTTCTTTTTTTTGTTTTAAAAATTGTTTAAATTTAGATTTCTCCCTTTGTAACCTTTTTCCATCTCTTGCCAACTGTTTGGTTAGGTCTCTAATTTTTAATTCTGCCTTTTTTAATTTTCTATAACACGAAGATTTTCCTTTTTTCACTATTTGTCGGCCAACATTTTTTTGCCTTGAAGGTGTGTTTTTCTTTATGACAACATCCATAACATCTAAATTTTCCGCAAGATCCTCATGAAATGGGTCGTCCTGATTTGCAATTGTAACTTCATCTTCACTTGTTGCGGGTGAATTATCTCTAGCAAATCTTTCGGTTTCAGCTTTCATTTTTTTCTTCTCTCTATATATTTTGCTGTTTTTACTCCATTCCTTTCTTTTTATTCTTTGATGTCGTGGTGTCAAGCCTTTTATAAACTTAACTTGTCATTCTTCTTTCTTTTTTTTTTGTATCGCTCTCGATCTTTTCTTCTTTTTTCTTCAAGTTGCTGCTCTGTTAATTTCATTCTATGTTTCTGAACTCTTTTTCTTACTTCTTCTTTCATCTTTTCGTTACATTTCCTCTTTTTAATTTTTATTTTCGTTGGTGTTCTATTATTCTGCAAGTACTCTTTTTTTATTTTTGCTTGCGCTGTTTTATCATTATTATTGTCGTGGATATTATTTACTTTTTTTTTTTCAGTTCAAGTTTCAATGTTTTTTTCGGCTCGACATTACGTTTATTCTGTTCGAACTTGAAATTGACTTGAATTTTAGGCTTGAAAATGCTAGTTTGGGCCGAAGAATATCCATTTGAAGTTGAAGACTTAGTCATCCTATCTTCTTCAAAAATTTCGGACTTTTTAGGATTTAAAACAGTTTTATTTTTATTTTTTTTTCTTCTTCTTTTCTTCTTTATTTTTTAAATTTAATTCGTAGGAATTTTTTCTATCTTGTGTTAATTTTTCTTTTAAACATTTTAATTTTTCGCTGTCCATCATCTATAAATAAAAAGAAACTAATCATTTCTGTAACAAAATATCATTTTGGTAACACAATATTACTTTTAAAAATGTTGCCGAAATGACGTTACCGAAATGACGAAATCTTATATTTCGTAATTTAGCTCCCTCTAGGAGTAACTAAGATTATTAGAATTTTTGAGGTTATTAAACATGTCCTATTTTTTTAAAGAAAAATACATTATATTGCTTATCTGAGGCAAAAACTTCGATGAAAAAGTAGTTACCGAAATGGTCAATAATAAGTATACGCCGAAAAAATCAGTCATTCATTAATTTATTAAAAAAACTTACCATATTACTTAAAAACCACTGCCACTAACTCATACATACGCTACGCGCGAACATGGAACTCGAAAGAAATAAACAACAAGTTAAGTCGGTATTGTAGATTTCTTCGCATAAAAGTTGTGTTACCGAAATGATGCGAGAGGTCTGGGACATAACTTTCTAATCTACAATATTTTTATTGGTAAGAACTATTTTTTTTTTATATTTAACTAAAAAGTTAAATATTTATTTTCTATATAAATGACTCTAAAAGGTATATACGTCAAAAAGTGTTACATATATTTGGGTTTAAACTACAAATTGTGACTGTAGGACAGTTACGGAAGTGACGATTTTAAGGTTTGACGATAAATAAAAAATATTTGTAACACTTTTGCAGCCAAACCAAAAAAATGCTTCTCGAAACAACTCCGTTCTTTTCAATAGTTTTGGATTTACAAAAATATCTAAAACAGAACTCGAAATAAAATAAAAAACCGCATATAGTACATTTATATGAACAATACCCATATTTGTTGACCCTCCTTATTACTTCTTGATTACTTTTTTCTTGCTCATTAGTTTTTCAGCATCCGTCTATGAATTCACATTCCACAGATTTCCACACTTCTTCTATATATTAAACTACAGACAAAACATAGCAATTAACCAGTAGTTTTAGTCATCCTGCGTTTTATTCTTATCTAGATCTGTACTAAATTTACAATCAAGACACAGTAAAAATAAACAAACCAAGACACGTTAAATGCTACTAGGAGTACCCCCGAATTATAATTTACAATGTACATACATTGTAAATCCCAAATCATTATTTCCAAAGTTTAAACATTGTAAATTATGATTCGGGAGTGCTCCTAGTAGCATTTAACTTGTCTTGTTTTGTAAATTTAGTATAGTTGGTCACTTATGACATTTTCCAAATATGTAATTTTGTGAACTTCTTTAACTTAGTCTGGTTTGATGCACCCAAGGGTCAGATATGATATCTGAATTTATTATAGGATTTAGTGAGCTTAAAAACAGTTTTCCTCATCGGACATGAACTTGATGGACACGATCATACTTATGAGGCCTATAACTTAAAAATTCGAATTTTCCCGGATATAGGGAATATACAGGGTGATTGATTAGTAGGGTAAAGCTCAGTACAGTATAGTAAAGGGTTACAGGGTGTTCGATAACACAGTGGCAGACCAAAATTTTGTTTTTTTAAATAAAACACCCAATATTTTATTTTAAATTCGAAATCCTGTTAAGAGGAAACAGTAGCGATCAACAGGTAGCGAAAACGCGTTCCAAGATTGCGGCTGTAATTGTGAATATTTTTTCGAGATATTTGGCACACGTATTCGTAATATAATAAAGAATGGCGGTACAGAGCCCAATTTGAAAAATATATTAATATGTGGAAATTACTCTGTAATTAAATACAATATTAAAAAAACGAGCCTGTACCGCCATTAAAAAGAACAAAAAATACACTTTCTTCAAATAAACTTTTTTAACTGATGCCTAGATTTTGTGTCATTTTGGAACTACTAAAATTTTTTATTTCATTATTAGTTCCAAAATGACACAAAATCTAGGCATCGGATAAAAAAGTTTATTTGAAGAAAGTGTATTTTTTTGTTCTTCTTAATGGCGGTACACGCTCGTTTTTTTAATATTGTATTTAATTACAGAGTAATTTCCACATATTAATATATTTTTCAAATGGGGCTCTGTACCGCCATTCTTTATTATATTACGAATACGTGTGCCAAATATCTCGAAAAAATATTCAAAATTACAGCCGCAATCTTGGAAAGCGTTTTGGCTACCTGTTGATCGCTACTGTATCACCTTAACTTCTCCATCACAAAAATATAAAGGTTTGTTATGTTATACAGGGTATCTACAAAGTTATAACCAATTTTATATGAAAAACGTAACAAGTTCAACTCCCTGTATAAATAAAAGTAAGCAAAACAACAATGGTTTATTAATACCATATCTTTTGACGTATTGTCAAAATTTTCAAGAATGGTCGATATTGCTAATTTTCTTTATATCAAATACAGGGTGAGTCAAAACGCAAGTACAATATTTTCTCAGTAATTTTAAATGGAACACCCTGTATTTTATATCAGTATTGACAAGTACCACTACCGTACTTTAATTTTTAGATAACATTGCCTATGTGTAAATTTATTAGTTTTCGAGATATTTTCATTTTTCAATGGACCAGTAGCGTGGCCACCCAAATCACCAGAATTTAATAAACTGGACTGATTTTTTTGGGGTTACGTTAATAATAAAGTTTATAAAATACCTCCAACAACAAGGGATGAGATGAAAAATAGAATACGAAGTGTATTTCGATGTGTTAATTTACAAATGCTCCGTAGAGTAAGTAGCTCATTCAATGATCGTTTTTAGGCGTACATAAATGTTAGTCCTGTCGCCAGTGGGAGTACAACGGCCTCCTTAATTCCAATGGACTCCCCCAAGTTTTTTTATGTATTTTGACCCGTAGAATACGAATTTTTTGGGTAACAGTCGATCCGGTTGTCGATAAGATTGTTATAAACAAAGAACTTGAGGAATCACATAACAGCGATTTTTCGCAAAACAAAACATTTTTTTGTATTTATTGGGCCATTCTAAGCAAAAAATGTTTTTACAAGTTTTTTCGTGGGATGCATAGTTTTCGACATAAACGCGGTTAAACTTAAAAAAATCGAAAAATTGCAATTTTTGAACCCGAATAACTTTTGATTGAAAAATAAAGTAGCAATTCTGCTTACGGAATTTGAAAGTTCAAGTCAAATTCTATCGGTTTTAATTACATTCATTGCTAAAAGTTAATTTTTTTATTGTTAAACAAAGCTATAAACACATAGTGATTGAATGATATTTTCAATGCATTTCTCATTTGAAATCCAACGAGTAGGCGCGCATACAGCAATTTCTACGTAGATTATGTACATTAAAACCATGCATTGGACACGGAAAACACTATATGTTTATGGCTTTGTTTAACAAATAAAAACTTAATTTTTAGCAATGCAAATAATCAAAACCGATAGAATTTGACTTAAAATTTCAAATGCAGTAAGCAGAATTGCTATTTTATTTTTTAATCAAAAGTTTTTCGGGTTCAAAAATTGCATTTTTTTGATTTTTTTAAAGTTCAACCGCGTTTATCTCGAAAATTATACATCCTACGAGAAAGCTTGTAAGACCGTTTTTTGCTGAGAATCACCCAAAAAATACAAAAAAATGTTTTGTTTTGCGAAAAATCGCTGCTATGTAATTCCTCAAGTTCTTTGTTTATAACAATCTTATCGACATCCGGATCAACTGTTACCCAAAAAATTCGTATTCTACGGGTTAAAATACATAAAAAACACTTTGGTGAGTCCATCTGAATTAAGGAGGCCGTTGTACCCTCCCTGGCGACAGGTCTATGTGTTAGGAGATGATTTTGAACAACTTTTATGTAATTAAATATTAAAAATATTTTATTAAAAGTAGGTTCTAATTTTTTCAAACATGTTTTTTGCGAAATTTATTACTGATAAATTATGTTTCGTTCTTTATTTGTTACATTGTTACATTTACATACAAAAGTAGTGTTTAATTGTCTTCACAAAATATTGTATTTTGTGTTTTTGTGTTTTTTTGTAAAATTTATTACTAATTTTCTTTGTTTATTTGTTGCATTTACATAAAAAGGTAGTTTTTAATTGTTTCAAAAATGTTGCATGTAGTGGTTGTGTTTTTGTTTGTAAAATGTATTACTAATAAATTATTTGTATTTCTTTATTTGCTACAGTGTTACATTGATTACCGGATTGATAATCGGTAATCTTCAATTGTCAATTCAGTCATGGCTTACTTAAAATTTAGATAAATTTAAACACCTAAAATAATTTGCTCTGATAAATGAAAATATCTCGAAAACTAATAAATTTGGGCATAGAGAATGTTAAATAAAAATTAAAGTACGTTAATGTTAATTTTCAAAAATGATATAAAATACAGGGTGTTCCATTTAACATTACTGCGAAAATAATGTACTTGCGTTTTGACTCACCCTGTATTTGATATAAAGAAAATTAGCAATATCAAATAATTCTTAAAAATTTTGACAATAAATAAAAAACATGGCATTAATAAACCATTGCTCTTTTGCTTATTTTTATTTATACAGGGAGTTGAACTTGTTACGATTTTCATACAAAATTGGTTATAACTTTGTAAATACCCTGTATAACATTACAAACCTTTATGTTTTTGTGATGGAGAAGTTAACAGGATTTCGAATATAAAATAAAATATAGGGTGTTTTATTTAAAAAACATAAGTTAGGTCTGCCTTTGTGTTATCGAACACCCTGTAACATTCTAACTAATTTTTTAATGTGAAGCTTAAAGGTGGCTAAAATTTTTTTTATTAACTTTTATTGCCATCTATTACTATAGCGGAGCTATTGAGCTTTACCCTACTAATCAATCACCCTGTATTGACACAATTCGTAGGTGGAAATTTTGAGTAATTGTCGAAAAACCAAAATTTTCAAAGCTTCATTTTTCAGTTTTTTAACTATACCGAGTCGTGTGTATGTCCAATCCTGACAACATTTGGCACTGTTTTAAATCTAGGCTCAGGCGCTACCGATTTGGTGTATTTACAGATTTCCTATCTCTTTTTGAACTTGAGTTACGGGTAGTCAAAATCACTACTACACCGGTTCTGTGTAGGCCCTGTTCCCTCTTGAAACATATAAAACAAATTCAGATCGGTGTAACTTTTCCACATAGACACATGCATACATGCCCACAAACATTTTCCCCTTTTGAAATAGAAATTGAGTCAAATTTCTGAGCTCGGTAACTTTTGAATGTTATAACCAATTTTCAAAATTAGACATGCGTAGAAAAGGTACTGATCAATACTATTAGAATCCGTAGAGAAGTTTTTGAAATTTTTTGGAGTTTTGGGGACAAGAACGAAAAACCCCGTATGGGTACGACCCCAAATGGGGAGAGCCGTAAAACGTAAAACGCACACTCTTCCCCTAAAATGGCTGGTTAATATGTGGATTGACGGGTCTTTTCCTAAACTATGAGATCGGATTTGGCTCATTTTTTAATGTGGTCAACTTGCCAGATTCGAAAATTTCGCGTAAATATAGTGTCGCTTGTATGGGAGTGTGCGCCACTGGCGAGAACTACCGTTCTCTGGGATAATTAATTTGTAGGCAAAACAATATTGTCTAATATGAATTTAAAAAAATAAGTATTTTTTAGGTTTATATCAGCCGCCATATTTATTAGTATATTTATATCAAACTGGAAATACGTAGTGAGCACGCCATTCAATTTTGATGTGATGCGATATACTGATAATAGTTGCCAGCAAGATTTATTATTAAACATATTTATGATGGCAAATTTCAAATACTGGAAAAACATAGTAAGTAAACTAGTCTTTTATATTTACTTTAAGGCTGAGTTTATAGTAAAGCAGTGAGCATAGAGCATAGCGTAGCGGTTTACCTAGAGATTTTCCTCTAAGGGCTTATCCATATGTGGGCAAGTTTTACTTGATCTCACCCTAATGCCGCCTTTGAAGTTTCACCCTAATACCAAAAAAAAACGAGGAAAACAGGTAAACCGCGCAGTCGCCATTGGCAAACCGCCCGCCCGCTGGAAGTATTTCTCCCGTAATGCTGTGAGGAAAGCCGCGCAGATTGCAGATAGCGGCTTCATAGGAAACAAAAATGTGTGATTTTGATGGCGGTCTACATAGAGTTCGGTAGACGTAATAGACTACTTTCGACCTGTTCTCCTCATTATTTCCGCCCGACCAGTTCTCTTATCTCAATTGTTGTAATCAAGATATGTATTGTTATGCTCTACATTTTCTATTTATTTAGATTAATTAGCACATTCCTAATTTAATTGATTATGCAATTATTTTATTCCTTGCCTATGTAAAAACACAACGAAATTCCAATTAAATTTTCCAATCAATTTTATTCTCAGGGCTAATCTTGTATTTGATACAATACCTGTGATCTGTGGCTTCTAGTATTTCTGGTTGCTTACTTCTTCCAAGGTAGAAAAAAGGAAATTGAAAACACTCAAAGTCATATAAATGTAATCTATTGTTTTTATCAAATAAGCCGTGTACATAAGATTCAAAAAAATATTAAAATTTATCTTTGTTGCGACAATCTCTAACTTAATAAATTAAACTCTACCTCTGATATCTCCTTGTTTTGACAAAATATTTATTTGATTAATTTCTTATTTACTCATACTAAGTTGAATGAATTTTGCTTTTCTTCTATTAAATTGATTTCTCAAATTTGAAATGACTAACTGCGTTAAAAAAATTGTTCAATAAACAAATAAACAAATATGGTTTTGATATAAATAAATTTTCTCCTTTCCGACAAATGATTTGACTAACCTTTTATTCTTCACTCCCTCGTTTTCTGGATTGCGCCGTACTTGATTCTCCCAACACGTACTCTCTGGATGTTGCGAAAAAGTCCCTCTCGTCCAAACTGCTTCCAAGAAAAACACACAGGACTTGCTCGAATATCTTGTGCACAAACGGATAATAATCAGCTACTCGTTCCAGACAAAATAAAGGAATCTCCCTCGGACCAGGAAAATTAACTCTTCAACCGGTCGACGATTTGGTTTCAACTTCGATTCTGCTCGCAAAGGCCGATCACACCACTCTACACTGATTCTACACTTTATAAAAATTGGACTGCTCTCTTCCGATGTCAATTACACAGTGTTTTTTTTTCTCTCAAATCCATACTCTCACATTCCTTATCCCTTCTCCTGATATTTTCCATCCAATAAACAACAACCTCTCTCAAACCATTTATTTCTTAAGAAACCAAATATTCTCCCAACAACTTTTACAATTTGTCAAATTTCAAAGAATATCATAATTAGTTCTTTACTACTTTCTGCTTTTAAAACTAAAAGCTAATACAGTTTGTTTACCCCATTAAAATACCTTCCCAGAAGGATCTTAAAAACGTGTTTGTTTTCGTCAATGATGTCCAACTCTCTAATCACTGAATTTGTTTGTTCATGTCCCGTGCATTTCGTCGAATCACTTATTAGTCGTTTCACTGTTTCCCGGAACACTTGCTTAATAGCAAAATTAGATTCTAAACAATTTTGGTGATATACAGGGTGATGAAAAACTATGATTTTATGGTCGTTGATATAAATTTAATTTTTTTGAATTTCCTTTAAAAAAAACAATTCCACAACAAAATCCCCGCCTTTTGAATTCGATAAAATTCTTTGCATCTGCAACCGATTTTCTCGAGGCAAAACAATTTTCCGGTATACCTACTTCATTATACTAATTTATTTCCTATTTCCTACCTTAATTATTTATTATGTGCCATTCCTTCCTTTACCCAGATAGCACACAACGTCCGATGTACGTCCATATAACGTACATTTAAAGTCCAAACGTCCATGGACCAAAACTGGAAGTACTATGTACGTACATTACGGGACGTCCATTGGACGTTTGATTTCAACGTACATTGGACATCCATTTGTGGTCCATGGATATTTTACACAAAACGCGATAATTATATTAATTCCCAATACAAACTAAATGAGAATCTCTACAACAACGGTACTGACTCTAAAAATAGTTTGGAACAGAAACAGAACAGAGATTAAACGTCTTTTAATGTGCATGCTTCCTAGGGCGTCATTATCTGAATCTCGTCTTTATGAAAATACATCCTGTGATATATTTGTGTTTTCTGTTTATCGTGCAAGTGCAGTCGTGCATTAATGAAGTCCCTAGTTCCTATAATAAAGTATATATTATAATGAAGTTATAGTAAAGAGAAATAAAAAGGTCTTTTGTGTAATATTTTTAAGTATAAGTTTAGTATTATAAAGAACTATTTCCTATAAAGGCTTTTTGCTATGTATTCACAAAATTATGGATACTAGATGGCTTTCTGAAAAGTGCCCTACAAATGTCCATAAGACGTACATGGAATGTACATAAGGTGTACATGAAAGCTCCAATAAAACGTACAAAGTACGTTTGTAGCGGACGTTCTATGGACGTCCAATTTTGTGAACTCTGGACATTCGTTGGACGTCCATTGGATGTCCATTGTACCTTAGCGGGACGTCCATTGGACGTTCCAATGTACACAGATGTACGTCCATTGGATGTCCATAAAACGTACTTGTGCTATCTGGGTACTCATGATATTTGTACACATCGTAACAATTATATATTTTTCTGATCTTTTGACTTTCGTCTTTTATTTCTTTTATTCTCTTTTTCTTCCAAACATCATGCGCCTGCTTTTGGGCAACTTTATGCTCTCCATTTCTAAATTTTTCATAGTTTTTTAAATTCAAATGCATCTCCTTTTCTTCTCTTTCTCTTTCTTTTGTTAATCTCATTTTTTCTTCTTCTCCTGGGCTCGACTCTTCTTTTGAGCAATCCCATGTTTCATTGTCTCTTGTCATTTTCATTTTTTCCTCTTCTTCTTCTGGGCTCGACTCTCCTTCTGAGGACTCCCAGATTTCCTTTGCTTTTGTTACTCTCAAATTTTCTTCTTCGGGTCTCAACTCTTCTTTTGAGGAGTCCCAGGTTTCATTTTCTTTTGTCTTTATTTGCCCTCTTCTTCCCTTTCTCCTTTGTCCCTGTTTCGTCGCCACATTAATCTCCACTGTTTGTTCTTTTTCTGAATCGTCCATTTTCCGTTTCTCATGTTCCTTGTCCTTTTCCAAATTTTCCGGTTCTTCTTCTTTTTCCTTTGTGAATTTCTTCCGGTTATTTTTGAAGTTAATTACTACGTATTTTTCTGTCAATTCGTTCACTCCTACGATCATGTCATGCGACATATTTGTCATGATCACACATTGTAATGCATAAAATCTCTTACCCAATCGTATCCTTATTCGTATGCCTTCATTTATCGTTGCCAATTTCCGTTTATTTGCGCCCACTAAGTTCACCCTAGGTATTTTGTAAATTAAATTGGTTAAATTAACGTCTTCTATTAATTTTCTGTTGACTAGTGTTAATTCTGAGCCAGTATCTATCATAATTTTAATTGGTTTCTCGTTGATAAAACCATTCACAAATTTTAAATTTATTCCATTTCTTTTTTCATTGTTTCCTACCAGTTTTATAAATTACTTCGGGTGACAAAAAATTCCAGTCTAGGTTTTTGTTTCTAATGAGCGCCTTCGTAAAAAAAACGCCGGTTCCTTTTCGTTTATATTTTCGTCGTAGTGTCTCTCTTCGTCATATTCTTCTGTCTGGGTATTATTTACCTCTCTTCTATTTTCTCTTGGTCTGTTGGATCTGTTTCGGTTATCTCGATTTCTGTCCTCATTCCATTGCCTATTTCTTTGTTCATAATTTCCTCTTCCGTTGTCTCTATTTTCGTTTTCCCTCCTGGGATTAAAATCTCGTCTTGTATAGTCCCTCCTATTATTTTGTCTTCTATCTCTGTAATCTTGTGTTTCTCGGGGTCTGTAATCTTCTTGCGATCTTCTTGATTTTCTTTCTCTTTGACGCGATTCTCTTATTTGTAGAAATTGGCACAAACTATCTATGTCCTTGTAATTTGGCAATGTGATGTGGTCTTCTAGCGTTTCTTCGAAATGTCTTGCAATCAGTTCGACTAATTGTTCTGACGAATAAATATATTGTAAATGTTTTGCATTATTGTATATTTGTAATGCGTATGTTTTTTCCGAAATACCCATCCGATCATTGTATTTCCCATTTTGTAATTCTTTGTTGATTTCCATTTTTTGGACTTTTCCCCAGAAATAGTTTAAAAATTTTTTTTCAAACTGTTGCCACCTGTCGATTTCTTCTTCTTTGCTGTCAAACCACAGACCCGCCTCATACTTAAGATGGTTTCTGATCATTTCTTTAGCCGTTTCAAAATTTCCAATGTGCTGTACTTTCTTTTTTTAGGCTATTTATGAAGGGCACTGGGTGTAATCTTCTTACATCCCCGCTAAATCGTATTTTCACGTCATCTGTGCTATGTATAACCATTTCACTTCTTTCTCCGACATTTTGTTGAGTCTTGATTTCCTCCATTCTTCTTTCGTTTTCTTTGATCTTTCTTTCTACTTCTTCTATGTCTGCTTGAATAGCATTTTCCAACTGGTTTTCCAAATTTTCTAGTTCCTATTTCTGGCAATTTGTTAACTCCTCCATTTTATTTTGAATTTTCATTTCTTGTTCTTTCATTTCGTTCTTCATCATTGTCAAACATCCTTTTATTTCCTTTTCATATTTCCCTATGCGCTCCTCTATTTTCTTGTTGTTTTCTTCTATTGCTTGTTTTGTTTTCTCCTGATTTTCTTGTAATTTTTGTTGTGTTTCTTCCATGACTCGTTTCGTTTCACGTTGATTTTCCTCTATTGCTTGTTTTGTTTCTTGTTGATTGTCATCCATTTTTTGTTGTGTTTCTTCCATGACTCGTTTTGCTTCTTCCTGATTTTTATCCATTTAATCCGTTGTCCTTTTTGCTTCATCCATTTTTGTGATTGTATTTGCATAAGTTGTAATAATTTTTCTAAATTTGACAATTCCTTTTTTCCTGTTTTCATGATTGTTGTGTCTAAACTGTCTTCTTGATCTGAATGTTCTCGTTTTTCCAAATGTTCTTCTTGTTTTTTGTTTTCTTTGCTTTTGCTTCTGGTGATCGACATGTATTTACAATTTATCCCGGCCTGATACGAAATTCGAAAATACCCTATCTGTTGCAGACACGAAAATTTTCTCTTACTCAATGTAATACGAATATTTCAAAAATTCATAAAATGCAAATATCAAATAAATAAAATCAATTACCAAAATTGTACCTAAAGGAAATTTATATGTCGTAATTCAGATATATCAATTTTGACCACTCAATATAGATCTTCAATCACCTGCTTTTCGTCTGTCTTCCCTTTCAAAGTTGCAACCGGAAATACTCTATAATGCACCATCAGTTGGGACGCCATTTGTTATGCTCTACCTTTTCTATTTATTTAAATTAATTAGCACATTCTTAATTTAATTGATTATTCAATTATTTTATTTCTTACCTATGTAAAAACACAACTAAATTCCAATTAAATTTTCTAATCAATTTTATTCTCAGGGCTAATCTTGTATTTGATACAATACCTGTGATCTGTGGCTTCTAGTATTTCTGGTTGTTTACTTACTTCAGGGTAGAAAAAAGGAAATTGAAAACACTCAAAATCATATAAATGTAATCTATTGTTTTTATCAAATAAGCCGTGTACATAAGATTCAAAAAAATACTAAAATTTAACTTTGTTTCAACAATCTCTAACTTAATAAATTAAACTCTAACTCTGATATCTCCTTGTTTTGACAAAATATTTATTTGATTAATTTCTTATTTACTCATACTAAATTGAATGAATTTTACTTTTTTTCTCTTAAATTGGTTTCTCAAATTTGAAATGACTAACTGCGTTAAAAAAATTGTTCAATAAACAAATAAACAAATATGGTTTTGATATGAATAAATTTTCTCCTTTCCGACAAATGATTTGACCAACCTTTTATTCTTCACTCCCTCGTTTTCTGGATTGCGCCGTACTTGATTCTCCCAACACGTACTCTCTGAATGTTGCGAAAAAGTCCCTCTGCTCCAAACTGCTTGCAAGAAAAACACACAGGACTTGCTCGAATATCTTTTGCACAAACAGATAATAAACAGCTACTCGTTCTAGAAAAAACAAAGGAATCTCCCTCGGACCAGGAAAATTAACTCTTCAACCGGTCGACGATTTGGTTTCAACTTCGATTCTGCTCGCAAAGGCCGATCACACCACTCTACACTGATTCTACACTTTATAAAAATTGGACTGCTCTCTTCCGATGTCAATTACACAGTGTCTTTATTTTTCTCTCAAATCCATACTCTCACATTCCTTATCCCTTCTCCTGATATTTTCCATCCAATAAACAACAACCTGTCTCAAGCCATTAATTTCTTAAGAAACCAAATATTCTTCCAACAACTTTTACAATTTGTCAAATTTCAAAAAATATCATAATTAGTTCTTTACTACTTTCTACTTTTAAAACTAAAAGCTAATACAGTTTGTTTACCCCATTAAAATACCTTCCCGGAAGGATCTTAAAAACGTCTTTGTTTTCGTCAACGATGTCCAACTCTCTAATCACCGAATTTGTTTGTTCATGTCCCGTGCATTTCGTCGAATCACTTATTAGTCGTGTCACATTTTCCCGGAACACTTGCTTAATAGCAAACTTAGATTCTAAACAATTTTGGTGATATACAGGGTGATGGAAAACTATGATTTTATGGTCGTTGATATTAATTTAATTTTTTTGAATTTCCTTAAAAAAACAATTCCACAACAGATGCATCAAGTTATTTTGTCTTGATATACCACTCTGGTTTCATTTTTGTTTATACAAATAAAGTATTGTCTATAGGACAGATAATGTTAGCTGTCAATTGGTTAGTAAGTACCATTCTCGTTCAAACTCGTTTTTTAAATTGTTGATTATTTATTTATTTAATTTTCTGGCACATTAAATCAGTTGTGCTTATCACATTTTCCATTTCGTCGCATCTTTCTCTGATGCGTTTTTCTTTGGCAAATTTGATCTCCTTTTTAATTCTTCTCTATAGATATCACTATTCTGCTTTATTCGATTTTATTCTTAAGTTGACGTTTTTACAATATTTTCAAGATGTCGTCAGTCATTTATTTTATTTTTCTTGATTAAGTAACTTCTATAATCATTGTTTGTGGAAAAGTTATTAAATTGGTTTTCAAATTCATTACATAGTTCCTCTGGATATTTTAGTTTTGTTGTTCTCCAATGTGCTTTATTCTACTGTTAAATCCGTTTTTAATGTTATCTTTTATGCTGATATCGTCAAAGTTAAATGCATTGTCTTTTGGCTTTTGTCGCTGGATTCGTTTTAACCTTAGTTTAATATCTTGTAGAAGTAGTTGGTGATCAGATCCAACTTTATAATAATAATAGTCTCCCGTTTTATACCGCTGAAGCCGCTTTGGGATTATGACAGGGTAGTTTGCTATATCTAGATCCAACTTTATGTGATGGTTAAATAAATGCCTGGTTGTAGCAACAGATCTTAGGCTTATAAGAAATGTATACGTTATACCATTGACATTTAGATCAATTTTGAGCTTGGCAAAATGCATTTCCAAGTGGATTGTATATTAAACTTATCAGTGCCAAGATAGAACAGCCCTATTTCTAAGGTGATCTGGTCTAAGCTGGAGCTTAACTCAATTTGTTGGTGCATCCAGGCAACCAGTATTTAAAAGTATATGTTATTAATTTTTAATTTATCATAATAAAGTAAGTATAATTTTTTTTTTCAGTGCTATCCTGTAACATGGTCACTATCAGCAGATTTCCAGATGTATATTATTAATGTAATAGTAATTTACATAATCTTCAAATACAAGCTGAACGAATTTAGGGTATATTTCAGTATGTTGGTAGGTTTTTGTTTTATTAATGGATTCATGATCTACTGGTATAACGCAGGAGTTATATTTAATTTTGACGCCAGGTAATTTTTATTAGTTTATTAATTATTCTTAGATAGAACATATACAGCAAAACTTGTGTTCAACTACACTGACCTGCAAAAATAACCGGACACTAATGTAGTCTTCTCCAAGAAATTGACTTAAATTAATAAATCTGTTGTCCGATTTAAATTATTAGTTTTTAGTATGTTATAGCCTTATTCTTTAAGAATATCGCTGTAATAATATTGTTGTCAGACAGGTATTGTCATTGTATACAGGGTTCCAATCAAACTAAAATTCTGAAACTAAAACCCAACTATAGCATCAGGTTTTCTTAATATTTTGTTTTGTTTTTTTTTATTTTATTGTTGAGAGCATCAACCACTTTGGGTTATTAGCTGTACTATCCTAGTTACATGGTTACTTAAATCTAATAGCATTTTTATTATTACATAAGTTCACATTTAGGTAACAGTAACATAATTTACAAATTAGAATGGGGTTTACAAAATGTTAACAGTGGCTATAGTTTGTTTAAAATATTAATGTCTTTCAAATAATTAAACAAATGTGTAAGCTTACAGTGTGGTCCTAAGACTGCTTTTATAGTGATAGGTATTACGTGTTTTTGTCTTTCACTAATGTATTTGGGACACTCTATTAATATATCTGTTACATTGATGTCGCAATTACACAGGTCACAAATAGGGCGATTTGATTTAGAGATTAGGTAGTTGTGAGTAAGTCTGCTATGTCCTATGCGTAAACGACCTACCTTCCCAAACAGCTGGCGATTTAAGTCTATCTCACACCAAGGTTCAATTGGGGGCTTTATTGTGCGTAGAGTTGATTGCGAAAGATTCCATTCGTTTTCCCATTTGTTTACCAATTTTTCTTTAAGGAATAATTTGTAATCGGAAACAGGCACTAAGTTCACTAACACTGAAGACGCACTGTGTATTGCTTCTCTGGCATGAAAATGCCTGCTTTTTCGTTTCCTTGAAGTCCAATGTGTGATGGAACCCATATTATAAAGCCTACTTGCTGCATCGTGTTCTTTAGTAAATGTAATTGTTCTTTTATTAAAATACTTATAGGATTACTTGTATATAACTCTTATATCATATGTAACGCACTGAGAGAGTCGGTAATTATGACAGATTTTGGAATTTTTTGAGTACGAATGTGAATGAGGGCTTGAAGAATTGAATATAGTTCTCCAGAGTAAATACCTCGAGTGGAAGATAACTTGAATTGTAATATAGTGTTTGAATCTACAACTGGATCGGATAAATATGACAATGATCTGGGAAAGAAGCAAGTATGTTGAGAAAATATTGAATAATTGTTGCATAGGATTATCTTTTTTGATTTATTCACTATGTTGGAAATACAAAATTTAGGTACTTTAACAACTAGCCATGTTTTTCATCAATATATCCTCATTTTCTGCTTAGTTTATTAAACAAGCCTAAAGTAGGCTATGAGAAATTAACAATTTGGTTAGATATTTTATTATAATTATCTAGTGATTTAAGAACATTCATTCGTGGAAGACAGCTGCCCTTAAGTTGTATAATTTGTGTTCTCCAAGAAAGCTTTTTATCAAAAATAATGTCGAGAAGCTTTACTTGTTTATTGGTTTATCTACTTCGTGGAGAAAATTTTCACTGAATAATAGTTATTGTATGATTTGTCTTCTCGTAAAATGATCATTTTGGATTTGTATGAAGATAAGTTAAGGTCGGATTGCCTGGCTTATTAAAATATTGTACACAGCATTAAAAAATTTATTTTAAGAGAAAACAGTAGCGATCAACAGGTAGCGAAAACGCGTTCCAAGATTGCGGCTGTAATTGTGAATATTTTTTCGAGATATTTGGCACACGTATTCGTAATATAATAAAGAATGGCGGTACAGAGCCCAATTTGAAAAATATATTAATATGTGGAAATTACTCTGTAATTAAATACAATATTAAAAAAACGATCCTGTACCGCCATTAAGAAGAACAAAAAATACACTTTCTTCAAATAAACTTTTTTATCCGATGCCTAGATTTTGTGTCATTTTGGAACTACTAAAATGTTTTATTTCATTAGTAGTTCCAAAATGACACAAAATCTAGGCATCGGATAAAAAAGTTTATTTGAAGAAAGTGTATTTTTTTGTTCTTCTTAATGGTGGTACAGGCTCGTTTTTTTAATATTGTATTTAATTACAGAGTAATTTCCACATATTAATATATTTTTCAAATTGGGCTCTGTACCGCCATTCTTTATTATATTACGAATATGTGTGCCAAATATCTCGAAAAAATATTCAAAATTACAGCCGCAATCTTGGAACGCGTTTTTGCTACCTGTTGATCGCTACTGTTTACTCTTAAATTATTAAAACGTCTTTTTTTAGGGAAACTAAACTGTTTATTCTTGACGACTCAGTAGATTTTGCCATAAATTACCTATCTACTTTTTCGACAGCGTCATCAAGTTGTATTGGAATAATATTGGGTGTTATCTATGTAAACATTAAAAGCAAAGAGTTTAGTAATGGAAACACGGTAAGTTAAGTTTTTAACATTTCTTATCCCTGCATTAGGCGCGCGCCTTAGACTGACGCTATTGGTCGCGCATATAACTTTTTCTAACGTCTGGCGCCTTGATATATTTTTTCTAACAAACAATTTTAATGAAACAAAATATTATGTTGAAAAACCTTTTATTAAAAAAAATATAACATAAACCTATTCTTCTTTAAGTGCCACCTCCGCGACAGAGGTCGGCACTCATCATAGCTATTCGGATTTTAGAGACGGCTGCTCTGAAAAGTTCATTTGATGTACATCCATCCATACAATTCTCTTAGTTTGCGCAGCCACTATATTCTGCGTCTCCCTATGCTTCTTTTTCCTTGAATCTTTCCCTGCATAATCAATTGGAGCAAGTTGTATTTCTCTTCATGTGAAATATGTCCGAGATATTCCAATTTTCTCGATTTGATGGTATTTAAAATTTACATTTCTTTATTCATCATCCTCAGAACCTCTTTGTCTGTGACGTGTTCTGTCGACGATATTTTCAGAATTCATCTGTACACCCACAGCTCGAATGATTCTAGTTTTTTCATTGCAGCATTTAAGGTCCAAGCTTACATTCCATAAAAAGTCGAGAAAACGTAGCACCTAGCCAACCTAACTCTTAGCTCCAACTTCAAATATCTACAATCTCTTGTGCAGAGCACTTTTCTCATTTTGTTAAAATTTGCTCTATAGACCAGGGCGCACCTGTAAAAATATTAATACATTTGGATGTTGAGAGGTAACTCATATTTTTGCAGAAATTGCTTGAAAATAACTCATATTATCATATTTGAGTTATCCTCCCACTCAAAAAGGTCCGCAACATTGTTTAAATAATCAAAATATCAAAAAATGAAGGAAAAATTCGATTTTTTTCTTCGTTTTTTGATGATACTTAACTTTAAAAATATTCATTTCCGAGAAAAGTTGCACTGACATAAAAGTTGCCTAATTAAATTTTCTACAATATAGGATTAGTTACAAATTTTAAAATTGTCACTCTTTTTGCAGAATAGCAATAATTGCGAAAAAAGAAAACATAAAAAACATGTATTCGCATTTTACTTTTCTCAGCCATTTATGCTACTCTTAGGTCCTGTATATTTCTCCCATAAAAACTTTATGATATAGTAAAACAATACTGTAAATTTCATTAAGATCGGTTTAATAGATTTTGCAAAATAAATTTTGAAATCCAGCTTTCGCAAAAAAAAATCATTTTTCAAAATGTTGCAGGACCGAAAATAAAGCAGACAGCAAGTTGAATATTTTTTTTCTTATAAAACATTACTGTACTTTCGCTTGCAATTTGCAAAATTAAAATTGGTTAAGCACAGCCGCGTCAGGAATTTTTTAATAAACATTAATTTTTGGTGCTACACGCAGGATAGCGGATACGATTGCTCTGATTGGGCATTCCAATGACCTTTGATAATTATTGATAAATTTTAATTTTTAGTACATTTTGATGTAAATAAATAAATTTGTTTTTTGCAAAATAAAATCACATACTTTGTCCTTTAAAATTACATTTATTTAGCAAAAACTTTCTTTGTTCATATATTAACTTGAGACTAGAGAATAAAAGTTTATTATTTTTAAGCATATGCAATTGTTTGAAAAATATTTCACAAGCAATAATCAAATTAGTTTGATTTTTGTGGAATTGAAATATTATAATACAACACAATATAGAGTAAGAAAATAATATATATTAGATAAAAATTGAAAGAAATTTTGGTGGAAATCAACTTGTGTGAATCGAACACCGCTGTCCTGACACTGCTCAAATAGTCCAATCTCAATTCTGTAAAGTACGTTAGATAGGTATAGTGCCATTTTATACAATAATCATCGTTATTTTGGTGTATCGTAATTATTCTTGTTATTATTGCGACCGAAATTTTTTAATTAACAATTTAATTCTTGCTAAACTATTGGTTAGATTTTCTCCAGCTTTCGGATGTTATATTACAATCTATTACAAAAAAAGATTTTATGTCACCCAGATATTTAATTATTGATAAATACCTAATTACTTCCCTAAAATTCTAGTTGAAAATTAAAGATTTTGTTTGGAAAACCCGAATTTTTCGAAGAAAATTTCCGTCTAAGGAAATAGGAAAAAAGTTATCAATGTGCAGAATTAAATTACAGTAAATTTTTATGCGAGCGTTTTTGGTTTAAAGTTAAAATTTTCGGAGTTATAGAGCAATATTTAAAAAAAAAAAAGATTTCGGAGTGCTAATTTGTTTATAAACAAAATAGCATACTCTATGCGGACTTTGCATAGCTATATTGCTAATATATGAAATCTTAAGATTTGATTCCATCATGTTCAGCAATAAAATAGCTGGTAAATAACTGCCCTTTAATACTAATTTTCCCAGATATTACCTTACATCTTTCATTGAGTTGATAATTCACGTTGTGGACATTCTCAAATATTATATTTCTGATTTAATACTATTCTATCAAATTCCTTTAAAACCAGAAAATTTCCATAAAACCCAGCCATACTAAAACCTGTTGCTTTAGATTTACTTGCAAGAAACAAACAAAACACATCTCCTAAACTAAACCTAACCTCGCTTTCGGCCATTCATTTATGTCAGTGTCACAAAAATTTCGACTCGAAATTATAATTTCAACCACATTTTTGGAGTCGAAATTAATTGCGACCTATCGAAATTTAATGACGTCCTTTAGTCAGTTCAACTAAAATCCACTAGGATCGCAAAGTCGCATTTCAACGTCGCCATATTTTGAGTCGAAATTTGAATTAGAATCAGGGCCCGGGTCTATTTACTTTTTTACGTTTCCCGGAAATCCATGCTTTTGGCACTTTTTTTTATCTATATAAATATGGTATTTGGAATTGTTTCATTAAATTTATGATTATTAAAATGTATTGCATTAATGCATAAACTTGAATTTTCCACTTTATCGTAGAGAAAATATTGAAAAATAGTTTTTTTACATATTGTAAGTAAACAATGTTTTAACATTATTTTTAATTATAAACATATTTTCTGTATATTAGTTTTCGATATTGTCAAAAATATTCATATTCTTGAGCTAGGAGCACATTTTTTACACATTTCCTATACAACTAATAAAATTTGATATCTGATGGGATATTGTACAATAGGGTGTATCATAATAAATACTCAAATAATGAATTTTCGAAATTCAAATTTTCAAGTTGATAAAAAGTTGCCTCTTACATTACTCTTTCAGGGAAAAAAAGTTTTGTTTCAATTAAAACATATTTAGGTCTCCCGGAATCGACTTAAACTTTAGAATTTTTTCTCAAAAACACAATTTTTCATCTTTTTTTTTATTGAAAATTAAATTTTATATTTTTATTGTCAACTTAAAAAATATTAAGTACGTGATAACAATAAAAATTAGGATAATATCTGTAACTAAGCATAAAGTCACCCGGAATCTTTATGAGAATCTCAATTGTAACAACGAAAAATCGAGGTACGAAATTTATTAAACAAATACAAAAGTTTACTTAAAGATTACAGATAAAAAGTTGACAAAGAAAAATCTTTAAAATGGTTCTTTATTTTATCTTGAAGGATGTTGGCTAAACAAATCTAGTTAGCCTTCAAAGTCACAGTTATTGTAATGCTTCTTCGATCTGGAACCAAGGGAATTTGTTAGGGCGAGTGTCAGATTGTAATTATAGTACTAATACTAAGTTACTATTCAAAATATAATGCTGTGATGTAATCCTAAATAAGTATGAAATAAATCTTACCTGTAATTTATTTTTGCAATACAGCTGTAGCAGATGTGTACTGTCGCTTAGTTTCAAACTTAGGAAGATACTTTCTGTCCAATAATCTTGATCTTATAAAGCCTTCTCGTTCTTGAACGCCACAAACGTGCTTAGAAGCTGCAGTAACTTCCTTTACAGCTCGTTCTACCGCTTGAGTGTGAAGTGGTATTTTGAACTCTTTTCTATCACTGCTTCCTGAATTAACAATCATCTCAATCTCTTCTTTGCTGAAGTCAGCTATAAGTGGTGGTTATGTAACTGTGGTGGATTGCCAGTCAATGAGATCGATGTAGTCTTCTGCCTCAAAATTAACTTGTGGTGGTTTGAAGACTTGATGTGCCCTTGTTTCTGTCTGTCGAGCTTTCTCTATCCGTTTGCCTGCCAAAGCTCTTATATGTTTTCGAGAGTCAAACAACATCCCTAAAAGGATGTGTTCAGGATGAGCCATAAAGGCGTTTCTTTGCAAGGAAGACTGAGCCACAGCCTTCAGTTCACTGTCTAAAAACTTGGTGCACTGTACGATGAAGAAAAAGTGTTGTGATGCGTGGATAATTTAAGGACGACATTTTATGGTAAACCATGAGATAGCATAGACTTTCATGACGCACTCAGCATGCTTTCTAAGTTGTGGGGTTGGTTCAATAGTTGAAATATACAGACGTAAGATTCTATTTGCTAATGTCAGCCACCGGGCGTGGGACAAGTTTCCGGGGTTTCTACTGGCCAACTCAGAGGGACATTCACCTTTAACTACAGCCTGAAATATATCCCAAAGGTATTTCTGGTCCGTACTTAAGCCTTTACTATCGACATCTGGGAAGGTGCTATCTATTTTGTCATAATTAACAACCGGGAAGTCTTGGCAGTTGGTCAAACCTTTGCCTATTGGCCCACTGAATGATGTTGGTCCTGTGGTTGGACCGTCAAGAGCAACAAAAACTTTCTTCATAGGCAATTCGTTTAAGTGCAACATACATATTACTACTTGGACCGGATGTTTCAATGCGCGTTCAAACAACACAACTGCTCCTTGCGATGTTCCAGTATTCGTTGCCGTACCATCACATCCAAGCGCATTGATATTTGAGTTATCAATGGAGTTATCACTCATGTAACTTAATATTGATGATACTATATCTTTCGCAGATCCTCTGTTTCGAGTTACATGACCGAAATATGCTGAACCTGGTTCCTCGACCAAAGATATGTGTTCTTCTTGTATGGTTTTACGGACAGATTTCCCACGTACAATTTCTTTGATTATGGTTTCATCCTTCCTACCATCGAAGTAAAGAGCAATTATTTCGTTTGTGCGAGCTGAATTAATACTTCGGCGGTACTTTAACCTTTCACGAAAAATCTTGGACTTGTCAATAACTGCGACTTGGTTTTCTGGTGATATGACATTCAAATCTTGTAGAAGAGCACTTGCTAGTTGAGCACCTGCTCTGTTTAAAATGCCTCTGCAATCACATGCCCTAGAAAACAATGACAGATTCACTGGCAGGCCTTGTTTTACTTTCACGCTTGGACTTTCAATTTTGTTTCTTAGAGGAGTTATTTTAGAACCTTGAAATTTTCATCAGGCCTACTTGATTATTCTTCCATGGATTCATCATCAGAGTCACTACTAAGAATATCCACATTTATTAAATTAGGTGGAGTAGTTAGTTCCACATTCCTACTTAATTTAGATTGCAGGGACTTTTCCTTCCGTTTGTTTCGTTTTTCAATTTTTTTTAGTCTCTGCTTGGTCAATACCTCCGATAATCATCATCCGCAAGTTTCGTTGGTCTGTCAAGAATGCATGTTCTAATTTTGGTACTTTTCTTGGAGCTGGGCACAAACATTTGTCTAGTTCACTACATTTGCATGAACAAATATCAAAAGGACTATTATCAACGTCAGATCTAAACTTTTCAACTGCAACTTTAAAACTCTTGGCATTTTTTGTATTACAACCTGAAGATTTTTTAATCTTTTCACACCTCTCATGCAATTGTAGAATCATAAAAACAAAATTTGCGCTAACTTATGTGTCACTCGTATTGCAATTAACTTTTTCTGTGGTTGGTAGCATCCTTCAGATTTCAACTGATTTCTCACCCATTCAAAATACCTTAGCACGTCACTTTTAGTAGGTAAAACATTAATATCACTAATGTCAAGAGGCTGTCCGACTATAGGAGCTTCAATGCATTTCCTCGTTGTTATAGTGTTTGTCTTTTTACTCATGATAGAAAAACAACAAAACCACACGGAATTCACAAGTCATAAACCACACACACTAAACAAAACACACTGAAATACATGTAATAACGCGCAAACCACGTGCTGTCAGATTGAACGGTGGAGTCAGACTAACAGAAACAAAGGGTGTGAGTGAGTGGTGGAGGGGAGTCAGACGCCAGACATCCGGTGACTCACAAGTCAGTGCCAGCTGCCCGTCTCATTGACCCATTGCATTAAAATACAGCACTGCAATGATTGTAATAGAATTTTTTTTTACTGTTTCTGATTCACGTCAAACTTGAATTAAATATGAAAATTGTGATATATTTAGGGTAATTCCGGGTTACCTAATGGGTTACCTAAAACCGGGTTTACTATGGATAAATTAAATGTAAAAAATACACATTTTTTAACTTGATTACATCATTTGTAATTTATAAACTGTGTAAATTATTTTTTCAAAAACGTATTTTTTTACAAAAAATTATAAACTTTTTGTACATTCCGGGAGACTTAAATATTGTTGGAATTCAAAAAGATTTTTTGTGGTAGATCTATGATGGTAGTAACAACTTTTTATCAACTTGAAAAATTAAATAATAAAAAAAATTTGTGATACACCCTATTGTACAGGTCTTCTTCCATAGACGTCTACAAATATTTCAAAATCAAAAGTTGCCAAATCAATCCAGTCCTTTTCTTGTTATAAAATAAAAATTTTTAAAGATGAAGTAGTTTTCAATCCTAATAGCAATATTAATAATATTTAAAAATATTAAAATATTAATAAAAGATTTTTAAATTGAAAACTTATTGGTCCATTTTCTTGGTAACACCTCCAAGGCTTCTAAAATTTGCAAGCCAGATGGATGCTGAAGCGAAGAAGACAAGAGGGAATTCAAAAACTTACAATTCACGATTGCAACTGAATAAAAATGGAATTTTTATTTTATTTTTATATTGGTCGTTACTTCTTTGAGTAACTAGGTCCATTTTCTATTGGAATTTACCAGCTGAACAGACGGGGTCGTGAATTGTAAGTTTTTGAATTCCTTCTTGCCTTGTTCGCTTCAGCATCCATCTGGATTGCAAATTTTAGATGCCTTGGAGGTGTTACCAAGAAAATGGACCAATAAGTTTTCAATTTAAAAATATTTTAGTAATATTTTAATATTTTTAAATATTATTAATATTGCTACTAGGATTGAAAACTACTTCATCTTTCAATTGCCAGATGACGCTAGTCACCTAGTCCATTCACGTCAGTTGCGGTGTGGGGGATAATCTCTCGGTGTTGGTCAATTGGAGTATGGAGTAGCAGGCCTACGTTCTCTCTGATGAGACTCCAAAAAGAGTCGAAAATCGTCGATTCAGAGGGCTGGACTGCGCTCCGTATTCTAATTGAAAAATGAGATTCTTTTGCCTTCGCATTGCAACTGAATAAAAATGGAATTTTTATTATATTTTTAAAAAATTTAAAAAAAATAAGTGTGAGGGAATCGGAAAAAATTAGAGGGTGTCAGAAAAAATTGGAAGGAGAAACGATAAAATGGGAGTATGTCTTAAAAAATTGAGTGCCGAAACTTTTGAAGGCAATTGAGGGTGTTAGAAGTAAAAGGGTTTAAATGCATTTTTCTAAAAATATGACCGAAGTACAGATTGGCACACTTTAATGGTATTTTAACTTGGTGGTAAAAGGATTCAAGCATATTTCGCCTTACAGTCACCATCTATCGCCATTACATTCAATTTATAGGCTATTGATTATGTATTGTAGAAAGGAACTACAACGTTAACGGGGTTTTATTATTTGATATGGTCAATGGATCTCTATATATGAAAAAACCGCGGAGTGCTACCATTTACAGGGGTGCGTTTTTGAGAAATGGGTGAATTAGTCCCTGGGCACAGGTTACATTAGGGTGAGTTCTATGCACTTTTGGTACAAACACGTCTACATAAAAATTGTTCCTGGTAAAATTTCCTATCTAAATATCCCTTTTTTAAGTCAAAGATACTTTTTTTTACAAAAATATATTCAAAAGAAAAAGCACAAAGAAACCCAAAAGAAAGAAATTTTGTTTTTTGTCCCTTAACTTCTGTCCACGGGGATATAGGTATAGATATTGCTTCACAGAAAACAAACTTACATCTTTTCTCTTTAAAATGCTGCTTGGTAGAGGTCATTACGATTTACAGTTTTCGAAATATGATTTTTGAAATTTTGCCACTCACAGCAATTTTAGGCAATTTTCTTTGTTATTTCGCACATATTGTTCTGTAACTTTTTTCTACGTAACTTTAGATATATGCAATGGTACATGTAATAGGAAGAGAAATAAATTACCTTTAAAATGGTCTACTGCATAACGTTGTGTGGCTTTTTTAAGAGGTTATGGTTTTTCAAGGTTTTATACCTTTAACGATTTTTCATATTTCTTACGGTTATTTTTTAATTTCTCAATATAACTTTTTTTCTTCTTCATTTAGGTATATATTATATAATAAAAAAGAAAGCTTATTTTGTTTCCTTTAAAACGGTGTATATAAAAAATTCTAGGATTATTTTTGAATAAAATGCGCTTTATAAGATATGCTTTTTCAAAATATAGTAAGTACTGGAAACGATTTTTGATTTGAGGATTATTTTTTAAATTTCTTATTATAACTTTTTTATGTGATTGTGTGTTATGAATGAATTTTATTTTTTAAAGGTATTACTTTGGATCCACTTGACTGGGGCTGCCAAACTTCAAAATATAGATTAGGTAATTCCAATATTTACTGTCAAAGCTCCTGCACCACAAGCTTTGCTTGAAAAATAGCATGTAAATGTACCAAAGGATGTACAAAAAACTGCGGTTGTAGGAAGATAGGGATTAGTTGTTCAATATTCTTCAAAGGGTGCATGGGTATTAATTGTGAGAACTCTAAGGTAACTGAGGTGTCAGAGGAAGATATTGAAGCTAATGCTAACGAAGAGATGGGCTATGATTTTGAAAAAATTTTAAATGTCAACTTTTAAATAATTTTTAACTAAGTTTTAAGTAATTATAACTAAAGTGATGTTTTCTAAGTCTAATGTTTATGTAATTTTTGTAAAAGAAATAATTTTAAATAATACAGGTTAAAAAATATCAAAGAATCACTCGGTTTCCATTATTTAAATATAGATGAGACACCATTTTAAAGAACAGAAAGTAAGCTCTCTTTATTGAGCAATATATAGTATATTCATGTACAAGAAAAAAAAGTTATAATGAGAAATTTAAAAAATAATCCTAAAATCAAAAATCCTTGCAGCTACTTATTACATTTTGAAAAAGCATATCTTATTTAAAAATAATCCAAAAATTTTTATAATACACCATTTTAAAGTAAACAAATTAAGATTTCTTTTTTATTATAAAATATAATATATACATAAATGTAGAAGAAAAAAAAAGTTATAATGAGAAATTTAAAAAATAATCGTAATAAATATAAAAAATCGTTAAAAGTATAAAATCTTGCAACCATAACCTCTTAAAAATGTCGCACAACGTTATGCAGTAGACCATTTTAAAGGTAATTGATCTCTCTTCCTATTACATGTACCATTGCATACACCTAAAGTTACGTAGAAAAAAGTTACAGAACAATATTTGCGAAATAACAAGGAAAATTACCCAAAATTGCTGTGAGTGGCAAATTTTGGAAAATCATATTTCTAAAACTGTAAATCCTAATGACCTCTACCACATAGCATTTTAAAGAGGAAAGATGTAAGCTTTTTTTCTCTGAAGCAATGTCTATACCTATATCCCCGTGGACAGAAGTTATGGGACAAAAAACAAAATTTCTTTCTTTTGGGTTTCTTTGTGCTTATTCTTTTGAATATATTTTTGTAAAAAAAGTGTCTTTAACTCTAAAAAGAGATATTTAGATAGGAAATTTAACCAGAAACAATTTTTATGTAGACGTGTTTGTACCAAAAGTGCATAGAACTCACCCTAATGTAACCTGTGCCCAGGGACTAATTCACCCATTTCTCAAAAACGCACCCCTGTAAATGGTAGCACTCCGCGGTTTTTCCATATATAGATGTCCATTGACGATATGAAATAATAAAACCCCGTTAACGTTGTAGTTCCTTTTAGCTATCTTATTTTGAATATAATCAATACCCTATTAATGAAAACAATTGTATTTTGCATTGGTAGTAAACGGGTTTTACCACAAAACTGTTTTTGGTATTCTGTAAAAACAAGTAGCAGTAAACGGGTTTAAATGCACTTGAATCATTTTACCACAAAACTATTTTTAATATTCAGTGAAAATCTCATGTTGATACAGGATTAATTTCAAGTAAGTGAATATAAGATTTGTACGGAATTTTGAAGGCTAATTATGCAAAAGTATTGTGCCAGTTGTAGTTACGCTGTGGATAATATCGGGTATAAAAATGATTAGTAATACTTAAAATCTGCACTTCAACCGTTTTGCCAATAACATTTATCAACACCATGTACCGATTCAAGTACATTTTTTTAATAATTAAATAAAAAGGAAGGATATAGTAAGGGTAATAATATACCCTTATAGTTTTATCATTCTATAGAACATTGTACACTAGACATATTTTAGTTTATGATTCTACAATTTATAAAACTCAAACAACTTTGAAGCTGATTATCGCAGAACTATTAAAACTGCACTTAAACGCTTTTACGTCTGACCCCCTTAAATGATTTTTTCTAAAAACTTGTTAAAACTGCAATTTTAAGCACTCCATAGGAGCCTTAAAAATGTCATTTTAAAGCACTGCGTGCTTTAAAATTTTTAAGGCACTGCAGTTAAAAGTGAAATGTCAAATTTTGAAAGCAAACCTTAAAATATTTATATCTTTATATGTCATTCATTATTTTTTAAATACAAATGTCAAATTTTTTTTATCTCTTTTCAATGTATAAACAGTTTTATTGCATTTTTAACGCTTTTGTAGGAAACATATTGTATGATATACGTGTTAAAGGAACATTTTTAAGGCACTCATGTGTGGCTTGAAAACCTTCACATGCGTGCCTTAAAATTGAACTTTTAACTCTTATATCATAAATAAATATTATTACCCGTCGCATGGCGATGGAGAAAATAACTAGTAGGTATATTATAAAAAAATTATGACACAAATATGCAGGTCGAAGAATATTTCGAGCAACCATGTCTCCGGTGTGATAAGATGTGATAAGAATGGGAGATGATAGGCTACCAAAACGAGCACTGAATGCTAGAATGCAAGGAAAGAGACCGTTTGGGAAGCCACGAAAGCGCTGGGAAGACACAGTAAACAGCGACGCACAAGCCCTTTTAGGAGTCCGTGTATGGAGAAGAGCAGCCACAGACAGGCAAGGGTGGAGGCAAAAAATAAAGGAGGCCAAGGCTCAATTTGGGCTGTAGTGCCGTAGAAGAAGAAGAAGATGTCTCCGAGCAACCAATACCAATGCCATTATGCATTATTTATGCTGAATGTATTTTAATATCAATATTATAAGACATGAAAGGGGACGTACGGATAAATAAAATTAGCAGTCATAATAAGGAATATTTAAAAAGAAAATCGCCTTTGGAGGGAAAACATCAAATTGCATCAAGGTTCTAAATATTTGTAAGAGTATGGGTATGATCATAAGCATTGAAAGTAGGTATTATGTTTACACGGAAGTGCAGTCTATGATATCACCAAAAAAATAAACGGATAAAAGCAAACAATAGAAGTAAACCCAACCTGTTAGACTTGTGCAACCCCATAAAAATCATATATATGTTACAATTCATTGGATGGCGGTTTTTGACAAAACACCGGTTTTCGGTTAAACGGTTTTTTGTTCTTACCGTTTAACCTGGCGGTTATAACCGGCCAAAAAAACCGGTTTTTCCAAAAACCGGTTTTCGGTTTTTATAATTCAATAGGTTACAATGTTACAATTACAATGCACTTTAGTTTGCGATACTCCACTCGACTCGATACTCGATATCAATATAAATAAAACACAATTTTTAATAAAACCATTTTATTCTATTAATTATTATATTTATTTATTATTTTATTATTATTATATATTTATTGATTATTATTAAATATAATATAGCGTAATATTAATACATGTATGTATACATACATATTGCAATAATATACAATTTAACCCAACCATTTCAACGTGTAAAAAATTTCCCAGACTCATTCAAATGGGATTTAAAAAAAATAATATCAACATAAATATTTTACTTAAAAATAAATTGGATAATGCAATTTATCTTTTATTTTTACTACCATCAAAAATAATTTATCATGCATTTCTTTTAACACGTTTGTATATTTGTATAATAGGTACATTTTAACTCATTTCATACTTCCTGTATGGGTGTATCCTTTTGAAAACGTAGGGAAATCCTTGGAGATTCGTATTCGTAATCGGTAATTCGATATTCATAGTCAGAACATTATTTTTGGTAATCAGAAAAAGTCATTCACCCACTTTCAATGTCAAGAGTCAAGTGTGAAAAATAGATGATGTCTGCGTCTACTTCAACCAGATCACTTCTTATGTAAATATTATGATTATTAATACATTTTCAACGAAATATTATAATAAAACTTAATTGTTTCTGGCTGATGTGAGTTTTCACTTTCGGTTTGCTTCTGTATTTATAAAATAAAATTTGAATTATGGTTTTGTTTGGAATAATTACTTGAGAATAATAATTATGATTCGGAATTATAATAAAACTTAATTTTTTCTGGCTGATGTGAGTTTGCACTTTCAGTTTGCTTCTGTATTTATAAAATAAAATTTGAATTATGGTTTTGTTTGGAATAATTACTTGAGAATAATAACTATGATTGGGATCCAAAAAAATACTTAACCTAATCCTAATCATCCTAAAAACCTAATAACCGGTTTTTACTAGGGATGGGAAAAGCCTACCGGTTTTAATCTAAAACCGGTTTTTTTACTTCGCAAAACCGGTTTTACCGGTTGTTTTTTGTCCCGGTTATAACCGGTTTTTTTTTTAAAGGAAAAACCGGTTATTAGGTTTTTACGGTGATTAGGATTAGGTTAGGTATTATTTTGGATTCCAATCAAAATTATTATTCTCAAGTAATTATTCCAAACAAAACCATAATTCAAATTTTATTTTATAAATACAGAAGGAAACTGAAAGTGCAAACTCACACCAGCCAGAAACAGTTTTATTATAATATTTCGTTGAAAAGTTATTTATAATCATAATATTTACATAAGAAGTGATCTGGTTGAAGTAGACGCAAACACCATCTATTTTTCACACTTGACTCTCGACATTGAAAGTGGGTGAATGACTTTTTCTGATTACCAAAAATAATGTTCTGACTATGAATATCGAATTGCCGATTACGAATACGAATCTCCAAGGATTTCCTTACGTTTTCAAAACGATACACCCATACAGGAAATATTAAACGAGTTACCTATTATACAAATATAAAAACGTGTTAAAAGTACATGATACATTTTTTTGGATGGTAGTAAAAATAAAAGATAAATTGTATTATCCAATTTATTTTTAAGTAAAATATTTATGTTGATATTATTTTTTTTTTAATCCCATTTGAAAGAGTCTGGGAAATTTTTTATAAGTTGAAATTGTTGGGTTAAATTGTATATTATGGCAATATGTACCTAGTATATTAATCTTACGCTATATTATATTTAATAATAATCAATAAATATATAATAATAATAAAATAATAAATAAATATAATAATTAATAGAATAAAATAGTTTTACTAAAAATTGTGTTTTATTTATATTGATATTAATGTTCTTTCGATAGTACTAATTTTGATCATATTGATATCGAGTATCGAGTCGATTGGAGTATCGCAAATTAAAGTGCATTGTAAATGTAACATTATATCCTATTGGGTTAAAACAACCCAAAAACCGGTTTTTGGAAAAACCGGTTTTTTTGCCGGTTATAACCGCCAGGTTAAACCGTAAGCAAAAAAACCGGTATAACCGAAAACCGGTGTTTTGTCAAAAGCCGCCATCCCTAATTTTTACTTTAAAAAGAAAAAACCGGTTATAACCGGGACAAAAAACAACCGGTAAAACCGGTTATTGCGAAGTAAAAAACCGGTTTTGGTTAAAACAGGTAGGTTTTTCCCATCCCTAGTAAGGGAGATTGATCCGAGTAAATCAGGATCCACTCTACCTCGATCTAATGATCAAAATCATCTTGCACCCTTCCCCTCTGTGTTTTCTTGTTAATATTTTTTTAATTATAGGCCTACTCAATTGAAACTCATCTTTGGTCAGGATAGCTTTAGAAAAAATTGAATCAACTGACATGTTAATTATGTTTATATACATCATACGGATTAGTTCCTACAATGTGTATTTGACTACACTTTTAAGTATTGTAACTTCATAATGGCTTTTGTGATTAAAAATGCATCCAAATGTAATCAGATTGTGAAAAAAGAAACAGTTTTTTTTCAATCATAAAGGATCTTTGCTCATGGAGTTTACATCAACTAGAGTTCATATTTATGCAAAACTGTACCTATAGTTTAACCTTGAACAAACTCCATCTAGCAATAAGCTAATAATTGTATAATACTATGTATATACATATATTTATATTTTTATTTTATTTATATTAATGCGATTTAGGGTTAATGGTAAATGTGTGTAATTATTTTAGCTATACTCAATTGTGTGGTTTCTTCTATTTTTGGGGTTGCCGATTTTTGCAGTTGTTTTAAGTACAAGAGAAGGCACAGGATTTGTGACTGCAATTTACGGAGCCTTAGTTAAGCCTGTCTATTGTTTAGGCTTGGGAATAGGTGTCCTCGGTATGGCACTAAATTTAGGCGGTAGGTACTTAATTAAATTATGTAAGAATTAATTATAATAATATATTATGTCCTCTACAGTCCTCTTATTAATATTAATAATCCTCAGCTCGACAAAGTCTTGGCTTATTTTAGGATTAGTTTTTATTTCTTCCTATTTTTCTATTTTTTCTATTCCTATTTTCTTTATTATTCCAGTTTTTCAGTCCTAATAGGCTTAGATTTCCTTCCACTTGGTCCTTAGTCTTGCTCTGAACATGCATTCTCTTATAGTGCCT
Organism: Diabrotica virgifera virgifera; assembly: GCF_917563875.1. Lineage (NCBI taxonomy): Eukaryota > Metazoa > Arthropoda > Insecta > Coleoptera > Chrysomelidae > Diabrotica > Diabrotica virgifera. The sequence goes on from NC_065446.1 coordinate 181,697,138, forward strand.
GCGTTATATATTTTTTTTAAGAATAACATGTTACTGCATGCGTCTTGCGTACTTTTGTATATATCCTAAAAGTTTTTATGTCTATATCAGGCTAAGCGGTCTTAGTCGCTATTCATAATTATTGTACATCAGAGTCTTAGCCTATTTAAGGATCAATTTTAGTTCCTTCCTTAGTATACCGGTTTTCTTAGTATTCCAGTTTTTTAGTCATAATAGGCTTAGGATTCCCTCCACTTGGTTTTTAAATCTTGTTCTGGAACTGCATTCCCTTAAAGATCCTGCGTCTTATTCTTTTAAGAGCATACAGTAGCGATCAACAGGTAGCAACAAACTCGGTCCAAGATTGCGACTGTAATTTTGAATATTTTGTCGAAATATTTGTCACACATAGGTATTCGTAATATAATAAAGAATGGCGGTACAGAGCCCAATTTGAGAAATATGTTAGTATGTGTAGATCACTCTATAACTAAATAAAATTTTGCAAAAAATAGCTTCTACCACCATTAAGAAGTATTAAAAATAGACTTTCTTCAAATAAACTTTTTTGTCACATTCCTAGATTTCGTGTCACATTAGTCGAAGCATTGAAGGATTGAAGTGTCGATTTTTTTGCAGTAAGACGGATTTTAATGCGGATTGGTGCGTTGGATTCCAACCCCAAAAACCCTCGAGTAAGAAAATTGAGTCAATTTTTCCCACTATTTACCGAAATGTATTTTTGAAATGCATTCTTCTTATGCACAAATGCAATTTGAGATTTCTTATTCATTACATTAGTTCACAAAATTTCCTCACATTCTCACGAATCCAACGCACCAAACTGCATTAAAATCCGTCTTACTGCGCCAAAAATCGACAGTAAAGCCTATTTTTGTGCTTCAATGCCTCGACTACATTGGATCTGCTAAAAATCGATAATAATTATCGAATGGTGGGCTACAACAATGTTGTAAGCGACATAATTAAGATTATGCAAGAGATGGAAAAAACTTATTGACAAGTCATTTATGACAATACGGATACCAATATTGCGGTATGAAAAACTCGGGAAACGTAAAATGTTTTTAGCCTGATTGAAAGATGCTCGCATTGGTCATTGGATATACAATAATATTGCATTAAAACCTCACTTTGACCCAATCTGTCGCTTACAACGTTGTTGTAGCCCACCATTCCATTATTGTTTTGGATAGTACCTATAAGGGCCGGTTGTTCGAACGCTAATCAAAAATGATCATTATCAAATATTTAATTACTGTCACCAACTGTCAATGTCAACTTTGATTGGGTTGCTGAAAACATAATTATTGATTACAATTATGAAATTAGTTAATCAATTATGTTAATAATTGTTATGTTAATTGATTAACTAATCTCATAATTATAATCAATTATGTTTCAGCAACCCAACCAAAGTTGACATTGACAGTTGGTGACAGTAATTAAATATTTGATAGTGATCATTGTTGATTAGCGTTCGAACAACCGGCCCTAAATATGGCACTGTTGAAAGTTCACAGAACTTTCGAAAAACAAAAATATTTATGATGCGCTACTGTTTACTCTTAAGAATAACATGTTAGTGTCTGCGTCATATTATCCCAAGTTGGGGATAATATATCAAAAGTTTTTCAGGTCTAAATCAGTCTAGGCGCTCTTAGTTGCTTTTCGTAATCGTCCATCAGACTCCATCAGGGTCTTAGCCTATTTAAAAATTAGTTTTCGTTCCTTCCTTAGTATACTAGTTTTTCAGTCATAATATGCTTAGGATTCCCTCCACTTGGGGTTTAAATTTTGTTCTGGACCTGCATTCCCTTGAAGTTCCTGCGTCATATTATCTTAAGAATAACATGTTAGTGTCTGCGTCATACTAACCCAAGTTGGGGATAATATATCCCAAGTTGTTTACGTCTAAATCAGGGCCAGTTTTATTCCCTCCTATTGTTTTCCTCAGTGTCCCAGTTTTTCTGTCCTAATATGCTTAGGTTTACCTCCATCTTGTTCTGGATCTCCATTCTTTGCGACAGAGAAAAATGTTTGTATTCAGGTTAGACATCTCTTCCTAATCATCGTGGTCGTCACGTGGTCGATAAACCCAACGCCATTGGATAAACGCCACTGATTAGAAAGACATACCTACCCTAAATACAAATATTTTCTCTGTCGCAATGAGGAAGAGTTTTAGATTACAGGGCGCAGTCTAGGTATTTTATATCTATGTGTTTGTCTTATTTTGACTATGTTCTAGTCTTAAAATGTAAAAACGTATTCCTCCATTGGAAATAACAAAAGCAATTATCAAATAATATCGTGATCCGGTCCTGAAATTTCAGGTAGAAAAGTCGAAATACTTTGAGCTCCACAACTTTTATAGTTTTCAGAAGAAACATTGTAAATTTAAATAATAAACCGAAATATGTAGAAGCAGTGTACAGTGATCTGTTAATAGCTGCAAGTACAGTTTCCAAATTGGCAGTAGTTTGATTAGAAGCATTGTTTTTATATACATACGAAGAACACTATTTATGTTTCGTATTTATTTATTTAAAAACTAGTTTCAACTATTGTCGTTATCCTGCTAATGGCTAGATCCACTATTTACTTTTAAATAAACAGAGTCGGACCTACCCAAATTAAAGTTATTGAAATGACAGTTCAATTTAAATTTAAAAAAAGATAGAAGATTAGATTTGACAAAATGGCAGGTGGTACTTCTGACTACAGGGGTCCATCAATTAATTCCGATCAGCAAAACACTACTTATTCTACCATCACTAAGCAACAACCATTAACAAAATTCCCAACAAAAAACCAAGCCATAATTTTACCGGCAGTAGAAGGAATAAGAACAGAAGAGTACACCATAGCAGTAGGAACTATAGTCCATCCAAAAAATGTACTCTTCTCATCCAAAATGTCAAACGGAAGAATATGCATCTACCTTTCAAGCATACAAGTTGTAGACGATTTTCTAAGTCAACATGGTGAAATTAAAATTAGAGAACATATAATCAAAGCACGTAAACTAATTACACCCGCTAATAGATTAGTTATATCCCAAGTATGTCCATCTATACCCCATAACATAATCGAACAGTCTTTAATCAATCTTGGTTTTAAATTAATGTCTCCGATTTCGTTCCTTAGAGCTGGAATACAAGACCCGCAATAGAGCCATATACTTAGTTTTCGAAGACAAGTTTACTTTGCACCTAAAGGCAATTTTACTGTACCCGACTCCGTCCTAATTGATTTTGAAAATATTTCGTACCGAATTTTTCTTTCCGATAAACTAACTTGTTACAAATCCACCAAACTGGTCACGTTTCCTCGTACTGTACCTCAAATCCCTCTTATCCGCAAAATACTCAAAAGACCCAAACGGAGGAAAATTTTCTTCCACAAATACCATCTACTAGCCCCGAACAAAATCAAATTACACATGTAAATGACGAATCTCGAGAAGAAATGGATGCTCAAGTCAGCACTGATACCGATAATAAAAATAAACGATCTCACTCGGAAGTTTCATCCCCTACTTGCTCCACTTCTACAGAAACTATACCAACAGAATTCACGAAACCAAAATCAGTGCAAATTAAAAAGAAGAAAAAAATTATCAAATTAGACAAATCCACTTCAGAAACTAGTAGTATTGAGTCATTATTACAACCAGTCAAACAATTTATCCAGGATGCATCACCACCATATGTACTAAATTACACCCAATTACTAGCATTCTTAGAAGACGTTCACGGTTCTTCCACCCCATTACAACTGGCCCTAGAGTACACACAAAATATACACTGGTTGGGACATATGCTAACTGAAATATATCCCATGCTGAACGAAAGAGCAATTAAATCTAAAATTATAAGAATCAAGAAAAAACTACTTAGTAAAATAAACCAAGATTATAGTATTCAGGATGACACCTCTGAAGATACTGACGCATCACAGGAAAATACTCCTTCCAAAGATAAATAAAAAAAAGATGAAAAAACTTGACAACAAACTACAACGCATCAACCCAAATTTGTCACCAAAAGGGATAATGCCACAAAAACGACGAGATCAAGTCATACAACACCGCTTGTGAATAGGACATACCAGGTTAACCCACCAGTACCTAATGAAGAAAGAACAACAAAAACTGTGCTATGTTTGTGATATTTCTCTGACATTTGAACACATTGTTTGTTGCCCACTCTATCACCTGGAACGACTTCAAAGTGATTTACCAAGTGATCTGAAAAGTGCTCTGAACTATGTAAATGTGATAAAGTGACTATGTTTGTAAAACTAACTAAATTGTACAATCCAATATAAAAATAAGTTTAAGTTCTCAATTGTAATTAGTTGTTATAAGCAAACATCTGATATTATGTACAACTCTTCCCCGCCAATAACCTTTCATGGTTGACGCGGTTTACTTAATAAAAAAAATAATATCGTTGTTTCTAATTGATATGCAGTTGAGTTTATGTGCTAAAAACATGGGGGAAATACAAAAAATGGGATTGATCAAATTTTTAGGATTTTCCGAAGAGAAAATGACAAATCTAACCCAGCTATTCAAACTAACGAAAATACACGGAAAGTAAATATTTAGAAGTTTACCAAAAATTATCTACAGAACCTAATACCTAAAGATACTAACGAATCTCGCCTGAGCTAAGAAAAAGATGAAGTACATAAGTACCAATTTCTTTAATCTTAATTTGATAATAAGCCAGAAGGTACTTTTAAATCAATACTTTATGTAAATGTATGTTCTAAAAAAGATTGATGAAAGTGGTTTAAGGAAAGGTCTTAGTGGGATAGATGGTAAAATTTGCACTCAGCTGGATTCTAATTTCCAATGGAGTACTTGAAAACACATATTTAAAAACCAATTCATCAAAATTTTTAGCTCCCTAGGTAGAGCCACTTATCTCAAAAAATGTGTTTTTTCAAAAAAAAAATCCTTTGATTTAAAAAATCTGAAAAAAGTATGTACGTACATTTGCATGCCTACAACACTCATCAAAAATACTGATTTTTTTGGAAATTGGATTAAAATTTCGCCCAGGGAAAAAATTAGGTTCTGTAGGTAATTCTGGTTTATTATTAAATTAAGATTAAAGATAGTGGTACTTACTTCATCCTTTTCTTAGCTCAGGCGAGATTCGTTAGTATCTGGCGCTTGGCCATAAGGCCTTTGTGCCATATCTTGTTTTTTTTTTCCTTTAACTCTAATAAGTTCTGTGGCCTCAGCGAAGACCCTCAGTTTTCTTATTGGTAGTTTGCAGATCTTTTCTGGTCCAAACGTTAGTTAACCAGTGAATTCCTGCCTTACATCACTTAGCATTCTGCAGTGGCATATAATGTGTATGGTAGCCTCTTCTTCGATTTCGCACTTTCTACACAATTTTTTATTCACCTTACCTAGTTCCTTAGGTGATTCCTTAAAGGGCAATGTCCAGTCACCATTTCAGTGACCGTTTTTATCTATCGTTTATTAAGGTTTAGCAAACTGTTCGTGAGTTTTTTTTATCAATATTCTTGATTATTTTTGAAGTTTGGATTGTCCCTTGATTTCTTTTCTAAACCTCGTTTTCCATAGCATTTTTAGTAATGCCACAGAAAGGTTCTGGGCATTCAAAACATGGCTATCTGTGTAAATTTGATTCTCTTAGCTTTCGGGTCTTCATCAATGATTTCATCAGTACATGCCACCAAAGCAGAAACTCCAGCCTGGAATATAGTTGTACGTTGACCTAGGCTGTAAGATTTATTATAATATGTTTGCCAAAGACTCCTGATCAAGTACCATCGGCAGTTTTAGAGCCATCAGTAAAGCATATTAATATTTGAAACTTTTTGTTCTCTAGATGGTATAACTGTGTGAATCTTCTCAGTGAAGATTATGTCTGATGACATTATACCTGAGGTCATCATTAAGATGGATTCCCCATTTGTAATCCCAGTAGTATTTGTGTGGCTATTGAAGACATAATTCTGCTTCCAAGTATGGTTTGCCTTTAACCCGGGAGTAGTCGCGCTCACTTCTGTAACGTCGATAGTCGCGTATGAGATTCTATCTCAAAATACGAATTTAAAACAAATTTTTATTTTGTACTATTTTTGTCTACTTTTTGTATTGAAAATATATATTTCTAACAATTTTATTAAAAAAACCTGTGTTAACGGAAACCTGCCAACATCGGCCACCTGTCCTAACGGCCAGTTTAAAAATTTCCCAAACCAATTATATGTAGACTACAAAAACGGGCAATACCGTCCACCTTTCTATATCGGCCAATAGTTCTTTCATTTTTAGTGGCCGTTACTGACAAATTTTACTGTACAGTAAAACCTCCGTTAACGGCCACCTGCCAACATCGGCCACCTGTCCTAACGGCCAGTTTAAAAAATGTCCCAAACCAATTATATGTAGACAACAAAAACTGGCAATAGCGGCCACCTTTCTATATCGGCCAATAGTTCTTTCATTTTTAGTGGCCGTTACTGACAGGTTTTACTGTATTACGAAAAAGGATGAAATGTGAGATTCTATCTAACGGCGCGACTACTCGCGGGTTAAAGCTAATTGGCTCTCCCCAAAGCCATAAATTCCACAAAAAGAAGAAGAAGAAAAAAAAAATCCAACGCATTACTACACCCTTCCTCGAGGCACTTACGAAATTTTTTCAAAAAATGTTTCATCAAGTTATCGCGAAAAAGGATAAAAATTGAGATTCTATCTCACCGCGCGACTACTCGCGGGTTAAGTCTCAGGATGGCCATAAAGGCTACTGCCGAAATATATAAATACAGCAGAGGGAGACATGTGGTAGCCTCTAATGAAACCGTTCCGGTACTACTCAAGGCTCCTTTTATATTTAGAAATGCTTGTTTTTGTGGTGGGTGTGGTCACAAAAGATTGCAAATCCGTCTTTCTCTACCAAAATATTAAACCATAAGTAACTGTTGGTCCTATCACTGATGTGTATATCCAACAGATTACCTTTGGTTTCAATCCCCAGGTTTTACCTACAGCTCATCTGCAGTTCCAGAAGAGTCGCTTAGCCCTGTTAGTTATATTGTTAATATGAGTATAGAATCCAGTGTTACCCCTAGATACTTAACCTCATTGGTTCTTTCCAGAACATATCCAAATAATTTCAGCTCACTCTGTCCAGTAAGTAAGCTTCCTCTTATTTGTAAAGTACATCAGAACAATCTAGGGGACACCTATATTAACAGCTTTAAATCAATGTTAGCTACAAATACAAAAATAAATTTATGATTTTAATATTCATTCTTGTTTTTTCGATTATGGTAATGCTGAAGAAGAACTTGTACGGTAACGCCGACAAGAATGGCTATAAAAAATAAAACAAAACTTCAGTATGCGTTTTTGTCTATAAGCTAAGATCATTTCATCAAGCATTTATATCGCGAAATTCAGTGGCGTGCTATCGGGATGCTTAGACCTGGCAGAAGTAAAAGATATGTTGCTGAGGTCCTCCACACGAACAGTAATATCATTAGTTGTTTGTGGTTAAGGTTTCATGAAACTGGTGACGTTGCTGAACGTCATACAGGCCGTATAAAAGTGGAAATCGCGCCCGTCTTTAATAGAAGAGACTACCACGATATTATTCTCATACCTATTGTTGTACCCTTAGCATAAAAAGCTGGTTCCCAATTTCAATTAGTGCACGACAATGCGGTTCCTCATAATGCCAGGGTCTTGTAATCATTCCTCGAAGATAATGAAATTGAAGTTTTAACATGGCCTACATATTCGCCAGATTTAAACCCAATTGAGAATCTATGATGCATATTGGGCAGATGCATTTTACAACAAAAAATAGCGTTCAATACAAGACAGTAACTGTTTTGAGGGACTTTCAATGGAGTGGAGCAAAATACCGCAGAAAGACACTGACCATCTGATCATAAGTTAGACTAACAGATGTAGGGCAGTAATCAACAACCGTGGAGGTCATACACTATACTAACTTATCCTAAAGACTACTTTGTTGGGAGTTAAGGAGCAATAAATTAGTTTTTTCATTTTTTTATGTTAGCATTTTTTGACTTATGGAGTTCTCTCTTAATTTTTTTAAGAACTATTGTGATAATTCTAAGAAAAAATGTTTATTTTATATTCGGTACACTTGTTTATAACCTCTTTTTTAAATATAAAAATAAAAATGTATACCATTTTTATTCAGTTGTAATGCGAAGCCAAAACCGTCTTAATTTTTATTTAGATTAGAGAGTGCAGCCAGCACTCTTATCGACGATTTCACCTCTTGTTAGAAGCTCTTCAGAGAATGCATATGCTGCTTTCTCTAATCCTGATAAATTTTTTTTGACATATTAGTCCCCCACTGCAACTGACGTGAAGGTAGTAGGTGCGTAGCGGCATCTGCTAAATGAAAGACTAAGTTTTTCAACCTAATAAAAATATTTGTAAAATAAAATATTTTTAAAAGATTTTTAATTGAAAAACTTATTAGTCCATTTCTCTGAAATAAAGAGCCTCTAACAAGAGCGGAAATCGTCGATAAGAGTGCTGGATGCACTCTCTAATCTAAATAAAAATTAAGACGGTTTTGGCTTCGCATTGAATAAAAATGGTATACATTTTTATTTTTATTTTTATATTAGTATTACTCCTATAGAGTAACTAGGTCCATTCTCCGTTGGAACTTTACCAAGCTGCAGAAGGGGGTTGTGAATTTTGCATAGTGTAGAATTCCTTCCCTTTTGTCTTCACTGCAGCATCCATTTGGCTTGCATATTGTAGAAGCCTTGGAGGTGTCACCAGGGGAATGGACTAATAAGTTTTTCAATTAAAAATCTTTTAAAAATATTTTATTTTACAAATATTTTTATTAGGTTGAAAAACTTAGTCTTTCTTTGTTAAATATTTGAAATAAATTATTTGACATCCGTCTGTAATCTCGCATTTTGTTTTTGTCCCCTAGATTATTTTGATGTGTGTATAACAGTTTAGTTTTAGAAGGGTTCACGGAGGGGTTTTTCAGACACCAATTCTCTATGTCAGGGGTCACCAATTAGTTTCCCTGGGGGTGCGTTTCGAAAACCTATGACACTTCCGGGGTCCGGATTTATGCTGCCTGTGTCTGACTGTTCTGATTAGGTTTCTTTGTGGATTCTTGTTAAAAAATATCCCCTATAAACAAATCAGAAGGGTGCCGGGCTAAATTTTTGGGCAGAAATTGTTTAATATATTTTTTAACAAATTCAAAACATCACTCTTTTTTTCCCGCGAAAATGTTTTTAGCATTTTTGGGTCATCTTAAATAAAAAAGATCTGTCATTTTATTAAAACTTGAGGGTTTTCAAGCATCGCAAATGCATATTTTCGCATTTTCAAGATTTTAAATCGCTTATAACTCGAAAACTATCAACTATTTGGTCCAAGAGCTGTGAGACATTTTTGAGTAGGTATTTTAGGCAACCTGAAAATTTTTCAGGTGACTCTTCCATGATAGCCTAATACAAAAATGCCGGTCTGGCTGGAGGGTAGCGGTTATTTTCCCCAAAAATCCCCCCCAAAGTTAAAAAAAGGGGTAAAAATTGTTATTACAAAAAATATCATTGACGTGACTTTAAAGTAAATTTAAATATTCAAATATAAAGAAAATAAACAGGCCAGGCGATTTGAGGGCGATTTTAACTCTGCAAGATACTTGCATGGGCGTCCCAGGATTATTTTCAGGGGATGCATCTGAACTTCAGAAGATTTCATCTGAATCTGTACATACTATTAACGAGTATAAAATACGCAACTTTACATGCAAATCTATGTACATTCCTTCCGGACAGGGAAGTACAATTATTATTTTGACAGGGTATTTTTTAATATTAAAAATAAATATTCTAAAAAAGACAGGTTTTTTTTTGGTGAAATTTTCCAACTGCCATGTGATCGAACAAATTACGCGTACATATAAATGAAAAGCGCTATAGGTAAGCAGCAGTGTGAGAAAGAGCTTATACCGATAGCTGTTTGCGTCCTCTGTTGTACCTGAGCGAGTCTGTTCGCTCGAGAAAAATCACGTGACCTGGCGATCCCATGTTGTTGTGCCTCGAAACTTTAGAGTAATTATTATATATTATAGTTTTTTAAGTAACTTTTTCTTAATCATAGGAAAATAATACGTACTATACAATAAATTTTGCAAATATGATAGAAAAAGACAGATTTATTATTATAAATATATAGGTAGAAAAGTATAAAAGTATAAACTAAATTAATTCTGTGTCCGAATCTTGTACTTCATCTTCAAACTCCTCATCTGAGCTTAAATATTCACTGTCTTCTTCTTCGTCAGACTCCCCTCGAGACTCAGATTCCTCTTCTACATGATCTGTAAATAGTTGTAATATGTATTTAGAATTAATTAAAAATTAATTAACGACAATTTATTTAAATTACTACGTATTCTCTGTCCTTTTATACGGAGTCGAAGCCTGGACAATCACGGGCGCATCTGAAGAAAGACTTGCCATTGTTAAGATGTGCTGTTATTGAATAATGTAAAAAATATCATGAACACAACACGTAACAAACACGGAAACATTAAGAAAGATGAAAAAGGCAAAAGAAATACTCAACACTATAAAGGAAAGAAAAATGAGCCAAAATAAATATTCATTCTCTTCTTCTTCGTTCGTCTCCCCTCGAGACTCAGATTCCTCTTCTACCTGATCTGTAAATAGTTGTAAATATGTATTTAGAATTAATTAAAAATTAATTAGTGATTAATTAATTGAGTTGCTACGTATTCTTACTTATATAACTAATACTTAATACTTTTCCTTATATTATAAAGTAGCTCATTTTTCTTTCTTTCATAGTGTTGAGTGTTTGTTTTGCCTTTTTTTATCTTTCTTAATGTTTCCGTGTTTGTTACGTGTTGCGTCCATGATATTTTTTTACATTATTCGATAACACCACATCTCAACAATGGCAAGTCTATCTTCAGATGCGCCCGTGATTGTCCAGGCTTCGACTTCGTATAAAAGGACAGAGAATACGTAGCAACTCAATTAATTAATCAGTAATTAATTTTTAATTAATTATAAATACATATTACAACTATTTACAGATCATGTAGAAGAGGAATCTGAGTTTCGAGGGGAGTTTGACGAAGAAGAAGACAGTGAATATTTAAGCTCAGATGAGGAGTTTGAAGAAGAAGTACAAGATTCGCACACAGAATTAATTTAGTTTATACTTTTATACTTTTCTACCTATATCTTTATAATAATATATCTGTCTTTTTCTATCATATTTGCAAAATCTATTGTATAGTACCTATTATTTTCCTTTAATTAAGAAAAAGTTACTTAAAAAACTATAATATATAATAGTTACTCTGACGTTTCGAGGCACAACAACATGGGATCGCCAGGTCACGTGATTTTTCTCGAGTGAACGGACTCGCTCAGGTACAACAGAGGACGCAAACAGCTATCGGTATACGCTCTTTCTCACACTCCTGCTTACCTATAGCGCTTTTCATTTATATGCACGCGTAATTTGTTCGATCACATGGCAGTTGGAAAATTTCACCAAAAAAAACCTGTCTTTTTAGAATAATTATTTTTAATATTAAAAAATACCCTGTCAAAATAATAATTGTACTTCCCTGTCCGGAAGGAATGTACATAGCTTTTCATGTATAGTTGTATATTTTATACTCGTTAATAGTATGTACAGATTCAGATGAAATCTTCTGAAGTTCAGATGCATCCCCTGAAAATAATCCTGGGGCGCCCATGCAAGTATCTTGCAGAGTTAAAAATCGCCCTCAAATCGCCTGGCCTGTTTATTTTCTTTATATTTGAATATTTAAATTTACTTTAAAGTCACGTCAATGATATTTTTTGTAATAACAATTTTTACCCTTTTTTTTAACTTTGGGGGGGATTTTTGGGGAAAATAACCGCTACCCTCCAGCCAGACCGGCATTTTTGTATTAGGCTATCATGGAAGAGTCACCTAAAAAATTTTCAGGTTGCCTAAAATACCTACTCAAAAATGTCTCACAGCTCTTATACTAATTCAGAAATATGACAAGATACCTTTATTGTTTATAATTACCCAAGAAACCTAAAAATACATTTTTCGAATGTAATTTTGAATTTGCTTAAAAAATTGTTTCACCCGGCACCCTTCTGATCTGTTTAAAGGGACATTTTTTTGAACAGGAGTCCGCAAAGAAATCGAGTCAGAAACATTTTTCATACGAAAGTGGCCTCACACATGGAATAATATGGAAAGGAAACGAATAATATCTGATTGTTTTTTGGTTACTGTATACTTTTCTGTAAGTTTTCTTGGTACAATAAATAAAATATAAATTCATTGTGTATTGTTTTGATGTTATTATCAGTATATTTTGAAAACAGCAGTATTGTAAATTATTGTTACTGAGAATATTTTAAAAATTAGGAATTTATATTTTAGTTTTAATTAGGAAGTTTTTAGACATCTTCATTTTTGTAGAAAGGAAACTGAGGAATTTAAAATAAATAAACATAGTACAAAATGCTAATTAACATGTTATCCATTCTACTTTAATTTCAATGCAAGGTGTTAGTTGCAAACTTATTAAATCTGTTGTTCTGAAGCTATTTTCTTGTGGCATTTTTATAATCAAGTATATTCAAATGGGAAATAAGCCACAATTTTACCTAAAAATGATTTTATTAACGTTTCGACGCCCAAGTCGGGTGTCGTTGTCAAAATACAAAATAATATTAAATAAACAAAAATGTTGTTGCTTAGTTAAAAATTCTTCTAATAATTTATTTAATCTGACTCATTTATATCGGCAATTCAGACACGTATTATACATTTTAAAGTAGACATTAAATCTGAAAATTATTTTAATTAAATGTACATCTGAAAAGTACTCCTACTTAATAAATAGTAGAGAGGAAATGAATATAAAAAATGCACATGACATTTATATTACAGCTTACTTAATTTCAAAATTAATGATTGGTAGGTAATATAACAATAAAGGGGAAAACTCTTTACAAAATTAAATTATCAGAGAGAAAAATGACATTTTTTTATGTACAACCTGTCTGAAGTTTGGAGTGAGTTGAGTGCAACTGAGTCTCATTAGGGAGTTGAGATATTCATCTGTTAAGTGAGATCTCTACCGATTTTTAATAAAGTTCATTCTTGATAAGGTGGCTTCGCACAAATAAGTTGAGCCAAACATAGTACACAATTTCATGGCCAAACATTTTCAAAATTGCCAAACACTAGGTATATTCTGTATTTATTGACGGTCCGCACAAAACTAGCTCACGGTCCGGATGCGGACCGCGGTCCGCTAATTGGTGACCCTATGTAATGAAATATCGCATCTGATCCGCAACAGTGCTGAGAAATTTTCCCTAGTCACTATTACAATATCGTCTGCGAAATCCTGGAACTAGATTCCTTGGGCGCTAAGCCTATGGATCAGGTCATCGACAACTATGTTCCATAACGGCGGTGCATTACACCCCTTGAGGGCATCCCTTAGTTGCCCTAAGATTTATTGCATCTTGATACGTGTCTGTGGGTATTATTCTGCTCTGAAGCGTCTGAATAATCCACTTGTAGGTTGTGTTGTTGATTTTCTTCCTTACCTGTAGGTACTTAGTCTGTAGGTATTTGACGCATACTAATGTGTAGCTTTAATATTTTAATTTTTTGTGTAAAAAATTAAGTATTTTTGTTTATTTTTAGGACATATGAAAAAGATATATGAAAATAAATATGTTGTATTTTTGAGCAACTTTACTTTTAGTGGTTACATTTGTCACTGGGCCCTTCTTCATTTTCTTATTAGTATCCACGAACCTCCTACCCTAAGTAACGGCTATATAGTAAGTGCATTTTTATATTTTATTTATTATTATTTATTTATTAAGTTTGGACTGAAGTTAGGATATTATTACCTCATGCAAAGAAAATGTTTGCTATATTGTGTCATAGCTATATCTCGACACCTGATATGAAAAACATTGTATCTCCACTTACAATGTTTTTCAACTATGGCTTAAATAGCATCTATAAACGATAACCTTCAATTTGGTCTAAGAACATTTATCCTATCTTATGTAATTATAAAGTTATTTAACAAAATAACCTCATTGTAAGTGCAAATTTTTTATCACTGGGTGGAAAAAACATTGTAACCAATGTTACAATATTAAAATTTTTTATTATTGATGAAACTTTTTTACTAAAACATTGTAACATGGGATACAATGTTTTTCTCGAAACATTTATTGAGTAAGATTTTATAACTGCATTGTAAGTTGTGATACAAGAAAGCAAGGTAGTGGAATATTACGATGAACAACATTGTAACTCAATATAGTCAGGAGGTAAATTCTATATTATTAACTGCTGAGCATAGTAAGCATGCCTCAAATCGTAAAAACTCACATAAAATTACTAGTTTAGAATTTCAAACAAAAATAATAACACCTATAGCATTCACTGCTGAACTAACTTCTACTGATGAAACTCAGATAATCAATGGTCACAGTGGATTGCACGCTCAAGATACATCGACAGTGCAAACTTCTACATGCACCGAAGATACAAGTTCACCATTAGATACGTCTGCTAAGAAAAAACAAGACCCCAAGAAGAAAAATCTTAGAAGGAAGAGACAAAAGGATCCTAGTGTTTGGAAAATGAATGTCTTAAAGAAACTGAGGAACTCTGGCCAAGAATTTACTGGCAAAACTAGAAAATTATCGAAAATTAGAGAACTGGGACCTGGATGTAACGATAAATGTATCAGAAAATGTAAATCGAAAATGTATCAGAAAATGATAGACACAATTTATTTAATAATTTTTGGGCAATGGCTGATCATGACCAACAAAGAGAATATTTATGTTATCAGACAAGAGAGGAAAGTTGCAAAGCTAAAAGAGTCCAGAAGACACTGGACATATGAATATAATTTGCAGTTGGCAGAACACTGACTTCAAGTTTGTAAGAAAACATTTTTGGACATTTTTAACATAACAGATATGTGGTTAACTACACTATTCAAAAAAATTGATAGTCATGAAGGCGGAGGCCGTATACCTGGAGATATGCGTGGTCGCCACAAGAACAGGGCAAATGCTGCAGACGAAAGTATTAAAAATTCGATTCGTGCGCATATAAACTCTGTTCCAGCAAAAGAATCCCATTACGTAAGGCAAAGAACAAGTAAGATATATTTTGATGAGTATAACTTTTCCCAAATTGTATTCACGATATAATGAATGGATGTTAGAGAATCACCCATGCGATAAACCAGCCACCAAAAGTCAGTACAGGAACATATTCAATACTGAGTTTAATATCGGTTTTTTGCACCGAAAAAAGATATGTGTCTTACTTGCAATCTACATAACACTAAAGCAGAGAAAGGCCAAATAGAAAAAGAGTATGCTTTACACTTTACATATTATTGCAAATAAATGTGTTGCACGTGAAACCAAAAATCGCGATAAAGACCTAAGACCACTAAGAAAACAGAAACGGTTGTAACTGCCTGCTTTGATTTGCAAAAAATATTAACTACGCTCCAATCAGAGGTATCATTGTTTTATTATAAAAAGAAGTTTAAAGTGTATAACTTTACTATCTTTGATCTTGGATCTGCGGAAGGTTATTGTTATGCATGGGATGAAACCACAGGTAAAAAGGGGCCTAATGAAATAAGTAGTGCGCTATTTGATTTTATTAAGAGAAAAGTTGCTGGTGGAGCATTAGAGTTTAGATTTTATTCAGATTGTTCTGGAGGACAAAATCGAAATCGGATAATATTTTTAATGTATATTTATGCAGCTAAGATCATGAATATTAATATTACACACACGTTTTTTGAGGTGGGCCACTCTCAATCTGAGGGTGATTCAATGCACGCCCTTATTGAGCGAAGAAAAAAGAACCAAGTTCTTTATGTACCACAAAAGTGGTATACACTGATAACGTGTGCTAAAGTCACAGGAAAACCATACGATTTGAAAGAACTAATTCAAAATGACATCTTGTACTTTAAATCAATGTTAAAGAAAATACCGAATTGGGATTTAGATATAGATAAACGCCAAGTTTTCTGGTGCTCTGGTAAAGTTATACCAGAGCAATATTGCAGTTTTTATTTAAATCTTTCCCACTCTCAACAAACGGAATATTCGGATGATGACTCTGAATAAAAGTTTGCCTCGGGTTAATTTTGTTTATTTTTTAATAGAATATAAACTGTTTTATAATTTGGAAATGTTCTAAAATAAACTATTTTTAATGGGAAATAAGCCACAACTTTACCAAAAAAAAATGATTTTATTAACATTAAACTTATTTTATTAAAATTAAATAAATTATTAGAAGAATTTTTTTACTTAGCAACAACATTTGGTTTATTTTAGTAGTATTTTGTATTTTGACAACGAAACCCGATTTGGGCTTCGAAACGTTAATAAAATCATTTTTTTGGTAAAATTGTGGCTTATTTCCCATTAAAAATAGTTTATTATAAAAATGCCACAAAGAAATAGCTTCAGAAGAACATTGTAAATGTTCATTTTGTAATAAATAAATCTAAAAGATATTATTTTATTTACCTACTCCTTGTTAATATGTATGACGTAAATTCTTAAATACTACTTGTCTGAGCAAAAAAATCACGTTTTAAGTAAAACCAATAAAATAAATTAATTATAATCTCTTTATTTGGATATTTACTGATTAGTTACAATTTATATGCACATAACCAAAGAAACTTACTGTGTTGAAATATCATTGTATGAACCACTTACAATGATTTTCACCTAAAATTCTAAAAAAATTTGCGATTGTAACTCGACCTAAATTAGGACCAGTAATGTTGACAACAATGTGATATGTAAAAGTGAAAAGCTGAGAAAAAGTTATAAAATATGGATTAAGAACATTACAAAAAATATAAAAGCTGACCCAGTAAAAAAATAAAATGTTTTGGAAATTTCTTTAAATCGCTCTCCTGTAAACTAAGCAAAAGTGAGTTACAATGTTTTTCATATCAGGTGTCGATCTATGGTCAGTCAGATTAGAATTATTTGATTATACGTCGTAATTTTGTATTCGAGTTATGATTTTTATAATTTAATAACGAAATACATTCTATAATGTATATTTAACCGTTCTGTGGCTCCGTGGTAAGAGAGCCTACCTTTATAACCAAATTCGGTCGGATCCTGGTCGATTCCTGGCTAGCTGGAAACATTTTCTAAAAAATTTATTAAATGCAATTCATTGCTATTCTTGTGCGATCCGTATTCAGCTGAGTGACCGCAGACGTTGGGATTCAATAAACATCCCTTTGTAAAGACAATATGTTGACTTTGTTAAGTAACAAGACATTTACTCAACAAACACTACACGTTACTCGTCTGAGCTAGTGATAATAATTACGTGATTACTACGTTCTGACTGCCTTATTGACTGATGGTCTGTGCCATAAAAAATGTATATCTGTGGAATTAATACTGTCACGAGAGATCCGTTTGAGATTTATAAACTTAAACTTATTTATTTTAAACTTAAACTTTAAAGAAAAATTCCCTTGGAGAAAAGGAAGACGTATTAATACCGAAATGTCTAGTGAACTCCGGAACGTACTTTACGAAGTATTTACACAGACACTACATATTACACTATAATCTAATGACAACTGGCTAAATAATTAATATCTATATCTTCTTCTTCTTCTTCTTCTTCTTCAGCCTGTCTTCGTCCACTGCTGGACATAGGCCTCTTCCATTTGCTTCCAGCGATTTCTACTCTTGGCAATTCTCATCCACTGCTTGCCCGCTACTTGTTTGATATCATCTGCCCACCTCTTCTGCGGTCTGACTACTCCTCGCCTGTTCTCTCTTGGTCTCCAGTTTGTTAGTCTCTGTGTCTATTTTTCGGGATTATCTCGGGCAACATGTCCGACCCATTGCCACTTGAGCCTTGCTCTACGTTCTGCGACATCAGTAATCTTTGTTCTTTCACGAATGTCGATATTTCGAATTTTGTCTCTCAAACTAATCCCTAGCATGGCCCTCTCCATCGATCTTTGAGTTGTAGTGAGCTGCTTTAAAGTTTTCTTTGTAAAGGCCATGGTCTCCAGTCCATATGTAGTTACAGGCAAGATACATTTGTCATAAACTCTACGTTTTAGACACATTGGTATATCTCTATTCTTCAAGATAAAGCTTAACTTGCCGAAAGCTACCCAAGACAATTGTATGCGTCTTTTTATTTCGGCTATTTGGTTTTCTTTGCCGATTTTAATGGTATGTCCAAGATATATATAGTGGTCTACATTTTCAAGACTGACGTTGTCAATAGCAAGATTAGTTTGTACATTACTCATTATTTTTGTTTTCTGAAGATTCATTTTGAGACCTATTTTATTTGACTGCTGGTTTAGTTCCTTCATAATTTGCTCCAATTCCTTGATATCTGTACTGAATAATACTATGTCGTCCGCAAACCTCAAATGACTCAAACGTACACCATCAATGTTTAGACCTTTTTTCTCCCAGTCGAGCTGTTTGAATACATTTTCCAATGCTAAGGTAAAAAGTTTTGGTAAAATAGTATCACCTTGTCTAATACCTTTACCAAGGCGTATTTTTTCGGTTTTTTGGTCTTCATTGATTTTGATGTGGAATGTGGCCTGCTCATAAATGTTTTTAATGAGTGTAGTGTACCGTGAGTCTATTCGAGCATCCCTGAGGGCTGACAAAAAGGACCAGGTTTCAATACTATCGAAAGCCTTGTGAAAGTCAATAAATGCCATATGTAAGGGTACATTATATTCTGTGGTTTTTTCTACCAGTGTTCTGATGGTTTGTAAGTGGTCGTTAGTACCAAACCCTTTTCGAAATCCCGCCTGTTCAACCGGTTGATATAAATCAAGTTTTTGTGTTATGCCCCCGAGTAATATATTTTTATCAAATTAATTCCAAAATCCCTCAAAACTCCAGAAGAAGACGTCCCTCGCAGTGACCTGGGGCTCCAGGTGCACAGGGGGTCGGTTCTGATGGCATGTTTGTGTTTAGCGACCTCCAAAACCCTCCAGTAATCCATTTGTATCAATTAAATTCCTAAAACCCTCGAAACCCCAGAAGATGACGTGCCTTAGTAGCCACCCTGGGCACCAGGTACCCCGGAGGTCAATTTTGGTGCCGTATTCGTGTCTAGTGACCCCAAAAACCCTCCAATAATCCATTTGCATGAATTAAATGCCGAAAACCCTCGAAACCCCAGAAAATGACGTGCCCTAGTAGCGACCCTGGGCACCACGTACTCCGGAGTTCAGTTCTGATATCATATTCGTGTTTACCGACCTTAAAAAACCCGTGAGTAATTCGTTTACATTAGTTTAATGCCGAGAACACTCGAAATTCCAGAAGATTACGTGCCTTAGTAGTGATCCTGAGCACCAGTTACTCCGGAATGAATTCAATTCTGATGGCATATTCGTGTTTAGCGACCCCAGAAACCCGTAAGTAATCCGTTATCGTAAGTAACCAATTTAATACCGAAAGCACTCGAAACTCCTGAACATAATGCAAAAAACTGCAAGACTCTAGGTGCTGTATTTAAAAATTTATTTATTTTGTTCTAAATGCCCTCGTCCAATAACAAAACTGTTCTTAAATACCATTCAATGTTTGCTGCTGATAATTAAAAAGATGTAGAGACTTTAATTTCTGTATTCCTGTTAAAATATATCGAAAAAGTAATGAAGATCCTTAAGATCGTATTGTCGCAAGAAGGAAGAAACAAAAACATCCCTGATTTACATCTAAAATTTAAAAAGAAAAATTGGAAAAGGTTGAATGTGCTCGTAATAGCTTGAAGCTTACAAGTGACAAAGTTAAAACCAGAACGACTTTCGAAAGAGGTGACCCAGTATGGTTTATAATTCCAGGCGTAATGAAGTATTTTGTCCGAAACTCCAACGAAACTGGGAAGGACTGTACACGTACACTGTACACCGTCAGGCAGAAAATAAACAATCTAATGGGTGGTGGCTATGTTACTGGCTTAAAAGAGTAAACCCGTGAAGAGTGGCCCGCTTTCAAATCCCGGCGCTGACATATTTTTCAATTTTTTAAAATCTGACAATAGACCCTAGCCTTAGCCTTAAGGTCTTAAGGTACACAAGCTTTTCTTTCTTTTTATTTGAAAATCACAATACCAGAATATAATCAGTCAGTGCATATATATGTAGATTGGTTACGAATACACTTACTGAAGGCATTTCTTTCCAAAAATGTGTATTTAAAGTTTAAAAGACCATTTTGGTAAAATTATGACTTATGGGGTTTCTCAAATAAGTGATTCATATGCTATGCTCAGAAATCAATATAAGAGTCATTATTAATTAAAAGATGCTAATCTAATATATTTTCAGGTAACAGCCTATGTAATATTGTCTGCAGCTTCCATAATAGTCGCAATATTTTTTACTATATTCGTTGAAGAACCACTGTTATCATTGCAGAAGGCTATACTACCTCAGATAAAGGAGCAAGAAAATATAAAAAATGAAATGACCAAGAAAATGTTATAAATGTAATATATTAAATAAATTAAATTTTAGTTTTATTATCATATTTCAGTGTATTAATTTATATTCCAGTGTATTAAGCATACCCGCTTTTCCGGTACAGATCTATGGAGGAGAAACAGCAAGCCACAAGTCCTCATATCTTGTCGTACTGCTCCTCATATCTTGTTGTACTGCTCATCCATAAGCCCATCTGATTCGAATATACCAGCGTATTCCTTGCCTTTCCAAAAAACTAGTTAATTGGATACGGATGTATGTATATATCGCACTTCTGTTCAAAGAGTGTCATAACTCAAAAAATTTTAAAATCGATTTTATTGCACCAACAGCTTAATAAAACTATAAACTACCATCTCTCAAAGTGTCACGTCTGTGCGTCAAGTATTTCTCGTTGGATGACACTAGTGTAATTATATGACTATCCAAAATCAACGACGCACTGAACACAAACAGTGTCATATATTATATCGATTTGTGCCAAGCATTTGTCCATCTAAGATGTGTATAAAGCGTCGTTTGTCGAGTTAAGACAGTTTATGTGATAACAGTTTATGTTGACAGTTTATGTCAACACAATCTGCGTATGTGCTTAATAGACGGAGAGGCAGCGCTGAAAAATCTATTTGAATTTACTAAAGCTAGATTTTTCACAGTTGATTACTGTGAGTGTGTAGAGAAACATACTACACATTCTAAATTAAATATAAATTAAAGTTATTATAGTCGGTCAGCTGTATGACGGGACAGAAGTTAGGGAATAGTCCAAGGATCATTTTCTATATCATGTCGCTACCATACGCTAAAACCTTGGGGGTGGTTGCCACCCCATCTCGGGGGGTGGGAAATTTTTATTACATTTTAAACATGTAATTCGATGGAAAAAGTGATTCTAAGAAAAAAATGTTTTTTACATTTTCTTCGTAAAACTAATATTTTTCGACTTATTCGCGCTTGAAAATAACAGTTTTTCGACGAAAAAATCAACTTTTTTAGAAGGTTTTTTGAGAATACCTCGAAAAATATTCTATATATTTTTGGCGATAAAAAGTTTCTTCAAAAATGATTTTGTAGGATTTTTAAAGAGCTATAAGACTGTGTAAATTAAATTCCGTAAGATCCCTTAGTTCTTAATTGGGGCGGGTTTAAAGGGCTCGAACAAGGGGTGTTTGCTGGTAAATAGAGGTTTTAAACAGCTATATCTGGCTAACTATTCACTGTGATGAAAATATATGCACAGGGTAATTTTAGTCATTAAACAAGCTATATTTTAGTCGTTTACAATTTTTTTCGGGTCTTCAGTATTTTCGGAGATATTTTGAAGTAAAATGTGAAAAATACCAAATTGCAAAAAATCAATTTTTTATAAACTCCAATTTTTCCAAAATTAGACATTTTAAATGTGTCAAACTCCTTGAGTGTATTGATAGTATAAATATAAAAGGAACTGGAGAAAGGTGAAGACCAATTTTGAATTAGGAAGGTAGTTAGGGGGTTGCTTTCACTGATTTTTTCGTAGAGAAAAGCAGGTACCGACATTTCTTTGATTATAAGTCGCTTAATTTTCATTCTAAAAACTTTTTATTTTTTGTTGAAAGGTCCAATTGTATACTTGAAAAAATATTATTTAAGTTTTCCTCAAAAAATGCAAATTTTTCCCATTATTTGGCTTTGAATATGTCAAATTATGCATTTGACGAAAAAAGCTAACATTTAACATGCCGTATCTCGGTTTGTATTGGCATTAAAGATATTATAGGAAAATAATTTGGTTTGTCTTACTATAAGATACAATTTTGATATCTACAGATTTTTTGATTAAATGCATATTTTTCGAGGTATTCTCCAAAAACCCTCTAAAAAAGTCGATTTTTTCGTCGAAAAACTGTCATTTTCAAGCGCGAATAACTCGAAAAATATTAGTTTTACGAAGAAAATATAAAAAACATTTTTTTCTTAGAATCACTTTTTCCATCGAATGGCATGGTTAAAATGTAATAAAAAATTCCCACCCCCGAGATGGGGTGGCAACCACCCCCAAGGTTTTCGCGTATGATAGCGGCATGATATATAAACTGATCCTTGGACCATTCGCTACCTTCTGTGAAATTTTCAAGTAAATCCATGCTGGACGAAAAAATTGCGAGCCAAAATGCTTCATTCCCTCAATCGATTATTGGGGCCGACCGACCGGCTCTGTCCCGTCATACAGCTGACCGACCATAATAGCTTTTATTTATATTTAATTTAGCATGTGTGTACTGATTTTCAGCCTTAGTAAATGGAAATAATTACCTTTGTAGAAAAGCAACTTTGATACCCCCTCAGTAACCCCTGTTCTACGTTTCGCATGACCGACTAGATTTTTTAGCGCTGCCTCTTGGTCTATAAGAAAAGTGACACATTTATCACTTATTTTTTTTTCTTTCTGCAGTATTTTGTGTTTAATGTTGTTAATTGTATTTAAAGTTACATCATTAAAAAGTCTGTTAACCAGATAATAATAATGATATTATATTCTGTACTGCAACTGTCACTTTTAATAAGTAATAAATAATATTTCGGAATTTTTTCGTTATTTTATCTATATACTGTCACAACTCAAAAAAAATTAATATTTTTAATATACTTAATACGCTATTTTATAGAGCTTTAAAAACTATTGTAAATGACTAAAAAAGTTATTATCCAATTTTAATAGTTTTTGAATTAAACCCAAAGGTGTAATTTTAATAGTTTTTGAATTAAACCCAAAGCATAAACTTTAAACATCGTTTTCTCAAAACTTTGGTTTTTTGACTTACGACACTCTTTGAACAGAGGTGCGATATATGGAACAACTACGATGTAAAGTGAGAGTTTAACAACAATACTCGGGGAGATTTGAAATTGACAATGGAATAAAACAGGGTGATATACGTTCACCACTACTCTTCAACTTATCTCTGAAACACATAATCAGAAGTACAATAATTGAAAAACCAACTACATTATTTCATAGAGAAGGACCAAACTTACTGTTGGTATTTGCAAATGACACCGATCTAATAGTAAATACCAGATTAAGAATAAAGGAGACTTTCATCAGGTTCGAGAAGAAAGCAGAGAAGATGTGGCTCCTAATCAATGAAAATGTTACTAAATATATGTTTCTTATAAGCATTTATTTACAATCAGAATTACACATTCTATGAGTTAATTTGATAACAATATCTTATAGAAACTATAATATTGTACACTAGTATGGCGTTATGAGGTACATCACAAAGCGGTTTCACCTCAGTTTCAGCGAAGATCTATATCCATAATCTTCGCATACTTCTGTTGTTTAGTGGCTGCAGTAGTGGTAATATGTAATATTAATTGGTTGGCATGGTCTTCCAATTTCTCATGGTATCCGTTGGCTCGTTCTTGAATCACTGTGCTGACTAACGCAACGGGATGTTTAGCTCTCTATGAAGTGTTTGATTGGAAATTTACCACGGGGCATTTGCTATGGTGCGTAGAATTTTTGAATGAGTTCTTTGGATTATTTTTGTATGTATTTAATTTGCTGGTACCACTCAATGGTTCGATTACGTACGTGCATATAGGTTAAATGACTGTTTTATAAATGAGCAGTTTGTTTTCAGTTGAGAGTCGAGATTTTCGACTTATAAGCCAATTAATTTCTTTCACTCTCAACGCAATTTGTTTGTTCTTCTTTACAATGTGCCGTTTACAGTTTAATTTATCACCAAGATGAAGCCCCAGCTATTTCACAATATTCTGTTGGGGTATATTGACTTGATTAAGGCTAATATTTGGACATTGGTCTTTTCTTAGTGTGAAAGTTATATGTGTTGACTTTGTTTCATTAGCTTTTATCTTTCATTTCTTTAACCACTGTCTTATTTGGTCTAGGTGTTCTTGAAGTTTTAATACTGCAGCTGTTGGATACTCTTCAGTTGCAAATATTGCTGTGTCATCAGCAAAAGTTCCAATGGTAGTTTGTGGAGTGGTGGGTAAATCGGATGTGTACAGTACATAAAGAAGTGGGCCCAGCATACTACCGTGTGGGACTCCTGACTGAATTTAGTTACGGTTTGATAGTTCATCTTCCACTTTAGTTTCAAATTTTCTTTGATTTAGATATGATTTTAATAAGTCAAAGTATTTGTTGGGTTTTTGATTTTATAAAGTATTCCTGGGTGCCACACCTTATCAAATGCCTGGCTAATGTCCAGAACGACTACTGTAAAGTAAATATATGTCTTGTATTTATAAGCCGCAATAACAAAAACAGAAATAAAATCAAACAAAACATCACTATCGATGACTAACATTGAGCGCGTCAGAAAATTTAAGTATCTTGGAACAACAATAACAAACTGAAAACAATGACGGGCCATAAGAAATAAACAATACGATACAAACCGGCAGCAGATGTCTTTATCCCCTTCAAAACTTTATAAAATCGAAGCAACTAACAAGACCTACAATGGTAGACCTATATAAAAAAATCATACAACCCGTAGTGATGTATGATAGCAAAACGTGGACGATAACAAAACCAGCGAAGAGCAACTACGTGTTTGGGTAAGAAAAATCGTATACGCATGCTTGATGAAGCAGCAAAACAATATAGGATAAGAACTAACAAAGAACTCAAAAAACTATTTACAGACGCTAAGATAATAAAAGAAATTATAATAAATATAGTCCAGAAGACACAAATAAGCAGGCCATCTAAGAAGCCATTCTAACGAATGGCTATTTACGTTACGGAGTAATTATGTAAGTAACAGCTATTTGTATAACAAGGGAGGAAAGTGCTACTTTTCCTACCGAGAATGAAGTTTCCCGACGTGTAGCGGAGGGCAGTAATCATTCACGGGAGGAAAAGGCACTTTACACCCATGTTATACATATGGTCTTTCCACCTTCCTCCAATTAATAACAAGTCATTTTTCATTTTTCCTTAATTTATTTATGTAACTAACCAACAAAATTTATTAAAACTAAAACTAACAAGTAGGTACAATATCACTGTCAACTGTCAAATATAAGTCAAATTATTAATGTAAACATTGTTAAATCAAAATAACAATTTACTGTTTTTTACCATTCTGCAAAATACAGGGTGTTTTATAAATAAACGTTAAAATGTATAGATACTTACGTAATAGAAAATATATATTGTACAGGGCGTCAATAAGTTATATTTCATGAATGAAATACCATGACGTCACGTTTACTTTTCCTCCCTAGGGAGGAAAATTACAACTTTGCTCCCTACAATCAGGTCTGGAAAAGTATACTTTCGGTAGAGGTAGGTGGAAAAATACGCTACAATGCTCTAACAATTTGTTTTAGGGAGATATTAGTTTCCTGGCCAGGTTCTAAAAAAACTGTTCAATGTACTTATTGAAATATTGAACGAATTATTCTATTCTCATTGAAAATTCTTACTTTTTATAAAATCAGATAACTGCTAATTTAAACTTGGGTTTGACTTGGGTTTAGATTCAATGATTAACGTTAAAATTGGGACTAGATTTTATTTTTTCATTTAAAAATTAACGTTTCGGCAGGTAATCCTTGCCGTTGTCAAGATTCTAAAATTTTACACATGAAGTTATTTACACGTAAATGAGATATTTAAGATAATGAACAGACACAAATTAAAAATTAAAAACTGGTATCTTATTTGCTTAATGTCCTAATATATAAATATGTTTACAGGAGCGTATCTTTTAGGTTGTTGTCAAGAGATGCAAAGTAGATATTTGTTTTCTTTTGTGGTGGTGTTACACCTATTTTTTTTTATTTAATTAAGAGTGAAATATATCGATTTTGTTTATTTGTTTATAATAATACCTCCCTCTTTTTGATTTTCTTGGTTTTTAAATTATTTTTCTTTTCGAAGTTAAATTTATGATTCTTATCATTCTTCTGCTTGATGAGCATTGTGGTTTTGTTCTTGCCGTATCCGTGGGAACGAATGCTGGATGGAAGCCGTTGACTAGTTTGCCCAACATAGACACCTTCACAGTTAGTACATCTTCTTCTTCATGTGCCGTGTCCGTCGCGGGCGTTGGCGATCATCATAGCAATTTTAATTTAATTTAAAAGACAGGCTTGCTGATTTTTGATTCAAAGTTGTGACTGCATAGCTCCACCGATAAAGCATGAGATGCATAAATAGCTATCTGGATATGGTGGTCCAACTCTGAATCAAATAGAAACAAAAACTGCCGTTCCCCCTTGTTCTTATTTACTCAGATTTGTGAGTACTCGAAACTGTCTTTCGGTAGTTTTCCTAGACGAAAAGAGAGTCGATACGTCACCGTTGTCCTTTCTGCTTTCTTCAGTATTCGTCGTCTCCGTGCTTATCAATTGCTAAAACCGGGGATTCAGGATGCAACCAGAAAGCAGTTTCTTTTGACGAAAAGTCTTAGATTTAAAATATTGTTTATTATTTTATTTCAATTATTTTTAATTGTTTTATTACAGTAAATTTTGTATCTAGGTCTTTTCGTCTTGCTCGTTTTAACTTTAATGTTTTTGCGGCGTTTCTGAATAACTCGATCGATGTTAATTTTACTTAGTGCATGGTATTATAATAAACACAACATATTATGTGATTTTTTAAGTTTTGGAGTCTTTGTTTTCAGTTTGGGAAATTATTGATTTAAAAGATTGTTGCCTTTATGAGACATTGTTACATCATTCTCTTTGCCTTATCCCTATGCCGGGTCGGCTTCCCTAATTGCATTTCTCCACACAATTCTATCTTGGGTCATATCAATGTTAATCCCTTTACCAACATGTCCTGCCTTATCGTCTCCCCCCAGGTCTTCATTGGTCTTCCTCTCATACTCCTTCCAGGAATCTGCACTTCAGCTATTCTTCGTATTGGGTGATTAACGTCTCGACGTAGAACGTGACCAAACCATCTTAACCTATGCTCTTTCATTTTAGCATCAATTGGTGCCACACCTAGACTGACTTCCCCTAATATACTCATTCCTAATTTTATCCTTCTTTGTCACCCCACTCATCCATCTAAGCATTCTCATTTTCACCACATGCATTCGTTGTTCTTCTTTCCTTTTCACTGCCCAACATTCAGTTCCGTGCATCATAGCCGGTCTTATGGCTGTTTTATAGAATTTTCCCTTCAGCTTCATTGAAATTTTTGTGTCACACAACACACCACTAGCTTCTTTCCACTTCATCCATCCAGCCCTAATTCTACTACATGTATCTCTATCTATTTCTCCATTATTCTGTAATACCGATCCTAGGTACTTAAAACTATTACTTTTCACAATAATTTCACCATCCAAAGGTACCATTTTATTTGTAGTAACTCCATCTTTAAATGAACATTCCAAATACTCTGCTTTTGTCCTACTAAGTTTTAAACCTTTTTCCTCCAGATCTTATCTCCACTGTTCCAGTTTTTCTTCTAAATCTCTTTCACCATTTCCTATTAACACTACATCATCAGCATACATTAGGAACCATGAAATACTACCCTGTAGTTTCGCTGTTATCTGGTCCAAAACTGATGAGAAAAAGTATGGACTAAGCACCGAGCCTTGGTGCAACCCTACTTTCACCTGAAATTTATCAGTCTCTCCCACACCTGACCTAACACTAGTTGTTACTCCCTCATACATATTTCTCACAATCTTTACATATTCGTCAGGAATCCTTTCTTATTGAGTGTCCACCACAGAACCTCCCGAGGAACACTATCATATGCTTTCTCAAGATCAATGAATACCATATGAGCGTTGGTCTCTTTATTCCTGTATTTTTCCATCAGTTGCCATACAATGAAAATTGCATCTGTTGTTGATCTGCCCTGCAAAATACCAAATTGATTATCGGATATTTGGATTCCTTCACGTATCCGTCTATCAATTACTTTCTCCCATATTTTCATGGAGTGGCTAAGTAGTTTTATAGCCCTGTAGTTTGTGCGTTGTTGTATGTCTCCCTTGTTTTTGTAGACAGGTACTAATATACTGCCTCTCCATTCGTCTGGCATTTGTCCAACTTCCATTAAATAGACCTGCTGGCCAACTTGTTCCTGTCTCTCCCAATGCTCTCCATACTTCCCCAGGAATATCATCTGGTCCGACTGCTTTTCCTTTCTTTATTTTTTGAAGCGCTTGAGCCACTTCCTCGTTTGTTATTCTGGTAACCAATGCTGTTACTGTCTCCGTTAACTCCACAGGCTCTCTGTCAAATTCTTCATTTAATAGACTGTCAAAATAATTTCTCTATCTCTTTTTGACATCCTTTCGTGAATTAGTATTTTATTATTTTCATCTCGGATACATCTAATCTTATTAAAATCTCTTGCTTTCTTTGCTCTCTGTTTGGCTATTTTATATATCTTTGCTTCGCCTTCCCTGGTATCAAGTTGATCGTATAGGTTTGTAGTTCGTTCATTAACGGTAAAATATTGCAAAATCTCTAGATTTTAAAGAACCGCTTGGATTGACATGAAATTTGGCATACACATAGCTAACAAGTCAAAGAAAAAAAGTGATATTGTGCCGATATGTGCTTCTGCCCTGGGGGTCGTTTTCACCCCCTCTTGGGGGTGAAAAAATATTCATCCAAAGAAAGTCAAAAAATGGATAAACTGGCTGATTTTAAGTAACTTTTGTTCTATAGAGTTTTTTCACCAGGTCAATACTTTTCGAGTTATTTGGCAGTAAATATGTTCATTTTTTCAACAAAATAACCACGCTTTTAGACGGTTTTTCGCAAATAACTCAAATAGTAAGTATTTTGTCGAAAAAACATTCTTAGCAAAATATAGCCTGTAAAAATTTTTAAAAAATGGTGTACATATCACGTCTCTACACCTAGTAGAAGCAGAGCTATAGCTAATGAAAAATAGGTTCACATTCGTCAAATTCCAAAATGGAATACTTTAACGTGAAATAAACAAAAATTAAGCACATTTCGGGGAAAACTCATTACAACTTATTTAAAGTATTTAAAAAAAAGCATCACTTTTGTTTTATAAAAAAAAATTCTAGCATCAAAATTAAACAAGTTACGCTCAAAATAAAGTTAGTCCTTTTGGTTTTGATAAAAAAATCGAGAAAATCACCCCCTAATTATTATCTTAAATGAACTTAATCGTTACGACTTCACAAGTTTCTTGACTCGTGTATATATTGTTTATATGATCTGTAAGTTTCATCGGTTCAAAGTCCTTATTATTGAAAGGGCTGTAGTTAAAAGGGGTTGAACGAGTCACTAATCACGAATGTATGCAAATTTAGAAACACCAAATCTTAATCAATTTTTGTCTAACAGAAAAACAAAAAAATACATGATATTCAGAAAAGCAAATCTGACTTTCTTTTGTTTTTCGAGATTTCTGGTATCTCTAACAATTTTTAAGTTATTTTGAAAAAAAAGCATATTTTTCAAAATTTAAATTTTTAAAAATTTTACTTTGAAACGAAATTTTTTCAAAAATAAGCACTTTGAATCGATAAAACTTACGGATCATATAAACACAACATAAGTAAAATAATTTGTGGAGCGGTAACGATTAATTTCATTTAAGTTGCTAATTGGGGGTGGTCTTCCCAATTTTTTTTTTGCAAAAACAAAATTGACCAACTTTATTTTGAGCGTAACTTGCTTAAATTTAATGCTAGAAACTTTTTGTAAAAACAGAAGTAAAGCTTTTTTAAACACATTAAAAACGTTATAATGGGTTTTCCCCAAAAAGTGCTTAATTTTTTGGATATTTCACGTCGAAATATTCTATTTGAAATTTGGTGAATATGAATCTATTTTTCATTGGCTATCACTCTGGTTCTACAAGATCCAGAGACCTAACGCTTACACCATTTTTTTTACTTTTTTATAGGCTATATTTTTGCTAAGAACGTTTTTCTCGACAAAATGCTTACGTTTTGAGTGATTTGTGAAAAACCGTCTAAAAATGTGGTTATTTTGTTGAAAAATGAACATATTCACTCGCAAATAACTCGAAAAGTGTTGACTTGGCGAAAAAGCTCTATAGAACGAAAATTACTTAAAATTAGTCAGTTTACCCATTTCCGGATTTATTTTGGACATATATTTTTTCACCACCATGAGGGGGTGAAAGTCACCCCCAGGGCAAAAGCACACATCGGCACACTATCACTTTTTTTCTTTGACATGTAAGCTATACGTATACCAAATTTCATGTCAATCCAAGCGGTTCTTTAAAATTTAGAGCAAAAACCGTGAAAGAATGGACTATTGAATACGCTTCTGCTTTAGCTTTTGCTACTGCTGCTTTCGCTTCCTTTTTAGCGACCATAAAGTTTTGAAGATCTATGTCCGATCTTGTGTCTTGCCACTTTTTATATCATTTTCCCTTCTCTTTTATTTTTCCTTGTACTTCATTTGACCACCACCAAGTCTCTTTATCCACAAACTTCTTTCCTGACGTTTTCCCAAGTATTTCACTAGCCGTCTCTCTAATAATATTGGCCATTTTTCTACTATTCTTTCCCTGAATAGACCTTCCTTATCGTCTTTTAGCCTCCACCACTTGATTTTTTGTTGTCCTCTCCGATATTTTTGTCTAGATTCACTTTTTACTTCGATGTCCAGAACAAGCAGCTTATGTTGTTGGCTTACTGTCTCACTAACTATTACCTTGCAGTCCTTGCATTCACGTATGTCTTCTTTCCTTATCATAAAGTAGTCTATTTGGGATTGATGTTGTCCACTTTTGTAGGTAATAAGTTGAATTTCTCTCTTTTTAAAGAATGTGTTAAGAATCGCCATATCCAATGCTGTTGCTAATTCTAGCATGTCATCTTCAGCTTCATTTCTAGTTCCAAAGCCTAATCCCCCATGTATTGTTTCATATCCTGTCTTGGCTTGGCCCACATATGCATTGTTACGTTATAATATATTTGGCTAAAAGATTCATTAGTTGTTCGGATAACTGGGTACTATTGCTTTGTTGTTATTTTTGTTTTTATAAAATTTGTTTATTTTTGATTTGAATACAGTTTCGATTAGGTGATCGGGACTTGCATCAATTAGGTGGAAATTTTTTACTTTTTTTATTACAGTTGGCATCCTTGATTTTACCTCCGAAAAATATTTTTCGGAGGAAAATAAAAGATTTTTGAAAATAGTGACACGCATAATTAACAATTAAAAATTACGATCTAAATTAAAGTTAGACCCGATCACTCTTCGGAATCTTGAAAAGGAATGTTTAAACTTTAATTCAAGTTATTGGCACCCTTAAAAACACAAATTTAAATATGAGTTTTTAAGCCTCGAAAAGGCGTATTTTCGCACTTTTTAGATTTTAAATCGCCTATAACTCGAAAACTGTCATTTTTTTTTAGAAAAATCACAAAATGCCTTTCTTGTTTTGGATGACCCAAATAACCTTAAAATATATTTGTTGGAGCAATATAAGGTGATCTTATGTATTTGTTTAAAAAAATTATTTAAACAATGTCTGCCCAAAAATTCCGTCTGGCACCCTTCAGATTTGTTTAAAGGGGACATTTTTGAATATGAATCCGCAGAGAAACCGAATTAGAAATGTTTTTCAGACGGGAGCTGTCTCACCACATGGACTAAATTTGATAGTTTTATTGATAAATTAATCAGCTTGGACTTATGGACTTCTTGGGAGAATGGATGATGGGATTTATAGTTGAGAGTTGTTGAGATATAGTTGAGATATAGTCGAGTTATAGTTGAGTTGTTGGTTTATAAAATCAACAATTTTTTAAATAATTATCTTATAAACTGAAAACAAAGACTCACTTTTTTTTAGATATACCATGTATTAACTGTGGAGTTGTTTGGCCAAACTATTTTTCTTACTACTTTACTTATAGACTTTTTCTGACTACTTTTTTTGACAGTCCAAATTAAGTTAAATATGCACCATGTGTTTTGAATAATTTTATAACTGAAGTTTTCATATCGATGTTATTAGATCACATACTTTTTATCAACTATTATTCACCAGATGTCTAATTTCGCGATTTTTAAGGAAGTTGTTTTTCTGAAAATTTTTAAATTCATCATTGTACTATGTGAATTTGTTACTTGGATAGTCCAGTCTCTTATACAGGGTGTCCCGAAAAGGTTGGTCATAAATTATACCACAGATTCTGGGGTCAAAAATAGGTTGACTGAACCTCACCTATATACAATAGTACACACAAAAAAAGTTACAGCCCTTTGAAGTTACAAAATGAAAATCAATTTTTTTTTCATATATCGAAAACTCTCAGAGATGTTTTATTGAAAATGGACATGTAGCATTCTTATGGCAGCAACATCTTAAAAAAATTAAAGTGAAATTTGTGCAGCCCATAAAAATGTTATGGGGGTTTTGTTCCCTTAAACCCCCCCAAATTTTGTGTACGTTCCAATTAAATTATTATTGTGGCACCAATAGTTAAACACAATGTTTTTAAAACTTTTTTGCCCCCTATTACTTTTTCGATAAGCCAGTGTTTATCTAGATATTTTAAATATTTTTCGAATCCACCACATTTTGTATATGGTTAAGTACGATTATTATATAGATAGCTGTTAATAATCTGAAAATTTATTTACAATTTACATTTTTAGGTATATTTTGAAAAAGAAGCTACATCTAGATAAAAGGTGACTTATGAAAAACAGACTAAGAGGCAAAAATTTTAAAAACACTGTGTTTAACTAACGGTACCACAATAATAGTTTATTTGGAACGTACACAAACATTTGGGGGGTTTAAAGAACAAAACCCCCATAAAATTTTTACGTAAATGTATTGAAAAAGAAGCGGCATCTCGATAAAAACTGGCTTATCGAAAAAATAATAGGAGGCAAAAAAGTTTTAAAGACCTTGTGTATAACCAATGGTACCATAATAATGAATTAATTGGAACGTACACAAAAGTTTGGGGGGGGGGGTTTAAGGGAACAAAATTTCCATAATTTTTTATGGGGTGGACAAATTTCACTATAATTTTGTTTTAAGATGTTCCTGTCGTAAGAATGATACATTTCCATTTTCAATAAAAAAACCTCTACTAGTTTTCGATATATTGAAAAAAATCGATTTTTATTTTGTAACTTCAAAGGGTTGTAACTTTTTTCATGAGCAAATTTGTACTAAGGTAAGTTAGGTTCAATCGAACTATTTTTGGCCCCAGAATGTGTGGCATAATTTATGACCAATCTTTTCGGGACATCCTGTATATCTGTTGATTTTTAACAACTTTATTGATACTTTTCATGTAGGTTTAAAAAAGGTTTTTTCTCGTATCTTAACATTAAACCAATTTTCATTGAGATGCCAATTTGTATCTGGCTCTCTGATTCAAAAATAATTTCCTTCTAAATGCAACTATCTTTTACAGACACTCGAGCTGAGGATGTTTTGAAAACTCAAAACGAAACGTGTCCGCTAATAATATATGGAATAGTATTACATCTTGGATTTTTTCTCCACATTTTTGACTGAAATCTTTATTTGTGTGTGTGTTTATACATCTCTTTATACGTGTGTGTGACAAAATCGATCTTTGCCCATTACAGCTGTAAGGATGGAGATTAGTAAGGAAGAAGGGCATGGCAGCAAAATACAAAGGTATCGCTCTAATATATCGCTGTGACCTACATCGTCGATTCGTGGTGCTGCCGGCATTGAGAATGTGATAATATTACCTTGCGAGGCACAATTTGGGAGTCCATTAAATCTATTAATATCTATCAGGGATTGCCGCTGTATTTTGCTCCTTTGAACTAGTAAATTTAAACCTTACTGGGGTATGGAGTATAACGTTTTATAAGATCTATACTTTTCCAATAGATTTACAATACCCTATACAGTCTAGGCGCCAGAGGGGTCACCGTGTTCTTTTCAATTCTGATGGACAAACTCAACGGTTTCTTATGGATTTTTGGCTGCTGATTACGAATTTCAAGGGTGGATTTCGATCCGAGTAATCAAAAATTGTTATAAACAATTTAATTGCTTATAAATTGTTTATAAGGCTCTGGCTCATAAACTAAAAGAGACAAAAAAATGTTTCAAATAAAATTTGTTCCTACTAAAAAACGAAGAAAGAAACGTTTATTAATCTTAAATCCAACAAATTTAAACCCAAGATATCGTTAAATTAATGCACAATGCAAATTGAAAATTGCAAAATAAGTATTTTTCGAAGCTCTATCAATCGTAACTTGGATTCTACGCACAAAAATGAGCCTTAGAAGGTCTCATTTTAAAGCTTAATTAATAGGCTTCCAAACAAGGTTTGTTAAATTACTTTATCTTCATTTCTTTTAAAGTTATAGCGGTTTGAAGGTATAATTTTCTTAAAAAAATTGTACATTAATTTGTTTATAAGGTTTTCAAGCAAATTTGAGCTATAAACATTTATACTTTAATTAACTATAATGATAGAAGAAATTAAAAGGAACATTTTGAACTTACGAAAATGTTGTTCACTCTATTTTTGGCCACGATATCGATATTTTAATAGCGCAAGCTCTGAGGCGCAAGATCGGCTCGCAGCGTAAAGTTGTTTTGAAGCTATTTCCTTGTGCCATTATTCTAAATGGGAAATAAGCCACAATTTAACTAAAAAATGATTTTATTAACGTTTCCACGTCCAAGTCAGAGGTAGTTGTCAAAATACAAAATATTAATAAACTAAACAAAAATATTGTTGCTTAGAAAAACATTATTTGCTAATATTAGCAAATTATAGATAATAATTTAATTTAATCTGACTCAAAAGACTTTAAAATAATATTGCCAATATTTATGAGTTGCGTTCCTGGGAAGATAGTTCATTAAATCTTTAATGAACAATTTGAGTTAGGGTTGGTTTCATGTAATCGAATGAACTATCTTTCAGTAATGTCGTCCCAGGAACGCCACTTATAAATGTTGGCAATATCATTTTAAACTACTTTAAAATGTGTATGTCTGAATTCAGTCAGATTAAATTAAATTATTAGAAGAATTTTTTAATAAGCATCAACATTTTTGTTTAATTTATTAATATTTTTTATTTTGACAACGACGTCCAATTTGGACGTCACAACGTTAATGAAATAATTTTTTTAGTTAAATTGTGGCTTATTTTCCATTTAGAATAATTAATGCCGCAACTAAATAGCTTTAGAACAACTTTACGCTCCGAGCCGATCTTGTGCCTCAGAGCTTGCGCTATTAAAGTATCGATATCTTGGCCAAAAATAAAGTTACAAACATTTTCGTAAGCTCGAAATGTTTCTTTTGAGTTCTTCTATCATTATTGTTAATTAAAGTATAAATGTTTATAGCTCAAATTGCTTGAAACCCTTATAAACAAATTAATGTACAATTTTTTTAAGGAAATTAAAACTTCAAACGGGTATTACTTTAAAACAAATGAAGATAAAGTAATTTAATAAACTTTTTTTGGAAGCCCATTAATAGACCTTTAAAATGAGACCTTCTTAGGCTCATTTGCATGCGTAAAAGTCTAGTTACAATCAATAAAGCTTCGAAAAATACTTATTTTGCAATTTTCAATTTGCACTGTGCACTAATTTTACAATATCTTGAGTTCTAACTGTTGGATTTAAGTTTAGTAAACGTTTTTTCTTCGGTTTTTATTAAGGAACAAATTTTATTTGAAACATTTTTTATCTCTTTTAGTTTATGAGCCAGATCTTGATAAACAATTTATAAACAATTAAATTGTTTATAACAATTTTTTGACCACTCAGATCGAAATCCACCCTCGAAATTCGTAATCAGCAGGCAAAAATCCATAAGAAACCGTTGAGTCTGTCCATCAGAATTGAAAAGGACACGGTGACCTCTATTTGGCGCCTAGACTAATAGGCTTAAGCATATTATCGAATCAGTTAAAATAAGTGTCCGTGTTTATTATTTTATTTTTATAACGTGATCCCACAACATTCACAAGAAATAATACTGTGAAAATATCAATACCATATATACAGGATGTCTGCTTAACTTTGCACCATATGGGAAACTTTCTTAATATCAATTTTATGAAAAAAAAGTCATTCTTTATAAAGTGCTCTGCATAGTCTAAAACCTAAGGTGCAATCATCAGATATCAAATTTTGTCAACAGTATACGAGGTATGTCAAAAAATATTAATTTCGCTCAAGAGCAAACTACCTTTATATTTCAAAATATCAAAAAAAAATGTATTATGAAAAGTTATTTGTAATTAAAAACCATATTGAAATATGCAATAACAGCCATCTACGAGAAAAAAAATTTCTGAGATTTTCCTAAATTACTGATTCCGAACATCATTTTTATTTATTAGGCCTGTAATAACTCTTTTATTAATAATTTTAGGAAAAAAAGGTATTCTTCATTAAAATCTGTGCATGGTCTAAACCTCAAGATGCAACCATCAGTTATCCAAGTTTGTTAATTTTATACGAGGTGTATCAAATAATATGAATTTAGAAAGAATTCTTTCTATATTCTTTCTAAATTCATATTATTTGACACACCTCGTATAAAATTAACAAACTTGGAAAACTAATGGATTTATCTTATGGTTTAGACCATGCACAGATTTTTATGAAGAATAAGTTTTTTTCCTAAAATCATTAATAAAAGAGTTATTACATGTCTAATAAATAAAAATGATGTTCTGAATCGGTAATTTAGGAAAATCTCAGAATTTTGTTTTTACGTAGAAGGCTGTTATTGCATATTTGAATATGGTTTTTAATTACAAATAACTTTTCATAATAAAATTTTTTGATATTTTGAAGTATAAAGGTAGTTTGCTCTTGAGCGAAATTAATATTTTTTGACATACCTCGTATACTGTTGACAAAATTTGATATCTGATGATTGCATCTTAGGTTTGAGACTATGCAGAGCACTTTATAAAGAATGACTTTTTTCGCAAAATTGATATTAAAAAAGTTTCCCATACGGTGCAAAGTTACGCAGACACCCTGTATAAAAAAGACGATCCGAGAAACTTAGAACAATAGGAAATGAACTCAACATTTTAACAACTTTCAAAACAACAGACCCATTGAGATCTATTTTATCTAAAACTAAACCTAACAACAACAGAAAAACAAAAATTGTATTTATAAAATACCTTGTGAATGCGAACAATTTTATTTAGGTGAATCGTCAAGACCATTAAACTTTAGAATAAGTGAACATCAGTCATATATTAAAAATAGAGAATGTGATAGATCTCAAATATGTCAACACGCATAGGACAATCAACATAGATTCAGTGGAAAGATTCAAGTATATTCCTGAATGAAACAGATAGTAAAAAGAGAACAATGAAAGAATCGGCTCTAATTATTATGCTAAATGAAACCAATTTTGTCGCAAATTCCTCGGTAGAATGCAGTAGGATGTGGTTACCAATACTAAAAGAGGAAGTCAATACAAAGAAAATACCACGATTAGTAGGTCAATAATATGCCGAAGATAGTACATAATTTATATTTTGGTATTATTTATATAATATATCTATGTATTATTAATATTATTAATAATGTAAAATAACATACATAATATAAGGTCAGAATTTGGTGTTTATTTTGAGAGTAAACTAAATGTAAGACCAAATACTTACCATGTCGGGATAGTATAGAATAGAATAGAATAGAAATATGCTTTATTGTCACTGAAAATTATAAAAATTTTACGGACAAAGCTTAATAAAAAAGTCAGAAAAAATAAATAAACAATATCTAACAATAACAATAACAAATACAATTTTCTGAAATTTGATAAATCGTCAATATAAAAAAAATACAAAAATACAAAATATAAGTTAATAAAGTAAAGAAAAAAAAAACAAAATCGATATATTGCAACAACTTATAGAAATTCCAAAGTGAACATACAACAAACTATAGATATAGGAACTAATGAGTTTAAGCTGCTGCATGTGATACCCAAATATAGATAAGTTTGGTTACTTGTACATTACTGTAATTTCTTAGTTAGTCATTAAGAACCTCTTCTACTGAATAATATGGTCTTTTAGATAGATGAGCTTTTGTCATTTTACGGAACTTGGGGAAAGATGTTGCAGATTTGAGTTGTAAAGGAAGGTGGTTGTATAGTTTTTTTGCGGAATATAATATAAATTTCTTTACTAACTCAGAGGACGGGATCGGTAAATAGACATCAAAATTTGAATTTCTGGTGGAGTAGTCATGATGAGGCCTTGCTGGAAAGACATGCATGTGTTTAGGAATTAAGCAAACAGTTTATAAAATATATAAAGATGTAAGGGTTAAAATTCCGTGATCTTTGAAGTAACTTCTGCAATGTGTTGTTCTTCTGAGGCCAAACAGATACCTTATTGCTCTTTTTTGTAATTTAAAAATAACATCTAATTGGGCAGCTGTACTAGAACCCCAAAAACGAGGACCATATCGAAGATGAGACTCGAACAAGGAAAAATATGTTAGTTTAGAAGATGCTAAATTGAGTTCTTTCGAAACAGATCTTATAGCATAGCAGGCTGAGGCGAGTTTCTTACTTAACAAATCGATATGAAGGGACCATTTGATGTTGCTGTCTAAAAAATTACCAAGAAATTTTACAGAATCAACGGTAGAGATCTGGCTGTTATTAACAATCAGGGGTTGAAGAGCACTTTTATAGGATAATGCTACTGTCTTATCTACGTTAAAAGAGAGTAAATTAGAGTCAGACCAGGTTTTTATCGTAAGCAAATCAGAAGTTATAGTTGCATGAAGAGATGCAATAGTTGAGTTGCTCCAAGTGATACTGGTATCATCAGAAAAAAGAAAAATTTTTCCATCGATTTTTAAGTTAGTGATGTCATTTATAAAGATAAGTAACAGTAGAGGACCCAATACTGAACCTTGTGGTACTCCACATACAATGTTTATCATAAGGTTTCCTCCTGTTTTTTCCTCGTGATTTACCATGCAATCACTAACACGGGAATTTTATTTTCACCATTGTATAGTATGTCTTTTTAAAGACAAATCACATGCTATGATTTTTGTGACAGATATGGTACCCCGTCAAAATACCCCGTCGAAAAAGCCCCGACAAAATAGCCCCGAAATACTATCCCGCATACAAAATAGCTCCGACAAAATAGCCTGCAGACAAAATAGCCGCGGAATAATATCCCGCCCACAAAATAGCCCCGACAAAATAGTCCCGACCAAAAAGCTCCCTTGAGAATTCATCATGAAATAATCCCTTAAAAATACATTTTTTCGGAAATGGTAATTATCCTCTATTCAGATGTTTATCTTAACCACATTAAATAAAAATGGTCTTTTCAGAGAACTCGAACCCTCTCTTCTGTTTCGATTAAATGTGTTCTGCTTTTCGATTAAATTCAATGTTCAAGCCAGCCATCTGCCACTTGGAAGTTTGAACATTTAATTTAAGCGAAAATGAATGTTTATTTGTGATATAAACATTTTTGTCTGATTTCTGACAGCAGTAAAATGTATTTTGAATTAAATAAATTGCATACATTCTTCTTTTTTTTGTCAAATAATTCAAATTAAAAAAAGTTTTTGGACACCTTGTATAAATAATTACGTAAATATTTATATTACTGAATAGAGAATTCAATAATCTTTCAAATGAGCTAGCACACGACCCCTATTCTCATTTAAAAAAATCATCGATTACCTCATCACGCCCAGATGAATGACGTCACTGGTATGACATATATACCAAAATATCGTAATTAAAAAAAATCGGCCTGTTTCAGGATTTTTTCTTAACATCGCGAGTTTACGAAATAACGAATTTATTCCTTTCATTTGCACCATAGTCTATGTCTGAATTGCAGATATGATTGAGTCAGATTAAACTAAATTATTAGAAGAATTTTTTGACTAAGCAACAACATTTTTGTTTAATTTATTAATAGTTTTGTTAAATTTTTTAAGTTAAATTGTGGCTTATTTCCCAATTAGAATAGTCATTTAAAATAAATGGTAATCCGTTAAAAGGTAAACCTTTTTATTGGGTGTGTTGTCGCCGGGGCTGTTTAAGCCGCGGCTGTTTTAGCCGGGGCTGTCTTGACCGGGGCTATTTTGTGTGCGACCTATTTTGTCGGGACTATTTTGTTTACGGGTTATATTGTCGAGGCTATTTTGTAACCGGGCTATTTTGACGGAGCTTTTTTGAGGGGCTGTTTTGACCGAGCCATTTTGACGGGTCTCGGACAGATATATGTAAGTTGATTTCATGTAATCGAATGAACTATCTTTCAATCGTCCCAGGAACGCAACTCATAAATATTGACAATATCATTTTGTAATCTTCAATTTTAAAAGATATAATAATGTCTGAATTACTGATATGAATGAGTCAGGTATACGTCAATAAAATCATTTTTACAAGTTTAACTGTTGCGTATTTCCTTCCCAATTAGTTAATTACATGAATGCCACAAAGAAGTAGCCTCAGAACAATATTGATATTTTATGCTAACAATCTATTTTTTTTTTTTTTTTTTTAATAGAGTTAGAAAAATCATAATAATAATCATAATCAAAAGTCATAAAAATAGAGTTAGAAGAAGAAGAATGTCACATAATACAGGTATATGCACCGGTAGAAGGAACAGAGCAAGAAAAAATAGAACTATTCTATGATGAGATACAGAAACTTATTGATGAGATACAAGAGGAAAGCAAAAACATAATTTTACTAGGAGACTGGAATGCACGAATAGGAAATGATGAAAATATGGCATTAGGCTGCTTGGGAAGGTATGGAGAAGAGACGATAAATAGAAATGGAAGAAGAATGATAAGTTTCTGCCAAATAAATGACTTGTTAATAGGTAATTCTTTCTGGTATCAACCGAGAAACGAAAAATATACATACGTAGCAGAAGAAAGAAATGCGAGAAGCATAATTGACTACATAGTATATCCTCGAGACGCAGAACTAACGATACAAAATATAAAAACAGAGAACGAAGCCGAACTCGGTACCCAACACAGACTAGTGACAGCAGAGATAAACATGAAACTAATGGAAATAATAGAGAGTCCTCAATACACAAGAATAGCAATACATAAGATGAAAAATATGGAAATGAGGAAGTTATACCAAAGAGAGACAGATAAAATACTGGAACAGTATGAAAACAATGAGGAAATATGGAATATGGAAGAGAGATGGAAAAAATTAGGAGACACGTTACGGAACACTGCAAAACAAGTATGTGGAATAAGAAAGAATGGTAATAATAATAAAAGAACTGGATGGTGGAATAAGGAAATAAAGCAAGCTGTAAAAAGGAAGAAAGAAATGTGGAAGCGATACATAAACACAAATCAAGAGCAAGACAGAGACGAATACAGAAGACAGAGAAATATAGTGAAAGAACTAGTAAAAGATGCGAAGAAGAAGAGCTGGAAGGAATTCGGTGAAGAATTGAACGAAGGTTTTGGGAATAACAATAAACAGTTTTGGAATAAAATAAGAAGCATGAAAGGAACAAAAAGGAAACAAATAAGAGGAATTAGAAATGAGCGAAATGAATTGAAAACAAACATACAAGACATACTAACCATATGGAATAAGCACTATAAAGAAAAATTCGAGGCAAGTAACCAACAAGATGAGGAGAGAGGACAGCAGGCAAGAGAAGTGGATAGGGACGATCGAGTAGACGAAATTCATATCAAAGATATTGAAGAAGGATTGGCAAGAATAAAGATTGGAAAAGCGGGAGGTGCCGATGACATAGATCCGGAGATGATGAAGTACGTGGGAGAACGAGCCAAGTTTTGGCTGCTGGAAATAATGAGGGAAGCATGGAGAACAGAAAAGATACCGGAAGACTGGGAAGAAAATTTATTGATACCAACACACAAGAAAGGAGATGAAGCGGAATGTGATAACTATAGGGCTATATGCTTATCATCAGTGGCATATAAAGTCTACACCGGGATAATAGAAAGGAAGCTCAGGAAAGAACTGGAAGGAAAACTAGAAGAAGAACAAGCGGCTTTTAGGAAGGAAAGAGGAACAACAGATAATATATGCATACTGAGAGATATAATTGAAAGGAAAAACGAAATAGGAGAAGACTTATATGTTACGTTTATAGATATTAAAGCTGCTTTTGATTCTATAAATAGAGAAGTAATATGGTCAGTAATGGAAGATCTGCAAATCCGGCAAAAGATAGTAAGCGTGGTAAAAAGTACGTATAGAAACGTACTTGCTAAAGTACAAATAAATGGAAACAGATCGCCAATAATAAACCTAAGGAGAGGAATAAAACAAGGGGACAGTCTCAGCCCAGTTTTGTTTATATTAGTAATGGATAGAGTAATGAAGAGCGCTAAAAGAAGGTCAAGGCAATTACAGTCAATAATAGGGTACAGGAATTTAGTACCAGTGAGAATGGAGGGATTACTATATGCAGATGACTTAGTAATAATAGCAGACAATAAAGAGAAAATGCAAAAATTAATCAATATATGGGTGGAGGAAATAGAAAATTTGAAAATGGAGGTAAATGTAAATAAAACGAAGACCATGATAGTAACACAAAAGAAAAGGGAAGAAATAAACCAAACGATATTTAGGTGCAAAAACGAAATAATAGAAACAGTCTCGACATTTGAATACCTTGGAGTAATAATATCAGAGGATGGAAAGATAGATCAAGAAATCTCATACAGAGCGAAAAAAGCAAATAAGATCTACTACGCACTAAATAAAACAATATTTGGAAAGGAAGAAATAGATAAAGAAATAAAACTGAAGGTATACAACGCAATCTCTGTGCCAACTTTAATGTATGCAAGTGAGACATGGGTAAACAATGCAAAAATAGACAGTACAATAAACGCAGCGGAGATGAAGCAGCTAAGAAAAATAGCAGGAAAAACGAAATTGGACAGAATAAGAAATGAAGATATTAGACAAAGACTGAAACAGGAATCGATAATAACCAAGATACAAAAAAGAAAATTAAAATGGTATGGACACATTAACAGAATGGACCAGGGAAGACTACCAAAGCAGGTGATGGAATCGAAAAGATATGGTAAAAAAGGAAAGGAAGGCCAAGGAAGAGATGGATCGATCAGATTATAGAAATTGGACAGGAAAAAGGAAAAACACATC
This sequence comes from Diabrotica virgifera virgifera, assembly GCF_917563875.1. Taxonomy (NCBI): domain Eukaryota; kingdom Metazoa; phylum Arthropoda; class Insecta; order Coleoptera; family Chrysomelidae; genus Diabrotica; species Diabrotica virgifera. The sequence goes on from NC_065446.1 coordinate 181,740,980, forward strand.
AACAAATGAAAGAGTTAGCAAAGGACCGCAAGAAATGGAAGAGATGGATAGAAGATGAATAAAACCTCCGACGCCCCTGGGGGGCATAAGGAGTTTCGAGAAAGAAGAAGAAGAAGATGCTAACAATAAATTTTAAAAATAATAGTTATTTATGGTATAAGTGTTAAAAGTACACGTTTAAGGCACGCATGTGGAAGTTTGCAAAATGAGCGATAGCGAGTTCTTCAATTCACATGAGTGCCTTAAAAATGTACTTTTTAACACGCGAATCATACAATATTTTTTCTACAAACGTAATTACAGGACAATATCTACAAAAACTTTTACTTGAACTTGACTGACATTCCAATTTTATATTTTTTTGACATTACATCATAATTACATATACGGTCAATACGAACTGCAGTTCCTTAAAATTTTTTTAAAGCACTAGTGCCTTAAAGTAACATTTTTAACGCTCGTGTGGAGTGCTAAAAATTGCATTTTTAACACGGTTGTAGAAAAATAACTTTATTCTAAAATTAATCAAATCATTGTAGGGTCAAAATAATGTCAGAACGTGTATGTATCGATCTGTAAATTGGCGCCGAAATTTGTAATTATTACTGTAAATTAGCTATTAAAATTAGTTTTCGCTCAAATAGTGACTAATAACAATTGTGTTACGTGTTAGTCATCAAGAACAAGCTGTAACTTCAGTCAGTAAGATATGTTTTACTTAATAATCTTCCAATTGAAACCCATTCAGTGTCAAACTGTCAATAGTTTTTCACTGTTGCTAGCCCGTCCCAACGGACGCCAACGGTTAGGCAACCAGTATTGCAGTGATGTATCCAAGGATATCACTTATTTCCAGACATCCAAAGAGTTAATATATACAAATTAAAGTTACTTTTGACTACATGAGTAACAATTTAAATCAATGTTCCCCACTGTTAGCAACACCATGTCTGGACCCAATTCCTCCAGTAATCTTACTATGTAGTTCATATGCAACTGCTATTATGACTAAACAACGTCCGAAGTATCACAAGAAGACCGAAGCAATTTTATAATTAAGCAGGAAACCCATTATGAACGCCCGGCACGGCACAGCCCGGCACGGCACAGCCCGGCACGGCACAGCCCGGCACGGCACAGCACAGGCCGGCACGTCCAAAACCCATTTGTAACGGCCGGCACGGCACGGCACCGGAAAAATGATTATTTTGCCATGGGGACCTCGTCGGAAGAAGAGGTTATAATAGTAAGTGAAATTTGTGCTGAGATTGAAACAGACGAAAATGCAAAACGACGGAAACATCGGTTTTGGGTTCACGAAATATTAAAAAAGAAGAGAATATGGCGATTTTCATTATCTTTTCCCGCATAAAGATGATCCAAAATTTCTCAAATATTTTCGAATGTCTCAAACCAAATTTTATATTTCCATATTTCAAAATAAACAACGCGCTTTCAATTAAAAATCAACAATGTATCTGCTTACTACCAACAATTATGACCACTGGCGCCGACTGGCCGTTCAGGCCGTTCGACTTAAACGGATTTTAAGCAAGAAACCCATTATGAACGGCCGGCACGACACAGCCCGGCCCGGCACAGGACAGTCCAAATTCATTTGTATAGTTTTAAATGCAACGTAACCCATTATGAGCGGCCGGCTCGGCCCGGCACAGGCCAGCACGCAAACGGAACGGCCAAAATTCTCCGTGGAGAATAAAATCCGTTGAAGTCGAACGGCCTGAACGGCCAGTCGGCGCCACTACGTCATAATTGGTAATAAGCAGATATATTGTTGATTTTTTAATTGAAAACGCGTTGTTTCTTTTGAAATAAAATAATATGGACGAACTTTTCATTGAGAGTGTCAGAGAATACCCATTTTTGTATGATGCATCGGACTCAAGTTATCATGATAGTAAGAAAAAGGACAATATATGGGTACAAATATCCGAAAATTTTGATCAAAGTACGTACATTATCTTTTAACCATGAATTCGTTTTTTTAACATGATGCATATTCTTTAAAATTGTGTAGTTTATGTCTTTTAAAAACTTTTATTTTACGATAGGTTTTAAAATATATGATCATTTTTCCGGTGCCGTGCTGTGCCGGCCGTTACAAATGGGTTTTTGGACGTGCCGGCCTGTGCTGTGCCGTGCCGTGCCGGGCGTTCATAATGGGTTTCTTGCTTAGGAAGCTTAATAAAATACAGATAATTTAAATACAATCTCCTCGAAGAATTTTGGCCGTTCCGTTTGCGTGCTGGATTGTGCCGGCCGAGCTGGCCGCTCATAATGGGTTACGTTGCATTTAAAACTATACAAATGAATTTGGACTGTCCTGTGCCGTGCCGGGCGTTCATAATGGGTTTCCTGCTTTAGTTGTACGTTTCTATAGTATCCAATGATTGTATATCCATTTTTTTTTCTTCATAATTTTTACCTAATGTTATTTAAAATTTAGAAATTAACTGTTATAATAATTAGTTTTAAGTTCTTATTGTAATTAATTATTGTATAACCAATATTGTTTGTGCCAATGGCCATTGCTGCCGAGACACATACATTTAAATAATAAAAAAAAAGAATGTGTGTGTACTTTGTACGCACGTAAGAAGTTATACTTATAACAGAATAAAACACAAACAAACACATTGAAAAATGCCACAAATGATTTCTGAACAATAATTGTTGGAAAAATTTTAATTAAATACGTATTTTCTTTAAAAAATTATATAATAATATACTTACAATCATAAAATGTATAAAAAAAATAAAAAAATAAAAGTTTTATTGGGGATTGAACCCACGTACATTGTGTTTAAATTCCAGCACTTTTAGATATCGGCTATGGGGGATATATTATGCATCTTACTGGAAGATAGAGCAACTGAACAACTTGACAGTTCCGAATTAAACCACATTAGTTTGATGTCTACGGAATTCAAATATTACAACACAACAAAACAGAGCAAGAAAACAATATTAGATGAATATTTTTAGAAATTTTTTTGGTTAGGTAGGTTTATTTTACATACATACTAGGTAGGTTTATTTTACATTTTCCAAATAGGTAATGTAATTTTTTATTGCGATACTGAAACATTTACAATTATTATTACGTACCTGTTGCTTTTAAAAACTATTTAAATAGTCACTACAATTATAAACTTTTTTGTTTCTGTCCTCACAACAATAAAACTAATATATAATACAACATTTGTTTACCTCCATATTGAACAATTATTATTGACAGATCATTTCAATACCCAATCAGAGCCCGTATAATGACTAATACCATACTGTCGGTGTGCGCATGCGCGCAGATTAATAATAAATAATCACCTTCAATCGCGCCTAAAGAGTATAACTTCAAAAATCATTTTAGCTTTTATGTAAGAAATTTTATCAGGTATTTGTTTACTTTTTGTAGGATGATCATTAATAACACTAAACTAAAATCACAATAAATTTGCACTAGAAACAAATAAACCAATATACGTTGAATGTTACGAGGAGCACTCCCAAATCATAATTTACAATGTATATACATTGTAAATCCCAAGTTATGATTTACATTTATACCTTGTAAAAAACCATGATTTGGGAGTGTTCCTCGTAACATTCAACGTATATTGGTTTGTTTATTTGTAGTACATCTTTATTGTGATTTTAGTATAATTCATATTTAATTATTTTTTTAGGTTTTAAAATATTTTTTTTACTTGCATGTTATTTGTTCATTTTACCTTGGATCGGGTTAACACAAATACATTTAAATAATTGATGGATTCGACCGTTACTTGATGGAAGTTTATTTTATCTAACAATAAAACACTGAAAACGTTTGTTTTCTATACTTCCACAAAATTTATTATAACTATGTGACTACAGCTGTTTCGGCAGAGTGCCTTTCTCAAGTTATTTAGTTTACTATGGGTTTGCCTTTTTAACACTAGAAAGTCGGGCTTAGCTTACCTACCTAGAAAGCCGGAAGGGATCATTTTGGCCCCACGTTCTTTAATCAATTAAAACTCAGTTTAAAGAAATTAAATCTTCTCTAGACGATAGAATCTGATTTTATTTTTTACTTTCTTTGTTTAACACGTTCGCTGCCTATCAAAAACATTCGGAACGCCATACAGTTTGCAGTTTTTCATATTTTCCACATATTGCCTTGTTACAGCCGTAGCAATGATTGGAAGTATGATTTCCTTTACAAAATATTTTCAACTGATATTTTTGTCGTTTTTGGATAGTAACAGTGATAGTTGTTGGTTGACCTGGTGTTGCTAGGCGTAGTTCCAGATTTCGGGAGGCAAGGTATTGGGCCCATAATTCTTCACAGAGCCGAAGAATAAACTTACAAAGACTGAGTCTACTTCCAGTTATTTTTTTATAAACAAACCATGCATTTATTGCTTCCAAGTCAAGAGTATTATAAAACACGTGCATAGGCCATCGTCTTGAAGTTACTTTTGTAGTATAAAGACGCGTCATTTGGTCCTCTACACCCACAATTGTATCTTTGTGTTCACTTGTGTTCACCAACAATTTTATCTTTATTACGTAGATGATCAATACCAGTATAAGGGTAACCATTTACAATAAACATTCATAAATATAATTTTACCCATCCGACAGGAATTTGAAAGAAAGGCTCGTCGAATTTCCCAGAAAACGATAATAACTTACACAGGGCCAATTTGGCCCCTTTAGACTTCTATGGTAGATTTGTTAGAAAAACCATTTAATAAATTTAGTAAACAATATTTTTTTGTGCTAAATAAGTCTTTGTATCAAAATATTAAAAGTCATAAAATATGAAATTATTATTGCCTCAAATAAAAAAACTACAATAACTTCAAATCGCAACAGGGACCAAATTGGCCCCTCCGACTTTCTAGTGTTAAAGTCTTTAACTGAAGAGTTTGAGGAGTGGGGAGCTGTTTGTCTCGAGTTGGTCACTCAGAATTATATCTGTATTTTTCAATTTATTAATTTCAATAGATTCTAATAAAGATAGCTTAAGGCCTTAATTTTGAATATATGCAGAATTTGAAACTCTTCATTAAAAGAATGATTATGATCTGTAGTCACATCTGCATTATACTGTAGTCACATAGTTTTAATAAATTTTGTGTACGTATAGAAAACAAATGTTTTCAGTGTTTTATTGTTAGACAAATACATTTATTATATCCTAGGGCATAATAAGAAGCCGTTATCGCCTATAACGCCCTGTTGCATAAGAAAAAAAAGCAAATGTTATAGAACGAACTTTTTTTATTTTAAACAATTTTGTAAATATGATGGAACTAACATTTTTAAACTTTAAAATCTTTATAAACATTGAAAGTACCATTTTCAAACTTTCCTAAAAAATTATAAGGCCTAAAACTCTCCAAATTTTTTGAAATTTGCAAAAAAAAATTGACCACTACTACCACTAGTGCCTTGACATGTTCCTAAAAAAGATTTCCCTGGTAATTTATATCACGCCTTTACCGAATCTGCTATCATAGTGTACAGGGTTATTCACTATATTTTGACCCCCTCTGTAAACTGATTTATTTACAGCATTAGAAAAAGTTATTCAATTTTTAAATTATGATTATTTGACATAATATATCGTACTAGTGACGTCATCAATTTGGGCGTGATGACGTAATCGCCTATTTTTTTAAACGTGAATAGGGGTCGAGTGCTAGCTCATCTGAAAGGTTATTTAATTCCCTATTCAGTAATATAAACATTAAAATGATTACCTATACAGGGTGTCCAAAAATTTTTTTTTAATTAAATTAATTGACACAAAAAGAAGAATGTATGTAATTTATTTAATTCAAAATACATTCTACTGTTGTCAGAAAACAGTAATAAATGTATATTAAACAGATAAACATTACTTTTCAATTAAATTCAATGTTCAAGCTGCCACCCATCTGCCTCTTGGCAGTTTGAACATTGAATTTAATTGAAAAGTAATGTTTATTTGTTCAATAAACATTTATTTCTTTTTTCTGACAGCAGTAGAATGTATTTTAAATTAAATAAATTACATACATTTTTCTTTCTGTGTTAATTAATTTAATTAAAGAAAAAATATTTTGGACACCCTGTATAAATAATTATCTTACAGTTTATATTACTGAATAGAGAATTTAATTACCTTTCAAATGGGACAGCACACGACCCCTATTCTCATTTAAAAAAATAGTAGATTACGTCATCATGACCAGATGGATGACGTCACTAGTATGTTATATATGTCAAAAAAGCATATTTTAAAAATAGAATAACTTTTTTATTTAACTTTTTTTCTAATTCTGTAAATAAAGTAGTTTACAGGGGGGTCAAAATATAGTGAATTACCCTGTACACTCTGTTCTCGGAAACAATAGCCTGCTAGTATATCCTTCTGCTACTGATGCACTTTTTCATTTATTTTGTCATGCATTTTTATGGTCTCGATCAAAATATATAGCAGATTTTTGGTTTTTAAAATTCAGGTCTTATTATTTCCGATGCAACAAATGATAAAATATGCAAAAACTGACATTTTAACACTAGAAGGTCTGGCTTAGCATACCTACCTAGAAAGCCGGAAGGGATCATTTTGGCCCCACGTTCTTTAATCAATTAAAACTCAGTTTAAAGAATTTAAATCAACTCTAGACGGTAGAATCTAATTTTATTTTTTACTTTTATTGTTTAACACATTCGCTGCCCATCAAAAACTTTCGGAACACCATACGATTTGCAGTTTTTGATATTTGCCACACATTGCCTTGTTACAACTGTAGCAATGATTTGAAGTATGATTTCCTTTACAAAATATTTTCAACTGATATTTTTTTCGTTTTTGGATAGTAACAGTGATAGTTGTTGGTAGACCTGGTGTTGCTAGGCGTAGTTCCAGATTTCGGGAGACAAGGTATGGGGCCCATAATTCTTCACACCCATAACTCTTCACACATCCGAAGAATAAACTTACGGAAACTGAGTCTACTTCCAGTTATTTCTTTATAAATAATCCATGCATTTATTGCTTCCAAGTCAAGAGTATGATAAAACACGTACATAGGCCATCGTCTTGAAGTTGCTTTTGTAGTATAAAGACGCGTCATTTGGTCCTCTACACCAACCATTGCATCTTTGTGTTCACTTGTGTTCGCCAATAATTGTATCTTTATTACGTAGATGATCAGTACCAGTATAAGGGTAACCATTTACAATAAACATACATAAATATAATTTTACTCATTCGAGAGGAATTTGAAAGAAAGGATTGTCGAATTTACCAGAAAACAATAATAACTTACACGGGGCCAATTTGGCCCCTGTAGACTTCTATGGTAGATTTGTTAAAAATAACGATAATTATAAGACCATAAGAAACGAAACACATTCAGTAGTAAGAAGAATAAAAAACGATCACTGGGAACGTTTTTCGAAAGAAATGGAACATGATTTTTATGGTCTCCAAAAGGAAATATGGCGCTTTATAAGAGGTCAAAGAATGGAGGTAAAGGAACTAATAGAACCAAAACACATAGAAAAGGATACATGGATTGACTATCTAAAAAAGCTTTATGCAGAGGAAGAACAAATAATGCTAGAACCGGAAACACCAGAAATTACCACAGATGAAGATGTTAATATAAGTGCACAGGAAGTACGAAAAACACTCGAAAAGCTGAAGAACAGAAAAGCTGCAGGTAAGGATGGAATACCAAACGAACTACTGAAATATTGTGGAGCAGCAATGACAGAACAATTAACAACATTAATTAACAAAATCATAAAACACGGTAAAATACCGGAAGAATGGAGAACGAGCGAACTAATCCTACTATTCAAAAAAGGAGATAAAAAGCAGCCAGAGAACTATAGAGGTATCAACTTGTTAAATACTACCCTAAAACTTACAACTAAAATCTTACAAGACGTAATGAATCAGAGGATAAGTTTAGCAGATGAACAACAGGGTTTTCGTACTGGAAGATCGTGTACAGATGCAATATTCGTCATAAAGCAAATTACTGAGAAATCACTAGAGTATAATAGACCAGCATTTCTATGTCTGATTGACTTAAAGAAAGCATTTGACAGAGTAAGTCTCAGGGATGTAATCCACCTTCTGTATAATAGAGAAATCCCTCTAGATATCATAAAAACTATTGAGAACATCTACCAAAATAACAAGATGGAAGTCAGCATAGATGGACAACTTACAGAACCTGTAGATATAGGCAGCGGAATAAGACAGGGAGACTCATTGAGTCCTCTGCTTTTCAATTTAATCATGGATGAAATCATCAAAAACGTCAACAAAGGAAGAGGATATAGAATGGGAAACAAAGAAGTAAAAATACTCTGCTACGCAGACGACGCAATATTGATAGCCCAAGATGAAGATAATCTGCAAAGATTAGTCCACAGATTTAACATAAGAGCAAAAGAATTCAATATGACAATTTCATCTCAAAAAACTAAAACTTTAGTAATCAATAAAGAACCAATCAGATGCAAAATAGAAATTGATGGTATCAGTATTGAACAAGTAATGGAAGTAAAATACCTTGGAATTACATTGTCAAGTTACGGAGACCTAGACAAAGAAGTGAGAAATCAAGTACAAAAAGCAAATAGATTGGCAGGATGCCTTAATAACACTATATGGCGAAACCGACATATTAACACTGAGATGAAGTCAAGAATTTATAAAGCCAGTGTAAGACCAATAATGACATATGCATCAGAAACAAGACCCGATACAGCCACAACACAAAGACTACTGGAAACGGCAGAGATGAGAGTACTGAGAAGAATTACAGGAAATACACTGAGAGATCGAAAGAGGAACGAAGATATTAGAAGACAATGTAACGTACAGTGTATAAACGAATGGACACTAAATAGAAAAAAAGAATGGAACAACCATATAACCAGAATGGGGGAGACACGTGTGGTTAAAATAGCACGAGATAAATCACCAATCGGCAGAAGAACTATCGGCCGACCGCGCAAAAGATGGAGCGACAACCTTCCATAGAGGTATCAATCCGCCAATGAACAAGCAGAATTGCTTATAAAGAGGAAGAAGAAGAGAAGAATTTGTTAAAAAAACCATTAAATAAATTTAGTAAACAATATTTTTTTTAAATAAGGCTTTGTATCAAAATATTAAAAGTCATAAAATATGAAAGTATTATTGCCTCAAATAAAAAAACTACAATAACTTTAAATCGCAACAGGGGCCAAATTGCCCCCTCCGGCTTTCTAGTGTTAAAACTTTGCCCATCGACTACAAGATGAATATTCTAAATCAGTGTTTGTCAATCCGTGGGTCGCGACCACTACGGGGGTCGCGACGCCTTACTTGGGAGGTCGCCAATTGAAAGAAAAAGTTGAGGTTTTTACAAAAAAAAAACACAATTTTACTGGGAAGGATGTGATTGTTTATTTTCTAAAAGTTTATCAATTGTGGTGCTATTTTTGAAACGTTAATAATCAAATCATTTTCTAATTGCATTCTATTTTTCTTTTTAGTTTTAATGTCTACCATTGAAGAAAATGTCAGTTCACACAAGTATGAAGTTGCGAATTTTACTAATAATTTAACCTTTAACTACACGCGCTGGCGTACTTTGTACGCCAGATATAAGAATTCTACTGCAAATATATTTAAAAATTTAATTTTTGACCTTGTTTATCTCTCTAACCTATCACTGGAATGTGCTTTACAATTTGGTTTTAGTTTCGTTATAATCGGCTTTCTGGGAAGATCGTAATTTACAGTTTATTATTTGTTGTTTCCGGTGGCGGCCAATATACTCCACGATTATATTAATATAAGTAGTAATATAAGTACATATTTCAATTGCTTTTTAGTCATTATGGCACAAAATATATTTTTCTTTATAAACAATACTTTTTCTCCTGCAAAAAATCACATTTCAAAAAATTTTTTATTAGTAATTTTATTTATCATGGAATCCAGTTATTCCATGATTCCAGTTATAAATCCCAATTGGCTTACTGTGAAGAAACTCCAAGTATTTACTGATGTCGAATAAGGTTTATAACAAACAGCTAAGTGTATTTTTTCAAAAAAAAAATAAACAAATCCGCTGTTTTTAAGTGTATGTTCTTGTGGCGTATAAAGTACGCCACGCGTGTAGCTATGTTATAACTTGATGCGCGGGTAGTTAAAGGTTATGAGCTTCCCTTGCTAGTTTTGGATATTGGTGTTTTCTTTTCATCCAAAATACGTCTAGTCTAGACGCCAGAGAGGTCACCGTGTCCTTTTCAATTCTGATGGACAAACTCAACGGTTTCTTATGAATATTTGGCTGCTGATGACGTATTTCGAGGGTGGATTTCAATCCGAGTGGTCAAAAATTGTTATAAACAATGTAATTGTTTATAAATTGTTTATAAGGCTCTGGCTCATAAACCAAAAGAGATAAAAAAGAATGTTTCAAATAAAATTTGTTCGTTAATAAAAAATGAAGAAAAAAACGTTTACTAAACTTAAATCCAACCATTATAGTTCAAGATATTGTAAAATTAGTGCACAATGCAAATTACAAATTGCAAAATAAGTATTTTCCGAAACTTTATCGATCGTAACTCGGCTTCTACGCATGTAAATGAGCCAATATGTGATTCCGTATAAAAATGGATCGAGTTATTTTGCAGCATCATCATTGCATATAAAACGAGCATTTATGTTGTGGCCGCATACACACAATTGACGTGCCTTGCTGATGCTGCAAAAGATCTAGATCCACTTTATATGGATACTATCCACTATCCACTGGATATCTATATGATAGAGAATATATCTATATATAATCTAATTCAGATAATTAGACTCTGAAGCTCCAGAAAAACTTTTAGTTTTACTGCGTACGAGAACAGACTTAGTACCACCATGTAACTGTAAAAATTGCTGTAAGAACTTATGCAGATGTAAAAAAGCGAGTCCATATCTTTACAAACTATTCTGAATAGCCGGGTTTGCAAAGCTTTAACCTTTGATAAAATTCACAATTTTTATTACCTCCTTGAGCACGTCATTTAAATCAGAAAGTACTACTTTAGCAGCTAGAGCCTGTCGATAAAGAAAATAGTATGTCAAACAGGATTATGTTTGGCATTATCGTTTTTATTTTCCAGTGAGTCCGCTATTTTATCAGTCATAGTTTTAGCGTCATCGCTACAGATAGCGATACCTTTTTTCCAATTAATATTGTATTTTATTATTTAAGTGCTTTTTAAAAACATATCGTACACTGGCCAGTAGTGTCTGCAGGAAATGTCTGCAGGAAGTGCTTTATAAAATATGATTTCTTCCGTGATACTGTCATCTGCTTCAATACGCACAAATACTACAAACTGTGCACAGTCGAAAAGATCTGTAGATTTGTCAAGCTGCAAAGCAAAAAACGTTTTTCTTTAATTTTTGGCCCGAATGAACAACAGATAAATGTACTAAAATAGGAAAAAAGCATTACCTAACGTATGTAGTCTTTTAACTAAATTATTTCTTTGGCTTTTTATGACACAGGGGGGTCGCCAGGATATATTTCAACATGTAAAGGGGTCGTGAAATCAAAAATATTGAAAACCACTGTTCTAAATAATATATTTAATTGCGCTATTTTTATCCGTAGCGATTTAAACGAAAAGCTACCATTTTTTACCCTTATTTGTTAATAAATATTACTAATGCGGCAGATTCGTGAAAAATTTTATAAGAATTGCACATTTAATGATACAAGCGTATAATTTGGTCCACATATACTGCACATATAAAGATTCAAAATTAGATATGAGGCCCTCTCAATGGCGGTCATTCAAAATGGGCGACTATACATATATGACTAATAGCACGATATCTTTGGAATGAAAAGTCCGATTTCAACCAAAGGCTATAGCGGGATAAGATGGTCAAAATTGCACCAGGCTCGATTCAGTTTTGGGTTTTGCCATTCGAAAATATATAATTGAAAACTCACTCAGCCAAATTTTCAAGTCCTTAGGTGCTCCGGGGGGTCCGGTATGGGAAAAAACGTGTTTTTTTGAAAACATTTTTTTCCAGACGCTGTGTTGCTCCAAAAAATCTGAAAAAATTAGCGAATGCCTATCTTAACAACACAAAGCTGTCTGATTTTTTTCAGATTTTTAGCTTTAAAATTGAGCGCAGAAAAATTTTTTGAAATTTTCAAAAAAATTTTAGGTTATGTTGTAAATTTTTCGCCAACTTTAAAATATCTTTGTTTTTTGTATTTTTTTCCATTCTTTCGAATGGCATTGGCGATATTATCATTTTAGACGTGGAAAATACCTAAAAATCGAAAAAACTGTTTTTTTGACATTTTTTGAAGTTTTTCACTCATAAACTCAACAACATACAGCTAAATTAATCATCATTTACATTTTTATATGTATTGTTACATTTACAATAAAAATCAGCTATTAGAACTTATTTTTTTCCTACAGCATGCTCAAAAACCCCTCACCCTCAACCCCCACCTGTTTTTACTAAATAGCCTCAGAAATCAGTAAAAAAAATATAATTCTTTTAACGTTTAAAAAATTAATATTTTGTTGTTCTCGATAGAATGTAATACAATTAATACTTAAATAAATTATTTTTTTGTTTTGCACGATTGTTTGAATTTCATATATAATAATATCGTACCATTAAAGGTACCCTGCCATAGGCTTATAAAAAAATCAATAAATTAATTTTTTTAACGTTTTAACGGTTAAGAAATAAAATTTTTGTAGTATTCAATAGAAAATGTTGCCCCTTTATAAAAATGCTTGTTGCGATTGTGATTTTAAAAGCGAGCTAAGGTTAAAAAAAGCTCGGCACTTTGGTGCCGTACGCAAGGAAGCGCTTCTAGTCACGTTTTTGGAAAAAACTCAGGATAAACCAGTCCTCAAGTACCCGCCGTCGAAGCCACTAACTACTTACGTAATAAAAATATTTTTTAAATAATAAAATAAGAAAATCTACGGTTTCGTTTTGATTAAAAAATAACAGAATCCCCAGAAGCTAGGTGTTTTGGAAAAAAACGTGTTTTTTTGAAAAAAATTATTTTTAGACGCTGTATTGCTGCAAAAAATCTGAAAAAATTAAAGAAGGCGTATCTTAACAATAAGCCTGATTTTTTTTTCAGATTTTTAGCTTCAAAATTGAGCACAGGAAATTTTTTTGAAATTTTCAAAAAAATTTTAGTTTATGTTGGAAATTTTTCGCCAACTTATATAGGCATCATTATCATTTTCGACGTGGAAAATACATGTATATCGAAAAAACTGTTTTTTTTTCTGAAGGTTTTGACTCATAACCTCAACAACATAAAGCTATATTAATCATAATTTACCTTTTTGTATGTATTTTTATCTTTACCATCAAAATCAGCTAATAAAACTTTTTTTTTAATAAATAGCCTCAAAAATCAGTCAAAAAATAATTTTTTCAACGTTTAAAAAATTAAAATTTTGTTGTTATCGATAGAATGTAATACAATTAATACTTAAATAAGTGATTTATTTGCACGATTATTTGAATTTCATATATAATAATATCGTTTCATTAAGGGTATCCTGCCATAGGCTTATAAAAAAATCAATAAATAAATTTTTTTAACGTTTAAAAAATAAAATGTTTGTAGTGTTCGATACAAAAAAAACCACTCCTCAAGTACTGCCGTTGAAGTCACTAACTACTTACGTAATAAAAATCGTGTTATTAAACGTTAATGAGGAATTATTATATAAATAAATTACTAAATTATTTGAATTATTTAATTGCTTAAATAGTGCAATCTAAAGAGTGCAGTGTTTAAAGGGATTAATAAATTAATTATTAAAAAGTTACTACAGTAGGAAAAATGAAAGAATACCCATGAACGAACATATAAAACACGCTGTATTTCCTGTCACCGTGTCACACAAAAAATTGGCCAGCGCAAGTACATGTAATAATTATTATTACATGTACTTGCGCTGGGAAATTTTCTTTGTGACACAGTGACAGGAAAATACAGCGTGTTTTATATGTTTGTTCATGGGTATTCTTTCATTTTTTCGACTGTACGTACACGTACTCATGAAATTACAAAATTCAAATTCAAATTAACATACAGTATGATTAGTGTGACCAACTCCAATTCAGTCGAATCCGGGACAAGGCTGAAAAAAATACCTGAAATCCGGGTCTTTTCAATGAAAATGGGGCCATTTTTGAAGTTATACTTCTTTACGATCGAGAGTGAAATTTTATCACATGCCGGGCGCATGCGCACACAGACAGTATGTATTTCGTTGCTAATCTTTCAAGATATGTATGTACAGTATTTCTCATGATCATCTTTCAGTGCGTCACAGTTTTTCGATTTCTTTCTAACGCATTAAATTGTATGTGACAGAAAAAAGGGCACGTCGGTGATTACATTTCGTCGGTGACATTTTTATAACATTTATTCTAGTTATTCTCGTTGTCGATAGATGGCGCCATAATAAAAAAATAATTTTTTTTTTTAATTAGATAATAATATTACAAATATAATCTGTATAATTTATAAGACTATACAAATCAAAGAAAATACCATTTTATAAATGCAATAGACACAATTGATTTGTTTTTATTCCAAACTGAAAATAAAATGTGACAACTGTCAGATTTAACTAAAATGTCATGTTAGAATAAATGTCATAAATGTGTATTATCACGGACTTACCCTTTTTCCTATCATTTGTTACGCACTGAAAAATGATCATGAAAAGGACAATATCAGCGCTGTCAGCGCAAGTAAGTCATATTATATCATATAAAAGGATATATTAGTGTTCTTAGTAAATGTATTATTTCTTAGTAAATGTATTGTCTTCCTCGGGAATAAAATATTTTATAATAATAGTAAGTATATTTAAAGTATTTTTGTATACTTCACTTGGTCTATTAAATTTGTCAGTATGTATGAGAAATCTTGTAACCTGTTAAAGCAAAAGGAATATAGCTCAGTGGTAGAGCGTGTGACCGGAGATCAAGAGGTCCTGGGTTCAAATCCCGGACGATTCATATTCTTTTTTTTATATGTTTGGTATCGTTTTAATAAAAAAATTTTAAAAATGGTAGGTAAAGAAAGTTAGTTTAATATTTAAATAAAATACAAATAACCTGTTAAGTATATTAATTTCGTTGAAATCATAGTAATAGAAGTATAACTTCTTACGTGCGTACAAAGTACACATACATTCTTTTTTTCAGAAGACGATAATAATTAAAATACAGAAACGAAATAAAGTCCACCGTCCACCGATATAAAATGCATGCGTTTTGGATGTGGTATTAGAAATAAACTCTAGAGATTGTCGACTTTTTTTCGTCCCACCAATTCAATTTGATGTGAGTTAGAAGAATAACGTATTCAAAATTTCAAAATAGAATTTTACCAAAATGTTGAAAATTCGGATGGCCCGGACGCCTTGTCCGGGACGCCGGGACACGACTTCGTAATACGGGCCATGTCCCGGATTTTTCGGGCTAGTTGGTCACACTAAGTATGATGCAAAGGAAAGGAATAAATTCGTTATTTATTTAACTGTCGATTCTAAGGAAAAATCCCGAAAGAGGTCGATTTTTTTATTGTGATTTTTTGGCATATATCATACTAGTAGTGACGTCATCCATCTGGGCGCGATGACGTAGTCGATGAATTTTTTTAATGAGAATTTCGGTTATTTGAAAAACCATAGTAGTAAAGAACTTTGGTTTGTATAATGCTATAAAATTTTATTAAAAAACTTTAAAAAAAGTCATCCAAGAACATCCAGAATGTTTTCGATCTAGTCAAATCATCTTCAGTGACATTCTGTGTAGTAATTGAAACTAGCCCACTA
Organism: Diabrotica virgifera virgifera; assembly: GCF_917563875.1. Taxonomy (NCBI): domain Eukaryota; kingdom Metazoa; phylum Arthropoda; class Insecta; order Coleoptera; family Chrysomelidae; genus Diabrotica; species Diabrotica virgifera. The sequence goes on from NC_065446.1 coordinate 181,756,910, forward strand.
GTTGATATATAGTCTTTAAAATTACATAATTTTGTTAAAATAAAATTTTTATTAAAATTATACTTTTGGAATGACAAGTCAAGACGAGTGACATAGACCGAATTCCGTCTTGACCTCGAACTCGTTGTGACAAGTACCCCTTCAGTTTTTCGAGCAGGGAAGCCATGCTGCTTTTGAGCTTTAGTAAAATCCATTAATATCGACATTGTGCCGCATTTCAAAAGTATACCTAATTTTAATGTTGTTCTGAAGCTATTTCCTTTGGCATTTTTATGAATAACTATTTATATGGGAAGTTTTAATAAATAATTATGTAATTTTGAAGACTACATAATAATATATCAACTAGCGGGCTATAGTTTCAGTAACTAAACAGAATGTCACTGAAGAAGATCTGACTAGGTAGAAAATGTTCTGATGTTTTTCTATAATCTATTTGGATGACTTTTTTAAAAGTTTTTTAATAGAATTTTATACCATTATACAAACCGAAGTTTTTTATTTCTGTGTAAGTTTTTTAACTATGGTACACAGCCAATCACTGGGACTTTACTATAATTTGGTTATTCAAAAGGTTATTCAATTCTCTATTCAGTAGTATAAACATTACCATTAGTAGAAAGGACTAAGTTTTCAATCTAATAGCACATAAAATAACATCAAAAATATTACTCTACATCCCACCAGATTGAAAACAATGGAAACATTACCCTTATTATTTATACAGAGTGACCAATTTTTTTTTTAAATAAATTAATTTACAAAATAAATAATTTATGTAATTTATTTAATTCCAAATATATTTTACTTTCAGAAAAGGGAAAAAAATGTTTATTCGAAAAATAAACATTGCTTTTCGCTTAAATAAAATGTTCAAACTTCCAAGAGGCAGGTGGCTAGCAGGAGCTGGCTTGAACATTGAATTTAAGTGAAAAGCAGTGTTTATATCTCAAACATTTTCTTCTGTTTTCTAACACCAGTAAAATATATTTTGAAGTAAATACATTACTTAAATTCTTCTTTTTATGTCAATTAATTTAATTCAAATTTTTTTTGGTCACCCTGTATAAATAGTTGTGTTAGTGTTTATATTAATGAATAGAGAACTGAATATCCTTTGAAATGAGTTGCAACACTACCTATATTCTCATTTAAAAATCATCGATTACGTCATCACGCCCAGATGGATGACGTCACTCGTATCACACTCGACCCGTTTCGGTATTTCTCCAAAAGTCGCCAGTTTACGAAATAACGAATTTATTCCTTTCTTTGCACCATGCTATATATTAATTTGAATTTTGTAATTTCATGATTGTGTATTAACTTTTTAATAATTAATTTATTAATCCCTTTAAACACTCTGCACTCTTTAGGTTGCACTATTTAATCAATTAAGTAATTCAAATAATTTAATAATGATTTATTTAAATAATAATTCCCAATTAACGTTTAATAAAATTTTTTTTATTTATATTTTTAAAATTTTTTAATCAAAACGAAACCATAGATTTTCTTATTTTATTATTTAAAAAAAAATAATACGTAAGTAGTTATGCCAAAAAAAAAATAGTTTTTTCGATTTTTAGGTATTTTCCACGTCGAAAATAATAATACGGCCTATGCCATTCGAAAGAATGGAAAAAAATACACAAAACAAAAATATTTTAAAGTTGGCGAAAAATTTACAACATAACCTAAAATTTTTTTGAAAATTTCAAAAATTGTTTCTGCGCTCAATTTTAAAGCTAAAAATCTGAAAAAAATCAGGCAGCTTTGTGTTGTTAAGGTACGCATTCGTTAATTTTTTCAGATTTTTTGCAGCAATACAGCGTCTGGAAAAAAATGTTTTCAAATAAACACGTTTTTTTCCATAGCGGACCCCCCGGTGCACCTAGGGACTTGAAAATTTGGCTGAGTGAGTTTTCAATTATATATTTTCGAATGGCTAAACCCAAAACTGAATCGAGCCTGGTGCAATTTTGACCATCTTATCCCGCTATAGCCTTTGGTACTTACGTTCGTTTTGTGATTTACAAGATCGATGTCGTGAACTGGAAGAATAGGTTTACCAGAAGTTGTGTTTTTTCTAGTTTTTTATGTAAAACTATTTTATGTTATGTAAATAATTTATTTTCAATTTTTTCACCCTGTATATATTAGTTTTTCAAAAAGGTAACACCACTATTGAAAAGAGCGTAAGAATACGCTTTAGGAAATATTTTGAACTTTTTAGTTATGTTAATTATAATTACCATTTAATAAATGCATAACGTATCTTCACATGTACCTATGTGTGGCAGATTCGTGCAAATATTATAAGAATTATTGTACATTTAATGGTAGTCATATAATTTGGACCACATAATATGTAGTGTATTATACTACACATACAAGAGTTCAAATTTAGATATGAGGCCATTTCAGATTTTGCCTTTTACAAAAATAGCGAGCATTCAAAATGGCGGTTATTAATATGTAACTAATAGCACGATAACTTTTGAACGAAAAGTCTGATTTCAGCCAAATTTGGTATCAAGTTTCTTTTTTTGATGTATAAGATCGAGGTCTTGAACCGGAAGAATCAGTTTACCAGAAATTGTGTTTTTACTGTTTTTATGTAAAAATATGTTGTTTTCTTCAATTCTTTCACCCTGTATATATTAATTTTTCAAAAAGGTAATGCCGCCATTGAAAATAGTGTAAAAATATTTTTTAGGAAAGATTTTGAACTTTTTAGTTATGTTAATTACCATTTAATAAATGCATAACGTATCTTCACACGTACCTATGTGCGGTAGATTCATGTTGAATGCCCGCCATTTTTGTAAAAGATGAAATCTGAGATGGCCTCATATCTAAATTTGAATCTTTGTATGTGTAGTGTGTGTTCCAAATTATATGCTTTTACCATTAAATGTACAATAATTCTTTGCACTATTATTTGCACTAATGCGCCGCACATAGTTTCATAGGTACATGTTAAGATACGTTATGCATTTATTAATTGGTAATTAATATAATTAAAGAGTTCAAAATATTTCCTAAAAAATATTTTTACGCTCTTTCCAATGCCGGTATTAACTTTTTGAAAAATTAATATATACAGGGTGAAAGAATTGGTACAAAAACAACATGCTTTTATATAAAAATCAGGAAAAACACAACTTCTGGTACATCGATTCTTCCGGTTCAAGACCTTGGTCCTACACACCAAAAAAAGAATCTTTATAGCAAATTTGGTTGAAATCGGACTTTTCGTTCAAAAGTTATCGTGCTATGTCGCACATATCACATATATATAGTCGCCACATATGTATATCACATATGTATAGTCGCCATTTTGCATGCCCGCCATTTTTGTAAAAGGTAAAACCTGAGATGGCCTTTTATCTAGATTTGAAACTTGTGTAGTATATGTGGTCCAAATTATATGCTTCTACCATTAAATGCACAATAATTCTTATAATGTTTGCACGAATTTGCCACACATAGGTACATGTGAAGATACGTTATGCATTTATTAAATGGTAATTAACATAACTAAAAAGTTCAAAACATTTTCAACAAAATATCTTTACGCTCTTTTCAATTGCGGTATTACCTTTTTCAAAAATTAGTATATACAGAAAGAAAAAATTGAAAAAATATATTTTTACATAAACAACCAGTAAAAACACAAAATTCTGGTAAACCTATTCTTTCGGTTCACCACATCCCTCTTGTAAATAAAAAAAGAACCTATATACCAAATTTGGTTGACATCTGACGTCTCGTTCAAAAGTTATCGTGCTATTAGTCACATATGTATAGTCGCCATTTTGAATCCCCGCCATTTTTGTAAAAGGCAAAATCTGAGATGGCCTCATATCTAAATTTGAACCTTTATATGTATAGTATATATGGTCCAAATTATATGCTTGTATCATTAAATGTGCAATTGTTTCACATATCGGCCGCACTATACAAGCCTCTGAACCGTAACGGGTATTTTTGTATTTATAATGTAGGTATTATATTATGTAGTACCCAAAAAAACTCATTTGCAACCTGGCTGGATATGTGTACTGAACATCGTATATTTTCGCCTTATTTCCCTAGAGTAAACTGTATTCACTTTGAATATAATATAACTTGTAGTTAATGTCGAACTTCAGTCACCAATTTATCTAATGGTCTGCTCGACCAAAAATTTGGCCGTGATAATGATTTATTCAAGGGGTATAAACCGACATAAAAGTTTGCAATTACTAACATGGATGCAATGTAATACATATTTTAATATTTTACTCTTTTATTTTATTCTAAACATATTATAAATATTATAATATATTATACAGGGTGTCCCGAAAAGATTGGTCATAAATTATACCACACATTTTGGGGTCAAAAATAGTTCGATTGAACCTAACTTACCTTGGTACAAATGTGCTCATAAAAAAAGTTACAGCCCTTTGAAGTTACAAAATGAAAATCGTTTTGTTTCAATGTATCGAAAACTATTAGAGATTTTTTATTGAAAATGGACATGTATCATTCTTATGGCAGGAACATCTTAAAGCCAAATTATTGTGAAATTTGTCCACCCCAAAAAAATTTATGGGGATTTTTTTCCCTTAAACCCCTCCACCCAAACTTTTTTGTACGTTCCAATTAATTCATTATTGTGGTACCATTAGTTAAACACAACGTTTTTAAAACTTTTTGGCCTCCTAGTATTTTTTCGATAAGCCAGTTTTTATTGAGATGCGGCTTCTTTTTCAATACATTTACGTAAAAATGTTATGGGGGTTTTGTTCCTTTAAACCCCCCAAATGTTTGTGTACGTTCCAATTAAACTATTATTGTGGTACCATTAGTTAAACACAGTGTTTTTAAAACTTTTGCCTCTTAGTCTTTTTTTCATAAGTCACCTTTTATCGAGACGTAGCTTCTATTCCAAAATATACCTAAAACTGTAAATTATAAATAAATTTTCAGATTATTAACAGGTCTCTGTAATCGTACTTAACCATATACAAATATGTGGTGGATTCGAAAATTATTCAAAATATCTCGATAAACACTGGCCTATCGAAAAAGTACTAAGAGGCAAAAAAGTTTTATAAATAATGTGTTCAACTAATGGTGCCACAATAATAATTTAATTGGAACGTACACAAAAGTTTGGGGGGTTTAAGGGAACAAAACCCCCATAAAATTTTATGGGCTTCACAAATTTTACTTAAATTTTTTTTAAGATGATGCTGCCATAAAAATGCTACAAGTCCATTTTCAATAAAAAATCTCTGAGAGTTTTCGATATATGAAAAAAAATCGATTTTCATTTTGTAACTTCAAAGGGTTGTAACTTTTTTTGTGTGCATTATTGTATATAGGTAAGTGGAGTTCAATCAACCTATTTTTGACCCCAGAATCTGTGGTATAATTTATGACCAATCTTTTCGGGACACCCTGTATATAGTTAAAAATATACAGGGTGAGGCAGATAACTGGCCTATTAGAAATATCTCGAGAACTAAAGGCCACAGAATCATGAAAATTGGAATAAGGGGGTTCTGAAGGATGATCTATTAAATGAAAATATTTTCATCTCTTTGCAACTTCCGGTTATACCGGAAGTTGCTTATAACTTCGTTTTTTTAAATGGGACACCCTGTATATTTTTACATTTTTGGATTCTCTTCGATGTCTTCTTTGTTAAAATATAAGGTTTTGTAATATTATACAGGGTATTTTAAAAGATAATTACGTTTTTTTATTAATTTCGTAGCAACCTTCACACCCTGTAGAATTGTAGTAGTTTGACATCTAAAACTCTACTTAAGTTCAAATGATTTTTAATATACTCTACTATTGTTAAGAATCATTAGTATAGCTAAATTTTTAATTTTAGTATACAGGGTTGGTCGAAACTCGGAATGAGTATTTTCTGAGTTTTCTTAAATGGAACACCCTGTATTTTAGTATTGTAATGAAATGATATTTTATGGTACTTTTTTATTTCTTAAGCATTCCCTATACCTAACTGCTTTAATTTGTGCTTAATTGTTAATCGCACCAACAATCTTAACTAAGTAGGTATTTCGATAGCTAAACCATTATTGGTAATTTTAAGGACCAGTCTGGATTAATATGAACTTATTTCTGAAAAATTATTTGGGATTGAGTATTTTCACGGCCAACCTAATAAAATTTTACGTATTTTTTGTTGCAATTAATGTTTAGCTTGAATCACCAATAACTCACAAATTAAAGCAGTTAGGTATAGGGAATGCTTAAGAAATAAAAAAGTACTATAAAATATCATTTCACTACAATACAAAAATACAGAGTGTTCCATTTAAGAAAACTCAGAAAATACTCATTCCGAGTTTCGACCAACCCTGTATACTAAAATTAAAAATTTAGCTATACTAATGATTCTTAACAATAGTAGAGTATATTAAAAATCATTTGAACGTAAGTAGAGTTTTAGATGTCAAACTACTACAATTCTACAGGGTGTGAATGTTGCTACGAAATTGATAAAAAACGTAATTATCTTTTAAAATACCCTGTATAATATTACAAAACCTTATATTTTAAGAAAGAAGACATCGAATAGAATCCAAAAATGTAAAAATATACAGGGTGTCCCATTTAAAAAAACGAAGTTATAAGCAACTTCCGGTATAACCGGAAGTTGCAAAGAGATGAAAATATTTTCATTTAATAGATCATCCTTCAAAACCCCTTTATTCCAATTTTCATGATTCTGTTGCCTTTAGTTCTCGAGATATTTCTAATAGGCCAGTTATCTGCCTCACCCTATATATGTATGTATAATAGCTTTGTTCCAGCAGAATTTTGAACTGATTCAGAATCGTACTGAGCGTGCGCTTTACATAAAACCGTACGCGTTTTATGTAAAGCGCACGCTCAGTACGATCCTGAATCAGTTCAACATCAGTTCAACATTCTGCTGGAACAAAGCTATTATAAATACATATTATAAATAAATTATATCCAGGGTGATTGATTAGTAGGGTAAAGCTCAATAGCTCCGCTGTAGTAATAGATAGCAATAAAAGTTAATAACAAAAATTTTAGCTACCTTTGAGCTTTACATTACAAAATTAGTTAGAATGTTACAGGGTGTTCGATAACACAGTGGCAGACCAAAATTTTGTTTTTTGAAATGGAACACCCTATATTTTATTTTAAATTCGAAATTCTGTTAACTTCTCCCTCACAAAAATATAAAGGTTTGTTATGTTATACAGGGTATTTACAAAGTTATAACCAATTTTATATGAAAATCGTAACAAGTTCAACTCCCTGTATAAATAAAAATAAACAAAACAACAATTGTTTATCAACGCCATATTTTTTAGCGTATTGTCATAATTTTCAACAATGATCGATATTGCTAATTTTCTTTGTATCAAATACAAGGTGAGTCAAAACGCAAGTACATTATTTTCTTAGTAATTTTAAATGGAACACCCTGTATTTTATATCACAGTCCCTATGTCTAAATTTATTAGTTTTCGAGATATTTTCATTTTTCAATGGACCAGTAGCGTGGCCACCCAAATCACTAGAATTTAATAAACTGGACTGATTTCTTTGGGGTTACGTTAATAATGAAGTTTATAAAATACCTATCGCATTATTGAACAAAATCCTATGGGACCAAAGTATCTCCAAAGAAAATAAACGTAACATCTATAACAGCATTGTTAAGAGCATTATAACATACAGCAGCGAAGTTTGGCCACTTAAAGAAAAATCCGAAAATATGCTCAGAACAACTGAAATGGACTTCTGGAGAAGATCTGCTGGTATATCAAGAATATAAAAAAATCAGAAATACAAGAATATTGGAGATAATGGATGTAAAGCATACAATAATGGACGATATAAAAACAAAGCAACTAAGATGGTTTGGCCACGTACAACGTATGGAAGAAGACAGATTACCCAAGCAAGTGCTACGATGGGCACCAAAAGGACGGCGGAAGAGAGGAAGACCTAGGAAAAGCTGGATAGAAGGAATCCATAGGGAAATCGGAGAAAGAGGCTTGAACGAAGACATGTGCTACGATCGAGAGCAATGGCGATTGGGAATCGGAAGACGTCGTAGAACGTTATGAACCGATTATATATATATATATATATATATATATATATATATATATATATATATATATATATATATATATATACATAGTAACTGTAGCTACAGGCACCCAGTAAACCGACGTCAATGTAGCTCCCGGTGTATATTGTATATAATAAATATTGATATTTCGGCACCCCGAAAATATCTGATAAAGAGGCATCCAAGTTGTATAAAATTTTGATAATAAATTACAAACAGGCACCACGCAGCGTTGCCACATTTATGGGGGTCACATTAACTGTTTTTCTGCTTAAAATGTATATTAGTTATTTAAATTTGACACTGAGTTTACATGTTCATCCTATGTACGTAAAAGTGGGTGCAAGTAATTATCGCAATAAAAAAATATGCAATTTTATTCGAGTGAAGAAAGACCTCAAACTATTTAAACTTTATTTTATTTTAAATTTGTGCTTATATTTTTATCAAAAATAAACTATCAAAACTGCATAAGAGAAAGACATACTTGCTGAACAAACAAAATGTATACTAAAAACAAAATAAATAATAATAAACTATGGAATATGACAAATCGTAGTTGCTTTTATTTTTATTTATCTTTTACTTTATAATATTTTACGAAAAAATATATTTGTGTGCTTATTTAACAAATCTCTGATTAAAAGATTTAAACAAAGGTCTTATAAAATAAAACTAATATTAAAAAATCCTCGTTGGGAGCACGAACAATTAAATAACGAATATTTTTCAAAGCCTGTATTAAACACTTAATAATTACAAGTTAAAAATATACAGTGTGTCTGCGTAACTTGGAACCATATGGGAAACTTTTTTAATATCAATTTTACGAAAAAAAGTTATTCTTTATAAAGTAGTCTGCATAGTCTAAAACCTAAGAAGCAATTATCAGATATCAAATTTTATCAACAGTTTACGAGGTATGTCAAAAAGTATGAATTTCGCACAATAGTAAAGTGCTTTTATATTTTACAATATCGAAAATTTTCATTGATTAAAGGTGTTTGTAATTAAAAATTATTGATGGATTCGACCGTTACTTGATGGAAGTTCATTTTATCTCACAATAAAACACCGAAAAACGTTTGTTTTTCTATACTTCCACAAAATTTATTACAAATATGTCATTACTACAGCTGTTTCGGCAAAGTGCCTTTCTCAAGTGATATATTTAACAATGTGTTTGCCTTACAATTGCAAACACATTGTTAAATATATCACTTGAGAAAGGCACTTTGCCGAAACAGCTGTAGTAATGACATATTTGTAATAAATTTTGTGGAAGTATAGAAAAACAAACGTTTTTCAGTGTTTTATTGTGAGATTAAAAATTATGTTATAATCTGCATTTACACTCTTCTAATTGAACAAAAATGTTTTTGAAAATTTTTCTCAAATCGCGGACACCCAGCATCATTTTTATTTATGATAGCTCCGTTATTATTAATTTTACGAAAAAAAGTTAATCTTTATAAAACGTTCTGCATAGTCTAGCAACTAAGATAAAATTATAAGATATTAAATTTTGTCAATTTTATACGAGGTATGTCAAAAAATATGAATTTCGTTGAAGAGTAAAGTACCTTTATTTTTCACAATATTGCAATCTGTTATTCTAAAAAGTTGTTCAGAATTAAAAACTGTGTTTCAATATGCAACTGTATCATTCTAGTTGAAATATTGTGAACTACAAAGGCACTCTTGAGCGAAATTCATATTTTTTTACATACCTCGTATAAAATTGAAAAAAAATTGATATCTTATGATTGCATCTTAGTTTTTTGACTATTCAGAGATTTTTATAAAGAATAACTTTTTTTCGTGAAATTAATAATAACGGAGTTATCTTAAATGAAAATGATGTTGGGTATCCGTAATTTTAGGAAAATTTTCATTTTTTTTTTCAATTAGAAGAGTGTAAATGCATATTATAACATAATTTTTAATTACAAACATATTTGCTTAATAACAATTTTCGATATTGTGAAATATAAAGGCACTTTACTCTTGAGCGGAATTCATATTTTTGGACATACCTCATCGTATATTATTGATAAAATTTGATATCTGATGATTGCATCTTAGGTTTTGAACTATGCAGAGCACTTTATAAAGAATAACTTTTTTTCGTAAAATTGATATTAAAAAAGTTTTCTTTATTACGCGTTACCCAAGTTACGCAGACACACTGTATAAAAAATATAAAACAAAAATGTCTTTTTTTTTAACAAAAGTCCATTTAATGTTGAATTTTAGATTAATTAAGAATCCTCCTTTCTCATTCTTGACTCATTGAAAATAAATGTCTTAACCTTTAACCTAAATTAGGTTGATGTTTCTTAATAAAATCTTCGCATTCAACTTTTCTTAATGCTTTTTCGATGCTATTTGGTTTGAAAAAAATCTTCGCATAATACGTTTTTGGTTACAAGTCCATTTTAGTCTTTCACCTAAAAACAACAAATTCAAGAACACATGAACACAATACTTTACAAAAGAGCTACCTTTTTTTGTGAAAAGTTGTCATCGGATTGTTGTACTTCTACTACTTTAACAATTTGGTGTATATCTATTTTATCTAAAAAAAAAACAATCAAACAACAATTAGTTTCTAGTATATTTAAGAGACAAGTAATATGCCAAATTATTTTTCTTTTTCGCCTTTTTGATACATTTTCTTTGATTGTATTTTCATTGATTCCTCTTGTCCTTTTTCTTTATTTTCTATATATTCTGTTTGCGACTCAAAGAATTCAGTTTCGGATTGCATAGATTCGTTAAATTCCATATGGCGTGGTTCTTTCCCTACATCTAGTTCATCCATATTAATATCTATCTCTTCCAGTGTTTTATTTTTAAATTCAGCTGCATTTCCCTTTTCCGTTATTTGCAAAATCTTTGACACTTTTTTAGAAATAAAAAGAATAAGTTTTTTTGATTAGACTCATAATTTACGCAAAAAAGCCGTGTATAACTTTGAAAACTGTAAAAGCCGCTAATTTTTTTCAACATTGAAACTGAGATAATTCAATTTTTATTTATAATTAATTACTGCTAGGCCACAATGTTAATTGAAAACTTGTTTACTTTATTGCACCTAAACAGCTAAAGACAAATATTTGATTATTTAATATGATGTTCTAAAAAATTTTTGCTTTCCAAGTATATTATAGTCCAATCAACAGCCATTTTCTCGTGGAATTTTGAGAACCAAGGTCGATTTCCTTGAAAATTTGGATTTAGGTAGTCATTATAACCTTTGTCAAAATCTACTCTATACCGAAGTGTGCTTTTGCCCTTGGGGTGTAAAGAACCCCATCTAGGGGATGAACATTTTTTAATCAAAATTACTATGGAAATCGATAGAGTGACCAATTCTGAGTAAATTTTGTTTTATAAAATTTCTTTGCAAAATTGATACTTTCCAAGTTATTTGCGATTGAAACTATGCATTTTTCTCACGTGAAACTATGCCAAAAACTCACGTTTTATAACCGTTTTTTATGAATAACTTAAAAAAATTTAATTTTATAGAAAAAAACCATAAAATATAAAATTGTAGCTAATAAAAAACAAAGAGATGCGCGTCTGAAATACCTATATGTACACCCAATAACAACTGAGGTTGTTATTTAATCTGTAAAGGATGGTTATTTTTTCGAAGAACATCGAAATGGAGAACTTTTAATCTCAAATAACTCGAATTTCGTGCAATTTTTTGGGAAAACTTAACAGAAATCTTTTAAAGTTCATTAAAATACCTTTGCAAATAAAAAGCTCTGACAAGTTTTTTTGCATAAGAACTGACTGACTTATGACGAAAATAAAGTCATTTTCCACCCATTAAACACTAATAACTGTACTTAATATGTGTAGCCACTGTTGTATACCTACCTACCTATATAATATGGATTATAAATCTGTACATTTACCTTAGCTATGCTATTTAATCAAATAAAAAATTTCAGTAACTAAAAAACCTCGTTTTTTCCTCTATTTCACTCCACAATAGAATGACTCAGTTCTTACAAGAAAAAAATTAATGCTTTCAGAGTATTCTCTAGTGACTTTAAATATAACCACTAAACGTTAAAGGGTTAATACTTTATAATTATTATTATTATAGTTAAATTAGGATACTTACCTTGTACATTGTCGTCTAATAATTTAAGTATTCTTTTCGTTCTGTCTCTCATGGTAATGTTAACACCCAATTTATTGTTTATTGCACACACTTTGACTTATTGCACACAAAGATCACCTTTGAAAATATTTTATTATTATAGAACCTGAGATATAATCTGCATTGATCGCAGCGGTTTTACCGGTATTACAAATCGGCGCTAAATAATACATGTGAGGTTATATTAGGGAAAGGCGGGGTTGTCAGATTTATGGTGCCACTATGCCACTTTTTCTATTGGTGCCAAATTGACTACAATTATATAGTTACATACAGTTGTATATAGTAGAGCGCCCTCTATCGAAAAATGCCTGAACAAATCAATATGTCCGTTTGGAAAAAGTGTCAATCTGGCACCATTACGTTTTTTACATATTCTGCATTAGGAACACTCGTACTCTCCTAGGACGAAAATATACACGCTGTCGTACTGGCACCCAAAATCGGGTGCCACATCGTCAAATTGGGTGCGACATTGACATGTTTTGCTTAAAAATGGTGCCAGATTGACAGAATATATCTATATATATATATATATATAGATATATTCTGTAAAACATTCCGACACTACTTCAGCCCTTGCCCAACATCATATTCAGACAGGTCACCAAATAGATTTCGAGAAAGCAAAAACCATCGCCCCTGTCCGCTCCTTAAAATCGAGAATCATCCGTGAAGCCATCGAAATTGAAAAACGCCCTCACAGCCTAAACACACGCGATGACGCCAAAAGACTGCCGACAACATGGCGACCGCTGCTTCGGCGAATCCCCACGTCAGTCGATCCCACTCAGGCCTCTCCCGCGCATACAGTTCCCGCGCGCACTGAGAGTATAAAAGGAGCTACACAGGCGAAGACAGGTCGTCACTCGACACTGAGGAGTAGGCAGATTGAGACCTCAGTGCCGCTTGACCGTTCTCCTAGAGAACAAGACACTACTGGTACGTCACGAGTGAGGGGAGTAGGCAGATTGAGACCCCGAACTCGAACGGAACCATACCCCTCTTGATAATGGCTCCAAAAAGGGTGCCGAAACGTCGAGTTATAAATTCTCAACGCGGTTCTTCCCGAGAACTTAGTAATTTTCATATATATATATATATATATATATATATATATATATATATATATATATATATATATTGATGCACGTTAAGTTGTGACTTCCGGTATACAGAAGAGGCTGTCCGACTTCCACCTTTTCTACTAGGAATTATTTTTTTAAAATTGTGTATTTGTTAAAAGGGGGGCTTATAAAATGGGTCTACCTATTGAGGGGAAAGGATTTACCAAAATAAATTTTGTATATATATACGTATATACCGAAGCGTACAGCATACGTTATGGCTTCCATATATAGGGTAGTTCAAGGTGCGTTGTCACTTCCAGCGGTGTTGTCATATTTTGGAAGTCACAACGACTCGTCTGCTGATTTACCTCCTACTTTAAGCGTAATGTGTGATCTTTTGAAACTTTTACTGTGAATACAGTTGTGAATGCAGTTCTATGTTTTAAAGTTGTCTATTTAAATTAAAAGATTGATATTCTTTTGATTAAACAGGTTTACAAAAAAAATACATTTCGGAATATTTGACGAAACCATATGACTAGGGGGTTTTTGGGGTCGCTGGTCACGAATCCGGGGTCCGCTGACCTCTATCACGTCAGGTAATGGTAATCTCAAGGTCAAATCAAGATAAACCGACAGTCGCTCTGAAAAAGTATATTAGGGGGTTTTTGTGGTCGCTGATGACGAATTTGTGTCCGCTGACCTCTATCACGTCTAGCTCAAGGTCATTTCGAGGTCAAATCAAGATAAATGGACACGATCGCTCTGAAAAAGTATATTAGGGGGTTTTTGGGGTCGCTGATCACAAAACTGGGGTCCGTTGAGCTCAACCGCGACAGGTAAAGGTCATTTCAAGGTCAAATCAGTTTTGTGGACTTGTCCTGATTTGGCCTTGAAATGACCATTACCTTACGTGGTAGAGCTCAACGGACCGCAGTTTTCATGATCAGTGACTCCAGAACCCCTGTATTTTCAGAGCGATTGTGTCGATTTATGTTGATTTGACCTTGAACTAGACGTGATAGAGGTCAGCGGACTAATGATTCGTCATCAGCGACACCAAAAACGCCCTAATATACTTTCTCAGAGCGACTGTCGATTTATCTTGATTTTACCTTGAAATGACCTTTACCTGGCGTGAAAGAGGTGAGCGGACCCCGGATTCATGATCAGCCACCCCAAAAACCCCCTTGTAACATGGTTTCGTCAAATAGTCCGAAATTTAGTTTTTTTTTGTAAACCTGTATTATTTATGATATGATTGATATTTATTTTACAAATACTAAGCAATTATTATTGCTGCAAAATGGATTTTTTGGAATTAATTAAAAAAGTGTTATTAGTAAGTAATTTATTTATGAAAATTATATCAAAAATTTTAATAAATAAATTTGAACTTATAGGAAATTTTAATATTTATTATTTTTCTTGATTAAATTTTGAATTTTAGATTTTATTACAGGCACCGTCCTTTTAATTTTTGATGTACCAATAATAATGTGTAATAAGAAAATTAAATGGCTAAATACACCAGGTGGGGTTGAGCTGCTAAAAAGCTATCTAGATCCATCTTTTTAGAGCAGATTAGTCCCAGTCTGCTACTCGATACTATTGACTGTGCTTCTCCAGTTCTTTCTATCCTCTGTCTTTTTCTGCTAGTCTCTAATTCCTGCCCTATATAAATTTTCCTTTACTTCCTGTAACCATTTATTCTAGTTCCTCCGCGTCTCCTTCTAACTCCGGGTTTCCATTGTAAAATTGAGTTTATAGTTGTTACGCTACCTGCTCTCCATATATGCCCCAACCATCTAACACTGTGCTGAAATCTGAAAATCTGGAATAATATCTACCCGGGTCGAAACATTTTTTTTAATATATGAAAATAATTATTTATGAAACAGTTCGTGAAGTATGCTTTTTACGAATGCACGTGATGTTTA